>NC_081180.1:16492993-17140455 GCF_029867415.1 Vicia villosa | reverse complement strand
TTATAAATTTGGTTCTTCGAAGAAGTAAAAATTCGAAGGAAAGATGGTTACTGATGACCATCCCTTAAAAATAAAAGAATGGCTCCTGATGGCCATGCTTCGAGAATGAAGACTTCTAAGTTCGTTATGAAGATAATGAATACTGAAGCTAGTAGAAGTGTATGTCTTCGAGGACTTAGACAAAATTTATGAAATATGTTCAAGTATTACTACTTAGCGTGTGTTCGTAGTGTTTTTAAATATACTGCCACGCGTCGAAGAAGGACTCAGGCGGGAAGATTTGAAATTCGAAGACGGTTTCGCAACTGTCCAAATAACAGATGGCGTCCCTGGAGTTCCTATGAGAAACGTGGCATTAGATTAGCGTAGGGCCGTTAAGGTCGAAATTAGTATAAATAGGAGTCTTAATGCTAGGATTCTGTGTGTTCATTTTGTACAAATCACTCACATATTACTCAAGTATCAAGTGTTAAGAGAAAGAGTTCGCTGAGAAAATGTACGTATGACACCACCATTTTAATACATGTGTATTCTCTTTCGTTTTCAAATATCTTTCAGTATTATTGCATTTCATTTACTTCTTGCCATTTACATTTCTGTATTTTTACTTTCATGTCATTTACTTTTGAAGTATTTAATATTCCTGCATTTTAAGATTCTTTACGCTTTAACAATACTTTCATTTCATATGTTATTTTACTTATCCTTTCACTGAAATTATACTTACGTATAACCAAGTGATTGTCAAGATTACTCGTTTTATTCGAAACATTTCTTATTAACGAAGACGAATCATGACTATGGTTCGAATGACCATTGATAACAATCTTTTTGACTATGTGTCCTAGGATCAATCTAGTCGATCCTGCGAGTAACCAAATCATATTTATTATAGTTTGGAAGACTAGCGGTTGTTTACCGGAAATCACCGTAAACAGACTGATGGTTGAGACTGATAACTGATAAGCTAATGTATTTGGTAAAATTAGCGGTTCAAGTAACTTGTAAATGTAAAGTGACATAAAAGATATTTAATAAATTATTATTTAATTTGAAATTAAAATAAATTATAAAGGATAAAAATGAGTTTATGCTAAAATAATAAGGATAAAAAAAGGAAGAAAAAATAATAAGTTATAAGCTATAAGCTAAAATGCTATTTGAAATAGCGTCTGAAAAATAAATTATAAGCTAGTGATGAAAAGACTGTTTTCAAACAGGTCTAAATTATCATTTAAGTTTATAAACTATAAGTTATAAGACATAAGCTCGAAAAAAATTTAGATAACTTTCACTCTCATAAGTAAGTCTAAAAACAAGTATTTCCAAGAAAACATAGTTTTGTATTCTTTTAAAAAAATCAATTATTTTCATTTTCAACGCATTGAACACAAGTATTTTAGAACAAAAAAGACTACTTCTGGAACACTTTGTGAGCATTTCCCTGTTAATTATTAATTTGTCTATAAATTTTTTAACTATTGTAGAGATAAAATAAAAATAATTAACAATATTATAATAAATTATAATAATATAAAAATAATAAATTTATTAATAGTTTTGACATATACATAAAGAAAAAATAAATAATTTAATAAATTATTTGTTTTAATAAAAAATAAATAAAAGAGTCCGTAAATTATAATGAAGTGACAAAAATTAATATTATTAAATTAAACATTATTACCATATTTCGAACTTCGAACTCATTGACTTCAAGATGTTGTGTATAAATTTTTATATTACCACTTTGTGTATCCATAAAAAGAATAAATAGATAAAGAAATATGCTTGTTTTTTGACGCAATTTTTTTTTACAAAGTGACACAATATTTTATTTATAAAGTGACGTAATTTATTTATCATATTTTCATCCCTCGTTCGTGCAAATAACATTGTCAACATGCTTATATAGAAACTGCCAACAAACAGCGCGTTTTATTAATGGTCAAAATTTCTGAAGGACTGAAGATTTGAAGCTTCTTTCTTTTAGAAGAAAGTATAAAACACAGCTAAGAACTAAGAAGCATCGTTGTTGTGTGGGCCTTCTTACTTTTAGTTTTCATAGTTTCATTAAAGAGTTCACATCTATACCAAAAAAAGAATAAGATAATTTGTGGAAGACTATTTTCATATATAGATTGCTCCATGTCGATATGGATTTGTATGAGTGAAAATTTTCTTATACAGCAATGACTTTCGATGCCACCCTCTAGAACGATGAGCAGCATTTTGAGGCCTAAAACAGACCCAATGTCTTTAATCTTTTATTATTGTTCATAATTAATCAAAAAGTTCAAGACAGACTCAATAAGAAAGTCTAACTTAAAGCTCTGTGCGCTAAGAGCGATGAACAACGCACAATAGTCAAACACCACATTCATCACTACGATTGGAATTCGTCTAACGATCTTCTATACAAGACATCACACTCATTGGCAGCAGTTTTAAATGTCGTTCATATATAAATGTGGCTTCTGTCACATCAAGATATGATTCATTACACACTTGCAAAATTTTCCTATCTGATTTAACTGACTTGAGCGTTAAAGAGCTAATCTTTCAGGTACGCCCCCTCTCGATCATTTAATTAAGGAAACTTTTCAAGACCAACCGTCGAAACAACTTCCACCCTCGTTGCAATTGTAGTTGTTATATTTAGAGACGTCTTAAAACCTCCATCAGCTCGAGCAGCGTTCGAGTCGCAAGGTGTCAGCGAGCTCATTGAGAGCCTCTATAACTTGATTGCCTCTTCAGCGTGCTCTTCTGGAAGCCGTTGCGACAACTTCCTTCATTCCCTCTGCTCAGGAAAAAAAGTCTCCCCTCGCTACCTCTATTATGGATGGACCGTCCCGCCTAAAAAATCACTTAGATGAATTATAAGGAGACCGTTCATTGAACTGGAGATGGCAAGAAAAATGATGAAGTCAGCAGATGAAAGATCCATTTTGCAGTACAGAGATGGTAAAAAGGGTGAGTTGTATTCCCAACAAGTTATTTCTATGGGTAATGATGGCAAGAATAAAAAACTATGAAGTATCAAAGATCTTGATTGACGGAAGAAGCTCATGTGACATCATGTACTCTAAACTTTTCAAGAGGTTTGGCTTGGAAATGGGGAGATTATCACTATACGTAGGCATCAATCTACAAACATTTAATGGTTTTGTGACCCATCCTTGGGGTAGCATAGAGATGGTGGTCACCCTCAAAGAAGGAAGACATGCAAGGGAGGTAAATGTGTAGTTCCTCGTAGTCCCCTGTAAAAGTATTTAAAATTGCATCTTGGGAAGACCTTTCCTCGTAACTTTTTATCTCATCATTGATGTTGTCCACCTGAATATGATATATCACAATGTTTGCGATGAAACATTAAGCATCCAGGAAGACCTAACAAGAGCTTGTCAGATACATGAAATATTATAAAAAGATCTGACTCGAACAACCAACTAATGAATGGGGAAGGTAAAAAGATTCATCCCTGCCAAACAACACATTGTGGATGTCAATATCGCATATTCGGATATGCATCTAGAAGAGGCCACATCAAACAAAAATTGTGGCATGGGGGATCCTCCTGGATGAATCCAGAAAGAAAATACCAAGACCAATCCTATACAGTAATTTAATAGTGGTACATCTCGATGAGAATCCAACTAGTATAGTGAATATTGGATCCAAAATTCTCGACTCTGTGGATAAGGACCTAATCAAGTGCCTTAAGGCTAATGCTGACCTATTCGATGTCTCCTCAGATGAGATGTCTGACACCGACCTCAAAATTTCATGTCATTAATTGAACATTGATTCTTCCATCTGTTATGTAGCCTAAAGGAGAATGGATGCCTAACGACTTTCTAGTTAAAAAACTTCGAGAAAATGGAGAATATGCATGGATTACACAGATCTCAACATGTCATGCCCCAAAGATTCGTACCCGCTACCTAACAAGATCTTTGCAGATGAAATTGCAAATATGATAAAAATACATATGGATGATATGATTGCCAAATATGGATAAGAGAATATGCACAAATTGCAATACACCAATGTGTTATTGTATATGAAAATATAACGTGAGGCTTAATTTGGAGAAGTAAGCCATTAAGGTCAAATCTAGTAAGTTCTTGGAATTCTATCTTGTAGAGAGAGGCGCCAAAGCCAACCTTGACAAGTGTGAGGTAATTATCAAGATGAACACATCATCCACAAAGAAATAGATAATGAAACTAAAATTAATGCTCATGATAAGAGCCAAATTGTGTTTATAGTCAGCAGTATTTTGTGGCCCGTTTCACTTGGTTTCATTAGATTTTCATGTCAAAATTCTCACTTTGGTGTAAATAATTAGTTTTAGCTTAATCATGTAAATATCATTTAGTTTGGTCAATTTCATTAAATTTTGTAGGTTTTCTTGCATGGTGGAAGCATTTGGCACTTAAAAAGAAAAGGAAAAGCTTCAAGATGCATTTTGGATGGAAATCATGTTTTTAAAGTTGGGCTTAGCGCAGCATAGCGCGCTTAGAATTAGTTTGGCAGAAGGTAGTGCGTTAAGCGCCATTTTCCCGCACTTAGCACCATTTGTGGCGGTTTGATGTTTTCTAAGTAAGAGCGCGCTAAGCGCGCTTTGATGGGGCTAAGTGCGGTTTGCATTTTTTTAGTTTTTCTATAAATAGATTCAATCGGATATTTTGAGGACACACACCATTTTTAGAGAGAGAAACATACCAAATACACTGTAGAAGCTAACAAGTGATGAATCGGAGTTGTATTATGCATCAAAAGTTATGGAATCAACCTTGGTGCTTGCTCATCTTCTTACCTTTCTTGTTAATCAAACTACCATGTCTATGGATAGCTAAACTCATACTGTAAGGATTGAATATAGTCGATCTTGATCGTATGTCTTTCTTTTGATCCTTGTTTTGTGAGCTAGTTATGAATCAATATAGATGTTAATCTTTTTTTTCATGTTATTTCTATGGTTTGATTTATTATTGACAAATATATTTTGAATCTTGATTTAAGATCATCATCTATCAAAGGCCAAAATCTAGACATATATTTGGAGTTTGATATTCACTTGTATCAAGTCTTAAAGCTTATTGTGTTGTTTAATGATTTGAGACATCATCGGTAAAATCTCACAATATCGGTTAAACATAAGCAGCATTGAAGAGTGATACGTGATTATATCATTTAATAAAATATATTCACATACTTGATTGATAGAATACATATGAGATAGTTTGATGAACTCTAATCACGACATGTTTCTTTAAACGTTACTTTTCCAAACTCTTGCCGTTCTTACATGATATTGAAACAGATACCTTTTCACAATTAAAAACCTTATAAACCCTTGCTTAAAACCAATAGTAATTATGGAACAACACTGATGTCGCATTAATCCATGTGGAGACAATACAAAATACTTTATCCACCTAAATTAATTTTCAACGGCTTATCACCTTTTACCAATTCATTTTGAGAGCAACCTAATATGCATTTCTATTCTATAGGATTCTGAGTGAGAGCAAGCCTAATTATCTCTCAAAACCCCCAGTCCTGTCTAGACTTGTGGTTAAAGAAACCTTGTTCCTTTATGTTGTGCCATTTAGATTGGCTGCATTATTCAAAACAACGTGGTTTGTTCAAGTTATTTATGTGAAAAAGAACATATCTGGTAACAAATGTCCCAGCAAGTGTGCCATATCTGGCCCCTATCAGCAGGCCAACGTGCAAGGTGTTCTGCGCATTTTTTTAAATTATTTTAATCAAATTTGTTGCAGATTTTTTTGCAATGTTTGCGTGATTTGTTTGAATATCAAATCAATTTAAATGGAGGTTTAAATTTAATTTGAATTAAAAACAAATCATATCTTTTGTTAGATACTTTTGTGGAACAAATCAAATCAAACAATATTAGCTACTATTCTGGACAAGATCATATCAAATATCCAAGGAGAAAACCCCTAAATTATATTGCTAATTAAGGATACTCACACCTCATGTTTGAGTGTGTGCTCTAGAATTGTATCTTTATGCTAGGTTTTTGTTGAGTCTTTTGTTTGGTGTTTCATCTACACCATGCTATTACTTCATTCATATCATTAGAAATAGTAGTTGGTTTGTTTATTTGAGTTGTAATTTAACATTGATAACTTTGATTATTGTTGTTGATCACGTGGAATTAGTGACAAAGAGAAAGTGAGAGAGAGTTCTCATATTTAGGGGGAGTCTTAAATAGAAAGACACTAGGGTAAAATTAAACAAAGTGGCTTTGAATAAGGGGCATGTTCGTCAAAGACAATTGGTATTAATTTTACAAAAGAGTGAATTTACTTTCTTGGGTTGGATTCCCCCCAAATGTAGGTGGTTTACACTAAAATGGATTAATAATTATTGGGTTATTTATTTCTTTTTTGCTTCATCATCTTGTATCAGCAAAATTGTCATATATGGGTTTGACAAGTTGGCCCAGACACCTGGTCTAACATATGACCCCTAAGGAACATAATTTCAATTGACATTAGAGCAGACACCCTCTTGTGTTTGGGTGAGCTCCGAGGAAGATATTTTCTAGAAGATATTTTATATTCATATGGACAACACTAAGGATGAAGGGTCTGTCAATAGACCACCTATTTTGAATGGAACCATTTATGACTATTAGAATTCTAAGATGGTTGACATTCTTAAATCCATATACATAAAAATTTAGAGGGTTTTTATTAAAGGTTGGAAATACCATGTGATTACTTCTCAAGATGGTACAACAAGTTTGAAGGCTGAAGTTGATTGGTCCAAAGATGAAGATGATGAAGCTCTTGCAAATGAAAAAGCCTTGAATGCTATATTTAATGGTGTTGACAAAAATATGTTCAGGATAATAACCACATGTAGTGAAAGCTAAAGAAGCTTGAGAGATTCTCAAGATTACTCGTGAAGGCACATCCAAAGTGCGTGTGTGAAAGTTGCAACTTTTCACAACTAAGTTTGAGAACTTGAGAATGACGAAAGATGAATCCATATATGATTTTAATATCAAACTTCGGGACATCGCCAACAATTCATCTACCTTGGGAAAAAAGATCTCAAAAGAGAAGTTGGTCAAAAAAATCCTTAGATCTTTGCCCAAGAAATTTGACATGAAGGTAACAACTGTTGAAAAATCTCAAGATTTAAGCACCTTGAAGTTTGATGAACTCATTGGATTTCTTAAAACCTTTGAAGTGGCAAAGATCATAAAAAAAATTAACAAAGGTGCAAATCAAGAAAAGAAGTGGCTATAAAAAAATGGATGAAAAATTCAAGCAAAGAAGAAATGGAAACCCTAGGAAACTATCACTTTTCTTATAGCTCATACATCCCTAAGAGTTTCCTCAAGAGAATATTGGTATTTTGATAGTGGATGTTATAGACACATGACTGGAGAAAAGACATATTTTTAAGATTTAAAACCCTGCTCAAATAGTTATGTTACTTTTGGTATTGGAGCAAAAGGAAGAATTAAGAGAATATGAAAACTGGTCAGTACAAGTTTCCCTTGTTAGTAGAAGGTTTGACCACAAACTTGATCAACACCAGTCAACTACCTAATCAAGGTCTTAATGTAAAATTTAACAAGTTTGAATGCATTGTCACCATCAAAGAGAAAGAAGTGCTAATGAAGGGTTCTCGGTCCAAGGATAATTATTATATATGGATATCTCAACTCTTATCTTATTTGACACCCAAGGTGGATGAAACTACGTTATGGCACCAGAAACTTGATTATCTCAACCTTAAGAGCATAAAGAAGATCATATTTGAAGAAGCCATCAAGGGTTTGTCAAAGCTGAAAATTGAAGAAGGAAAAATATGTAGATATTGTCATATAGGTAAATAGAATAAGATGTCCCACAAGAAGCCCCAACATTTGACCACCTCAAGAGTTATTGATTTACTTCATATGGACCTCAGGGGGTCTATGCAAGTGGGAAGATATATGTGTTTATGTATGTGGATGATTTCTCAAGATACACATGGGTTAACTTCATTAGAGAAAAATATGACAAATTTGATATTTTCAAAGAGTCGTGCCTACGTATTCAAAAAGAAAAAGGGAGTGAAATTGAAATCTGAGGCACGCCCTTGGTATTTGAATTTATGAGGGTCTATCGCAGACAAAGCTAGGGAGGCATGCATGGAAGATTATCTCTTTTTTGGTTTATGTTGCACATGAAACAAAGTTGACTTTACTTCTTTCAAAACCTCCTTTTATCTGGACCATCGTTAAAAGTAAGGATATTTTAATTCTCTTGTATACTCTAAAACTTGTTCAAGTTTTTCCAATCCTTGCATCAATGAGTCATTCATCTAAAAAACTAAGTCTATGGA
Source organism: Vicia villosa (assembly GCF_029867415.1). NCBI lineage: Eukaryota > Viridiplantae > Streptophyta > Magnoliopsida > Fabales > Fabaceae > Vicia > Vicia villosa. Next base: position 17,132,073 of record NC_081180.1, on the reverse strand, counting down.
GGAAGACAAGTCTGGGAAAGATTCTAGTGTAGGAACAACATTTATCTATGCATCTGGCCTTTAGTTTTGATGATAAAAACAAGTGATAATCTTAGAGAACAATTTTGTACCCTAATGTTTTTTATCTAGTGTGTAGATTTTACTTATAGGTTCTAACTCTAATAGTATGGTGTGTGACATCATCAGTTTCTGGAATCAACACACTCTAACCATGGAAAGATACAAAGTGTGCTTTACAAAAACAAGTCAAGTTCTGGAACATTTTTTTTATCGTGCTTCTGATAGAATGCAAGTCATTGCTTTTGACTCTGACTCTGACCAAGGAAGCTTATGAAGACTCTCAAGCTCTTACTTCTGGCACAAATTCTCAAGACCAAGTTCTAAAGACTCTGAAGACAAGGTTCTGGAGAACAAGTTCGGAAGATTTTGAAGACAAGGTTCTGAAGACTTTGATTAAGCAGTTGATCCTGGTAAACATGCTTCACCAACTTACATTCTGAATCCTCTGAAGATTGGAAGATAAGATTAAAAGTGTTATGGGAGAGAAATAATACATAGTACAAATCAAACATTTGTTCCAATATGCATGTTTTACGGCGCAGGGACTGTATTAATGTACAATTTAACTACCACTCTTTGCTGACCGTTATGGAGAATACAGCTAAGAAATGTGCAATTCCATCTTCACCCTCTAACATATATTTTTATGTCTATATAATGAAGATTTGGAAGATTGCAAAAATTATGGACGAAGATGAACGAACGAACTACTAAACAAAATTTTGAATACACTGAAACTCTGTTCATTTATAAAATTGTAATAGCAAGGAGCTTTTGTTCATTAACTTGCTCAAACACTTTGTGTTATATTTGTATTTCAATTGTGTAATATGCTTTTAAGAAGCATCTTAATCTTTGTATTTCCACTTGTAAGTTGAGTGTTGTTCCTTGAGAGACTAGGGTATAGTCAGAATTTCTCAAGAAGACATTGACGGATAGTCTTTGTGGATTGTAATAAGTTTAACTATAGTGGATTAAGTATTTGTTGATAACGCAAAATCACCTTGGTGGGTAGAATGAAGTAGCTTCGTTAACATAGGATATAAATATCGTGTCCTTTATTTTTATTCCTTGTTCTTCCTTTGTTTGTCTTGGTTAAGGAAAAACTTTAAATCTCGAAACCCAATTCAAACCCCTCTTTATTATGTTTATTTTACCTTTAACTAGGGCTCCGAAATCAAGGAAGGATGATGGATCCAAGGTAGAGACACATGTTGGATCAACTGTTGAAGCATTTGTGACTGGGAAAAGTTTGTCACAAAGATGAAGTCCTTGAAGAAAAGACATGTTCAAACACATGATTCTGACTCAAAAGCTGATGAAGATTGTGTTACTTTCATTCACTCAAATGATTGGTCTAGATATCAAGTCTGAAGATTTATTTTCCTATGTGTTTTAATATTATTGATTTTCTGTGTTTTTTTGTTGGGTCTGCAATAACACCTAAACAATCTTGGATCTGTAATGCCTTCATAGTCTTTTTTTTTTAATAATTGTCCTGATGCTCTAGAATCATGTTGAACATATGTCCTCATATTGATTGATGTTTATCCTCTCATGACCTCTTGTTTGTATGTGCTAATATACTGGCCTCTGTGTTGACTGACCGATTTTGCTAGGGAACACCTTTGCAAAATTATGGCAGAAAGGGGGAGTAATGGTGTGTAGGGGTAGTAGGTTCTGACTACTGGACTTATGGTACATGTTATTGTTTCTTATGACTGATTTAGTACTAACTAACTAGAGTTTTGGTACTAACTACTACTGTTGTTTTAATTATGTGTGTGCACATACTAAAGCATCTGGCATGATATCTGGCATTCAACTATGTGTGTTGATTTTTATATGTTAGTAGTTGTTTACGGTGATTTCCGGTAAACAACCGCTAGTCTTCCAAACTATAATAAATATGATTTGGTTACTCGCAGGATCGACTAGATTGATCCTAGGACACATAGTCAAGAAGATTGTTATCAATGTTTATTCGAACCATATTCATTATTTGTCTTCTTCAATAAGAGTTGTTCGATTAAAGAACAAATAGTCTTTACAATCACTTTGTTACATATAAATGTGACTTCAACGAAAAGATAAGTAACATAACATAGAAAATTAAAAGGACTATTGAAACGTAAAGAATCTTAAACTGCAGAAATGTAAAAGACTTTGAAAGTAAATAACATGAAAAGTAATTCGAAAGTAAATGACATTAAAGTAAAGATACAGAAATGTAAATGACAAGAAGTAAACGAAATGCAGTAATTCTGGAAGATATTTAAAAACAAAGGATAATACACATGTATTAAAATGGTGGTGTCATACGTACATTTTCTCAGCGAACTCTTTCTCTTAACGCTTGATACTTGAGTAAATATGTGAGTGATTTGTACAAAATGAACACACAGAATCCTAACATTAAGACTCCTATTTATACTAGTTTCGACCTTAACGGTCCTATACTAATCTGCTGCCACGTTTCTCATAAAAACTCCTAGCGATGCCATCTGTTACTTGGACAGTTATGAAACCGTCTTCGAATTTCAAATCTTCCCGCCTGAGTCTGTCTTCGACGCGTGGCAGTGTATTAAACAAACACTACGAAAAAAAACGCTAAGTAGTAATACTTGAATATATTTACAAATTTGTCTAAGTCTCCGAAGACACATACTTTTCGCTAGCTTTTAGTATTCATTATCTTCATAGTGAACTTAGAAACCTTTACTCTCGAAGCATGACCATCAGTAGTCATTCTTTTATTTTTAAGGGATGGCCATCAGTAACCATCTTTCCTTCGATTTTCTACACCTTCGAAGGATAAATAATATGAAACGAAATCTTCAGCTAACAAATTGCCCCCAATAAATGCCTGTTTCGAGAGTCAACAGAAATAGGCGTTTCTTGTCATTATAAGATTTCGTTCTTTATTGATCTTTGAGAGTTCCAAGACTGCTGACTAACGTCATAATCATTGATGACCCTGTTTCCGAAACGTCTTGTCATTTTCAAAGATGTCTTCTCATAACTCACATTCCCATGTTTTAACCTTACTTCTTGATCATTACTCCTACATACTAGGAGTGAAGCTAGCTTTATTCGACCGCCGTTGGGTTGAATCACCAGCCGCCACATGTTCTTTGGATTTTACCCAAAAGATTTAAAAAGGGTTTCCGTTAAAACCTTTAAATACTTGGTCTTGCACTTCTACACAACCTTTCATTCCTATTTCTTCATTTTCTTCAAAAAAGACCAAACATCTTCAATCTCTTCAAAATCTCGTTCTCTTAATCGGAAATTTCTCTATGGCTTCATCTTCAAATGTTCTTCAACCTGCTCTGAAGCTCCAATCAACAACACGGTCTGGGGAACAAGAGCACGTTCAAAACCCTAACACCGAAGAAATACGCGCTATTTACGCTTCCCAGGTAATCATTCCCTTTGAACTTTCTGGAAAATCTCTCGATTTTATGGGTCCATTACCAGGTGAAAATATCCCATCTCTGAATAAATTCTTCCCCGCTTATTACAAGACCAGACCATTAGTTAGCAAAATTAAGATAGATGAAGATGGCTGTTCTCCCTCAGGAAAATCTGCTAACATGGAAAAAACTCCCACTGAAACTCCTTTAGCTTTAGCGAAAATTAGGGTAAACTATATGACCAACTCTGTAAAAGTGTTTAGATCAATCCCTTTGGCCAAGGATCCTGATTTGTACTATGCCTGGTTAGAAAAAGTAGAGAAACAGAAAGAATCCTTCTGGAAATCGTTAGGAATATACGATTTGATTCAACTGTCCAAGACAGGTTTAGAATACAACCAACCCATGTTAGTAGCAGCAGTTCACTTTTGGGATGCTTCTCACAACACTTTCCATCTCCCCTGCGGAATGGTTACCCCTACTCTTTTTGATGTGGCTGCGATTACAGGACTTCGACCAACTGGCGAAACCTTCGATCCTAACGAAATGGATAATGATACTATTGGTTTTAATGACTCACAAGTCACTTATACTGCATTCATCCAGAAGCATCATATTACCACCGAAACGGCAGTATCCGATGAAGAACATATTGCTTTTCTAGCGCTATGGCTTTCACGATGTGCCTTCTGTTCAAGATCTATTCAAGTTGCAAAGAGATATCTTTGCATGGCTAATCAGTTGCATGCTGGAAAAAAGCTCAACCTCAGCCAACTGCTTTTAGGGTCTCTTTATGAAAACCTCAGCGAAGCTGCATCCCTCGCCAAGAATTTTAAATCTGGTAGTTTACTTTATGCTGGCCCTTTCTGGCTATTACAACTGTGGCTTAATGCTACATTCGAAACTCACCTTCCCTTTCGAGGAAATGTCAATGAGGAGGATAGCAAAATCAAGAATCGAACTATAGAAGGGACCAGGTTAGCTTACCTAACTCCAAAAGAAGAAATTGGAAAGCTTCGTGAACACTTCTTGGCGTATTCGATGATGTTTGCCCGGCGTAACCAGTTCGATTCTTCTATGGCTCCCTTTGTACACAGAATAATAGGTCCTGAATGGTTTACTCGAAAATTTCTATCAACCTCTCAGGATCAACAAACTAAGTCTATGGAAATTTGGGAAGCCTTTCTGACTCCAAGGTTATTTTCCCATCGCCTTCGACCATCAAAAGGTCAATGCATTCTCATGTGCTACCAACCAAATTTGGTCTCGAGACAGTTTGGGTTGGTTCAAATAAAACCCAAGTGTTTATATGAGAAAAGAAACCATATGTGTTTCCATACCTTGTACTTGACTGAAGAAGAATGTAAAACAAAAATCAACAAATACGTTGGCACCACCAAACTTCCTCCTGTCTCTTTCGAACCTGCTTTTTATTCTACACCAGACTTTCATCAATGGTGGACGGATTATTATAGCTCCCAAATCTTTGATGCTGATAGCCTTGCTCAAGCACTAACTGCAGCTTTTACTGATGTGCAGGAGAATTTTCAAAAAGGTACTTCAACTCATATTAAAGAAATCCAAGATTTTCAAAAGTTCTTTGAAACTATCTACAGGCCTGATGATCTTAGTCGGACCGTTCGTGAGGCTGCAGTCATTTTGCGCGAAAAGTTTTCCGCCAAACTGGATAAGTTGAAATTGCCCTCGTATGTTCGACCAGAACTACGTTATGAAGTGGCTTTCAAACTTAATCCTCCAAAATTCCCTCCACTACCAAGTGCTGATTTTGGTGTGGCTCTAAGTCCTCCTTTCCCAGACTGGTTCGTGTGTGGGAATGCTCTCAAAATTCTTCAAGAGAGTACCAAAAAACGCGCTGAACGAGTGGTTCCGACTAAGCACACCTTGGATACTTTCAAAGGACATCTTCATATAGATCTTAAACATGTTCGTGTCCTGACCCCAATACCTGAAAGTTTGGATTAAGGCAATCTTTTCGAATGACTTTTCTTTTCTTTGCTGATATACTGATTTCAGTTTCAACTACAGCTGTTGCACGAAGGAGGAAGACCAAGTGAAAGTGATTCCATCGTTACTGACAAGAAGCCCACGGTATATACTCATCTCATATTCTTGATTTCGTACAATCTGTGAGTAGTATCCATCTTATTTATCATCTATTTGCTAGAGCTCGAAACCCCCAACAGGTTCGAAGCGGAAAGCTTCCTCGACAGCTGCTTCGGATGGTGAAGATAAATCTCCTCCCCAAACTAGACAAGGACACAAGAAGAGACAAAAAGATGTTACCCCTTCAAGAAAAGGGAAAAGGATAAGCCCTTCTAAAACTGTTTCTCCTGGTGATAAAGCGTCCTCTGAAGAGTCTCCTTTGAAAGCTGCTAGCAATGCTTTCGTTGTGGAAAGTCATAATTCAAGTCCAGACAATATCCCAACCAAGGTATTTGGGTTCCAACCCACATATTATCTTATGATCTTAACCAAATAATTAAACTGACATTTACCTTGTTATTGCAGGAAGACGCTGGCACTGCCACTTCAGGTTTCAAGGACCATGGCTTTACCATTAATGTTGACAAACTTTACAGTAATTGTCAAACTTTAACTTTCGTTAACTAAACTCTTCAAAAGTTTATTTTTATGACTAACTTTGCTCTGTTTAACATAGGTACCTCTCAAAATCAAACTCATGTTCTTTCGCCAGTCTTTGAAGACGTTAGGCCAATTGCTACCATATTGCCTAATGAACCAGTCGAAGAAAGTCATTCCACTAACGAATCCCCACCTATTCATCAAAACAAAAATTTGGAAGAAGATCACCCATTCTCAGGCAGCGACAATGTGAACCCCCAAACACATGACAGTGAAGATACTGCGTCGGAGCGAGATGCTATGGAGGAAATTTCTCAACCAGAAAAACAAGATCCTCAAGGGACTTCGACTCTTTAGACGAAAACCATTCCTGAGACAACTTCGACGCTTGCCCCTGTGAAGCCTACTCCTTTGGAGCTGGAACAGCTTAAGCAAACTGATCCTCTTAGTTTCTTAAAGGCCATCATGGATGCGAATACTTCTTTGCCTTCGGAGCTTAATGTCTCTCCAGTTGCAACTGTAGAATCTGGTGATAAAGAAGACATTCCTAGCCTCCTCCGACAAATAAAAGAAAGATTCTTTGGGGTCAATCTTGTAGACGTCCTCAACCGGGAACCTATTAAGAGTCACAACTTAAATCAACTTCTAAAGAAGGTAGATTTGCTTCAAGTTTCCACAGAAGTTTCAGAGGTAATTGTTCTGTTAGGCTCTCTACTCGAGCAACTCCAAGCCAACATTCTTCGAAGGCAAAATGTCGAAAAAGAGCTATCTGAGACAAAGGCCTCTCATGACTCTTCATGGAACTCTGCTGTAGACGCAACGAAACAAGGTGAGGCCCTCAAGCTCAAACATTCAGAAAATCAGAAGGCCTTTGATGATTATGAGAAGAACATCAACTCCTGGAAACAAGAGATAAAGGCACTCGAGGGTAAGATAAAAGAAGCTGAACGTTGTCAGGCAGCCATACAAAAATCTAACCAACAAGATTTGCTCGAAGTGGTGCAGTCGGGCATTAGACATTTCGAGACTGCACAGGAATTAGTGCCAAAAATCGAAAGTTTGAAGAAACAACGGGCACTAATCGAGCTTCGTATGTCTTCGTGGGAGACTCAATACTTGAAGATCAAAACGGATCTCCCTGAAGATTTTAACTAGATGCTTTCAGTCCTGTTACTTGTTGCACCTTTGTTTTGTAATCGAAACTATTGTAGACTCATAATATTTGTATGCTCGACTCCCATTTATATCTATAATGTTTGCCAGCATTACTTTTAGCGAATCTAAACATTTCTGCCAAAATATATCTTTAGATTCTCTACAGCGCTTTTTATTTAATGCAACGTGTAGAATCCTGAACATCTTTCGCAGCATCCTTGCCTCTAGACTTGACGTTTCCCCTTCTCTAGCCATAATCATTATCAAACAGTGACGTCACTTTCTCCAAAACGTCGGTTTAAGACGTGCGTGCATCCGTTTCATGATTACTTTTCAACTTCCAAGGGCGGGAAACGGCGGAAGCCATAACTTCTTTCTTTGGAAAACCAACCGCAGTCCAATCACTCATTAAAAATTAAAAACCACCTTTCAGAATTCCCAGTCTATATAAAGGGTCAAATATTGTCTTCATTTCTTCATTCATGCGTTTTCTCTCCAAACCAAACACAGAAAAAGAAAACACACAACTTCTCTTTCAGAACAACTTTCTTGTCTTGCAATGGCTGAACCTCTCTTCTTTAACGACATCAAAGCCCTCATCAGAGGCGAGTTCAGACTCTCTGAGGATGAACTTACTCGCCATTTCATCAACATCGAAACCCTGTTTGTCAACCAAGAACTGGACTTCTATTTTGAAGAAGTCTTGGAGGGTGCTATTTACCCCAACATGGTGGCAGAATTCTGGATGAATGCGTCTTTACGCATAGATCCTGAAGGTAGGACCACCATTGATTCTGAAATTCGACATGCTCGTCTCAGCATTACTCCCACCACTATTGCCAACCTGATAAAATGCAATAACTCTGGTGAAACTTTTGATGACAACAGTTTCAGCATGACTACTCATCTCATGTTGAGAACTCTTATGGACAATGATCGCTTCAGTGCCAAAGTCATCAGGATCTGGCACCAGATGCTCGTGGGGAACTTCCAACCCCGGCGGATCGATGAAAACAACATCATGGTTGAAGACTTGGAGTTCATCCTCTGTGGTCTTCGAGGGAGGAAAATTAACATTCCTTTAATGATCTTCAAAGGACTTGTTAAAGCTGTCTCTGCCGGTGTTGACCGTCGAGGGAGTGTGACTTGTCTTCCCTACGGGAGACTCCTCAGTTACATTTTTCTGAAGAAAGGTGTAGTGAGGCGGATGCGAAGCTCTGGAGCCACGGACATGTTCGAGGCTGAACCTTCGCCTGTGTTATCCTTGGACGGCTTGGACCAAAGGATCAACTAGCTAGTTTTTTCCTTAGGTTTTTTTATTTATTTATATGCCCTCCTTTCTTTTTGTAACCTCAGATCCTATTCTTTGGATCTTTTTGTAATGAATGTACTTCTATGCTTGAAATGAAAAGAATATTTTGGTGTCTTCTTTGATTTTTCTTTCCATAATTCTTTCTGATTGTGAAGCCATTTTGATCAATGTGAAGTATATTTTTTGACACATGCCTGACCATTTTGGCTTTTCGTAGTACCCTGAGTATCTACGTCTTTGCAATCCTTACTTCGTACATACTTGGTTTATATCTCTTCAAATATTTCCCGTTTACTCTCAAGATCCTATGATCTTCTGCTAATTCTTCAATTTCGTAAGCATTGTTCGAGAATACTTTCAAGATTCGAAAGGGTCCTTCCCAATGTGGGGACCATTTACCAAGTGCCTGATTCTTTCGATCTATAGGTAAAATAACTTTCCAGACTAAATCATTATTAACAAAAGTTTTACCTTTCACCTTTTTATTATAAGCTCTGGACACTCTTTCCTTTTGCCTTTTTATCATTTCCAGTGCTCGAAGTCTGTCTTCGTCCAAATCTACTAACTCATTCATCATTAACTCCCAGTATACGTTGGGAGGAATGTCTGCTTGTCTTTGTATTCTTACTGATTGCAAACATATCTCAATTGGGAGTACTGCATCATGTCCAAACGTCAACTGGAAAGGAGTTGTATTTGTGGCTTCTTTTGGAGATGTTCGACAAGTCCAGAGCGCTTGATCTAAAGTCTTATGCCAATTCTTAGGTTTCTTTCCCACATGTTTCTTAATAAGGCCAATTATTATTTTGTTTGCTGCTTCAACCTGTCCATTTGCTTGGGCGTAATAAGGTGTAGAAGTAAATAACTTGAAACCTATTTCTCTGGCAAAATCTTGCATTTTTCGTCCAGTAAAGACTGATCCCTGATCAGTTGTTATACTTTCTGGGATTCCAAACCTATATATAATGTGTTTCTGAATAAACTCAATCACAGCCTCTTGATCCACATTTACCAGTGGTATTGCTTCGACCCATTTTGTGAAATAGTCTATTCCTACCAAAATGTACCTTTGACCTTTAGATGACTTGGGGTGAATTTCTCCAATCAAATCTAATGCCCATCCCCTGAAAGGCCATGGTTTTACTATCGTACTTAATTCGTTTGCTGGAGCGTGTTGGATACCTGCATGTTCTTGGCACTCTTGGCACCCTTTCGCAAACTCTATGCAATCCTTTAACATCGAAGGCCAATACATCCCATAACGAAACAAGAGCCATTTCATTTTGTGCCCTGCTTGATGTGCACCACATGCCCCACTATGTACGTTCGACAGAGCCAAATATGCTTCTGCTTCACCCAAGCATTTCAACAATACCCCTTCAGGAGTTTTCTTGAATAATTCATTTCCCATCAAAAAATATGACAATGCTCTATATTTGATTCTCCTGTCTGTATCCGTCGAAAGGTCTTTTAGGTAGCTAATAATTGGACTCCTCCAATCTGTGTCTGCCAATGAGTCTATATTTAGTACTTCGAATTGTTCTTTGTTGGCATAACCCAATCGTGAGTTCTCTAGATCACTTGGCGAAAGTTTAGTAAACATTGCTCTTCCTCTTACTTCAATCAATTCTTCCAACTTTTCTTTTGATACTTTATATCCTGAAGCTAATTGTGCCAAGTCGTTCGCTTCCTGATTATTCACCCTTGATACGTGTTTTAATTCCACATATTCGAATTTCTTGAGTAACCTATTTGCGATGACAAAATACATGATCAAATTCTATTTGATACACTTGTACTCCTTTGTCAATTGTTTGATGACCAATTCAGAGTCTCCTTTAATTTCGACTCTGGTTGCCCCCAATTCTAACAAAGCCTTAAGTCCAGCAATTAATGCTTCGTATTCAGCTTCATTGTTGGAGCATAATGGACCTTCGATTTTAAACTTGAGCTTTGTTGGAATTCCATCAGGAGAAATTATCAATATTCCAACCCCAGTACCCTCTTTATGTGTTGAACCATCGAAGTATAACTTCCAAGGTTTTAAGTCCACATAATGCTGATGACTCTCAACCACTGCATGGTCGACAATGAAGTCTGACACAATCTGACCTTTCATTGCCTTGAGAGGCTGAAATATTAATGAATATTCAGTAAGGGCCAAAGCCCATTTGCCAATTCGACTATGTAGTATTGGCTTTGATAACATATGTTTAATAACATCACAATGAGATGAAATGTAAACATCAACTGGCTTTATATAATACTTAAGTTTGATACAGGAGAAATACAAACAAAGGCAGAGTTTTTCTATATCAGTATATCTAGTCTCTGCATCATTGAGTACTCTACTTAAGTAATAAATGGCTCTCTCGATGCCATTCTCATCCTCTTGGGAAAGCATGCTGCCTATTGTTTTATCTGATGCTGAAATGTATAGGCGCATGTGCTTCTTCCCATTTGGGGGAGATAGAATTGGTGGACAAGTCAAGTATTGCTTTATCTGATCGAAAGCTTCTTGATGTTCAGCACGCCATTCGAATTTTCCTTGTTTAAGCCGAAGTAGAGGTGAGAAAGCTTGCGTGCGTCCACTCAAGTTAGAGATAAATCTCCTTAAGAAATTTATTTTGCCCAATAATGATTGTAGTTCTTTCTTCGTGGATGGGGATTTGGTTTCCCTAATGGCTTTCGTCTTGTTCTGGTTAATTTCTATGCCTTTTTTATGGACTACGAATCCCAAGAAATCACCTGCCTGCACAAAGAAAGCACGTTTAAGGGGATTCATCTTCAAGCCATATTTCCTCATTCTTTCGAATGATTGGCTCAGATGATCGAGATGACTCATACCCGAGGTAGATTTTACCACAATGTCATCTATATACACTTGCATGAATGTTTCTATAAAGTCATGAAATATAGAATTCATTGCTCTTTGATAAGTTGCCCCAGCGTTTTTTAAACCAAAAGGCATCACAACCCATTTGTAAGTGCCTATTGCCCCTGGGCAACGAAATGCTGTCTTGGATACATCATCTTCTGCTATAAAAATTTGATTGTATCCCGAATATCCATCCAACATGCTCAAATACTCAAAACCTGCGGCTGAGTCTACTAGCATTTCTGCTATAGGCATGGGATACTCGTCTTTAGGAGTAGCTGCATTAAGGTCACGAAAGTCTATGCATACTCTTAATGAGCCATTCTTTTTAATTACAGGTACTATATTAGCAATCCACTCAACATACCTTGTAGTTTGGATAAATTTGCACCGTAAGAGTCTTTCGACCTCTGCTTTAATCTTCGAGTGAATCTCTGGCGCGAATCTTCTGGGAGTTTGCTTTATGGGCTTCTTCCCTTCTTTAATTGGTAATTTTAGTTCGACTAAATCCCTTCCTAGACCAGGCATCTCATCATAGTCCCAAGCAAAACAATCTCTGTTTTCTTTTAGCATTTTGATGACCGTTGCCTTCAATTCTGGTTCTAGTTTCGCGCTGATATATGTTATCCTTTTTTGACCACTGTCTCCAAGATTTACTTCTTCAAGTGGATCTTGGGCCAACATCTTTATATTCGGCGCCATTGGGTCTTTTTCGAACCCCAAAGGTTCTTCATCGTATATTGCATCTAACCTTTGGTTTGGTTCTTCTCTTATGATCTCTTCGTCTGGAGTCGTGTGTTCAGGGAGTTCGAAACTCGCACGTATCTCCAATTCTGTTATTCCTTCTTTGGTTGAAACTGCATCTATCTTTGTATCTGATAGTTCGGCTTCGAGAGCCGCCTTCCTTTTGTTCTCGGCCACATAGGCCGAAATCTTTTCGAAGAACGAAGACTCGGGCATGATTAATGTCATCGTCCCAGCCTGTTGGCCATACTGTCGGATAATTCTCCAATGGTGCTGTATCTGGTGGACCATCCATGATCTCTCCATCCCATTGGAATCCATTTGGGTGTAAAGTTAAATAGTACAATGCATTCTTATTTGGGGTATACATCTCTTCTGCAGCATGACAAGGGCCTATGTTTGCCAGGTTCCTATCGAAGTTGGTTTTGTTCACCTGGTTGACCTCAGCCATGTAGTAACTCTGATCACCTTCGATATTCTCCACTATACCATCTTCTCTCCAAATTGTCACCCTCTGATGCATTGTTGAGGGCACAGCTGCTACCCCATGAATCCATTCCCTACCAAGCAAAAGGTTATAGTTTGCCTTTGCTGGTATAACCATGAACATGGTTGGCCTGGTAACTGAGCCTACTGTCAAATTGACTTGAACAACTCCCAGTGTTTGTCCTATTTTGCCTTTGTAGTTAGATAAAACCATGTTATGTGGCCTTATATCCGTATCGAACATACCAATTCTTTTTAGCATGTATTGAGGCATTAGGTTCACTGCTGCTCCCCCATCAACTAAGACTTTATTAATGCCAACGTTCTCAATCTTAGCCCTGATATAGAGTGGCTTCAAATGATTTCGCATACCCTCATCAGGCCTTTCGAAGAAAGCATTCTGTTCTTCTACTGCACCATTATTCAGCACATAGTAACACACAGGTTTGTGTTTTGTCATTTCTTCGATATCAGCATCTTCACAGTCTTCTACTTCAGTTTCCTGATTAAACTCGTAAGGGAGTACGGAAATAACATTGCAATTCAAGTTTATAGATGACACTCCATCAGAATCAAAATCATTTGTCATTCTATCTTCCTCTTTCCAGGAATTTGAACGCAACTTTTCTTCTTCATCCAAGAGTTTTTCAGCTTCGAATAATCTGCGTTCTACCGGAGGTTTGTTTGACTTTGCCCCCTGGTATGGGACTTGGTTGCTACTAGATTCTCCAGCTTCTCTTGGCATGTATTCCTTCTGAGCCTTTTTTATTCTCTGATGCCTTCTCCACTGGGACCGAGACATAGGATTTTTCCCTTTATAATTCTCCAATCGATACGCCTCTCGATTTGGTCTTTGAAATTGTTTCCTATATGCCATTGCAGTTCTTCCACCTTGGTCCCAACTTCGCCATTTGTTGGTTCTTGCATCAGCTTGCACCCACCCATCCCTTGGCGCATCTGCAGGGATTCTAAAAGTTACCCTTCGAGTTCTGGGGTGTGGGCTATCAGGCCTCTTTGTTGGAGTCCGTATGTCGAAATCGTACAGGTTGGGACGCAACCCCTGAGTTTCTTGACTCATGTAGCAATACACACGTTCGAATGATCGTGCTAGCATTTCGTCATAGACTGCCCCACATCTTGGGCAGAGAGCAACTTCAGTGTTTTCTTTGTAGCATCTGACCAAAAATCCTACCAAGCTTTCCTCCATCTTTGGGTACAGTTGTAGTAGGGTATTTGGATCTCTTCTTGGGTGTTCCCACCTTTCGCGTCGAACTCTTTTAAAGTTGGCTTCGACCCTTCGGTTTAGCATGATCGAACACCTTGGACACATCCATTGCTTACCACCATTTCTCTCGTGGCAATTCCAGAGATATTCTTTGAGGCTTTCGGTTCTTGGAGGAACTTCGATGCCCCCATTTTGCCTCGTCAGCCATGTCTCTAGTTCGCCAAATTCAGACACTGGTCGTCTGGCGCTGACCATGTTAACCGCTGCTGTAGGAACTTCAGAGATCTGGATTTTCTGGAGTTTCATCCTGAGGTCTTCAGTGGCCTCACGGTTTTCTTCCTTCGATGCTTTAGTTATTTCTGACTTGGAAGATTCTTCAACGACAGTGTTGAAGACTATTTCACCTTTTAGGCTTTCAGTAGCCTGCTTTCCATTGAACATTGCTTTAGTCTCCACAACTTCAACTTCAGAAGCTTCCACCATGTTGATATCTTCTACCTCGCAGAGGCTAGCGTCAGCAATGTTTAGGGGATTGGTATCGACCCTCATATGACTCTTGGTCTTGTCAGCAAACTTCAACCTTCCATCATTGAGAGCATTTTGAATTAGATCCCTGAAAAGAAAACATTGAGAAGTTTTATGGCCTAAAAACCCATGATATTTACAAAAACCTCTTTTCTTCCGTTGTTCCAACGGAGGAATTTTTGAATTTGGAGGTAGTATCATTTGGCCATCTTTTACCAATAAATCAAATATTTCATCACACTTGGTAATGTCGAATGTATAAGTTTTCTGAGGGAACCTATCATTCTTATCGTTTTCTACTGGGTTTTTTCCATTGGCAGGATTTAGCAATTTGCAGGCGTAAGGTGGCGCTTCTTTCAATTCAGCTAAGTCTATTTCGACCTCTTCAGGACTATACGAGTCATTGAACGACTCATCATCAGCATCCTCGGCTTCGACGTACGCTACTCTCTCTTTCTTATAACTTTTATTCGCCCTAACTTTTTCTGCCTTCAGTCGTTCGACTTGCCGAACCCTGTCTGCTAACTGGGCCATGTCCCTAAGGTATTGGGTATCTATTTTCTTCCTTATTGAATAATCTAGACCACCTGCGGCCATTTCAACAAGTTCATGCTCTGGGACTGTTGTAAAACACCTTGATTTCAACAGACGGAACCTATTTAAATAATCATCAATTGTTTCTGTGAATTTTCTTTTAACACTGGCCAATTCTTTCAAACTTATCTTAGTTTGACCCATGTAGAATTGCTCATGAAAAAGTCTTTCCAAGTATGCCCATGCATCTATCGAATTTGGTGGCAAAGTAGTAAACCAAATGAAGGCATTTTTTGTCAGCGAACTACGGAAATACTTGATCCTTAAATCCTCGTTTCCCGCTAAGTCTCCTGCTTCTGTCAAATATCTAGCAATATGTTCCACCGTTGACTCATTAGTTTCGCCTGAAAATTTTGTAAATATGGGTACCTTAGTGCCCCTAGGCAATTCTGTCTGCATGATATAATCTGATATAGGGGATGTATAGTTTGGACGCCTAAGTCCGGTACTAAGGCCATTATTGGCCATAACCCTTTCTATCATGGCAGTTAAATTGTTTTCTGTAGCCAGATTTTCTCTTCTGACTCTTTGAACAACCTCATCTGGGTGTTCGTTCCTACCCACAATCCTTAATCTGGGTCGTTCCTCCTCCGTTTCTTATCGAACGGGGACGGTTCTTTGATTTGAAGCTTCTAAGTTAATTATTGGAGTTCCTTCGAACATCTCTGTTCTTCGTGAGGGGCCTACATCCCTAGTGGCTGTCCTAGATGACGGAACTATGTCTTGTACACGTTCTAAAATGGGCCTCTCTTCTTGATTCGAAGGCTGTTTGTCTTTCCTTTTAGGTGGTGTTATTCCCATGAATTCTGCCATTCGATTCATTTGAGATGATATCTTTTGGAAAGTCTCCATGTTTTCTCTATTTGTAGTAGTAACATTTGCCATTAGTGGGCTTAAAACTGAAGTCAATTCTCTGGCCAAAACCCCTACCATATCAAGATTGCTTGCATCCATTTCTTGTCGAAATGCTGCTTGATTATTTGTGGTAAAGTGAGGCACCTGGGTAGAAAAACCAGTGTTATGTGCACTTCGACCCACTGAACTAACATTCGGTGAAAATGTCGCATTGTTAGTTGGGGCATATATAGATGCTGCCCCTCGTACGCCTGTTCCATATGGGTATGGCATCCCATATGAACTATTTGGCCTCCATTCGAAAGCAGAATTCGTGCCTTGACCATGCCAATTATTTGCAGCATTTGTCGAGGCAAACAATACGTCCTCTGCGCTTGTGGATGAGGGTGCGGTTGTCGACACTGAAACTGGAATAGTCCCTGAAGGCCCTGTATTATTTTCAGGCAAAGCCTGGGAATTATCTGCAGGTCTCGATCCATTTGGACCCGTTGCATCTCGTGTTCCTTGAGTAGAAGTCGAATTTGCCGCTCCTGATCCTGAACCTTGTGGGGGATCTTGATCACCCCCTGCACTGGCCGTAACGACCATTTTCTTGTTGTACCTTCGTTTGGGAATCGGTTGTGCACTATTCTTTAATTTACCGTTCCTAAGGTTCATACAAGATCTTGATATTGTCTAGACAAAAATAAAGCACTTGATTAAAACAATCTGCTCGACACTGTCCCACTGGGCGTGCCAATTTGTTTACGGTGATTTCCGGTAAACAACCGCTAGTCTTCCAAACTATAATAAATATGATTTGGTTACTCGCAGGATCGACTAGATTGATCCTAGGACACATAGTCAAGAAGATTGTTATCAATGTTTATTCGAACCATATTCATTATTTGTCTTCTTCAATAAGAGTTGTTCGATTAAAGAACAAATAGTCTTTACAATCACTTTGTTACATATAAATGTGACTTCAACGAAAAGATAAGTAACATAACATAGAAAATTAAAAGGACTATTGAAACGTAAAGAATCTTAAACTGCAGAAATGTAAAAGACTTTGAAAGTAAATAACATGAAAAGTAATTCGAAAGTAAATGACATTAAAGTAAAGATACATAAATGTAAATGACAAGAAGTAAACGAAATGCAGTAATTCTGGAAGATATTTAAAAACAAAGGATAATACACATGTATTAAAATGGTGGTGTCATACGTACATTTTCTCAGCGAACTCTTTCTCTTAACGCTTGATACTTGAGTAAATATGTGAGTGATTTATACAAAATGAACACATAGAATCCTAACATTAAGACTCCTATTTATACTAGTTTCGACCTTAACGGTCCTATACTAATCTGCTGCCACGTTTCTCATAAAAACTCCTAGCGATGCCATCTGTTACTTGGACAGTTATGAAACCGTCTTCGAATTTCAAATATTCCCGCCTGAGTCTGTCTTCGACGCGTGGCAGTGTATTAAACAAACACTACGAAAAAACACGCTAAGTAGTAATACTTGAATATATTTACAAATTTGTCTAAGTCTCCGAAGACACATACTTTTCGCTAGCTTTTAGTATTCATTATCTTCATAGTGAACTTAGAAACCTTTACTCTCGAAGCATGACCATCAGTAGTCATTCTTTTATTTTTAAGGGATGGCCATCAGTAACCATCTTTCCTTCGATTTTCTACACCTTCGAAGGATAAATAATATGAAACGAAATCTTCAGCTAACAGTAGTATGTGTTGATTTTGACTAGACTACTAACTTTGTGTTCATGCATGACTAATTGACCTTGTGATTGCATGATTGACTGTTTTGTAGCATTAATTTATGAAGCTCTGATTATGTGTAACAACCTCGTGATTTCTGAATATGCTACTGACTTGTGTTGTTGTTACTTTGATTTATACCGTTGTTGTTGTTTACTCTGTGTACCTGTGCGTATTTTTCTTAATGCGGTGTGCTTAATGCTCAACTTAAGTTACACATCTTGAATGTTTTTGAAGAATATTGTTTTACCAAAATTTGCCAAAGGGGGGATTGTTGTTACTTTTGGATTGACTGCATTATGCAAAATAACATAGTTTGTTCAAGTTGTTTATATGAAGAAGGAAACATGTGGGAACAAATGTCCCAGCATGTGTTCCACATCTGCCCCTTATTAGCATGTCAATGTGGAAAGTGTTACGTACATTATTTTCTGATTGTTTCAATCAAATTTGTTTATCAATGTTTTTGTGATTTGTTTGATAACTATTTGAAGATCAAATTTATTTAAATGTAGGTTTAAATATCAATTTAAGTTAAAAATAAATCATATATTTTTGTTGGAGACTTTTGTGAAATAAATCAAATCTAACAATATTAGTTATTATTCTGGCCGAGATCAGATCAAATATCCAAGGATAAAAAGTCCATAATTACATAGCTATTTAAGGAGACTCTCACCTCATGTTTTAGAGTGTGCGCTAGAATTGTATTTTTGTGTTATGGTTTTTGTTGAATCTATTGTTTGTTGTTTTTTTTACACCACGTTATTGCTTCATTCATATCATAAGGCATAATAGTTGGTTTGTTTAGTTGGGTTGTAATTCAATATTGATAACTTTCATTATTGTTGTTGATCACTTGGAAATAGTGACTAAGAGAAAGTGAGAGAGGGTTCTCATATTTAGGGGGTCCTAAATAGAAAGACTCTAGGGTAGAATTAAGAATTAGGGCATTAAACAAGGGTTTGTGCATCTAAGATACTCTATAATACTTCTATAGAAGAGTGAATTTTTTTTCTTGGGTTGGATGCCTCTAAATGTAGGTGTGATTTGCACCAAATTGGATTAACAATTATTATGTTCTTTATTGCTTTCATCTTGTATTAGCTAAACTATCTGGGTTGGACAAGTTGTCCCAGAGATATGGTCCAACATTTTTCTCCTAAGAAATATAATTTCACTTTATTTTATCGTCTCCACCAAAGTAGTAATGGGTACTAATCAGAACCCAATGTATTTCAAATCAAAGGAATTACATGGTCGCCAGACGCGATGCCAAAAGATCGAGAAAATTGAACGGGCTATAATAACAACATGGAGGAATTCGTGACACTATTTTCTTGCACACTTAATAGTAGTTTGAAAAGAGAACCCATTAAAATAGGTCTTGTACGAACCAAACATGGAAGGACAAATGATTAAGGTGTCGATCAAGATATATGAGTTTGACATCTCCTTCAAACACAGAAATTCTTGCCCAAGAGTCTTAACTTAAAGACTTGTTTAATAGTTTGATCGAAGTCTCACCCAATGGACTCAATGCCTTGCCTAAAGGACATGGAGCCTCCTCAAACAGGCTTAAATACAACCTTGCTTAGGAGACTTAATGCCTCATCAAGAGGAGGCCCCCGACACTCTATCATTTAAAGAACTTATCCATTTATCGAACTATTTGTGCTTGAGGGACTATGTAGAGATATATTTATAAAAGGTCTATCTAGGGTGGGAGGATGACAACCACCTATCTGAGGCGACTCCCCTTTTTCGTTTGCATCTAGGGACCATTTCGTCCTAGATGTGCCCTACTCGCCCAGTCGTGGGAAAAGATGTTCCTCTATTAGAGAGAAGTTAGAGAAAAGATGTGTCCTACTCGCCCAAATTTTAACTATTTAATTTCATTAATCTAACGGTTTTAATTGATCATTTAATTTAATTATTTTTGAAAATATTTTTCTATATAAAAAGTTAATTAAAGTCGTTAGATTAATGAAAATCAAATGGTTCAGATTCATTCTCACATTCTCATATATATATATATATATATATATATATATATATATATATATATATATATATATATATATATATATATATATATATATATATGTGATTCCTATATTAAAAAAATGAAAGTATTAAATTTAAATTTAGAACTTCAAAAATAAAAATAATTTTAAACATTTTCTTCTTCATTCAAGTAACATTTTTGTTGGTAGCAGTATATATGGAGGGAGTGAAGCTTCCCTTATAAGATAGTTCTAGTTGGCATATCAACCCTATAATCTAGGTGCAGCAAGTCCTGTGATCCTATCCAAACAAAGTTTATTAACAATATCTTAGAATATGTTCATACTCATTTCACAAGTAACTAGCTCCTTATTCTCTTAAAAAAAATGCTTTGAGTACTATGAACTTCAAATGATTCAAACCCTACAAGGTAATTATTTATACTCTGATAAACTTTCTCCCTTCTGAAACCAATCATTCTTCATCTTGCGTTTTTTTCCCTATGCATGCTGCTATTTTTTTTAGTTTTTGTATTGATAGGTGCTGCGTTTTAGTTTAACATTGGATATTCAATTCATACTTAATGAACACCATTGTTGTTTCAAAAGGAAACTCAAACCCTAGTATTTGTATTTTATTGCAATTTCTTTTTAATGTGTGTGTCTGCCACTGCAAGATTAGAGCTATTCCACTGTGATATTTAGATGTGCTGGTGTGTAGTTTCTGGTTTTAGATTTCACTTTTAAAAGAGTTGTTTTTCATCAAATAGCTTTTGTTATCTGTTTTTTTAGATAAATATTTCTTTTAAAAGGGTCTTATTAATTTCATTGGTTGGTGATAATATTCATTAGATTGAAGGCTAAGGAAAGGGAAGTTGAAGTGAAAGATGAAGAATAAAAGAGATAGAAAAGAGAAAAGGGATAGACTCAGTGACTTACCGGACTATGTTTTGCTTCATATCATGAAATTTATCAACACAAAACAAGCTGTGCAAACTTGTATATTGTCTATGAGATGGAAGGATCTTTGGCGTCGTCTCACAAATCTCACATTGAATTTCTTCGACTTTACTCGTGGTACACCCTATTTCGCCTCGTTCGTATCTTCGGTCCTATATCATCGAGATGATTCAGTATCTTTGCATGATATTGATTTGACGCGATATGGTTGCATTCGGCCTGAACTTATTGATAAGATCATGACATATGCTAACTCACATGATGTCCATAGTTTAAGACTTGAAGTTGATTTGAGTTTTAGTCGTGGTTACTCATTGCATACTCGCATATTTTCTTGCCAATCTTTGACACATCTTAAGCTTTCCATTAGGGCCGTCCCTTGTATGACACAACTTCCATCTTCATTGCATTTACCTGCATTACAAAGCTTGCATCTTGTCTATGCCACTTTTACAGCAAATGACAATGGCGTTTCTGATCCATTTTCAAATTGTCATAGATTAAACACTTTAGTACTCGAATGTTGTAATCTACATCGCGGAGCAAATTTACTTTGTGTATCGAATTCAAACCTTTCTAGTTTGACAATAGGAAGTACTATTCAAGAAGTAGGTTACAAAATTGTGCTTTCTACTCCAAACCTCAATTCTATCACGCTCACGCGTGATCTCATTCACCAGATCTCTGTATGCAATATCTCTTATCTTGAACAAGTCCATATTGATGTTGAAGAAAATGATCATATGTTTTATGAGATTACTTTTTCAGGCTTAATTAGTTGCCTCCAAGTGCTTGCTAACTATGTTAAGATATTGAAGCTTTCTTGGAGTACCCTTAAGGTAAACTCCTTCATATGTTCTCCCCTTTTTTAATTTCATTTTTAATCTCTTTATTATAATTCACTCACGAATTTTCAAATCTCGGGTTTTTAGTCTCACGAGCTTCCCACATGTCTAACATTTTACTTTGCGATTAAAACTTTGGCGATGTTGTAAATTATTTGTCGATGTAGCAATGGACTTGAATTAGACCATATCAACTGCTCCATTGCCACTTCAATAAATAACTCGACGCATCACCATATTTTGGTCCCAAATTTTAAGATGAGTATAATGTGAATCTAGAAGGACCGAAAAATGCAATTGAGTGCTGATTTTCATATTGCTCATAATATGTTCTATGTGTTTCCAATACTCAATCTCGTTGTAATAGAACCTCTTCAAAAAATGTCTCATACGCTCTATATGTGCAGGTTCTACTTCGCTCATCTGATTCAATGATAACTCAACTTCCTTACTTTGTTAAATTGAAGTCATTGAAATTCAGAGTGAATCCATCAAATGTATTAGATGATAATGTTAGAAGTCTAGTGGACTGCTTTGTTAAAAAATGTCCACCGGCCATAGTGTATATAGATTTTCGTGCATGACTCTTCGGGTAGATATTCTTATGAGTTACTACTTACTAGTAGATGATGGGGGAGAACTTGGACTGTCACAAAACTGGTGTTTTGATTGCAGGAAAGGGTTAATACCCTTGCAAGGGTGCATTTCTTGTCAATGAATTAGTTTTCTTTTTTTGCGATTATGCTTATGTTTATTCATGTCCTTTTCTTTTCTTTTTTTTTGATTTAGCCAACCAGTTTCGATACACATAGTGAACCGACTAATCTGGTTTCGTATCGCGGCGAGTCTAAAAACTGTCACGTATTCATGTCCTTTATATTAAATATTAATGAATGTATTTATTTGAAAAGATATTGTCTTGTAATTGAAGAAGTTTTGTTTATGTAG
This sequence comes from Vicia villosa, assembly GCF_029867415.1. Lineage (NCBI taxonomy): Eukaryota > Viridiplantae > Streptophyta > Magnoliopsida > Fabales > Fabaceae > Vicia > Vicia villosa. Next base: position 17,109,691 of record NC_081180.1, on the reverse strand, counting down.
CATGGCTATTCACTTGAGACCAATACAAATTGTTCTATGTTGTCAATATATTTTTTAATCATGTTGATTGCTAAACTAAAGAAAAATAAAATAGGTGATTAATTCATTTTGCTAGCTTCTAATGTTTACTTCATATATAGTCGTAATATTTGGTGTCGAGTAACTCAAACCATATGATTTACGATTAGACAACACTCAAATGTGCAAATTTAAATAGTATTTAGCTAAATTTGATTTATAGAACTTTAATTTGAAATGTTCTATTGAAATAGAACAGTATGCTAACTCAGTGGGTTCCTTGTACTGAGTTTTACTTCAAGTTATCTGATGCTCAACTCAGAGTTTTACTTATAGAGTTTAGGACTTTATTTTCATTATCTTGCAAGGTAGCAAAATAATCCCTAGAATAGTGCAACTGCCAAGCAACATAAAAATAAACAAATATATCTAATTAATCTTAAGATTTTTATCTAACACTTCTCTAAAAGCTGGACTATGCAATGAGATAAGTCCAAGCTTGAGCAGAAAAAAGTTGAGAATGAAGGGTTGGATAAAGATTTGTTGGAGACGTTGGCGATTTGAGTAGAATATGGAATGGGGAATAATTTGATGAGAGAAGATTCCAGCTTTTCTCAGATTAAGTGACAGTTAATTTGATGTGTTTGGAACGATCATGAAAAGTTGGATTATGTGCTATGTAGTCAACAGATCTGTTGTCGTAGTAGACGGAAGATGGTTAGGAAAATTCAATGCGAAGGTCCTTGAAGAGATAGTGTAGCCATTGAACGTCGCATGTGAGGTTAGAAAGCATGCGATATTCAGCTTCGAAACTTAAACGGGAGATGGTGGTATCAGGTATGTTTCTTTGATTTCCTAGAGATAAAGATTTGCCCAAAAAGATTGCGAAGCCTGTCACCGATCATTTGTTTTGTTTCTATTTGTGTTAATTGTATTCTCTGTCCAAGATGCCCAGGTACGTAAAGTTGCCTTGAAAGCGGAATAAATTGGCATTCCGAGCTTCGGCGAGCTACCAACCTGATTATACCAGCCCTTGTCTGATAGTCATGTTAGCAATTAGCAGCATATAGTTGATAATTTTCATGAAACTATTAATCCTGCCCTGCATGAAAATTCTATTACAATAAAAGTGCACACACATAAACAGAAGATATCATACATGAGGCTTTCATTTGAAGAAAAGCCAGGCCTAGTTGAAGATATTTTTTAACACAAAACTACAATGAGACATTCATCTTCTTTCAATTCTTATCATTTATGAAGATGTTTGATATGCAAATTGTCAGTAAAACATGCACTATTTGGTTAGAACAAACTTAAATGTTTCGTCAGTTTTTGAACTTTCTGCATATACTTTATTAGTTGTGTCTATTTGGTTTGGTATTCACCGATGACTTGACTGGTTACAAATTGAGAATCAACACTTTCCCTTAAGTAAGTCATTCCAAGAATCAAGACTTTGTATTATGCATGGTTATTACCGGCGTTGAATTCGAACTCCATTGATTGTTTGGTGAGAGTATTGTTCAGGCCTTGTAGTACTTACTACTTTGGTTCCACTTCCCTTCATATTTAATTCTCCCTCCACTAATCTGTTATCGAACACAGGTCAAATATGAGTTAAAAATGTAGTATATGGTGACAAATGAAGTAGTTTTTCACAGACTTCTAACTCAAATAACCGAAATTAGAATCGATTAAAAAAAAGGAATTTTGAATTTTGAGTATAAGTTCAGACAACTGGAAAAATAAAGAAAAAAAGTGTGTGTGTGTGTTAAATGAATAATCCAATAGTTCAGATCTTTCAAACTTCTCAAAGATTATTTGAAGGTATAAATTATAATTGAGATTCTATTCTTGTTTGACTATAGGATTGATCAAACCTTATGCAAATTTTGTTCTTATGGTTGGACTAAGCATCATACTGAATGATAAAATATAATTAACGGTCAAGCATCGTAAATTAAATTCAACGATTAAATTAAAGAATCAAAATGATGTCAAACTGAATTCTATCGATCCTACTGAAATTTGAATTAAGCAATCAGAATGACAATATAATCAGATGAAAAGGAATAAAGTTGCAGATAAGAAATTGAGAATATAATAACCTTAAGATCTTGATAAAATTCTGAAATAGGGGATTAATCCTTAGTGTTTAGCGTACCGAGAAGGTTGGAAACAAGAAAGTTCTCTTTGCTCTATAGATTAAAAATGAGTTTTATATCAAAGAAAAATGAGTTATGGTCAAAACACTATTTGTGCTCTATTGTCAAAACAAAAGCATATAAAAGTAGAGTCCGGGCTTTAAGAGCACCAAACTGAAAAATAGAAAATTATACCCAGTACCCCTACGTTTATTTCAATACTCCGATAATTTTTTAAAAATTCCAATTTTATCCTTTTTTACTTTTAATTTTTTATTTTTATTTTTTATTTTTTCATTGTTACTGTTTGTACGGACGGTAAGGAGAGACGTGGAGATTGTTACGTTGTCTGAACCGGATAACCAAACATGCAGTTTTCCGGTTTGTTTTTTTTCAACTTTCATCAACCGGATATCCCAGGGATGGGTATTCCGGTTTGTTTTGTTTCAACTTTTCCCAACCGGATATCCCCTTTGTGGGTATTCCGGTTCTTGTTTTTTTTAATTTTTTTTCGTTTTTTTTTTAAATTACTTTAATTTTAATTTTTTAATTTTTTTAATTATATATTAAACTAAATTAATTATATATATTTAGGTGTGGATCCTCCTTTGAAGAAATGCGATGTAACTCAAACATGTGTGGATACAACTGATGTTTTTGTAACTGGTCAAAAATTTGCTACAAGAGAAGAGGCGATAAGTTGGATTAAGGACGTTGGAATCAAGAATAAAGTGACAGTTATAATAGCTCGTTCAGATATCAAAACAGGCAAGCATGAATGAAGGATTCCCGTTGCCACCTGTCACAACTGATTGGACGAAATATCGCACAAAAGATGCAACTTCTTGGATGGTAGGATTTGCCGGGCGGTTACAACATTGGCAACGGCTAATGCCTATACTACCAAAATATGTCAGCTTAGATTGATTTTATGATATTACAACATTAGTACTATTGGATTTTAATATGTTGCCAAATGGATTATAAATAATTAATCTCAAACTATAAGTCTTATAATAATACAGACGTCTACAAGTCTCATAACAATACATAAGTCTCAAACTAAAACATAAATATAAACATAAAATGTGACATCAATCAGACTCATGGTCATAAGTAATTGGACCTTCCCTAGGTAATGGTCCGCCCTGTGCAAGTATGAGTGCTCTAAATATCTCCAGAAACTGTTCGTCTTCAGGAACAGCCTGATGACGCTGTAAGTAATGATGAAGCTCATGAGATATATATGATAATCTCGGGTCTGATGGTCCTTCGTCATAGACAGGCACTGGTACCTCCATCGGCTGATCACCTCTTGGTGCTCTCAATATAGGATGTGACACCGTATAATATCACGCCAAATAATCATCGTCTGTCTCATATGGTATGGTGGCAAACGCAGCTGGGGGATCATCGTGGGATCGGGTCACCTGCAACACACTCTGCCTATATGTAGCCCACTCAACATCCACATCAAGTGTGTCTACATTAGGAGGAGCAGTCGGTATGTACTGTCTGTATCCAAACTGACGCAAGCATCTGTCAGGTAAATATAGAACTACAGTACCAAACCACTTCAAACCACCCCGATACAAACAGATATCATCAAAAGGACGGTGCACCCGATGATCCTCAAAAGGGCGCCAGGCAATATCGTGAGGAGTCAACTGATCTAACACAGCTCGGATGTCAGCCACTTTTTGCGTCCCCTGCCTATATTCCCATTTCATCGCCCTAGCCATCGGACTATCAATGCCAAATAACCTGAAGTACCTCTCTTTCCAACAGTTGGAAAGTACTCATGAATCCAACACTGAAACAAAAGTAAAAGTTACTATTATAAATTAAACTAAATTATAATAAACTAAATTAAACTAAAATATTAGATATTAAGTATAATTAAATAATAAGTAAAATTTTAAACCTGAAGAAGAGAGGCATAACCGCTAAGCTGCTTGCATGAATAAAATGAGGCATCCCCTAAGTATCTGTACAGAGTAACCAGTGCAGCTGCCCCCCAGCAATAGCTTCCACAAGTATCCAAATCTCTCAAAAGTGGAAGATATTTTGCCTCGACAAGAGTAAAAGTCTTGTCGGCAAGAATGGTACAACCTAATAGCAACATCATGTATGCTCTCATAGCGCCTGTAAAGTTATTCGCAGCTCTTTGTTGCTCAAAAACTTGCTTCAACCAATCCAATTTATAGTAAGGACCCCTTACAGCAGAAGCCTCTGTAGTTGCATCACTCAGCGAAACACCAAACAACTCAACAGCTAGATGGATAGCATCATAATCGGTGACAACAACATCGGGGTCAACCAGCTGGCCCCTAATCGATACATGAAGAAGACAAGAAACATCGTCTAGTGTGATGGTCATCTCGCCGAACGGCATATGAAATGACGATGTTTCAGGATGCCATCTCTCAACAAAAGCAGATAATAGATGCGTATCTACCCTCGACAAACTAGTATGCTGCAAAGATGAAAGGCCAGATGCAACTAACCAATTTTCCATCTCCCTTGGGAGCATTGTCGGAACCCATCCTATTAATTTGCTGCTATGTGCAGCAACCTTTAAGGCCGGCTTTGGTCGTCTCTCCTGAAAATAATTTGTAATATATGTTAATATATAAGTACATGTAATTTAAAAAAACATTTAAGAAAATATTTACGTACCTCGCCCAACCATAAATGACATGCAACGTGCCTCTGATATCTAACCAATAATGATGTATCAGTAGGTCCTCCGGGAAATGCCGGATGCTGCGGACCAACCTCAGGAGCAGCTCCCTGCTGTCCCTCGCCATCAGCCTCTCGACGTTGTCTTTCTCTTTGACGCATTCCGTCGATCGCACCTTCTCTTCTTCGAACCACTAAAAAATAAAAAATAAAATAGTTAACAATTAAATAAAATGTTATTAAAAATAATATATGATATTAAAAACAAAAAAAAACTAAAAAAAAAACTAAAAAAAAAAATAGGAACCGGATACCCAAAGGCTGGGTTATCCGGCTGAGGTCTAGAAGAACCGGAAACCCCCTTGTTGGGTTATCCGGCTGAGACAAAATGAACCGGAAACCCCATCATTGGGTTATCCGGCTATATACGTAAGAAAACAAACAGAACCGGAAACCCCATAGCTGGGTTATCCGGCTGAGAATTTTTAAAAAAAAACTTACTTTTTCAATGAATGCTGAACCGGAACTCACGAGGCTGGGTTATCCGGTTTTTGGTCAAAAAATTTCCCTCTTCAGAACCACTGTGCAAACGTGAAAATGAGTAAAAAAGTGAAAAATTTAATAATTTTCACTATTTATACAGGGGTAAATTTGTCCGAAATTTTTTTTGGTAGGGTATTGGGATAAAAGTTGGGGTACAGGGTATAATTCTGAAAAATAGAGTTAGGCCCAAAACATATTTTTACCAAAAATGAAGAAAATAATTTATTAAACATTTTTTTGGTAAAATTATGTAACATTAAATTAATCAAGAAACAATTATACAAATAATTAAAAAAAAAACAAATGAGACTTAAATCTATATTTGTTATATAAAAAAACATGTAAAAGAGATTTAATAGGAAAATTCTAAAGTTCCACGTTGATTGGAGATAAAATATCGAAAAGTTATATATAGAGAGACACTCTTCACCTTACCAATCGATTGTGTAAGGATTAATTATGTTAGCTTATTGGTCGAACCATGGACCGCCCACCATTAATAATTACGCACTAAACCTAAAAAAGTGATGGACCGCCCACCATTAATATTCACGCACTAAGTCTAAAAAAAGTGATGGACGTGAGGGGATGTACGAAAGTGATGGACGTGAGAGAATTTTTTTAATTTTTATTTTAAATCAATTGACATCTAATCCAATAGATATTTATTATAATAATTTATCATTGTTGACAGTTATTATTAAAATAAACTATTTTAAAAAATAATCTCAAAATCACTAATTTTAACTCCATCACGGAACCTTTAATTTCACTATCTACTGACCTCACAAACGATTCAAACCACAACTTGTAAGCATTAAATTCAAGTAGCCTGAAACAACATCGAAGACAACAAATAACAATTTTCTATCACAATCTCCATACTACCCTATCCATTATCCAAAATCCTTCAAACCCATCCAAAAAGGTATAAATTTAATTTTAAAATTCAATTAATGTGTTATTTCTATTAAAGTTATCACACGTAATAATTCAAAAAATAGTTTTATTTTAGAGAAATGCTTAATGTCACGAAACAGCATTTCGTGAATTTCTCGCGAATGTATTATATGCATGCACCATTTGTACTATTTAATTAATTAACCTCTGTTTTCAAAATGATGCATATCAAAACAAACATTTCAAGAATAAATATGATTGCAAATGCATCAATATTTAAAATTCTTATTAGAGAAGAGTTAAAGTGATCTAGCTTTTAGCTTTTCATAGACTTACAATAAGAGTGAGCTATGGCGGTGAATTTCAACTTGATAAACATAGTCCTTTCTTGTTATGAAAATAAGAAAGCTAGATCACCGATATATATAAAAAAGCGTATTCGTGAAATTTCGTGACCAATTTTTTCGTCACATATAGCATAGCTCTTTATTTTATGCAGCTATCCAATTTCTTATCAAAATATATTTTTATGGTATAGTTTTTTAATAATAAACTATTTTTATAGTCATATGAATAACTAATATATAATATTTCATCCGTCTCGAATTAAATGTCAAGTGTGATGAATAAAAGAGAGAATAACAAATTTATCATAATATTCTTATTTACTATTAGTCTATTTTAATATTCATAAATGTTAAATGAGAGAATAATAAAATAAAAATTACATTGAAAATCAAAACCCGGATAGATAATTTGTTAAAATTTAATATTTATTTCAGGACTGAGAGAACATTTGTGTATCGTTTATTTATATTCGAAATCAACACCCATATAATTGTTAATAAGATAAAATCAACATTCATATTTTTTTTAAAAGACAAAACTTTTATATATTAAATAATAGGCATAAGATATAACAACGCTAAAAAAAAAAACCTGGAAACAAAAACAACATCAAGCCAAAGTAAAACAACTAAAAAAAATTAAGACACTCCACACTATTAACAAACAAAGAAAACAAGACTAACAAGCAAACACCAAAACGTGCAACACTGAAACAACAACCTGCAGACATCAAAATTCGCGAATTTTGTATTGTTGTATCATCTTTTTGGAAGTTAGTATTACCTAATATACCACACTTTTTAACACAATTCTCAATATACCATTTTTTCAAACTTTTTTTTTTATTGTTATAGAACCTCCGCCAATTGAATGGGCGGAGGTGTGTAAAATATAAGAGGCTCCGCCCAATGCATTGGCGGAAGCATGTAAAGTTTGTTTTTTTTTTAAAGAAAATTGCACAGCTCCATCCATTCATTGGGCGGATGTTCTATAAAAAGTAAAGGCTCCGCCCATTCAAATGGCGGAGGTTCTATGCAGAATATTTTTTTGTTTGAAATGATGGTATATTAGGAAATAGGAATGAAATTGATGGTATATTGGGATTTATTTTCTATAAACATGGTATGTTGGTAAAAGATTCAAAATTCGCAACATTGAAACAACAGTATGCAGAGACCGTCATTTCTACTCGCTACACCTCAACTTTTTTTTTGTTGCAAAAGTAGCTCCTCGCGCCACTATAATATCTTTAGGTTGAATGGTCTCTTGTCGACACGAGTCTCAACTTAAATTCGCACCGAAGATCTCTTACTACTAATATAAATTCAATAAGCCACACTTGAACCCGCATGCACCCTGATCAACACTTAAGACTTGAGATTAAGAGTTTCTACATGCCACATTGTTGTGTAGAAGATCCAACGCACTAGATACAAAACATTTGAGACTGATAAATAAATATTTAGAGTTTGGCTTCAACACTGACCCCATCTCCAGCCCAATCTAAATCTCGACATTCTCACCTCTTCGCATAAAATTCAGCTTCATCGGTACCTAAGCCAAGGTGAACCTTCACTTTAAATACGAACCAATGCTCCACTCAATTGCAAGAATATTGCACTGTCTAAACAATATAGTATTGCAGTGAATGCGCCAAAGATCTCTTGATGCCAGTCAGGGCCGGCCCAACACATTTGGAAGCCCGAGGCAAATTAACTAAAATTATTTCAATAAACGTTAATATTAATTTAGTAAAATTATTAGTTTTTTATTTAAATATTATTTTTTTAGATTTATCTAACATAAATTTATTAAAAATAGTTTAAATTAGATAAATTTCATTTATTTGATGGTAAAATTTTCTTTATATTAATAAAAAAGAAGATAAGATATTATATTTTATAAAAACCTAGTGAAAATATTAAAAGTCCACAATTTATTTATGTTTTCATAAATTATAATATTTTTTTATAAAATTATCATAATTGTGTAAATATATTAACCAGTATTAATATATATATATATATATATATATATATATATATATATATATATATATATATATATATATATATTGTGCTTATTAAAAATTTATAGATAAAGAAATGTAGTGTTCATTTATTTTTCTTTATTTTCAAATTTCTAATTATGTTTTGTTTCTTTTTATTTTTGATAAAGTAATGATAATTAGTAACTAGCCAAAATAATGATACAATATATAATTATATATATGCTATGCAAATCAAAGTAGTACTCTCTTTTAAAAAAAGTGAGGCCCTAGGCGGTGGCCTTGTTTGCCTACCCCTAGGGCCGGGCCTGATGCCAGTTTTCTGCTAGTTGTCATAAACATATATAATGCAATAACAAAATTGCACCATTATTCCGCTGAAGCCTTTCACCTCACTCTCGATCAATTAACTACAACACATAATCAGCCCATGTATCTTTGATCAAGAACAACGGGATGAATGTACAATTATATTTATACCAAACCACAAAAAAATATTGTTCTAAAAGTTGGACTTGAGATTTCGCACACAAGGGAGAGGATAAATAGTGTGGTTTGGAAAATTATAGTTTTGAAAAACTATGTGAAATAAAATCAGAGTTGAAAAGCTTTTTTGAAAAACTTAGTAGTGGAAAATAAAATGCAGAAAATAAATTGCGAAAATTAAAGGAGTTAAGAGAAGAAGAAGAAGAACACCAAGATTCATAATACAAGTTCAGTAAAAAAATGACTTAGTCATGTCCTCAAAGAGCTTCCAATATACGTTGAGACTTTTTAGTAGGAAAGACTCACAAACCCTCTTATGCAAGGAAATAATGGTTGATATTCAACCAAATAATACAAGACGATAGATATGGACGTCTGCGTCTTTTTTCAGAATAAACCTAGGAGTGAAGTGGCCAATCTTCCTTCCTAATGATGGATTGAAGTGGTTAGTCTTCTCTCCACAAACAAAACCTTAAACTCAAAACATTGGTTTTACACAAGATAACCAATAACTAGTGAGATTTTAACACTAGAGTAATCTCGAACCTGTGAAGCTTTTAATACTGGGCTAAGCTTCAACCTATTTTGGTTTTAATATCGGGCTGACCTAGAACCTAAGAGATTTTAACACGGGAAAATCTCTAACATAAACTAGGACTGAATCACATAATCCCACCCAAAGCTTTTAACGTGTTTAGCTTCTAACCCAAATAAATCCATAAATGGACAATATTCAACCAAGATGTATACAAAAGATTTCCTTGGTAAATTTACAATTCTACCCTTTCCAGAATTACAAATATTCCTCACTCACAAAAGCGCTTATGCTAAAATATTAGTGAGAGAAAATTGAGGAATATTTTAGAGAGAGATAGTATGTGAGAGTTGAAAGTGTCAAAACACAATTCTAGATGGTTTGAAGTGAGAAATGAAATCTCTATATATAGGCCTGAGGTTGGCTTAAAAAGGAAATTCAATTCAATGTGTTTTAAGGAAATCTAATCGATTAGAGCTTTTATCTAACATAATAGATGGTTAAAATAATCGTTTGTAAGTTCTCAAAAAAGAAGAGTAAGATATCTAGTCTTTGCACAAAATTAAGGCGCTTTCAAAATAACTTAGGCCTTAAGTTTGTGCATATCTAACTGATTAGACCTAATCGATTAGAAAAGTCAAAATTCGCCTATAGCTATTTTGACTGTTCCCAATTCATCTGACACAACTCTAGACATTTTGAAAATAGTTTAATGTGTGTCTACTTTAGCCTTACGCTTTTACGAAAAATGCCCTTTTGTTTAACAATTGATGACTCACTACTAAATTAGGAGTTTACCACATTACTTCAAGACTTTGTCAGATACTTCTCTTTTTATTGACACATGCTTGAGTATCTTGAGATGAGACATTAGTTGAATTCCATTTTATTGTCATCATAGGATATTCAAGTCCATCAAACCTTAATGATAAAATTTGCATCTTTATCCACTTAATTGTTCATGCTTGACTTATCATAATACATTAATTGTCATAATTAAACGCATATGTCCTTGTTAAAATCATATCACCTGCAAAACAAAGTTCCACACTAAATCCATGCTTAAAGCATGTAGATCTTTCTTCTGACCACACTAAACAAAAACGACAGAGATGAGGGAATTCAAAAAATAGCAACCCGCCAATTCGAGGTAATGCATATCATTTGGGCATAGTCTCGGAGTTATAACTATGATTACAACCCATTAGACCTATAAACTCACAATAGAACCCAAACAAGTGGTGGCATTCTACTGCATAAATTCACCACAACAATTCAATAACAAACTTGTTGCAATGGGATCACAATAAACATCATAAACCCTGATCACCGCAAGACTACTACAACCTCAAACCAACCAAACTAGTGCCCAACACTCTGCAACACTTGACACCATCTAAGCACCACAAAAACACTACCTTAGCAATAGAAATATGATCAAAAGAAAATTACTACAACACATGCTACAACTAAACATGGCAAATAACCTTTCTACCACTCAATCCTTGCTGCTCCCAAAATCTATCACCACATTAACTATCGAAAACAGACCTCTTCAAACATAATTATAATCTACTCTCCCTATTCATTTGGATATCACACTAAGAGAAATACCATATTAGGCCTCTATAAAGCTAAGTGATGCCCTTGGATTCAAGTACCATAGTGTTATATTGAACTCCATGTCATTTGATTTAACTTTCATTCATTTCCATGCATGCATTTTCACCTTCTCTACTAGATTTTCAACCTCAATACCTTTGTTTTGGAATAGTTTTTCGTTCCATACTTTCCAAGTACTTCACGTACACACAAATCAAATTACTTGGGCCTGCTTAGAGGCATTTCTACCTCCCTTAGCAATCCTCAAACTGCTTCATTTGCGATATACTATCGTTGTGTATAACCGAAGATATGTTTAACCATCGATACAAAACATATTAAACCCTTGCAAAAACTGACACTCAAATATGCCATCGACTCTTATTGAAATGATCTGTTACTAATTACACCTCTCCAAGTTAAGTTATCTCTAGTAGCTATTATGTCTTGAAAGATTCTCTATACTAGACAAGAAACTTTTGACGAAAGAGAATTTCTCTCTACACTTATATATACCCATATATGGTGAAAAACACCCCTAGAAACCCTAAAATATCCTTATGATATGCGTATCCGAACGCGCCCAAAATAAAATTGGAATATTGGTTAAATTTGTATATGCATATCCGAACTCACCCCAAAGAAGTTTGTGATATCGGTTAATTCGGATATGCATATCCGAATTAATTGATATCCCAAATTTCTTTTGATTTTATTTAAAAAATATATTTATTTATAATTTATTTATAATATAATTAAAATGAAATATTATTATAAAAGAATAACTTAAATACAAATTGTTATAAATAAGGAATAAAGAGATTAAATAAAATTTTAATTTTGTAATAATTTATTTGTCACAATTTTTTTAAAATTATAAAAAATAATTATTTTTTAAATGATTACAACAATATACATTATAATTAATGAAATTATAATGTTAAAAATATCCTCTTATTAGCATTATAATTTTTAATTTATATTAGTTTTTTCCTTTAATTAATTTTATATGAAAATAATATCTTGATTTAAATATTTTATGCGTTGATATTATTATTATATCTTAATTATAATAGTATATATATATAGTTATATATTTTGATTAATACTAATTAATACAATTGATTCACTTTGATTTTAATTTTTTTTATATATATATTAGGCTATTTCGAAAATGCATCTTCGAATAATTTCAACACTAAAAATCAGTGTTTTAAAAATCGGACCGGTCATCAAACCGGTGAGGGTATTGGGTCACGGGTTTATTGGTTGAACCACTGGGTCATTGGTCGAACCGCATGACTAAATCGGATTAAACCAGATAACTCGGTTGAATAAACCAGTCTCTATTGCATTACTATATATTTATTAAATCGGTCGAACCTGATGACTTAGTCTCTAAAAAATATCACAACACCTACAAAATTTTACAAATTTAAAATATCATAATTTCACATGTTTATTTTTTACATTCAAATTTTAAATATAATCATCCCTCACACCAAAATAATACAAAATATAAATTTAAATAAATTTTAAATCAGGTCTAATTGCAAACAGGGGAAAAGTTGTTCCAAATAAGGTTTGAATAAAGTCTAATTATATTTTAATTATATATTTTATAAAAAAAATCATGAAAACGACATCGTTTTGTGCGAAAAAAAGAGTATGCATTTGAACCACCGGTTTTCTAAAACCGCTGGTTCACTGGTTTTTTCCAGTTTTGGCCGGTTCTCACCGGTTCAATAGCATATCTGGTCCAACAATCAGACCAGACCGGGTGACCCCTCTGATTCCCGGTCTGACCGGGCCGACCGGCCGATTCGGTCCGATTTTTAAAACACTACTAAAAATAGAGTTATTTCGAAAATGCATCTTTGAAAATTCTACGAATTTTAAATTTGATAAGTTGAAAAATGCATCTTCGAAGTTCAAACTCTAGAGAAATAAAAGAAATTTTGCAAAATTTCTATAAAAAAAAATGAATATATAAAAAAACTAGTGTCTTACCCGTGCGTTCGCACGGGTACCCGTCGTGTCCGCGCATTGTGGTTGGAGAAAGAAAAGATAATTGAAAAAAATTAAGATTTTAGACTGTGATCAATGTTTATGCATAATTATTTGTCTATATTTAACTGGTTGTGTCTCGTGTCACTTCATAAATTTTTTTATATAATAGTGAAAATATCGAATATGATGTCTCCCATGTCATATCATTGAAAGCAATATATGTGCATTTTTTTTTGTGAGTTTAGCCATATCCCGGGTAACTCTATGAATTATTCTAATCAAATTTTTTAAGATAAAAATTTATTTAAATATTATATTAAAAATAATTGAAAATATATTTAAGTTTGATTTATTAAGTTTAACAATATTTTAGTAAAAAAAATAGTTGGGAATAGTTTAAACATTTATATAGTTGGGAATATATTTCAAAATAAAAAAGAGTTAGAAATATATTTGAACATAAAAAAAAATGAAAGGAATTGATGCTTAAACATTTAAATAGTTGGAAAAAGTATATTTTTTAAATGGGTGATTAAATAGTTGAAACCATATTAAGAAATTGTTCTCCTGATATCATTTGAGTAGTTACCAAGCAATCTATCAGGCTTTATGAGCTCTAAAGTGCTAAGAGTTGCAACTTTGATCTCCAATCTCCATTAAAAAAAAAACAATTAATTTTACTCAGCCAAATATACAAATAATAATCTGATCTCCCTTTGAATACAAGCATATTATATAGCTATTCTAAAAAATTAAAAACAACAGAGACACATACATAACAATATTAAACGTTAAATTATGAGTTTTCTTATACTTAAAGTACCACAATCTAAACCGCAACCGCACTGTGGAGAAACAAAGAAATTATATAACAGAAAGGAGTAGGGACCCGTTCTTATATCCGCAGTTTAAAAAATTTACTTACTGAAGCCAAGATTCGCGTAGGCACCAACGTTTGAGCTTGTTCCTGTATCCTATAGATATTTAAATTCATGCAACCCACCAGTACAGTTCAATGGCAACCGTCACTTTGATACCCGTGCGTTCGCACGGGTACCCGTCGTTTATGTGCATTTGAATTGAGGATAATAAAATGTATTAGTAAAGGACTAAATTTTGGTTAAAATGGGTAAAGTTATAAAATTACTAATATTAAATCATTTATCATATTCTATAATATTTTAAATTAGTAATTAAATATTTTAAAAAATAATAGTTGAAAATACTTTAACCATACAAATAAATAATTAATTGAAAATAATTTAATTATACACTTTTCATAATCAACAAAGATGTATAATACTGATATACTACTATGAAGCATTGAACTCACTTTCTCATTACATTTTCATAATCCAATTCTAACATTGGTTAAAAGAAACAACACAATAATACTACAATAGAGAGATAGTATAACAACAATTCTTTAAAGTTAATTCATGCTCATTATAAACTTATCTAAATAAACTATAAACTTATCTTATCATAGAATGTATAGTGTTTAACAAAAACCATTTTAAACACTGAACTATAATATTAGTATACAAACCTGGAAGCATGTATATCATAATAACATGAATTATGTACCCAATTCTTTTACAATCATATCCAAAATAAGATTTCCACATAGAATAACACTGTTGTGAGTTTACACACGTGTGTGGTGTATACCCAATTCTGTTATATGAATAATTTAATATTCTATAGCAGAGAAAAGTTTATATCCAATTCTCTTCCAATCACCTTGTAAATTAATCCCAATTCTTTTAATGGGATGTTTATATCTAATAAGGTACAACGTATGTAGCGACTCAATTCTCTTAAGAGATCGTGTGTAGTATATACCAAATTCTCTTCCAATCATCTTGTTTTTTAATCCAAAATGATTGAAACAAACTGAGACAGACACATTTCTGCAGGATTTAAGATGCTTGCCTCAAATAAAACACTGAATACTGCAGATGATGCTCGAACAAAGATGTCATCTCAATCTGTACCACATACAACAGTACATGAAACATTGATTGAGTTAAACTATTTAGCCAAGCAAACAATGTTGAAACTCTCAGGAAAATGATGTCCATAGAGTCCCTCCTTATATCATCTACATACTGATAACAACTGCAAACTACCATAACCAAAATAGCTACTACTTCATGTTTGTTAATTAACAGAGGTAGTATTATAACCTATAACTAATATATTCAATTAAAAGAAGATAAAGTTGTAAATGATATATAAAGAAATCTCCCGTTGAGCAACGATCAGATATTAGAATACCGCCAGAGGGAAACAACACCACTATGTTCAAAACTCTATTATGCAACATCCAATGGTTGTAATTGACTACTGTGCTTCCAAGAGCTACTCTTTAGGAATAGACTGAGACCTTTGTTCATGCATGAATTTCTACATTATGTATAGGGTGAGACAATTTGTTAGAACAGAAGTTGAAGTCAATGAAGCTTTTAATATGCTGAGAGTCTGCAACAATTAAAATTAAAAATATAAATGGCGGAGCTGGTAGATGTACTAATAAATATTTAAAAAATTATAAATAGGAAACAACTAATCCATGCATTATCTTACCTCCTCCTTCAACTGTTTCTTCGCCACCAGAAGTGCCGATTTTAGTAATCTCCTCCCTCTTTGCATCATGAGTCATCGGTGCTTTAAACGATATCTTGCAACGTCTATCAGCAAGGTTATCCGCTAACGCACCAATTTTGTTTCTCCCATGATAGCAGAAAATGATAGCAGAGGAACATGTAGCTCATTTTCTATATGAGAAGTGACATTTGAATCAAAACAAATGTTTTTTTCTCAGTGGTGGCCGAGAAAGTATCTCACAAAAGATTCTCTAATTATATTTACTACAAAAATTCTATAAATCACATTTATTTATTTTGAAAGTAGTACTAATATTTTTCTACAAAAGAACTAATGATGCGACGTCGACCAAACCACATGCAGCCATTGCTTTCACGATGCGCACTATTTGTTCTCATATTTACCTTTCTAATTGGTCCAGCAGGTTCTAACGTGGAATTGCTAAATCAATTTTTGTCATGGAATCTGCATCTTTTTTTGCTTACTTTATCAATATTCAAAAATATAGTATATACCAAACAAACACTCTTCGTTTTATTTGACTTTTGGTCTCATGATAACTCATGTTATAGACTTATAGAGTGTAGTATATTCTCACTTTAAGGTTTGTGAATTCATCTTATAAAAATCTGTTTGGTTTGATATACAGAGTGATACGCAAGTGTTAAAGGGACAATAAGTTATCAGTTTAATAAATTTCTCACTTATTTTACATCTATTAAATACAGAACCACTTGGATCATTTAATAAATTTCTATAATGTGCTGTGATAACTCCATCAGTTTTTGGACCATTTCTCCCCATTGAAAAATATATATTACTATAAAGCCAATCAAAGATGCTTGAGCTTAGCCCTATACAGAAGGAAACAAAGAATTAGAATAACCATGTTGACTTTGCAGTTTAAAAGAAAGTGTTGTTATATTGACACACAACATGTTATTAGGGAGAACAGCCACAAAGGAACCAAGTACATGCTTAACAAAGTAATAAATTCAATGTGTTCGAATACAAAATGGAAATACTTACATTTGCTTCAGAAGCTGGATTCACATTTCCCTTACTACAAAAGCTCCACCAAGCAGAACAATCTGCCCAATGTTCTTTGCGAATTCCGGGTCCATCTGTATAGCTTGCCAAACAGAATATTGTTCTCTAACAAACTATGAAGGGTAATGCAAAGAGAACAACAATACCGACAACCACAATTGTACTCTCTCCTATGAAGTCATGTTTGATAACATAAAAGTCTCCAATGAACATTTTCACAGTCTTTCCATTTTCAGTCCTCATACCAGTAGTTATATCTCCAAATTGAGATGCAACCAATCCGTAGATGGTCCATGCAACGGGACATGCTCAGTAGTACCATCTCCACCATACTGGAATGCTCTGTTATCAAAAATACAATAGTTAGCATACATATAATAATATAAATACATTCAAACATTCTTTGTGAATGTTAGTACTTATAGGTCTCGCGATGAAGAATCCTGAAAATAGGTTCCAAACTGCATAAAATGCAGCAGCCACGATAGAAGCATCAATTACGTGATTGGGAAATGCAGCAGCCACGATACACCAGTTATTTGCAATTTTGAATAAACAAATGAAATATAAAATTAAATGTTTAGGGAAATAAAGCATACTGCAGAAATGAAACAGAAACTCCAATTGTCGGACCTCACAAACTTTGGGTCGAGCTTCTCACCAGCAGCACATTAAAGCATCTCCTCGGTAATGAATCCCTGCTTAGCATAGTACATCTGAGTGAATCTTGGAGGACCTGTTTTTTCTCTCCTCTCAATCCACTCTTTGCACAATTTCGGTAGTCTTAATAATCAAATCCATGAAAAGAAACCAATTAGATTAGCAGTAGTCATAAAAATGTACCACAAACTAAACAAATAAAGAAAATGTCACAGCCAAAAAGAAACAAAAAACTTGATTTTCATACATGTCCTTGGAATTATATTTTGAGGACCATTGGTATCATTGTTACCAAAGTGAGATTCATCACCAGACACGTGAATGCGTCGAAATGGAACTTTGAGCACATGACCCATTTCTTCATGAACGACTTCCTTGTAAACATAACGATATATTAATCATAGCAGCGACATAGCTTGTTTTCTAACAAAAAGCATGGAAAGGCAAATAATTTGTAATCAAAGTAAACTGATATGTCAAAGTAAACCTGGATTCTTTTGTGCTCTTAGGAAAGCATTGTTCAAAGGAAGGTGGCAGAAGAAAATCAGGTAAATCAGGATCAACCGTGTGCTTCATTTGACGGGCCTTTCGAGCACCACCGTATATGCATGTGCATCTAATATTTGACTGTGACCCAAACTTCATAGCTTCTTGTTGAATTTGAACAGCTAACTCTGGTGCTAAATTCAGGATAACAGGACCCTCCCTTTGTACTGAAGAAACAATAAACACATCCATTAAACAAATAATAAAGTGGAAACTTTATTGTTGACAGGTTAAACAGGTATCTTATACATACCCAATCGAGTTTGTGCAATGACATGAACTATAGTCAGAATTAAATACAGCTAGAGAACCTGTGCACCACTTCACGATAAATTGGAACCTGAAAGAGAGATACATTGAAAATAAAATTGTGTCCCTCAAAAGTCATCTCTGTGATGTCATCAAGCTTTTACGTTCACCCAAAGACTCTGTGTTAGAAGACTGTTACACATACATTCATTAGACATATTTTTGCAAGAGGAGCAAAAGTAATAAATAAACCAACAGTAGAATAAGCCTGCATCATTTATACATTCGCACTTACAATAAACCAAAAACAGAAACCCAATTGAGGCCTTCATGTTTGGCTTGTTCTTCAAATCCAATTTTGCCCAACCAAAACCACATAAACACAATTCATCAATGTCGTGTAGATACAATATAATTCAAACACGAAAAACATTCACACAATTTATGTAGTCGTAGTCTCACATACCTCAGCAACTTTAAGAGCACGTTCATTAAGTACAAGCACCTTCCTCAACAGTATTGTTCTTTGTAAAACCTGTGAGAGTTGTCTTTATCCAACCTGGGCATTAACAGTTAATATAATCTTCTTGACCTTCTGGTCGGTCTGAAAGCTTCCTTGCCATACACCTTGTATAAACATTAACTGCAAGTTTCCAACAGCACATGCTACTTCAATTAAAATCACATTTTAGATATCAGAATATAGCATAAAGTGATAACGCACAACAACACATGCTACTTCAATTAAAATTACCTCAAAATTCCTTGTATTGTATTACCACACTCTATCATAGCTCTATAACAATAACAATAAAATGAAAGTAGAGGTTATTAGATATCAGTTCTCTAAGAGGTTTGTTTGATTGTAACCGACTAAGTGCATTACTCAAAGCTACTACATATCTCCACATTTCTCTCCATAATCACCATCACCGATTTCAATTTATATGAGAAAAATCAGAAAACCATAAGAATATCGGTAACAAACTTCCATAACACAAAACTCACCTCATAACAATGAAAATTAAACAGAAGCTAAACCAAAAACTAATATCAAATTAGTATTACACACATATCTATTACCTGTTGAATTCTGTCAGCAACATCTTCTTGAAGACACTTTTTCCCATTTTGATCGGTAACATGAAAAACTGAAAATCATCAACAGAAAAAAAAAACACATTTTTAATAAAAAAATCAATGGTGATTAACCAATTAATTGATGAGAAATCAAGAATTATTGTAAAGATTATATTATACCATCTATAAACCATTCTCCATCAGATGAAATATACGCTCTTCTAACAATGAGATTCTTATCAGTAAGAACTTGAACAACTTCCAACAAACTTCCACGCTTATTTTTTTTTTTTTTTTTGATATGAAAGGCAATTCCATTAATGAGGAAAACAAGCAACAGACTCAGGCGGGTTTTTATCAGGATAACCCCCTAACCAAGTTCTTGAACCTAGCAGTTTGCCCCACTTTACTAAGTCATGAGCTAAAACATTACAGTCTCTAGAAATAAAAGCTACTGACGAAAACGAAAAACCATCTAACATTTCCTTACAATCAGAGACAATCGGTTCAATGACAGCATAATTTGTGATTCCATTGATACAATCAACGACTGCGAGAGCATCTGACTGAATCATGAAATTGTTCATCCCCAAACTCTTTGCAAGCCACAGCCCCCACCTAATTGCTAATGCTTCTGCTATGGCCGGTTCAACCGAAATGAATTGTCTGCTGCAGGCAGACAACAAGAGTTCATTATACTGATTCTTGACAACGCAACCAAAAGCGACGACATCTTCATCAAAAACTCCAGCATCAACCTGCATAAAATGCGTAGCCAAGGATTTCCTCTCTTCCTTGTGAAAATCCTTCTGCTCCTTCCCTTTCAAAACCACACACCTACTAAAGTCTTCAGACCACTCCAGTGCCTCCTTTGCGTTTTGGACGGGACAAGCCTTTTTGTTCTTATATAGCAAATCATTCCTGGCCAACCAGATTTTGTGAAGCAACACACAAATGATACGAATGCTGAAACTATCACCGCAACGGAACACATCTAACAGCCAGTCCCCAATAGCAACATCTGAGGGTACTCGGTAGGACAGAATGGAAGAAAAGAAGGATTGTCTCGCGAAATCACATTCTAAAAATAAATGTTCAGCAGATTCAGCAGCAGTATTACAAAAGGAACAGCTGACATCTAACCTGATACCTCTCTTCCAAAGGTTAGTCTTGGTGGGGAGAATGTTCTTCGCTAGTCTCCACAGAAAGTTCCTAGTTTTGTTCAAAACAGGGGCACGCCAGATTTCTTTCCAAAGGTCCTGGTATGGCAAACAGGAGGGACCCGGCTTCTTCGCTTCTTTTTCCTGCAAACATATACGGTACGCAGATTTTACAGAATACTCACCGTCCTTCTCGAAATGCCATATTCGCTTATCAACCATACCTCTCGCCGATAGAGGAATACTCACAATATTTGAAGCAGTGGTGTGTTCAAAACTAGAGAAAATCAGTTGTCGATCCCAACTGCCAGTGTCCTTCTCAATAAGATCACTCACTTTGGCTTCTTCTCCAAGGGACAGTCCCGTATCTCTCACTTTGAAACCAGGCATGTTTGGAAGCCACTGGTCCTTGTAAATGCGAACTTTTTCCCCGTTGCCAATCCTCCATCTAGTCCCTTTTAGTACCAGATCCCTTGTGCCAATAATGCTTCTCCATGAATAACTAGGCTGAAAACCTGGGCCACAACATTCTAAGGAGTTCCTTGGGAAATATCTTCCCTTCAAGACTTTACCCACCAGAGACTCCTCATTTGACATTAACCTCCAGAAGTGCTTACCAAGAAGGCTCGAGTTGAAATCGCTCAGCCCCCGGAATCCCATACCTCCCCCTCTTTTTGTCTTGGCCAAATTTTCCCACCGCAACCAATGAACTTTCCTCTCGCCATTTCTAGCCCCCCACCAAAATTTTGCTAACATTGCTTCGATCTCATGACAAATAGACTCCGGCAGCCTGTAGCAGCTCATTATATAACTAGGTATGGCCTGAGCCACCGCCTTGATCAGCACTTCCTTCCCTGCCCTGGACAAAAACTTTTCCTTCCAACCCTTAATTTTCTTCCAAACACGCTCCACAACCATCGCAAATACCTCCTTTTTTGACCTCCCAAAAACAACCGGCAAACCAAGATATTTCGAATGGCTGTTGACAGTCTTTATACCCATCCTTGAGCGGATCATATCTTTCTCATCTTCCCGCACGTTTCGACTAAAAGAAGCCTCAGACTTGTCAAGGTTCACCATCTGTCCTGAGGAGGCTTGGTATTTTTGCAGAATGGCCATGATTCTGTCACCCTCATGCGGATTGGCTCTTGCAAAAAGCAAACTATCATCGGCGAAAAAGAGGTGGGTTATGACCGGGGCAGCACGAGCAACTTTAATGCCATGGATAGAGCCTTCATGAGCTTCCTTCCGCAATAAGCCGGATAAAACATCTGCACACAAAATAAATAAATAAGGTGAGAGAGGGTCTCCTTGCCGGAGACCCCTGCTGGGAACGAAACTATTCGACGGCTGCCCATTCAAGAGAACTTTGTAGGAAACCGTCGAAATGCAGCGTTGAATGACATTCACCAAGTGTGAGGGGAAACCCATAGAGGAGAGAACTCCAATAACAAACGGCCACTCCACCCGATCATACGCCTTAGACATATCGAGTTTGAGAGCCATCACCCCACGCTTCCCTTTCTTCTTCTTTTTAAGCCAATGGAAACACTCCATCGCCACAAGTGCGTTGTCCGTTATGAGTCTCCCTTGAACAAAAGCGCTTTGTTCTTCATCAACTATTTCGGGCAGGCATCGTTTTAAGCGGTTAGCGATGGATTTCGTCACGATCTTCATCACCACATTGCACAGGCTTATCGGTCTAAAATCCTTAGGACAAGAGGGGTTTTTGCATTTAGGGATAAGAGAAATGAGAGTACTGTTGATTTCCCCCGGATCCCTATTATTGTTCAACACCTCCAAAACTAAACTACACACATCCGGACCCACAAGATTCCAATACTTTTGGAAGAAGAGCGCGGGAAGTCCGTCGGGGCCAGGCGCTTTTAGCGGATGCATCTGGAACAACGCCTCTCTAATCTCTCCTATTGTAAAGCGTTCTTCGCACAAACTGATGTGATGAGGTTTAAGTTTACCTTTTACCACCGAGCAAACCTCCGAAATATTAGTGGGCAGCGACGTAGTAAACAACTCAGTGAAGTAACTGACTAACAGCTTTTCACATTGTTCCTCCCCCCTACGCCAAACTCCGTTTTTGTCTTTTAGCTTTGAAATTGAGTTCGTCTTTCTTCTTTGTTCCGCTTTCTTGTGGAAGAACTTTGTGTTTTTATCACCATGTTCCAGCCAAAGAGCTCTACTCTTCTGTCTCCAAACAACTTCCTCCACTTTCAGCAAATTATTACGTTGAGCCAACAAAGCCTTATACCGCAATCCGGACTCCTCGTTAGTATCCCACTCCACACCACTGTTTAACATACTCTCCAATCTCTTTAGTTCTTTACTGATAGCCCCCACTCTATACTCTTTGAAAGAATCCCCAAGGCGCTGCATTCCATTCAGCTTATTCACAACCTGTCCATTTTGGCTACCCCACAACTCTTTGATCAAAGACTCACACTTAGCATCCTGGCTCCATGCTTCTTCGAATCTGAAAATATGACTCCTACGCCTCCTTTTTTCACCTAAGTCCGACTCCAAATCAATTTTGATAACCGCGTGGTCGGAACCAAAACGAGAGAGGTGGTGAACTTTTATCGGCGAGAATCTGTGTATGAACTCCTCTGTAGCCACGCATCTGTCGAGACGACATTGGATATTTTCTTCCCCTCTCCTCCCATTTGTCCATGTAAATTTATGCCCCTCAAAACCAAGGTCCAGGAGCCCGCACGCATCCAGAGTATGTCTTCCATGCGACAGCTGAGACATCGTTCTGGAGTTACCTCCTAATTTCTCACTATCCACCACCACATCATTCAAGTCTCCAAAAAATATGGCTCTGGATCCTCCCCTACTTCTAAGATCTTGAATTAAAGACCAAGTACGTCTCTTATTGTGTTCCTCTGGGAAACCGTAAATACCATTAAAGTGCCAGACCTGATTATCAAAACCATCTATCACCTCCCCTCCTATATGGTTAAGAGAGAAAGAAGTGATGTTAACTTGCACCACCTCTTTCCAAAACAGAATGAGTCCACCTGCCCTTTCCTTCCCCAACCCGTTGCAATCCACAGCAAAACAGAAATCACAACCGCTCCTTATTTTAACCCTTTCCACTTCCCCTTTTTTTAACCTCGATTCCATAACAAACACCACATCGGGATTTTCGACACGGAAGAGCCTTAACAAGGCTCGAACTGCACGGGGACTCCCTAACCCCCTGCAGTTCCAGCTTAATATTTTCATTGTTTCAGGCGGTGTTGGTCTTCCAACACCACCTCTGGTTCAGGTAAGCATGTTACTCTTGCATCATCTGTTTTCTTCAGCTTCTTCTCCCCGCTACCACACTCCTCAATAGTGCCATCAAGGATCATCACGTCCACCAAATTCCTCTTCCCGCTTTCTAACTCAGACTTCTTTCCGATAGAGCCAATCCCCTTCCTAACAACTTGCCTCCTAATCCATTTCTTCTTCCTTCCTGACTCCCCTTTTTTGGTGATTTTTTCCTTCACCCCCACATTTGAAATGTCTACAGCCCCTAACGACTCCGCCATGGCTTCTATCTCCAACATGTTCTTTCCTTTAACCAAACCTACTGCTATCTCCTTTGAGGCCTCCCCCTTCCTTCCTTCAGATACTTTTGTTTTCCTCTTGTCTTGTTCCACTTCACCCTCTTCTACCTCCTTGTCTTTCTCTTTGGATTCGCATCTACTTTGCCCCGACGATATGTTGAACAGACTTTTACTGCAAGAACTCGAAGTAGAACCCTTCTTTTGAGACTCCTCCTGGACTCTAGGTAACGGCGACGCCCTTAACCAGACCCCATAGGATAGTTCCTGTTCTTCCAAATCTTCAAATCCTTCTTCACTAAGGTCTCCAACCGATTCACAATCTTTTAACTGATGTCCTACCCGACCACACACGAAGCAAAAAGTTGGTAATCTCTCATATTTAAAATGGACTCGCAGGTTTTTCTCTTTGAATCTCACCACCGTACCCCGCTTTAAAGGCAATTTGAGATCAATTTTCACCTTAATGCGCAAGAACCTCCCGTTTCTGTGAGCCTCCTTCAGATCCATCTCCTCAAACTCTCCCAGAATACCACCCAACTTCTTTGCCATTGCCTCCGACCTGAGTATCAATGGCAGCTCGTAAACTCTGACCCAAAAAGATCCGAAGTGCATATTAAGATCTGACGGTTGTTCGTCTCCTGAGACGCGAGCAAGGACCAAGAGGTTTCTGTCGAAACTCCAGGGACCATTCCTCAGGACGCCCTCTAAATCTCTCTTCGTCGTGAATCTGAACAGAAATAGATTTTTATTCAGCTCTTGGACTTCCACCGGATTTTTCAGCCTCCAAGCACTGATCATTGTACTGGTAAAAGCCCTCGAATTGAAGTTGTTATCAGACCAAAGTTTCCCTGCCAATGTTCGCTGAAAGACCTCTTCTTCACATCCTTCTTCGACCTCCACAGTGATACCTTCTTCTTCTTCTTTTGACAGTTGGATGTTCTTCCATCTATCCATGATTATCAGCTTCCTTCTCCACACGCGGGCAGCTCAACACTAATCACTGAAAAAGGCCTTCTGAAAGCCCTATCCGGAAGCGCACAAGGGTTACAAAGAGACACCCCAAAAAACGGATGGGGGGAAACCAAAATAGATTTGGGAGTGAAAAAACCAGATAGACTGGAAGGTGAAAGACCGCCGCGCAAAACCCTAACAGGGTAGAGGAGGGGAGAAAACACGATAAGTTTTTAGAGAGAGGTTAGAGCTTCTCTCACTAGAAACACGTGGGTAAACTAACTTCCACGCTTATTAGTACTATCAACCTACCACACAATTCACATCAAAAATAATCGGTAAACCAAAATGACCCTTCTGAAATTAACAAAGATTAAGACCTTATGATGTTTAAATTTCAAACCTTTATCAAATTGGTTGTTCTACTGGAAGAATTATCCACAGTTACTCTGCAAAAAAAAAGGGGATAGCACCATAACAAAAACACAAACACAATCAAATAAGAAAAACAATAAATCAACGAACCAATTCATACCTAAATTAATCTCACCTTCAAAATTCCAACATTGTTTCCCTCTATTTTCCCATTCAAGCAAAACCGATCAGCAATCAGTGTGCGAATGGAAGCTTGTTGACGGATCCGCAAATTGTTGTTCGTGAATCTGATGTCGCAACCGTGCTCCATGGTTTGTTTTTCACCTTATGCAATTGAATGGAATATGGAGAGAAAAGATTCGAGTGAGAAACAGAAACAGAAACAAATTATGGATTAGGGTTTATGAAGCGATGCGATTGATAATGGGAAAAAGGGAGAGAATAGCATTTGAAAGAGAAACGGTTTTTGCGAAACCGCTGTAGAAGAAGAAGATTGGAAGTCGTTGCTGAATGATAAATCAGTTTCGTAACCGCGGAGACAATGAGGGGACGTAATCGCTGGAAGTTTAACGTGAAAGAATTGAAGAATAAATTGAAGAAAGAATTGAAGAATAAAATTGAGAAAAGTGACGTGGAAAATTGAGAGAAGAGTTGCTGATGTGGATAGCTTAAAAAAGTCCCAAATGGTAGACTTTTCTTATATGATAGATTCTCTTGAGGAATCACTTTGTGTCACGCCTTGGCCCAAATTGAAATAGATGGATTGGTGGTTTGTGACAAAAAATCTCTTATACAGTTCCTTAACCGAGTAAGTGTTCTCTTAATACCACTCTCCATTATCGGGATGATAAATGATTTTCCACCCACTACAAGAATCTCTGTCCCATTCACTCTTACAAAGTCTCTCGTATTTATTAACTAAAGTTTTATATCACATGTCTCTCCTCATAAATTTATTTTTCAATCCCATTTTCCTAACTCCTAAGAGTGCAAAGTTGATAACCTTTTAAATTTCTAATTCTCAATTCTCCCTCTTTGTGAGCCCTCTACACACTAACATCCATATTAATGATAAATTAATTTCAATTAATAATAATAATAACATTACTTAAAGAATCTATATCCGTCTTGTACTGATACACCCATGTGTTCTCTTCACATGTTAGCATTAATTAATTAAAGTAAACAACTTTTTAAAATATCTTATGTATAAATCAAAATCCACGTGAAATAACGTTTGTATTTAAAATAGCTCAAACAAATAATGCATATTGATATTGATAATTAATTAGTCACGTCAACTACTTTTAGCCCAATGAAAAATAAATATTAAGATTCTATTTTATATAATAAAGAAAAATAATACTCTTTGATCATAAAAAATTTAAAATTTATGAATAATTGTTATATTTTATATATTAATTTAATGAATTAAAAAAGTACTAGTAACTAATAGTAGTATAGTACGTCAGTCATCAAGAAAACGGTAACTAAAATGAAAAAAAGAAACGAAAAGTAAACGAAGGATAATTTCGTCATTTCACTTAGCGATGAGCACCAATAATTATCTTTCTTACAAAACATCCAATAGAAATCGAAACAGTGATAGTATAAATACCAAGATCGAGACCCAGTGATTGAAGAGTAGAAGATAGAAACTTTTCATAGCAGAGTTTTGGGAGAGAGTGAAATGGCACAGTGGTCGTTGCTTATCCTTTTCTTCTGCGCGGCCACCGCCGCCGCCGGATTCACCTTCCACGACTCCAACCCTATCCGGATGGTCTCCGACACAGAGGAGCAACTACTTCGCGTGATCGGAGAAAGTCGTCACGCTGTCTCTTTCGCCCGTTTTGCTAACCGATACGGTAAGCGATACGAGACTGCCGATGAGATGAAGGCTCGGTTTAAGATCTTTTCGGAGAATCTTGAAGTTATCAGGTCTACTAATAAGAGAGGACTCAGTTACAAGCTCGGTGTTAATCGTATGTGGTGTTGATTTTTCTTTGACTTTGATTTTGTTTTTTGTTTTTGTTTGGATTTGATTGAGGTTTTTGAGTTGTAGGTTTTGCTGATTGGACTTGGGAAGAGTTTAGAAGGCATAGACTTGGTGCTGCTCAGAATTGCTCTGCTACTCTCAAGGGGAATCATAAGATTACTGATGCTAATCTTCCTGAGGAGGTATGTCAGCAACAACTACTATCAATTCTATGAAAATTGAATTAATATAAGTTTCAATTATTGTATTTTATCAAATTATTATCGGTATAGACGTGTCAAGACGTGTCAGTGTAAGTGTAGTAGTATATGTCTATGGGATAGTCTATGTGACACACCTTTGATATGAAGTTGATGCTATATAAACTACTATTACTTCTATTGTAGCTGTTGTTGGTATTTGCTATTTTACTTTGAACATGTGTTGAATGTGAAATGCTTATTGGGTTAGTTTCAATTCTAACACCAATTAATTTAGATTTTGGTTACTTTGTGGTTGGAATAAGTGTATTGAGATTAATGAGATGGATAAAAGCATGATTTTTGATAGAAGATTATGATATGGTTTGATCTTTCCTCAATTACTATCGGAGGAGCTTTGTATGAATTTGTTTTCTTTTTGTTCTTGTGTGCAGAAAGACTGGAGGAAAGAAGGTATAGTCACCCAAGTTAAAGATCAAGGCCACTGTGGATCATGCTGGACATTCAGGTTGCTTTCTGACTGTGAAACTGTTTTGTAACTAACAGAATCTTCTGTGTGTAGGTTTATTTGAAAATTCTAAAGCCTGATTTTTGGAGTTTACATCTTAACTTCTTGAAACCCTGTCATTTGGTCATATAAGCTAGCTGTTTTTTAGAAATCATTCAAGCAAACTTAACAATATTTCTTTGGTTCAGTGTCTTTTTAGTACTTGCTTTTAACAATTCCTCATTTTATGTTTTCACTTCATTGTATTTACTGTTGATTCGATTGTAGCCTTTTTAAAGTGTCTAATAATCTTGTGGAAGTAATAGCAACAAGTACGCGTGTATCACTTTAAAAAATTTATGAACCCACAAAATCTTACTTTTAAGTCCTACTTTATTTTAGTTACTTTTAGCCAAATATTTACTTATTCATCACTTTCTTAATTTGATGCATTTAAAATTCAACCCACAAGGGCTTGCAAGTAGTTCCATGTTATCATATCTATAACCGTAACATTGTCCTCTGCAGCACAACCGGAGCATTGGAAGCAGCTTATGCACAGGCATTTGGAAAGAATATCTCTCTTTCTGAGCAGCAGCTAGTGGATTGTGCTGGTGCTTTCAATAACTTTGGATGCAACGGGGGGTTGCCGTCCCAAGCCTTTGAATACATTAAATACAATGGTGGCCTTGAGACAGAGGAAGCATATCCCTACACTGGAAGCAATGGTCTCTGCAAATTTTCATCTGAAAATGTTGCTGTTAAAGTCCTTGGCTCCGTCAACATCACCTTGGTAATAATACGTTTGATTATTAATTTACTGCTTGATGTTTGTTAGCTCTACCCTAGCTAGCCATGGCTAAGTTAATTACTTTTGTTGGTTTAGCAATTAAGTTTATATTAGGCATGGCAACAAAACCCGTACCCGCGGGTACCCACCCGAACTCGCCCCGAAGTTGACGGGGAAAACCTGCTTTGGCTGGGTTTGGGTTTTCCCCGATTATAAAATATGGGGACGGGGCGGGTAATGGGGACACTAGTACCCACCCTGAACCCGTCCCCAAATCCGCCCCGTTTATTTCATTGTGTATATTATTATATATTTTTGATAATTTAGAATATTAAATATGTGGCGAAAGTTTTAATATTTTGAATTGTATTTATTATTTAGAATATTTGAAATGTATGTATGAATTTTTTTGAAATTGTTTTATTTTATTATTTATAAAGTAATTTAATTTTGAAAAAAATAAGTATTTCTATTAAAAAAATGGGTCATGCTAACATGTGCCCTTAGGGCACATGTTAAGGATACTATAATTAGAAAAAGTGCAAAGTAATTAAATGCAATAAAGTCATATTTAAAGTTTCGATACATTGAATGCACGCGTTCCAAAAAAATATCTCTATAAATATCTCATTTAGCTTTTCCCTAAAAAAATTGATTCACTAAATGGATGGTGGCGGGGCGGGGATACCCGAACCCACCCCGAACCCGATTGGGTCAGGTTTGGGTTTTAATTCTCCATCGCCGATTGGGTTTGGGGCGGGGAACGGGGATTGTTTGGGAATTCGGGTTTGGGTTTGGGAAGGTAATAACCGTCCCCGACCCTCCCCGTTGCCATCTCTAGTTTATATTACTCTTAGTTAGAAGTTGATTTGTCGGAAGCAACTCCGAGCACAACACTCATTTGCAGATTCCCCTTATTTTCTCTGTTAGATCATCAATTCACATTATGTGGTCATATGGATAAATGTAATGTTGTGTTGCATTTGCTCTGTAGAGGCATGGCAGAATCAGATCACTCAGACCTCAACTTCATCTATATAGGATTTTCTAATTGTGTTTAATTTTGATTCGGTTGTAGGGTGCTGAGGATGAATTGAAACACGCAGTTGCTTTTGCTCGGCCCGTTAGTGTGGCATTTGAGGTGGTGCGTGACTTTAAATTATACAAGAGTGGAGTTTACTCTAGTACAACTTGTGGCAGCAAACCCACGGTGAGTATGCTGCAATAGCAAGATAGTACCTGATCCTTCTCAATCCCGTGTTTGATTCATTTGCAGAACAAAATACTTCACAACTAGTTTACTGCACTGATATAGCATATATCTTATTTATGGCATAGCATCATGCTTCACTCGAACTTAACTAAATTTAAATTTGCCGTGCAGGATGTGAATCATGCTGTTCTTGCTGTTGGATATGGAATTGAAGACGGTATACCATATTGGCTCATTAAAAATTCGTGGGGAGGTGATTGGGGTGATCATGGCTACTTCAAGATGGAAATGGGAAAGAATATGTGCGGTAAGGATTCACCGGATCTGAATTTGTTCAGCTGAAGATAATCATTTCTCAGTTAGTTACTGGCTTTTGCTAATCCTCTTTGTTAATTTCAGGTGTTGCAACATGTTCATCCTATCCTGTTGTGGCTTAAATGGCAAATAGGGATATGATGCCCAAAAGGATGCTTTGGAGACTTCCTTCCTGTACGCTATCTTTGTAGTTATTCATCTTAAACATGTTCATCCTATCTTTGTTGATGTTAGTATGTAAAATAAGTTTGGAATCGAGACGCAAAATTTCTTCTATTTTTCATATACGACATTACTGAATAAGATTGTAAATCATGTATCATTATTACATAGAGACATAATTTCATTAAAGGATGTCATGCAGTGTGTTTATCATTCACTACTTAATAGTTTTAGGCTCTTTGTGATGATCAATAATTTATGATTTCTGAAAATGGTCAAAACTCCTCTATTTATGATATAAGTAAGATAAAAATAAAATATGGATGCATAATGTCAGAACAAAAACGAACACAAAAACTTCATCAACGACAAATCTCATTTCTCACATGATGTCATTCGTATATAATACTTTGTATGTAAGAGTACTCTTTTATTTAAAACAAAAAAAATGTGATGTCATTGTTATTGTGTGTTTACCTGGTCCTCTAAGATATTATTGTGCGAGTTTAATACGAAACACCAATCAATAGTTTTTCAAAATATAGAGTTATGTATCTATCTATTTTATGTGGAAAAAACAAATAAGGTTTCTTATTAAAAAACAAAAGAGTTTATTTTATTTATTTTACAATTGCCAAACCAAAAATTATGCTCCCATCACTCCTTTTATCTGATCAAGACTCATTTGTCAGTATCTATCTAAGAGATATCTTACACGAAACGTCTCCCAGTGTGTTTGGGTAAGACGGAAAGTTTTGGCTCAAAAATAACTGGAATTGAAAGAAACTTCCTCCATCTCTAACATAATTTTCAGATTTTGTACTCCCATTTCCTTTTGGCTTCTCCAATTATATCTGGCACCCCATATTTCTTTTATGTACCCAAATGTCATTTTCATTATTTATTTTATTTTAAAATAATATTTAATCAAAAAAATCATTCTAAAAAAACATTAAAATTAAAAAATCTAATTGCACATTTAAAAAATCTGATACTGTAATTCATATTGGATAGGCTTATAAAAAACGAAACTAACACTACTCAATTTTTTTGATAAATTTAAAATTTTTAAATTTTTGAAAATTTGGTAATTCATATTTAATAGAAAAAAATGAACTTAACACAATTGTATTTTTTTTATAAATATTTAATATTAGATATTTGAAAAATCCATATAAATTATATAATTAAATTTTTTTTTATAAAATTCGGTATAAAATCAAATATTTTTGAAAAATAAAAAAAACTCATGAAATTTTTCAAAAATTCGATAAAAACTAATAGGTCTCCTAAAAATTCAATAAAAAAAAAATCATAGTTCTCTCAAAAATTTGATTAAAACTAATGAAATTTTTCAAAAGTTCGATAATAACTAAAAAATTTCATAAAAATCCAATAAAAACTCAAAAACTTCACAAAAAATCCAAAAATCACAATATTTTTAAAAAATATACAAAATCACAGTAAAAATACTATTAAAAAAGAGTATTAGGTTAGGTATAACTTGATATTGCAAGACAATTTTTCGATGTATATTTTAGAGAAAATATAATTTTGTATAATTATAGATTAATTATGTTTTAAAATTACAAATAATATGTGCAATTTGTTAGACCTTTTCATTGAACATAGTTTAAGTAATTCTATTTTCGGTGGTTTATATTTTATTTTCTTATGTTGTGTTTTTGGATTTGGCTTCAAGTACAATATCACAAATTTTAAGGCATGGATTTTTTTAATCTTGCAAACTTCGTACTCAATACTAACAGGAACGTATTTGCATGTGGTATTTTCATTCCTAATTGAAACCACACGTATTTTGTAGGATGATATTTAGAGCTATTATGTAGGATATTTGAATAAAACCTATTGGCTATTGACATTTTTCTAAAAAAAAACCTTGTTTTTGAATAACAACAGCACTATTTATAGAGAAATACTTGCATGGACACGTACCTAAATCTATATTTTAGGAACAACCAATTAAAAGAGAGAAAAATAAAATTTATTAAAAATTTAATTTCTCTTTTAATTGCTATCATGGGGGTGGTTGGTTTAATGGAGGAGAGAGACAATTTTATTTCAACTTTTTAATTAATAAAAAAATGTGATTGGTTGTAGGTAAATCCATGTATTAGGGTTGTGTCTATATAAGAATTTTCCCTATTTATATTGCTATGTTGCAATTGATTCCGGTATAGTATAGAATGGAATCTCATGTTGAGAGAAGATTCGGAAGAACAAACCCTAACCCTAACATGATGTCTTGTTCTTCTCTTCCTTTCGACCTCATTCCCGATATACTCTCTAGGCTACCTGTCAAATTCCTTCTCCAATTACAGTGTGTCTGTAAATCTTGGAATTCTCTAATATCCGACCATCAATTTGTCAGAAAACACCTTAACCGGTCAAACACTCACAACCTCCACTGCTTAAGACGCCCCAACTGTTACTCACACCACTATACTATACAGTCTAACCCACTCCGATCCGTTTTTACACGCATAAACCCAAACTTCACTTCATTAATATTCCCTTCCTATGGTATTCATGAAAGAGTTAAATTTGAACTGATTGGCTCTTGCGACGGAATCCTTTGTCTGGCTGACTATTGTCTGCACTTGGTTATATTGTGGAATCCTTCTGTTAAAAAAGGCAAAGAATTACCCCTTTTGGAAAGGACAAGGGATGTTTCTTTCACTTCAATCGGCTTTGGTTATGATTCTCTTGCCGATACTTACAAAGTTATTGTTATTAACAAAACAAAAGGAAAAGTTCATACACTAGGTACCAATTTTTGGAAAAGTATTCCTGACTTTCCTTCCGACGGTCTCCCCGTTGAGAGAAAGGGAAGATTTGTGAGTGGCAGTGGCACCATAAATTGGTTGACCACATACTTTATTGTTTCTTTTGATTTGAGAAAGGAGTCCTATCAAAAGATTTTCCTACCTCCAGTTGTAAATGCACGTCGGTTGTTCTTAGGTGTAATGAGAGATAGCTTGTGCATCATTGCAAATAGTGATATTTGGATTATAAAGGAATATGGTAACGAAGAGTCTTGGACTAAATTGTTCACCATTGATAAACATCTTATAAGATGTTATACCATAGTTGATATACTATGTAGTTTTGAAGATGACCAAGTGCTCATTAAGGCTAAAGGGCCGGTGTCACTAGTGCAAAAACTACTTTTTACATCGGGTGAAAACTACTTTTTACATCGGTCTTGGGCCCGATGTAAAGCCAGGCGATGTAATAAGTCTGAGACATTTTACATCGGTTCAAGGCCTGATGTGAAAAATTAACATACCACATCGGTTGAATCAGATGTCTGATGTGAAAAATAATACAATTTTTTTATTAAAAAATATGCGCCATATTTTACATCGGTTTTCGTCTACACCTGATGTAATAGATTGTTTTTACATCGGTCTTCAACTTTGCCAGATGTAATAGACCTGCTTTTACATCGGTTTTAATAATGCCCGATGTAATACGTTTACTGCTTTTAAGTATATAATGGTTGTTTTTTTTCCTATTTTAACCTGTAATTTATTTTCTACCTAATTTTCCATATAAGATTCAAATAACATAGACCAAAGTTAGGTCGCTAGTTTGTATATTTTTCCAACAACACACTGACCACATTTAATTGCACCAAATAGCTAAGATATATATATATATATATATATATATATATATATATATATATATATATATATATATATATATATATATATATATATATATATTTGTCAAAATATACAAAAGTATTAATCTCGGATACACAAGTGTACAAAATGATAAAAAAAGGTTTACACGGTTTACTACTACAATGACTGCTGTTAAGATATCGTTACTTCCATGTGGAACAAAGACACCTTTTTCAGCTTCTTCAACTAGAGAATCCTACAAAATGCAAAAACCACAACTAAATTCAATAATTTTTAAATAATCACAAATATAATAATATTTGAAGTAATTTCCAAATTTTACTGACAATTTTCTCCAACAGTCTCATATTTCAATATCTTATTTATACTCTTAAATCTATAAAGCAATATGGGTTCTTAACTTGTTGATACATGACACTACAATATTTCAACACTAAAGCTATAGTTTTACTGAGAGTTTTATTTATATTAGTTATTAATTATTACTTTTAGTTTTTAGATTATTTTATAGTGTAGTTTCTAATATTTATAATATAACTATGTAATGTATGATGAAATAATACTTGTGAGTTGTCACAATATGACAAGATATCAAATTCTCTTGAAATCGATACAATCATTTCCTTTCGTCTCTTGAAATTACAATGGTAGAAATTACTTAGATATTTCTTTGGAGCAGTAAGAATTTCCCATGCGTTGCATAACCACAAGTCCACACCCTAGTTATATGATAACTAAACTATCAATTTGTTATCATTTTAAGTTTTCTGTCAATAAATAAAACTAAGTATGAAATTCACATTGCCACCTAACTAGTTCAGAGAGATATGTTGAATTAAAATTAAAATAAAGGAAAAATGTCTTGTTTGTTTCATTTTCATTAATAAAAATAATAAAATATGGCTATAAACCTTATATAAATTGAACCCTCCTTTGCAGCACGAAGATTTGATTCTTCAGGTGGAAGGAGCTTGCACAATGACAAAGCTTCTTTGAAGTTACCAGTGGCTGTTAATTAGACAATCTGCAATGAAATAGTATATACAATCTTTAACATGTGATATGATAACAAAACACAATGTGTATAATATATAACCAAAAATTGAAAAAGGAGGTACTATTTCTTTATTTGCACTAGAACCCAATAGCAGATACCACATTATGAATATCGATCATATTGCAAATACCTGGACTCCAAGAGGAACAGGAAAGAGGCCATGAACTGTGTTTTCTAAAGCAATAATCACTGAATTATTGCTCTAGTGAAGATGGCGTACATTTCAAAAAACTACTGTTCATATCAATGGATATGGACCTCGGAGAGATCGAACCTGCATAATGCAAGCAACAAAAAGTGTATAGATGAACAACCTCTGCCACAAAAAAAATAGTCTGAAATTTATTCTTGATAACCAACGTTTGACACCATATATTTAGTTATATCCACAAATCTTGGCAGCAGAGCTAAAGCATATGGCTTCTGAATTACCTTATGAGCGAAGTTTTCCGTTTTGGTCCATAATGACGCCAATGTTATCCTGAAAATGCAAAATCATAAAGCAGGGGTTTTAATAAAGAACATCAGTTAATATTTTGACTACTTTCCCCCATTTTAATAGTAGGTAGATTTTGAGTTCCTGCATCAATATTTCTTGGGGAAAGCAATATTATGCGCTAATGAGTTTCTAAAATAACCTCAAACTGATATTACTATATATTAATCTGAATACTTTTTGCATGATTTAAATTCACAACCTAACTCTTTACTAATCCATTGTTGAGGAAATAAAGATCAAAGGATTTAAGGGTGTCACAAGTGCACGAAATTCTGACCATGACCAAAACTTGCTTCACGAAATTCTGACCACTTTGGAGGTGGATCTATATACCTGCTAAACATCAACGACACAGCCGTACAAATCTTAAGAATTATCTAAGAATCTTAAACGGCACAATAAAAGGGATAAAGAAAACTCAAAGGTTGAATTTGAAAGCAACCTCAATATCTTTTATGGTGTAATAATGATTAAGAGAATATAATCAGGCTTACTTATGAGCTAAGCCTTCTTTGTTCCCTCCATCACCAATTATTGTATGAACAGCACCGCAAGGATCTAATTTTAAATTATATACGCGTTTCTGTAAATTACACAAGAGTTAGTTGAGACTCAATTATGATTGGAAAGTAAAATTTACAAAGTAAGCATACCTGCGTGCACGTGACCGACAAAAGCTCTACGGTGAAATTGGTGGAGATCCGGGTCGGATTTACGTCAGCGTCCGTGGGAGGCTGGATTTCACGTCGTGTAAGGAGACGGAGAGGGTCGCAGTTCTACGGTGATATCACAGTGGTTGTCGACGATCTGGATGGTGTGAGAAGCCCGTCGGATCTGCAGCTTGGTGTGGGGATCGTAGAAGGGTTCGCGGCGGTGTTTGTGTCGGCAAATGAAATCGATGACGAGGGTGGCCGGCGCAGCGTTTTAGCGGTGGCTGGTCTGTCGTCGGAACTGTGGTCTGAAACGGAATCGGACGTGATATTTCAGTGAAAAAACGAAATCGGCGCAGCGTTTGTGCGGTGGCTGGTCCGTCTTCTCGAATCGACGCAGCTTTTGTTCTTCTGTTTGGAAACAGTGAAAACATGATTTCATGATTTAGGGTTTTCGTTTAACAGGGGGGGATTTCACTTCGGTTTAGTAAAAGCCCAATGTAAAGGTCCAAATATAACAAAATTTCTTCTATTTACCAAACTGCCACCGTGTTTTATTTTTTCATTAATGGACTTTTCACATCAGTGTAAATCTAGGCCCGATGTAAAATCCTTTATAACAAAATTTCATTTTATTTACCAAACTGCCACCTTGTTATATTTTTTCCTAAATCAAATACTTTTTACATCATTGGAAATAAGTATATGATGTAAAATTCTTTAATAAATATTTTTCACATCATATATCTTAAAACCTGATGTAAATTCCTTTAACCAAATGTCTTATTTTTAGTAGTGTGTGCGAGTTTATTACTTACAATTTTATAAATGGTACTTTTAGATCTATTAATTCTAATTACACCTCAGAAGTTTGTGTGGAGAGTTTGGTATCACCTTGGTTATGCAAATGGGGTGCTGTCACGTATCATTGTTAATTAATGGTTGATTGATTCTACAGTTTGATAAATTCTAGTTACTTTTATTTATTTATTTGTTAGAGGTTTTGTCATGTCACCATGTTAATGTTTGATACCTTGTGCTGAATAATTATGTTGAAAACAAAATACCTGGTGCTGAGCTCTCCATCTCAAGAAACTTTAAGCTTGAGAATAGGAGTAGTTGGTTGTGAAATTGTCATTGACAGATAAATCATATGTTCATGACCATTTATTAGCGTGCAACAACCATGTGTACATCTTATAGTATTATCTTACATCTATTCACACTTTATTTTTAGTCTATCTCTATAAATTTATTACTCCATAGCATACTTCACTTTTCCTCTTTCTAGCTCATACAATGTGTTTACATCTTACGCGTTGACAGTCGGGGAGAAAAACATGTGGATGTGTATGTGTTACCTTAACGGTGCAAGACACGAGGCATAATCCATGTGTTTCTTATTCTTAAATGAAGGAAAAGGCCTTGCCGGCCCACTGCACTCACTCCACAACTAGCAACGTGCCACCTTCCTCTCCTTGTTAATGTTTTTCTTTTTATAATTTAGTATAGTTGCTAGTAGAAGTAGAAACATTTATATCTTAATGCATCCATTTGTAATTGAATGATTTCTAAAATTGGAAGAACTTTCCAATACTAATCATCCAAATGAATAGATAAAAATTCTCTAACACTTTAGAAATAGTCTCTTTAATTAAAATTGAAATTCACATTCATCCCCAACAAATCATCTTCACAAATAAGGTGCATCCCAATCCCATATAAATTTATTTAGGTCTATATGAATTTTAACCAATTAAAAACAGTGAATTAGTAAAATAAGTTGGGATAAAATGCAAAATTTTAAAAGTAGCTACAAGAATTCTAGAGAGGCTTTTTGCCAACTCTCTGTTGCATTCCACATGACACTGTAAATTAACAGACACGGAACCTTCAAAACCTTGCTAAAGGGGTGGTTTTAGATTGGAAACATTTCTACTACCAAATGTAACTTTTACGAGTTCTGTAAAGATCCTCTGATGTTTATTCGCTAAGTTTCAGTTGGTAGGTTCCCCGAGCTTTGTTTCTCGGTTTTGTAAGCGGGTTAGAGTATCCCTAGTACTCTCTCAATTCAGCCCTTGCTAATATAAAAAAAAAAGAAACATGTAAAATATACTTGTCCTTATTGTTTTGTGTTAGAAACATAAAATGCGAATTGAACAGCTTCCGGTCCAAATTCGCTATTAATCATGAAATTAGGAAGTGGAATAGATTATATATTGCAACATCTTTACCCCTTATAATATCATATTGTTTTATACACTTGAGTTCCTTTCAATCGGTACCCGATCGAGCCACCCCTTGAAAGACGTTCACTCCCAACGAGATCAATGAGGTTTAATTTAGAATACCTTGTACTTGTTGTTCAATGCTCTAACAGAAAAAGGAGATAATAAGTCACAATTTGGTGCACGTTAGATGGATCCAAACAACTCGTTTATATCATATATTCGAAGAGTGAATACGAAATGGCTTCTAGAAGATTGTTCATACATTTGAGTTTTTCCCATATATTTATGTTAGAACAAGCACAAAACTTGTAGGTGAATCAATGGAGAAAATAGAGAATTTGAGAAGATGGAGAAATATGAGATACTGAGGTAGAGAGAGCAATTGAGGAAAATTATGTCAAATGGCATTAGCTTCAAACCAAGTACATGAGGGTATTTATAGGATACTAAAACATTACAACTTGGAACCATAACAGACCCATAAATCAACTAAAATTTCAAAATGTCGCGTAGGAAACCAATTCCCCGAAACTGTGTAATCGATTTCCACAAAAAAATTAAACCAGAAAACTGAAAAAGCTTTAGTAAATCGATTTTCTCAAACTGGGTAATCGATTTCCACAACGCAACTTTGAATTTCCAGATTTCTAGAAGTACTTTTCAAATAAGTTGCTTTTCACAAAACGGTCTCAAAAGCTTTCACATTGCATTTGAATTATCAAGGACTTCAATACAACACCTTAATTCAAATGCTCAAAGTTCTTCATGCCTAAACTTGTCACTAGCTTCTGGAAAACCACATTTGTTACACCTTTCGTTAACGAATTCCCAACTTGTTCTTCGCTTTGACAGTATCCTAATTGCAATTGGCCTACACACACCAGATCCCTCAAGTAATGAAATCTCGTCTCAATATGCTTGCTTCTCCCATGTGCTATGGGATTCTTAGCAAGACTAATAGTTGAAACGTTATGAACCAAGAGTATGACAATTTCCTCTACCTTGTTTCCCAACTCTTCTAGCAGATTCACGAGCCACACAATCTGAACGCACACAACGACACCACGATATACCCGACCTCGCAAGAAGAGAGTGCTATAATAAGTTCCTTCTTAGAACACCAAGAGATTGGTGCTCCTCTGAACATAAAGACATAACCATTCGTAGACTTTCGATCGTCCTTATCTTTGCACCAATTGGAATTTGTGTAACCGATCAATTCACATTTTCTGCCCGTGTCAGCTGCAGGAAACAAAATACCGCAACCAAGAGTACATTTGACGTATCTTAGAATTCTCTTAACTGCTGTCAAGTGAGAAACCTTCGTGCTCTCCATGAATCTACTCGCAATACCGACATTAAATGCCAAATCTGGCGGTGTATTGCATAAATAACGTAACGATCCAATCAATCTCCTATATTGCATTGGATCCACATCCTGATCATCATCACTTTTAGACAAGTGTAACCTTGCATCAGCCAGTGTATTGTCAGCATTGCAATGATCCATATCACACCTCTTCAATATCTCAAGTGCATACTTTCTTTGATGCATAAGTAGTCTCAATTTTGACTTGTGGAACTTTATGCCAAGAAAGTAAGTAATGATACCAAGGTTACTCATTTCTAACTCCACCATAAGCTCACTCTTAAACTTAGAAATGCTCAACTCATCATTTCCCGTGATCAACAAATCATCCACATATAAGCAAAGTATTATCACATCTTTGCTCGCATCCATCTTCACATATCCACTATGCTCCGAAACACACCTCTTGAAGCCAACATCGATAAGGAAACCATCTATGCGTTTGTTCCAAGCTCTTGGAGCTTGTTTCAAACCATAGAGTGCCTTCTTCAACTTGTAGACCATTCCCTCTTGATTTGTAACAACAAAACTTGATGGTTATTCTACATAGACTTCCTCTTCAAAGTGGACCGTTCAAAATGTGGATTTCACATGCATTTGAGACATCGACCAATTGTTGAAATTAGCAATGCCAACAACTAGTTTAATAGTTTCCAACCTAGCAACTGGTGCGAATACTTCATCAAAGTCTATACCTTCTCTTTGCAAAAATCCCTTCGCAACAAGTCGAGCCTTATACTTGGCAATTTCGTCTTTTAGATTTGCCTTCACCTTATAGACCCATCTCACACCTATTGCCTTCTTTCATTATGGTAAATCAACCAACTCCCAAGTGCTATTCTTCTCGATCAATTCCAGCTCTTCTTTCATCGCACACAACCACTTTAGATCGCTTAATGTCTTCTCCGTGCTAACAGCCTCATATTCGACCATAGGTGCAAAGTGAATGAGATCACCATCATTGTTAATCTCACTGTCCCAAAATAATTCACAATATTCATACTCTTCACATCAAACAACTTGTAGCCTCCGGTAGGGTGGTAGCCAACAAGCAGAATCAATTCTCCTTTGTCATCCAACTTCTTTTGAAGCTGTCCCGAAATGTGTCGAAACGCAACTGAACCGAAAACTTTCAAATGACTTAAACTTGGTTTAAATCCACTCAATACCTCTTCTGAAGCCACTTTGTCCAGCTTCTTTGTAGGGCACCTATTCAACAAAAAGGTGGCTGTAGAAAACGGCTTCATCCCACAATTCCATCGACAAGCTTTAACCCTTCAACATGCTACAAACCATATTCAATATCGAATGATTTTTCCTCTCAGTAACACCATTATTTTAAGGCGTATAAGGTGGCACAACCTCACGCACTATACCCTCCTCATCATAATAATTCGCAAACTCATTCGAGGTATACTCACCTTCACCATCTGTTTTGAGAATTTTGATTTTGTGACCACTTTGCCGCTCAACCATAGACTCGAACTTCTTTAATACATCATACACCTCATTTCCTCTTGATAAGGTAGGTCCATATCTTCCTACTGAAATCATCGATAAACGTGACTAAGTATCGATTGCCACCATACGAGTTGACTTGCATTGGACCACACACGTCATAGTACACCACCTCAAGGTGACATTTGGTCCTATGACCCGCATATTTGCTGGAGCTACCTTTGTGTTGCTTCCCTTGCACACACTTTTTACACATCTCAGCTGGAACATTAATTCTTGGCAACCCGGTTACCATACCAATCCTATGTAATGCGTCGAGGTCTCAAAAATTTAGATGTCCAAGACGGTAGTGCCGCAACCACTCTTAACAACTTGCTGATGTAGCAAGGCACCTATGATCCATCACCTTCAACTACATATTGAAGGTTCTAATGGCAACCATAAGAGCTTTAAGGACTAAAACCCCGTTTCGGTCCAAAACGCGCAAAATCTTATTTTCCATGCAAATCGTGTAATCCTTCTCAAGCAATTAGGCAATACTCAAGAGATTAAATTTAATTCTAGGAATGTATAGCACATCTTGGATCACAGAATGAACAACATCCCTTCTCATGATCAAAACATCACCGACCCCGTCGGCCACTAAAGTGGTGTCATTCGCGATTATCACTTTATTCTTCGTGGCTTGATTGATTTTGACAAACCAATCCTTTCTACCTATCATGTGTGTTGAATAACCAGAATCCAAGTATTATTCATCACTGACTTGGAATCCATCTTGAACCATTACCATAATGTTTTGCTCCCGACACATTTTTGCAGCACTTTCAAGCTATTGCAGTTGCTACCCTGCATCTTACAGTTGCTACTACTACTGTCCAGAACCTTACTACTACCATAATTTTCCTCTGTGATCATCACAAGAAGCGTATTATCATCATCAACTTATTGTCGAGCAACCTTAGCCTGATCGCTTTGACTTTCCTTTCGTTCTGCGTTACAATCTCTTGTGAAATGACCACATCTCTGGCAATTGTAACATTTTAAGTTACTCTTGTCCCTTCTCTTGGTGTTGTTGCCTTGATCACTACCTTTGGAGCTTCTCTCACCTTTTCCCCCAATCAAAACCTTCAAATTCTGGAAATTTGACTTCCCTTTTGATGTCCATTTTCTTTTCTGTTTCGGACTGGCCCAATGACTAGGCATGGCCCATTTCGCTCCTACTCCCAGGACCACCCGATAGTCTTGGCTCAATCACCTAGGGGCATGGAAGAAGTTACCTCCATTTCCCTACGGTCGGGCTCCTTCCCCCTCTTGTGCCGAGGACGGTGCAGCTCGCTACACTCGACCAGCTCGGTCTCCTTGCCTGAAACAAGGCAGATGCTCTGCTCCAAGGAGACGAGTAGGATCCTGCTCGTTAAGCCTCCCTGTCGACCAGAAACACATCTCTGCCCGATCAACAACTAGTTTTAGGCAACCTCTCAGGATTCCTAGACATACTCCTAGAATCCGGGCAGTCATGTATTTTGGGCCTAAATCCACAATCTAGCCCAAAACATGGACCAACGGCCAAGCGCTGGGGGACAATATAAAAACCCTCTCATTTGAGGGTCAGGTAACAAAATTTTAAACCCTTGAAACACTCTCATGTATCTGTGCTCCTACTTACTTGCTCGTCGGAGTGCCTTGCAGATACACCCCCTTCTCTTTATCAACACCATGCAGACGTCCCTGGTCCACTTTCTGTTTCTGATCACCCTTCGGATCATGTAGTTATATGTGATATATACCTACATATTTATTTGTTGTCTCTATAATTAAGAAATCGTTGGTGTAAGACAATTCCCTGTAGTGACATTGACATTTTAGAAATATCATTCTTAATTATATATATTAATGAGAGATAAATAAATATAATTAATATGATATTATAATCTCACTAATAAAGAATATTTACATTTTTGTCAAATATGAAAAATAGATAGAAGTGAAATGAAAAATAGACAGAATGTATTTAAAAAAAAGTTATGATCTTGAAAATGAAACCATTTTTCAATTAATTTTCTTTCTTTTTCTTGATAGTACAATGTTGTTACAAAAGGAGAAACTCATTCTTCTCTAAAGCCAACACAGGTGAAGACAAGCTACGAAATGAGAGATCTATTATTGCCTTCACATGCAAAATATTTTCTAGATCTGAAGAAGAAAATAGAAGACATACAAAGACATGAGCTTCAATTAATGAAATATCAAATCAATTTTAAATTTTGAAAGAGAAAGATATAAAAATTTGTAACAAATTCTATAAAGATAAACTTTAACCAACACCAAAAAAAATAAAATTGGACGCTTAAATCATACTTTATGATGAAGAAAGACTAAACCTCAAGAACATAAATCTGCACCTAAAATATTCAGATCTATCTTCGACCTGAAAAAAAACAAAAGGGGAAAAATATGTCAAAATGAAGGAGAAAAAGAAATTGGATTTAAGTTAAGAGAAACATTAGTGAGAGATGCTAGAGATGAGGATTTGTTAAAAAAATTAGTATGAGAGATGAAAGAGTATTAGAGATGAAAGTGATGAGATTTGTTGGATGAGAGAGAATGGTAGAAGAGAGTTGTGTGGTTAGAGAGGAGGTTTTGAGCAAGAGGAAACATTGGGAATGAAAACATATGATAGAAA
Source organism: Vicia villosa (assembly GCF_029867415.1). Taxonomy (NCBI): domain Eukaryota; kingdom Viridiplantae; phylum Streptophyta; class Magnoliopsida; order Fabales; family Fabaceae; genus Vicia; species Vicia villosa. The sequence continues at coordinate 17,065,375 of NC_081180.1, read as the reverse complement.
ACAAAGCAAGTCTACTTGGTTACCACCCAAATAATAGAAAAATATCATTTTCAAAACATTGTAAAGCAGAGGTGTCCACGTGGATAGGTTCATTGTTGAGTATTGACAATAAGGGTAAAATTGGTATTTCAAGAACATTTAACTTTCTTATATGATAGATATTGAAATCGAAGTAAATGTTGAAACCTAATGAGAAATTCAACTCAACTTCCCTAATCTCTTTCTACTAACAACAAAAAGTGGTGGGTGAGGAGAGAAACCCATAGGTGCGGGTTCTCCATCAAACCCATTTAACATCAACTCCAATCGAACGGTCCACAGCCACTCAATTATCAGCCATCACTAGAAACATCTACTCTGAAAAACAGAAAAGATAAAAAAAATATTGTTTTCTCCCAAACAGATAATCTTTTGTCTTTTAAACCATTTTCATTTACTTTCATTCAATTACAAATATTAAATTCAATGAGGATAAGGTGTCCTGCCACCCACCTCTTTTTTTATTCTTTAACTATTTCCCACGACAATTCCTATAAAATTTAATCCAAAAACTTTACATTAAAAAAATATTCACCAATCACTATTCCCTTTAGCTACAGTAGAATAAAAAATTCCGATACCCATGTGCCACTAACCAGATATTTATATCCACAAAACCACAACTCTTTCTTTTGTTGTTACTGCGTCTTTTCATCTTCATTTCCATTCACACAGCATAATCCAATACTCTTCTTCTTTCTCTCACAAAACGATGCCGCTGTCTCTTGATACCATCGGAAGATCCAGCTTTGCTGATTATGGATCGATCTGCGATCAGGATTTCCCGGAGGAGGATTCTGATTCTGATTCTTGTGGATCGTCGCACTCTTCGCTAGGGAGGAACAGTGACTCGTCGGAAGATTGTTCTGACCGGGAACTGGATGATTCCGGTGAAGTTGAGAAGAAAAGCGGTTTGGATACTATGAATGATTTGGAGGAAGGTTTACCAGTCAAGTAAGTTTTTTTTGTTTTTTTTTTAGATTTTTTTGGATTATTGATTTTATTAGCATCTGTTTTCATGAAGTATGAAATAATCAGAAGTACTACAAAATATGGTTTGTGGATTTACTGTTTTACCCCTGGGTGTTCGGTTATTTACTTGTGGTTTATAGGAATTGTTGATTAGGTTATGTGTTTTGTTTTGATTAGCTATGACATGTTGTTGTCCTGTTACTGTTGGTGTTAGTGGGAGGATTAAGGGAAAGAGTATCTAGGTTTTTATTGGACAGAAAAAAAGCATCTAGATTGTGGGGGTACTTTTGGTTAATATAAGAAAAATTCCATCAAGTTGTGGAACCTCTCTATTATTAGATCCTGAAATATTGTGTCTCAAATTTTTATTCTATTTCTGTTGAGGGGCAGCTTGTAGATCCATTTGTCTTCTATTTCTGTATAAATTTTATTATATTGAAATTATTTAAGAAAGCAAGTTAACACATGCTTCTTAGGAGAATTTTAATTAATACTACTACTACTCATCATTCATTATTACAAATCAAGTTGAGTTTTATAAAGAGAGGTTTTGTTTGACAAACTATCTTTAGAAAAATAAATGATGCTATCCATTGTTAGTTGGATTAGTGGTAATTGACTGAATTTAGTAGGAAAGACCACTGTTCGATCCCCATAACCGCGTCCAATCCACCGGGTGAAAAACGGTTAATTTTGACGGCTTGCAAGTGGATTGACTGCATTAATTTTACTCAACTTGTTCAACTTTGAGTGGATAGGAAGGATGGATATCCAACTTGCCCATTCATATTTAATATTTGGCTCTAAATTTAAAGTTTAAATGTAGTTTTGGTTTTCTATTTTCACAAAATTAAAGTTTTTATATCTTTATTTTAAGGATTTGTTTTTTGCTTCAATTTTTTATGAGATTTAATTCCAACTTATTTTGGAGTGGATTTTGCAGACATGAAAGTGGAGAAATTATATCGATGTCATATTTTAGGAACAGTTTTGTTGACATGTTCTATTAAATTTGTCCGTCTAAACATTGTTTCTAAAATGGAGTGATTTAAATTTAAACTTTTAAAAATAAGACCAAAAATACATTTGAACATAAATTTTAGCGGTCATAGTTGAATTAAATGAGATTAAAATGTCGGTCAAAAATTCAGTATTTGGCGCATCATTTATTTATATTTGTATATTAATGAGTATAAACAAATTGTTGATATTTATAAATCAACAACTTAAAAAAAAAACTCTAATTTAACTTTTCATCTATCATTTATGAATGAATACTAACTACTGAGGGATGTGTTTGGAAAAAATAAATATATGCAGTAGTAATTTGTATAGAGACTTATATAAGATACAATTTTTTTTTTCAAATGAGAGGTTTATATTTGAGAGGTAGGGACTAATACTTTGAAAACAGATGCATCTGGACTCTATATTAAATACTCATACATTTCCTTCTTCACCTTTTGCATTTCTCTTGATCAAATGCATCTAGACACTTTGTATCCAAATACATTTCATTATTTATTCCTAAGGATATGGATATCCTCTAAATATGAGAAGTTTGATAATAGAACAGGTCCACACGTTCATATGGTGGTTGCTGCCATATAGATTTGTCATTTGTGTTAGGTTCAATAAATGCAGAAAGACAGACAGAAATTAATTATCTAAAGGACCATTGCATAGGTCTTTACTCTCCTTACAACGTGTCTCCTTTCTATGAAATGTTAGAATTTATGTTTGAATATATTTAGTAATTTGACCGATAAAAGTAACCAGAAAAAGTTACAATTTTAGTCAAGAACATTTGTGTTTCAACTTTCACATCTTTCTGTTGTGTGATTCAGGAAAGGCATATCCAACTTTTATATTGGCAAATCAAAATCATTCACAAACTTAGCAGAAGCAGCAGGTGCAACATGTGTTCAAGAGATAGTAAAAGCAGAAGATCCTTATGCTAAAAAACGAAAGGATTCACTAGCAAGAAACTTATTAATCGGAAGGAGCCGCAGTTATGCGAATGTTGGTGGAATATCAAACTCAAAGCGAACTTCTAACTTAGGCCGACGAACATCTTGTCTCAATCTGAGTTCCAACGCTGACAGTAGTGATGAGGGGAAGAGTTCAAATTCTAGGTCAATATCTCCTCCTTGTCCACTTCCTCCTCGTCATCCTCTAGCAAATGCTGCACGTCCTCGTCCTAGTCCTCCCAAGCGGGATCTGCCTTTGCGCTCGTATTCTTGGTCTGATCTGAACTCTGTTGCTGAGGGTCATGATTTGGCTGGTTTGGCTATTTGTAGTGGAAACAAAGACAATAAAGTGCACTGAATTTTGATAGGAATTTCACTTTTTAGTTGCTAGCAATGGAGTTTATGAATTTGTTTTGTATTTGAGAGTGTTATCCATGTGAACTCGCCATAAACATACTTTTGAGTAGGGTGTTGTATATTATGAATCTGAAAAGCCTACTTATTAACATAGACAATTTATGTCAACTTTCTTAATTGGTTTCATTGCCATTCAAATATGTTATTACAACATTCAAAACATGAACGAATTTGATCTTGAAGATAATGGCAAAACGCAAAGTAGCACTTCCTCCTTTATGGTGGTTGAATCTTTCTTGGTTGCTGATTCTTTTGTAGTAGCTTTCAAATCATTAAATTTTCAATAACGTTTTAATCCTTCAGTGATATTGGTGGTGTTGGCTATTGGCTTGTAAAAAGACACCATAAATGTACATTTGAATTTAGAAATATACTTGCTAAAATTATTTACCGCGGACTATTTGAGATTTTTAGGATTGTTGTGCTGATAGAGCAAATTCACACAAGGATGGTGAGAAACTCAATATGTGGTATTTTTTGTAACGAATTGGATCCCTTTAATTTCAAGTTTGAGGTACTGATAAGAAATTCATGGGTTTGGACCTTAGGCTCTGAGAGAATAATAACCACTCTAAAAAATGTGAGAAGTGGACAGTTAATTTCCTATTATTCAAGAGAATATTTTTCTTTTTCTTTTGACTCCCTCTCCTATACCGTTGTGGATTGGGACACATCACTCCTCATGCTCTCACGAATTAGGCGAGCAATACTGGGAACAACAATATAACCGAGAAACAAGTGCCCGCTCTGATAAATGGATAGTTAGGGAATCTCTCGCATGGGCGACATGCCACATTGCCTATCCTGCGAGAGTTCTGGTGTCCCCTCTTAAGGGGGGGGGGGGAGACTTTACACTCATATAGATACACAGTTCCTCAAGCACAGAGTCTTTATGAAGTATGAAACTTTAAGTTGAGTCTCTTAGGCGATACTTAAAGTTGAGTCTCTCAGACGATACTTTAAATTGAATCTCTTGGGCGATACTCTAAGTTGAGTCTCTTAGATAAGACTTAAAGTTTAGTCTCTCAAGTGATACTTTAGCCTGAGTTTCTTTGACGAGACTTTAAGTTGAGTCCCTCAAACGAGACTCATTATTGAGTCCCTTAGCGAGATTCTAAGTTGAGTTTCTCATACGAGACTCTAAGTCGAGTTCCTTAAGAGAGACTTAAAGATGAATCCTTTGGGAGAGATTTTAAGTTAAGTCCTTCATGAGAGACTTTAAGTTGAGTCCCTCAGGAGAGACTTAAACTTGAGTCCCTCAGGAGAGACTATAAGTTGAATCCCTCAGACGAGATTCTAAGTTGTTGCTTTTCACTCTATTGGGAATATTCCTATCCAAGTTTAGTATTTATATTGTCCCTTAGAAAGACAAGGATCTTTTAGGGGAAGTCCATCATTCGTATTGCACCTTAAGGGCGGGAAGTGTCTTCTGGTGGAAGTCTAGCATTTAAATCATCTTTTAAAGGCGATCTTCATAGACATAGCCTTCGGGTCTCAAAGCAACCCTACGTCCTACTTTCATATCATTCCTTTTGCCACTTTGCAGAGTTTTTGAGAAAATTAAATATCCGGATTTCAAAGAGTCGTGATTGAGAATATGGTCGGTCGAATCGGCTAAGATAGATATTTGATTTTTCTTCTGAGCGCTCCTTGATTGTGAGATCTGAGAAGGCTACGAGCAATGAAACTAAAAGGTAATTTCAGATTTGGCGAGAATGTAGGAATTGAAAGTCAATTTATTCTTGATTCGGTAACTTATGGAGGTTAAGAATTGGTAAATTGGAGATTTTGATCTGAAATCGCGAGAATTTAGACTCAGAGCATCGATTTTGCTCGATGGTGTTGTGAAGAAAACATGATTTTTGTGGAAAATACACGAATCAGAAGTCGTTTCCCGTATATGGAGCCTTTGTTCTGTTTGGGAACCACAAATGGATGCTCTAGCTCCGCTTAGGAACTAGAAAGGTAGATAGTAGGATTAGTCGTGATCTTGAACAATGACTCTGATCTCCTTTACGATAACGTGAACTGGACATGCATTGTTAGTGCTCCAACGCCCAAGTCTGTTCAATATGAATATAATAAAATTGAAGATCAAAGATTGTACCTTGCTCTTAGCATGTGAACTGTTTTATACTTTAGGTTAAGTTGAATGGATTTGAGATGGATTAGACCTTGGTCAATTGGGCCTTTGGCCAGTCCAGAACATGTATTAATATAAGTAATAAGCGTCATCAAACACATATATATTTGCATGTGTGTCTTCTACGTGGGAATTCTTTGTTAATATCTCATCACTAGACGACTTCACTCATGGAGGCATAAGTATATATGCTTAGGAGAAAGAGTGATCCTTCTCAATTCTCTTCGTAATGTCATATATATATATATATGTGTATATATATATATATATATATATATATATATATATATATATATATATATATATATATATATATATATATATATATATATATATATATTATAAAGATGCTTGTTAAGGTTTGGAAGAAGATTGTGAAAATTAAAAGGAGATTTATTTGGGGTGATGTTAGAGGAGGATCTAAGATCGTGTAGGTTAGGTGTTCTGATGCGTGTAAGCCTAAGAAACTTGCGGGTTTTGGTGTTTATGATCTCCGGTTGGCTAAATTGGCCTTTTTGGGTAAGTGGAGGTGGCAGATGATGTTAGATGATTCAGGTATCTAATAGGATATTCTATCTGATATATATGGTGTTACTTCGAGTTCTTCTATCATAGGAGATAAAGCTCGCTGCCTTTGCTCTATGTCTCCTTGGAGTTAAAAGGGAGGATCCCTCAGGATGACATTTGGATAATACAGTTAAGAAATTTGGATATTGTCTCTGTCGCGGCGGGAAAACTGAAATTAAGCTATTGATTAACTTAGCTATTGGCATACAATAGATAATCATGCAATAATGGTCTAATAAATAAATAACTACTATAAATAAGAAACCTGAAAATATAAGGTACTGTAATTAAACTTTAAATCTCAAAGTACTGGAACTTCCACCACAAGTCAGTTGGATTGCTCTTCAAAAATTATTCAACGGAAGGTAAACCAAAGAATAAAAAGAACTTGAATCTAACGTAAGGTTAGACCAGTTAAAAGTTCACAACAATTTCCGGTGTAGAAATTGGTGTGAGAAAAATAAACAAAAGACTGAACAAAATGCAGAATGTAAAAATACTGGAAAGTAATTACGAAATCAGAAATCAAAAGTGCAATTTGCTGGCCAAAATTCGGGACCCTTCAATGTGTTTTCAGTGTTGTTTATATAGCCCTATGTTGTAACGGCCGTCCTCCATTCAAGTCTCTCCCTCCCTATATTTTTCTCTGGAAATATAGTAGTGCAACTTGGAACGTGGCAGAAAAAATAGGGACGTGCGTCATTAGGGTTTGATACACTTCTTTGAAGAAGTCTTGAGACGGACGTCTCAAGTGTGAAGAGTGGGGATGGGCGTCTCCCTCTTTTTACTCCTTGGAGGCGGGTGCCTCCTTATGCTGAGGTAGGAGCTTCAGCTCCTTCGTGGGCTGGGCTCCAAGCATTCTATTTTGTGAATTTTATTTGCACCTCCACTTTGCTATATCACCTCCCCTTTTCTTCTTTTAATTGCTTTTAGATCAATTATTTCTTCATTTCTTCTTCTTTTGACAAATACTTCTTGCATGGGCATAATACCTGAAACAATGAAAAATACCGGCTACTAAAATAAGTAATTTAATTGAATGAAAATACTAACATTATTTATGACAATTAAGTCAAATATACTATATAAATTCGTGTTATCACAGACCTACATTGCTTTGAAATCTCACCTTAATCAGAGATTTACACAAATCTAATATGCATTACCTAAGTGTTAGAGCCTTTGTTCAAGTATCATACCATTTGTATACAAAAGTCATGACTTCCATTTTGATAAAGCATTGCTTTTGCACTTTGTCAATGCATTGAGCTTCCAACTTGTTTTCATCTGAGCACAAGAAAGCTTAAAGGCATCAAAAAACCTCTCTGCACTCAATAACTCCCGAGCATGCATGTACTTCTCCATTGGAACCATCATTTTCATGTGACCTGAAAATTCAAAAGAAACCAAACCATAACTTCATGACTTGCAATTATGTTTTCCATAAGCTCCCAGGCCTCTTGCCTATAAATAGAGAGATCATCTACACAACAAAGACACCAATTCATAGCAGTAAAAAACCTCAAAACTCTCCCAAATTCAGAATTGGTCAAAAACTCCATTTTTTGAACCTTGAAAGCCTTATCATCGAAACCCTTCACTCTTGCAATTTCTCTGCAAGTTAACCATCCAAACACATTCCAAACATCATATAGATCTTTCTGTATGCAGCCAAAACCAACTGAAACACATTAAGCAAAATCTCATAACCCCACTTATTCATCACTGCAACTCGGGATCTCAGTGAAGCTATTCAAATCATCACAACATCTCCAGAAGTCCATTAATCCAGGTTTCGATTTCTAGTTTCAGAGGTAAGTTGTCCAAACTTGAACTCTACTAATTGTGTATCTTTTTCAATAAATCTCGATACCATTTTGTTCAACATCATGTAAGGATTAAAAGCCCTCTTTTGGTGTTCATTTAATGTTGCTACGGATCATTTAATTTCATTTTTAAGTTTTAGGGTTCTTAGTGTTTTTTGGAAAATTCTTGAGTTATAGTTAAAATTAATTCATGAATGATACATGGTTGGATTCGTCTTGAAAAATCACACAACTTTCATATTTACATTTTCAAAATTGGTTGAGAAATGGATAAGGTCGAATTTCTAGAAATCTTGTTCTTGAGGTTGAAGATGAAGTTTTGAAAATTTGAATTCATGCCTTGTTTTAGAATATAATGTTATAGAAGTGTGTTTTATATTGGATGTATTACCACCCCAGTGGTTAAAACGTGCGTACTCATGTCACTTTGTCCCTAAGGGTGCAGGTTCAATCCCCCCTTTTACCACTTTGTGCAATTTCTTTTATTTTATGATTTCACACACTAGTTGTACTACTTATTTTTCTGTTTGTGCCTAATTACTAACACATACACTTGGCCTGGAGGCTAAGGTTTTAACATGTGAACAAGAGGGCGTGGGTTCAACTCTAACCAAGGCCAAACCTTAACTTTTATCACTAATTTATTTTGTTTATTTTAGTAACTTAGATAATTTGTTTAAAAATACCAAATCAACTTATTTTTAAGTGAGTTTTTGAACACTCCCTATTTATGGGATATGCTTTGTGAATATATTTTCAAAAGTCCAAAAATATTTTATTTTAATTAAATTTTGATTAATTTTAAAAAAAGATATTTTAATACCTTTAAAAAATACTTTTCTTCAAAGATATTTTTAAATAATTTTGACCATTGACTGGTATACTTTTGTGAACCAATTAGGGCTAAGTTAAGGTCAATCTTGAAGATATTAGACATGTTTCCTTAGTTGATCCATTTAGGGTTTTGTTTCTTTAAATTTTAAAATGATTAGGCTTAGGATAATGTACATATACTAAAACCCTAATCCAAGATCCCTTTGATCTATTGATCTTAATGCAACACCATGTTGATATTAACTTGTTGCTATGATCTCTCCTTGTTTATCCATTTGTACATATGTTTGTTGGTTTACATCTTTGTACCTTTGTACTTTTGGTTATGCTATTAATTTTGTATATATATACATTGTTTACTAACCACATCCATGAGACATTTATCCATCATCACATCATATTCATTCATACATGAAATGATTTTGAGGTATGTCATCCTTTTATTCATTAAAATTTTATCCTTGAGTTTGTACATTGAGATTTTATTAAACTCACTCTTGATTCTATCCATGATACACATGTTATGTCACACACCACTTAAGATATTCACCATGAATGATTGCTTAAGATGTTGTCTAAAATCCAAAGGAATGAGAATGGTATTGACTAAAATTGCCAAGGTACTCACTCTCTTTTCCAAACTCTTTTACTTTGTGTTTAGTATTGTTAAAGCTATATGCACCATTTTGTTTTAAAAATAATTTTGTATTGTTAAAGCTTAACCTTTTTAAATTAACCCTTGGTTTTGTATTGTTAAAGCTCAACCTTTTTAAATCAACCATTGATTTTGTATTGTTAAAGCTCAACCAACTTCTTTTAAAATTACTCTTTGCCTTGTATTGTAAAAGCTTGACATCTTTTAAAACTTGTTAAGTATTGTTAAAGCTTAACATTTTAAAAACCCGTTGAGCATTGTTAAAGCTCGACACCCAAAAAGATTTTTCCACTTGGCTCTTTATTTTCCTTTTAACGGGAACTACAAAAGCTCTGACTTCCCTATTGTTTAAGGGGTACGTAGGCCTAAGATGTGATGTCTTATCGACTTCAATTTTAAAACATTCTTATCTCATCCTCCCACTCTATTTAAACAAAAAACACAAAAAAAGTAGTTTTATAACAATTATAAATATACATTTCAAAAAAAGGTCCCTACGGAGTACCGTAGATGTGAGGGGTGCTAATACCTCCCCCTTGCATAACCAACCCCCGAACCATAGATCTTTGATAATTTTATTAATTTTGATTTTAAAAACTTCCGTGGGTTTTATTTTGCTCTTTTTCCCATTTCCTTTGGAAACAATAAAGCACAGTGGCGAATCTACTAAAAAGTCTGAGCTAGTCAATCAATGGCTCTAGTCTTAAAATTTCCCCGCTACACATAGCAAAGATGAAAATGAGGTGAGATCTTAGGGATAAAAATTAGGGTATGACAGTCTCCTTACTTCGTTCTAAATAGATCCTTGGGTTAGGGATACTTCTCTTAGAGTTAAATTCCCTCGACTCTTTTCTACCTCTAAGTATAAAAATTGAGTTGTGGGGGTGATGTGTATGTGGGAAGGTCATGCTTGGGTTTGAGATCTTAAGTGGAGAAAAGTATGTATATTTTAGCATGAGCATGTGTTGATATTTGACATCCTATTGGTAGTTAGGGATTTTATCCGTTCCTCATAGTCTGATAAGTGGTGGTGGCATCATTCTACAATCGATTATTCTTTTATGGCCTCCGCGTGTTCTTTCCTTCTCAGGTGTGAGTTTCCTAAAGGTCTTCAAGTCTTGTTAGTGCAGTTAGTTCTTTCTAGTATTTGGAGAAGTTGGGCCCCTTATAAAGTAATTATTTTATAGTGGCAGCTCTTGTAAGATTAGATTTCTACCAGAGAGAACTTACTTAAGAGTGTGATCTCCATTGGTTCCGGGGTACCTATTTCCTTTTTTGTTTAGGGACGTTAGAGTCGTCCTCTCATATTTTTTTTATTTGTGACTTAGTGGTATTTGTCTGGTACATGATTTTCATAATGTTGGGTTGATAGGTAGTTTTACCTAGAGATTCTCTTACCCTCTTTCAAATGTTTTTCCCTTTTGGTGGTTTATCTAGGCTTATGGGGTGTCTTATAATTTGACAAGTTATGGTTTGATCAATTTGGAAATCTCATAATGATGTAGTGTTCTTAGGAAAATTGGTGATAGTGAAGAACGTGGAAGATATGAGCATTAATTCTTTTGCCTTGGAAATGGTATATTGGTAGGTTCATGGGGAACTCTCGTGCTTTCTCGGCCTGACTCGAGAATTCTATCCTACGTCCGAGTCAGTAGAGGCATGAGTGTCTTCGTCCTCCCTTTAGTGTGTTCTTATTACTCCGATGGAGATTAGTGTCGTTTTTTACCACTGGTCTTGGTTGGGAAGCTCTAGCTTTTTTGCTTTTTCTAGTGCCCTTGTTTTGGCCTCCAAGTGATTTTTCCTCTCTTTTGTGTTGTTGATTGTTTTTAGTTCGTTTTGTTTCTATTTTGGTCCTTGTTTAGTATCTCTTGTGTCTTTTTTCAGTCTATTGTTATATACTCTTGATTCTTTTAATCTAGGTTTTATCTATATATTATATTTGCTTTTAAAAAACACATATATACTTGTCTCACTACAAAAAAAGGTCATCTGCCACAACCAGAAAACCGCGGCAATATGCAAAATAACTGTGGTTTTACCCTTTGGCCACAGTTTGGCCATGGAAACCTGACTGTGAGATATGCAGCGTGGCCTATAGTATAAGCCACAGTTTTCAGATAAGTGTAACTTTTTAACTGTCTAAGAATAAACTCTAGTATATCATTAACTACTATATATGGTAACAGAAAGCACAAACACGTTTGTCACGAACAACTTAGTTTAGTGCTTGTAGCATAAGCGCTTATCATTTAAGTGCTTATGTATAGTCTATTTATTCAACAAAAGATAAATTGAAGTCAAATTATAAAATATATGCTGTTTTCATAAGTTATCCTAAAGAGCTTATGGAAATAAGCTGAAATAATTTATGAACATATCATGAATAATCTTCACATGCTCTCCAAAATAGTCCAATAGGTGTGTGTTTATATGACAGCAGATAAGCTCAAATAAGCTGTAAATACCAGATAAACTTATGTAAAACCCAAAATATGTATAAGCCTATAAATTAATGAAACTTTTCTATAAACGGCAAAAAATATTCCAAGATCTTGGCTAAGTAGGAAAGGAAAATAACCAAAAGAGGATTTCAATGCAAAATTAAGTCATAGGATTATGCAATTTTAGCATGTTTATAAGTTCAATGCAAGATTTTAGCTTTCATAGTAATCCTTCATTAAAGGCAAAAGAGGAATTACTACAATTTCAACATAAAAAACAGAATGATTGAACTAACCCTAATTTTTTTCAAACAAACACCACAATTAATAAACTAAGTATACTTATAATACTAATAACAATTAAAGTAAATCAACAATTAATTTTTTATCAAAGAGAACAACTAAAAACAAAACAAAAACTCTCCACACCTCTGGATCCTTAAAAAAAAGTACCCGAATGTTAAAAACTTACTAACACAAAACCATAAAACCTTGAATCGCAACTATGAAAAATTGAAAACCAAACACACAACGTGGGACCCTTAATACAGTTAGAAACCCATATTTCCTCATTCATGAAAATCACTGTAAAAAAAAGCTAGATCTACACAAGATTAATAGAGTAATCACCTGATAGGAAGCAAAATTGAAGCAGAAGGATTCATAAGAGGAGATCCACACCAGTTGTAGAGCTCTGATTGGGCCTTACGGAGGACGTTTTCAGGGAGGGTGGCGGGTTCGGCAGCAAAGTTGAAGACGCGATCTGAGGATTGAGGTTGGGTTTGGGTTTGTGGCTGGGTTTGGGTCGTGGCGGCACATTTGACGAAGATGGGTTTAAAGGTTGGTGTGTTGCGGAGAGAGATTATTGGGGTGAGAGTGATGATGGGTTTTATGAGGACAAAATTAGGTTTAGAAGTACTCCATGACACTTGTATTTACGTTTTCAATTTTTTTCTTCTTTTTTTAACCTAAAAAAGTTAAAAAAAGAAAATAATTAACGAGAGGGAATCTAAAGAAAAGAGGGAAGTTCTGGCTGGGTATGTTTTTTGGGCTTGGGCCATAGTTTGAAGTGAAAATTATAATGCCGCGATTTTTATTTGCGGCTTAAAATATCTACAGTTTGTTAACCGTGGCAAATGAAGAAAATGCCACAATTTCACACTCCATATGTCTACGATTTGAAAACCCTGGCCAAAGCTTATATGTAGCCACAGTTTTTTGAGTTGTGGAAAAATTTAGCGTGGCCGTAGGCCAAAAATATTGTAGTGTCTTTTTATGTAGTTTACGAGAATCAAAATCGTGTCCAACTGAACAACACTCTAAGAGCATCCACATCCATTATACTTATTTGGGTTCTTTAAATGGGATCCACTCGATTTTTTATATTATATCACACCTTTTTATTTTTTAAACAACTTAACTACATTTTTCTAATATCCATACTACTTATCAAGAACTCTAAAATGGTCTCACAATATACCCCACATTTACAACTCATCACCTACACTTTTGTAATTTTCATTAATTTATAATCAAGTAGCCCACATTAATACATATATGATTTGGTAGAGTTTTGCAAATCAAAGAGATCATGCTAAAAAAACGAGCGTTAAAAAGTATCTTCTAGTTTTTCTCATGTACAAATATTTTGTTTTTGTTTTAACTAAATATTTAATAAACGTATAATAATTATTTTTAAAAAAAATAACTATTGTATTCTACTTTTTCAAATAAAATATAATAAACATACTAACATATAATAACAATATATTTTAATTTTAATTTAAAATATTATGTTTAAAAAATACTATTACACACTAAAATAAATAATATATATATATATATATATATATATATATATATATATATATATATATATATATATATATATATATATAATGTTCTGTTTAGTCTGTATTTAAAAAACAACTAACAACACAAATATCAGAATAAAATATAAAAAAGGTAAGCAATGTCTCTTCTTGCACCATCTTTTCAATCTTCTTGCAATATCTCTTCAAATATTTTGAAAAAAAATTAAAAGATAATGAAATCAGAAATTATAATAAAAAGAAACAAAATATTTTGAAGAAATTAAATACAATTTATACAGGAAGAAGTTACCTGAGAAAATATAATGAAGATTAATTTTGAAATGGAAGGAGTAATCTCTTCACTATCTTGAAAAAAAAAATTAAAAAAGGCAATAGAATTAGAAATTATAATAAAAATTAAACAAAATATTTGGAACAAATTGAATACAATTTATACGACAAGAAGTTATCTGAGAAATTATAATGGAGATTGATTTTGAAATGGAAGGGAGGAAGATGAAGGAGAGTGGGAGAATACTGAAAGAAGAAAGAAGAATGGTTTTGGATTTTCACGTGAAAGGTTAGATTCTGGAAAGAGAAAAATTGCATGTTGAATTCTTATCTACCCAATCAGTCACGTGAATATCACTTTGCAACCTTGCCACGTGATATTCAGGTCGCAACCCCAATGTAATAAATTTCATATATTTTTTATTGGTAAAAAATTGAAGATATTATTTATAAAAAAATTATTTATTGGTAATAAGTTGCAGACCAATCAGCGACGTGAATATCATGTGCAACCCCAAATGGTCAAAAAGCACTGTCAATCAACCTGCACCCCATCAATTCGAAGTCAGAGCATTTTCCCTCTAAAACTGTTGCGACGTGATTCACAAGTCACATAATAATTTTTGAAAATTTCAAATTTCCTCCCATCAAAAAGCCTGACCATTTTAATTTTTAATTTTAATTTAAATGTTGCTACGTGATAAGCATTTCACTTTTTTTTTTAAAAACAAAATATCTGATTTCGCATGTGAACATTACATTTATTATTTTAATATTTAAAAGATTAGTGACGTGATAAAAACGTCGCAACATGCATTTTTTTATTACATGTTTATCACGTCACTAAAATACGTCGCTGGGACCATTTTTCTTGTAGTGAGTGTGGAAACGTTCTCACATTTGAGAACGCTTGCATATTTAAAAACGACAATTGTGACCAATTATCCATCTATTCTTCCAGCATGACATTGGATATTGTGCAGAATCGGTAGTATAACACGCGATATTCATGCTCTAACATGTTTCAAGTAAACAATTATTTTTATTCAATTACTCCTTCAAATAAAATGCAATATTCTTATTAAAACACACAATATTAAAAAAGAAAATCATTTTTATTTGAAAAGGTAATGTTAGAGGTGCATCAAATTAAGTAATACTTCACTAAAAGGAATTTTTTTTAAAAATGGTGTAAAATGTTATTTGATAAACTAATTATTAAAAAATAATCCATCCACTTAAATTGGTAGTAATACATCACATGTTATATTTTGTATCAATAGTTTTATTTATATATTTCTTAATTAACTAATCCTCTTGTTCTATAATCCTTATCAAAACTCATGCAAATCTTGCCAAACTTAAATGTTTTTACAGTTACATATATGATTGCATATTGTTCATGCTGCCAGTGACTTGTTGGATCCTAATGCTAGATAGTGTGATATAGACACTACTTACTTAAGTCATTATAATATGATTACAATGAAGAAATACTATGTTTAAGTCTATAACTGTTCCTCTTTTTGTTCTTTTTTATACTATCTTTTGCTATTTTTCATCAAATTCACAACAAATTATCACTTTTTGTGACTGTTTTGTTTTTTTGTGCCAATATACCTCACATTTATCTTGCAAAATATGCATTCTAGATTATATTTCATGAGTTGGCAAACCCTAGAAGTCTGTGTCTATATTAGAAAAGTAACTGTAACTGAAATTTTTAGTTATTATTTTGTAATGACTAATGAGTACACTTGAAGTTTTATTACCCACTAACACTCACAAAACACGTCTTTTGTTTGATGCATGAACATTTCTCATGTGATCAATAGTCGTGACTCACACACCTTTTCATTTTCCTCTTCACAAATGGTAATTCCAAGAGCCCTATTTACCACACTATATAAACAAAACAATGTTTCCCAATTTGAACATATGCACTGTTTCATAATTCCATATTTGCTTCCATCATGGCTTCTTCTTCATCCTCTTCTTCTACTTCTTCTCCTCCTCCCTTACCTATTTTCAATGTTTCCCAAGAGGATTTCCTTGTGTTCCACAAAATGGACAGAGACCTCTACACCATCCTTGTCACCAACCTCTCTCGTGACCCTTCTGAGTCCATGCATTTGCTTGCTATGTGGCTTTGGTTGGAGAAAGTTGGTTTTCATAAAGTTGTAAAGAAGATTATGTCTTTGCCTGTCATTTTGATCAATGAAGTTGCTGATGAATCACTCATATGTTTCACTTGTCTTAACACCAATGCAAACAGCAACCCTTACCTAGTTGCACTTGCATCGTCGTCTTCGTCTTCGTCGTCTGGTGAATCCAATGATATCCCGCTTCTTCAAAGCCTGCTTGAAGAAGAAATCTCTCTGAAATTCTTCTACGAGTTTCGCCTCGAAGCCGCTCGAGGAATAGAGAGAACAAGACAAGAGGTTTGCTCGAGGGCATTGAGTGACATCATGCAACAAGCCATGATGAGGAACTCGGCGGAGAGAATGGTGGAGAATAGTGTCTGGTTTGGATCGATCGGACCCTCGAATCTGCAGTTTGGTCCCGTTGGGATTGCTAGTGCAATGGCGCAAGTGCAGCAACCGGCCAACAATGCTGCCACCGTCGGAGGAGAAGGCGGAGGGGTTGTTCCAGCGGATGCTAGGACATTATTTGTGACATTTTCGAAAGGATACCGCGTGGAGGAATGGGAAGTTAAGGAGTTTTTTACTATGGCTTATGGAGATTGTGTTGAGGCTTTGTTTATGCAGGAAACTGCACCAAATGAACAAGCACTTTTTGCTAGAATTGTGTTTCGTAATGCGAATACTATTGATATGATTCTGAGAGGGGCTACAAAAGTCAAGTTTTCCATCAATGGAAAACATGTTTGGGCAAGAAAGTTTGTCCCTAAGAGAGGAAGTAGTGGTGGTAGGGTTATGGTTTCTGGAGAGACTTCTGGTTTCGGTAATTCTGGATTTGGGATGTAAAACCACGTGGTTTGAGAAAAGTTGATGATGTTGTTATGTACTGGATGTTCATTTGCATAAATAAAATCGTCTGGTTTTTTATGAAATCAAATCTATAAAAGTGCTTTTTGTTAATTGTTGTGCAAGTTAATTAATTATGGGTTGTTGTATGAAGATTTTCGATGGGGGATTAGCCCTAAAATTATGGATTTGATTAGTCTTTATTTTTTCATCACCTGTGTATGGTCAAACTAGGTCGTTGAATGAATGGTTAATGCAGTTTTCGTGGGGTTTTGAGATTTTCTTTAGTATGAAATCGTAATTCTCTCTAGTATGTTTGTGATAGAAACAACGGCACAAATTAGGGATAGGATTTTAAAACAGTTACACAAAGCAAAGGAATACGACTTAAAAACGATTATGTTGTGAAATGGTATAGTATATCTAGAATTCCCAACAAAACTATTTTTTGCAAGACACAATGGAGGAGGAGCTTGTGAATAGGATAAAGTTTTCATCCTAAAAGTGATATTTTGGTAAGAGGAGAGATATCAACTACACATTGTTTGAATAGGTAAGGATTTTGGGTGTGGTATCTAGTTCCTTATAGGTTGTTTGTTTTTCTCTTCTCCGTCGCGCCTTCGAATATTTTCTCCATTCTTATTCTTGATCTTTGTTACTGAGGAATATTTTTTCCATAACTATTCCTACAGATCCCCACGAAACATCAGAGATCTACATAAATCAAATATTTAAGAAATTTATATTTTTAATTTAAAACTATGACCCTAGTATTTTGTTATTTTTCTTACTTTAGATAAAACACAAATATTTTGCAATTTTTATTTTTTTAAAAATAAAAACGTATCTTACATCAATATATAACAAAAAAAATACAAAAACACTTGCAGTTACAAAAACATAATCACTTATTTACTAATTGAATGAAAAACAAGTTATCAATTGAAGTATAGTGAAGTTGAAGAATAATTACGATAAGTACAATGAACAAATGAGAATGATTGTTATGATGATAAGAATAGAGGAGATGAGAAATGGAGTAGACAAAGAGAATTAAGAAAAGAAATAGAGGAAACGGTGAGTACACTGAATGTAATAGGTGCACTTTCTAACGTCTAAGTCAGTTTAAGATTCAAGATGAGTATGGTGAAAAATGGAGATCAGAAAATGTACCTTGCTTATGTGCGTGAGCTGATATTATACCTTAGGTCAAGTGAGGTGAATTAGAGGAGAATTGAGCCTTAGCTGTTTGGACCTTTGGCCGGCTCAGAATAGTTGCCCCCAAGGCTTTGTTGGGCATTGAGTGAGCCAGGCCAGCCTATAGTGGTTTTAGGTCGGCCTCTAAGATGTTGTCTGGTGTGAGCTGGAATTGAATCGTTTGAAGTTAGTTGAAAAAGTAATGGGAAACAAGAGCATTAAATACATTTCCAACATGAAAACGATTCGCCGTCTTTTCCTAGCACATGTGATGATGTGACAAGTTAGGGCACAATGTAGCTTACAATGCACTCAAGTCTGTGTATGTCCCAAAGAGGAAATCTAGTCGTTGTCCATAGAGAAAATTTTTCTTTCAGTGATCTGAATCATTCAACTATGCTTGAACATAAATAGGAGTAATTGTCCATAGAGGGAAATTTCCACTCCCTGGTACCCAAGTTTATTCACAGCTCTTCTTATTGGTAAAAACCTATTCCTTTTAGTCTCTAAGAGTGCTTTTCAAATTTCAAGTAGTTCTGTTGACCGATGTCTTTGCCTTTTTTCATTACTACACTCCTTCAATATCACATTCACTAGGTACCTTCTTTAACTCAAGCTTTTACTTTCTGAACTTTAGTATTTTTCTGCAAAAATGAGCGATAGTACTGTTCATCTATTGAGTGGTTCAGAGAGAGATACCTCCACTTATGTGGGAATAAGGACATCCCCTAATTCCCATCTCCCCTTGCCCGCGATAGAGTAAGTCCAAAGTTTATATCCATATTTGATGATTCTGGCCTAGAAATAGGATTTGAGCACTCCTTGGAAGAGGATGCTTCTTTGCTCGATTCCTTTGAAGCCTTTTTTTTAATCAAATTTTGGAAAAAGGGACAATCACGCCAAGGCCCTTATCCCTCATCCCATTTTGACTAAAGAGAAGATTTAGGCCAATCAACAGAAGAGAGAACACGCTGATGATTTCGTCTAATTCTACTTGAAAACCACCAAACATGAAACGAATGATACTGAAGTGATGAGTCATTAGGAGCACCGAGGTAGAATCATCGCGGTATCTTAGACTACACTTGGAGAAAATTTTAAGGCCGTCCACTTAGTCTGGAGAGGTGTACCATTGATAGAACTTGTTGACGCAACAAAGTATGGCTGGGTGAATGCAGAAGTAGTGGGAACTTCACCTATTCTAAGCAATTGAGACGTTATAGACGTTTCCGACATAGTGGTTTGTGTTCCCCTAGAATGGTCGGCTCGTCTAGTGGTCCCGGTGAAGAGGATATATGATTCCCTTGACAAGTGAGATGCCACTCTATGAGTGCCTGTTTTCAAGAATAGGGTTGCACTTGCCTTTTTCTGACTCTGAAGTAGTCGTCTTGAAGCATTTAAAAGTTGCCCCTTATCAGCTCCATCCGAGATTATGGGCTTACAATAGGGCATTCATGTTGTGCGCTGATTATAAGTTCTAGAAGCCTTCTTATTGGTTGTTTTTCGATCTGTTCCATTTGATGCATTCCTCCTAATATAACTTCTGAAACCAAGGACTTGTTATCTTCCATCTACAAAATATCCTTGGTTCAACCCCTTCACCTCGAACTAAGGTGATTTCCCGGGGCGCTTTGTACTAGTAAGGCCCCATTTTCCCAAGGCCCATATCTTTTTTTGTTACTTCCCTGATGATTCTCCTTACTTCTGCAGAAGTTCATTCCCAAAGTACTAGTCTTCCCTTCACTTTAACTGGTATGCCCACTCATACTGTACCAAATTGGGTTCTCTTTCTCGGGACGAGGTGGTGATGAAGGAGGAAATAAGCTTTTGGTTCCACATACTTAGTTATGAGGAATGGTTTGGCTCTGGCGAGGTGTCTCCTACATAGGCGAGGTTGAAGCGGATTAACATTTATGCCATCGTGAGTGTAGTAAATATGGATGACAGGAAATAAATATTTTGTGAGAACATAGTCTTCGAATTTGTTTTGACATGTATGATTGTATTTTGTATGTAACATGGAAACTATGGACAAGTTGAAGATTTTCTTTGATCTTGTTAATGCCTAAGGCGTCAAGGAAGGTTATTCAAGCTGGTTTGTGACACCTCCTCCCCAGATTACGGATGATTCTCTGCTCATTGCTCCTATCTCAACCACTGATACTACTATTGCCCCTAGTGTCAACTAGCTGGTCACTGCCACGACCACCTTGAATGTGGGGGGATGCGTACCCACTTCCTATTTCAACAAAGATGGGTCATGTTGAAGATCAACATTACCTACAAGAATAAGGTTCCCCAAAACAGACTCATCTTGTTGAGGGAGATACTTCGAGGGAGGTAACTTCCGTTTTACAGATGCTAGACGTTTTCTCTTCACGGGTTGCTCGCATTCATAAGGAGGCCACTGCTACTATATCGACATCAGATTTTTCCTTCGTTTAGAAACTCCCTGAGGCGGAGAAGATGGAAATCCTCTACGAGATCACTTATAATAATATGTGTCAGGCATCTTCTCTGTTCTCTCTTTCCGGTGTTGACAGGGGTGATGTATTGGAAAGAGACGCTTGGAAATGGAAATGTGAAGCTATGAAATGGAGGTGCTATATTCTCTAGGAGGAGTTTGTTGTATTGCAGGAGAAAGTCAAGCATGCTGACTCTTTACAAGAGGAGACAAAGACTCACAACTCCCAATCTACCTTGGTCGCTCGGGTAACTGAGCTGGAGCCTCCCTTAAAGCATTAAAGAAGCAGTATCTAGATGCCTCTGATATTGTTGCTGAGAAGACTCTTCATTTCTCATAAAACCAGTAAAATTGCAAGGCCAAAAGTTTGTTACTTTTCTCTAAAAATTTCTAAACACCTAATTCACCTCACCTTCGGTGCACTCTATACTTTTACAACGCTGTTTCCACATTCTTCTTGGAAGACGATCAATCTGAGAATTGAGCGACATATCTAAATGATGGTCGCTCGAACTAATAAACGGATGATCAAGAAGTTGTTTGAGTGATATGTTACACCATTTTCCTCTCACGTCGCTCCTTTCAAGATTCGTTGCAAATCAACAATGTTATGTGTATACCAATTCTTACACCTAATACATACACCGTATACACTATTCACCGTATTTATACAATGAGCAGTGTTTTTTATTAAAAAAATATTTTAAAAAAAATAATTATTTTTTTAAAAAGAAATTTAAATTTTATTTTACAACATAGTTATAAAGTTGTGTCGTTAACCAACTTCGCAATTTTACTAACCATAAAAATGTATGAGACAAACCAATTATTTTCTTTATAATTCATCAACCACTTTCATTACTTTATTAACCAGTAAAATATATACTATTAACCATGTTCTGCCACTAAATTATAAATGTATTAACCAACTTCTTTACTCTACTAGCCAACTTTATTTTACTATTTAATTTTTTTTATTTTTGAGAACTTATTAACCGAGTTATAAACTGTATTAACCAACTTTATACATAATATTAACCAAAGTCTGAGCGGTATATACAATAATTTTTTATGTTAGAATATATATGAACCAAACTTTGAACTGTATTAACCAAGTTTTAATGTTTCATTAACCAAAATAATTTTAGACAAAAATATATTAAAAAGTCAAAATAATATGAATACACTGTTCATATATTTGTGAACAGTATATACGGTGTAGTGTATAAATTTGGTGTATGAATAGCATTTTTCTTTGCAAATATACCTATGGGTGTTCAAAACCAAACCGGCCCAATAGAAAACAGCAAAACCGAACCAAACCAAACCGAAACCGCAAAAAATCGTATTTGGTTCGGATGTGTTTGAGCCATTTTATAACAAACCGTGCGGTTCGATTCGGTTTGCGGTTTGTAATTTACAAATCTCTGCTAGTGGTATTGCATCTTCTTCTCATCTTCTTTTCCAAATACATATCACATATTCTTTTCTAGTCTTTCATCTCTTACATTCTTTCTTTTTCATCTTATTATTTTATTCTATTGTTCTCTCTTTCAATTACGTTTTTAATGGTCCTTTTCTTATATAATCGCATCTCTTCTGCTCTTTCTTTTTCATCTTCTCTAATATTTCATCTCTTTTTTTTTTCTTTCTATTTTATTATAATGTTTTTGATATTATTTTATGCTACTATTTTATATTTTTTATTCCACTTTTATCTAATATTATTTTTGTATATTAAATGAAAAGTTGTTATTCAAATATGATGAATTTTGTTGTTATTTGATAACGCATAAATGACTAAATACAAAGTTATGTTGTCATCAATATGTGTATCTATGGGTCAATAATCTTTTTTGTAAAAAAAATCAAACCAACCGAACCAATCTAAACCGCATTGGTTTGGTTTTATTTCTAAAACCCCAACGAACTAAACTGGACCGCACAGTTTTTCCTCTTGCGATTCAGATGATTTTTTACGTTAAAACTACCCAAACCGCACTGCGAACACCCCCTAAATATACCAATATAAGAATAATTTATAATTAAAAAATGTGGGTAGTTAAATTAAATCTTAAAATTTTTGTTTAAAAAAAAGTCTTAGAACATTATGGATTAAATTAAAATGCTTATTCACCTAATTTACATTTTACATCATTCTTGCTAAAATAATATTTTATCCGACTCTTACAAATTCTACAAAGAGAAGTGATTTGGACATTTATGAGCGGCTTCAAGAGCATCACTAGCATTGGGATTACTCGTTAGTGAGATTGCTCAAGTCTCTTTTCTTCCCCTTCATCATCCTCGGTAAAAATTTCGATTTCAATTTTAGGGATAAGAGAAATTTTAGTTTGAAAAATGGATTCGGAACCGAACGTGGAGGAGCCAAGTTCTTGGGACGAGTTATACAACATCAATTTGATGCCTTCAGAGTTATTTCTCAAGTTCCGTAAAGAAGTTCAGGGTGTTCGTGTTGCTCTCAATATGGAGGTTTTTCTTCTTATCACTCTTTTTCGTTTTGACTTTCGAATTCATGGTTATACTTGTTTGTCATGGTTGCATGTAAGTTAATTTCATATTTGGACCATAACTAGAGTTGCTTTGTTTGATTGATTTGAATTTGAGGTTGATGTTTTAGGACTATAGAAGTAGTTACTGTGTAAATCAGTGTATTCTCATCAAAACATCAATCTTGCAGTATTGTCAATTGGGGATTGCAGAAATAGCGGTTTTATAGTGCGCCAGTATAAGTGTTATTTGATGATGTTTTGTAGTAAGCCGCATACATCAAATAGTGATTTATTCAAATTCCGCCATTTGGTTGAGGAGTTTAATTTGTTGGGAGGGGCCAAGTTTCTTGAATTCCTGAGGTAGAATATCCAAAGGTGACAGTTAAAAAGGAATGAAGGAGTAAATACTAATGGTTCATTAGTTTATCATTCATGGTGCATAAACTAGATTATTCTTTGTTTCTAATTGCACTACAGTCAAATGGTTACATATTGTCTTGTTTTCCTGTTTTCGTGGTTAAATTCACTTGTTCCTTGGATACAAGAAGATTTAAAGAGAAATCTAAATTAATAGGAGCGCTTCTCTGTGAAGTTTAACTTTTTATATTGTTGGATCTCTTCGGTTAATATGTTTATTTTGTGGGGGTTGGTTCCTTGTCAATTGTTTTGATATGGTGACTATTACTTACAAGAGATCAATTTTTGTGTGTGTGTGTGTGTGTGTGTGTGTGTGTGTGTGTGTGTGTGTGCAGATATATAATGCTCCTATCAATGAAGTTCAAGCAAAGCTTGTATTTAAGCCTTTGACACCAGAATGGAAATGGAAGTTCATTTATGAGCCCATTCAGCATGATGTTCGTATTCTCTCAAAAAAGATCCCAATTACCAAATTTCTGAATCTTCAGGTTTGACTGTATTCAACTATTTTGTTTTTGTAATCATGACATGGCTATGATGTTTATGTTGATCCTTGCAAAAATGTATCAAAATAGTAATGAATGAGGCTTTTATTAATTGCCTGTATGTATAAATTTCACGGTGTTATTGTTGTTGTCATGACTCATGATAAGTTGATCTCCCACTTTCTGTTTAATTTCATTTGAAGAGATTCACACTGACGTAATCAGCACAGGTTGGTGTAGGACACAGTTTTAAAATGCACGCTACTGGTTGGAAATGGAAGCTCACCACATGTTTGGGTGGAGATAATGTATCGCGAATCCGAAACAAGACATCGGTTGGTTTGTTCCCCGGATTTGATTTACGGTTTGGATGGAGGGCAGAATATGTTCTTCCCGAGCTTACTGGGCAAGTTTTGAATTATTTTTTTTTATCACTTCAATGAAAGTACTCAATCCAGTCTCGAATATAAGCATTTTTTTGTTTTATTTGGCAGTCTCGAATATAAGCAAGTTTATCTACTTTTACTCTATTTAACAATGTCATTCATAAAATCCCCATCAATTAATAAAAGTTTTATTTTCCTATGACTGCTATATTTACATGGAACAAGTTCATATGAAGGATACTTTTGAGAATACACTTATTTTTTATTAAGATTAAAAAAGTTAATTGCACATAACTGAATTCATAGGAAGTGTTTGGCTATTTTTTCTTAGAATAAAGACTGGAGGGAGTATGCACTTAAGATAGTTGATTTTTTGTTGAGCTATTCTTTTTCGTTTATGATTTTCTGATGCGCATGTGATACATGCTGTATTTGTTTCATGCAATTATTTCGTAAATGATTTACTAATTTAAACTTTAAACAGGGGTCTAGGTACTGGCGAGCCAATGTTAAACATGCAGTCAGGGCGTCTACAAGCATCACTTGATAGAGTTGAGGCCATAGTAACCCACAGTGATGCTGCTTGATTTGGTAAAAGATTACAGTAGAA
The DNA here is from genome assembly GCF_029867415.1 of Vicia villosa. Classification (NCBI taxonomy): domain Eukaryota; kingdom Viridiplantae; phylum Streptophyta; class Magnoliopsida; order Fabales; family Fabaceae; genus Vicia; species Vicia villosa. Next base: position 17,040,347 of record NC_081180.1, on the reverse strand, counting down.
GAGTGTAACCAAGGTACAGAGTTTTACACAGTGGTCAAAAAAAATGTGAACATGATAAATGAATAATTATAAATGTTTTCTGAATTATGAAGATATCATTCCTTATTTCAAATTGATTTCTCTTTTAATTTCTTCCGCACTGGAGTTCATCGATCAGTCTGTTTTCTAGTAATTTATGGATTTATAATATTCCATGGACACTGAATCTAAAACTGTTACTGAGAAGAAGAGAAATACACATTACTGTTTAGGTTTAAACCTTTATTTTCTTCCAAGTCTGCGCGATATTGCTGTTTATGCATTCTTTATCTCAGAACACTTATTTTTCCTGTAAAATATACTGGACTGGCAGTGGTTAGAAATAGGGAGAGATAAGAAATTTAAGAGTGGATTGGGGCTTATATGGCTTGCTGTTTTGTGGTTGATTTAGAACGCGTGGAATGATCATTTGTTTAAACATTAAGGTGGAGGTGGCAAAGGAGGTGGTTGCCTGACCTTGGTATCTAGAAAGGCTAACTAACACCTCTCTTTTTTGTGAGTGGAATTGCGATCCTTTGACTAGCTTGTCTAGTTGACTTCGTTTGCGTCTTTTCCGGGCCATTGATAGTAGATGTCGGTTCAGTATGGGGGCGGTTAAAGTGTGGACAGTGCCAGGCTTTCTTTCTTTATCTGCTTCCACGTTCTATTAAAACTGTGGTGTGGTGCATTTTTGTTGTAGTGGGTTATGTAGTACTTCCTTGTAGGTGGAGGTTAGTGTTCGAGGTAAATGCTGTGGTGTGCTGCAAGCCAATTTACTGCAAAACTTTGGTCTGTTGGTTAGTTGGTTTCCTGCAGTTTTGTTCCTTAGGTACCATAGTGTTATAATTTCTTAATTTCTTTGTTTGAGGTATGCCGGGCTTGGAACATGTTTTCTAGTGTTTTTTGGGTTGGTTTTTCTTTGGCTGTGCACATGTTGGTGCAGTTCATTTGTATTATCCTTCCTGGGTTCCATACATGCCTTGTGTGTGGTTGCTAAGTTATTGATAAATATTTTGCTGATTAAACGAAAAACTGGACCGATAGTGATAGTGGTAGGTTTAGGTGACAGTAAATTATATAACATCATAATGGGCTTCCTTTTACTTGAAATTTGAAAATGATGAATTTTTCTAATCTGAGTATAGTTTCTGCAGGATGTTAAGTAAACTTTTGAAGTTTGTCACTGCCTATTTAAATGCCTACAAGCCTCATGAAGTGCAGTTAAGCTAATAACCAGTAAGGTTATTTGAATTTTGTGGCATGACCCTTAGTATGAAATTATGGAGCAGTTGATGAGAGAAAACTAACTCACTGTAGCCAAACGGCTATTTACTTTGTGCATACATTAGTGTAACAGTCAAGTTTCATAATGTGCTTTTTGCCTGTTTGATGATTTGTATATGTGGCTCTATAGTTAATATTTTTCAGATCCAAATCTATGATGCTCCTAATTCAAATTTCAATTTGGCTAAAAGTGGCTTATATCCGCCTCAAAGAAAAATGGTTTATATAATCAAGGGTTAGTCTCCCACAATGCTGACAAAGCAAGTTTTGAATTTCAGTTGAGAAATGTGATCAATATTTCTTCGCATAAGAATATATTTAGTAGACATGCAATTTTTAACATGATTTTTTTCCTCTCTTGAAGGTAGACAAAAACACATTCATAACCTTTGCTGAGTAAACCAATTTTCTCCAACATAGAAGAAGAAAGGATTTTTATTTTTTATCAAAATTGATAGGTAAAAGTTTAGAAAAAATGAGTTTTGGGGCTCACAGGATCATAGACAGCTCCAAGATTTAAAGTGTTTTAACTTAAGTAAAGTGTTTATAGGGACACTTACATATTACCCCTTCCGTTTTTTTTATTATAAAATCACTTTGATTTTTTTTTTTTTAAAATTATAAATCATTTTACAATAACAATGAATAATTAAGATCATTTATTCTATTTTTTCTTACAAATTTTCAATTTTATATTTCTCATACCATCAATAAATGGTCATTTTGTGAAATATGAGTTCAATTCCTACACATTTAAACAACAACCTTCATTTGGAAGCATTTGTTTATTTTCGTTGCCATTCTTAGTAGAATATTATTGCATGATAGTGAAAAAATGACCTTTTTATTTTGTGGAGGTATGATTTTTATATACTACACACTAAATTTGAATTTTTTTTACTAATTTGTTTAAAAAATAATTAATAACAAATAAATTAGATGATAGCTAATGATTGTATATTAGATATGCTGAATAAGATTGAATTGAAGGGCGATGAAGTGTTTGATAAAATTAGTATTTGAATTAATCAATAAAAATAAAATAATAACAAAATATTTAATTAATATTTAAAGAGAAAAGGAAGACAGTGTAAAATATTTTTACACTGTCAACTAATCACCACTCATGTATCTAATTAAACTATTTTTTTATTTAAAAAAAACTTAATGACATGACACATTTATGATTTTCTATTGGATGACAGTGTAAAATTATTTTATACTGTCAGTGCACTACCTTTTAACTCATATTTAAAATGATTAACAACTCTATTTTGATTTATTAAATTATATGCCATGAATTGAAGATTTGATATATGCGTAAAAAATAAAATGAGGGAAAATGCTAAATCTCCCGAAAATTATCATCACGACACTATCGCGAATGACGTGTCATAGAAATTGAGTCTTTTATTTGCTTCTCTAACTTGCGTGTCTTTTTACAATTGGTTTCAATTGAGTTAATTAATATGAAAATTTCTTTACCCACCTCCCTATGGGTGGTCACCTCCTGCGAAAAACCAAAACTAACCCTGCTTCGGAAGTTCATTTCCGAAAGCGTGTTTTTTAAAAAAATTGACTTACTTCGGAAGTTCATTTCCGAAACAATTATTTCGGAAGTTCACTTCCGAAATACTGCGATTTCTGCAGATTTATCAAAACACTCCCCCTCCCCCAATCATTTACCCTAAATCAAAACAAAAAGTGGCAGAGGCGAAAATTTGTGCAAACAGAATTCCAAAGCTGCATCAAGGCTCCAATCACATTGCTAAACAACATTCAAAAGCCCTCAATCCTAACACTTTGTAAGTTTTGAAATTTTTAGATCTATTATTCAAATGCATGTTATTTAGGGTTTTAATTGCATAAATGATATATGGCTAGGTTGTTAGTAGTATTTAGGTTGTTTAGAAGCATTTTGATTTGGTTTGAAGGTTGATTTAGGGGTCTGCCATGGAAGTTGCAGGAAATTGCTTCGCAGGGGTGTTTCGGAAGTTCATTTCCGAAAACACCTCCATCCCAGTTTTCGGAAATGAACTTCCGAAATATATCAGAAGTTCAAATTTTTTTGTTTTTTTATTTTGTCTCGCATATTAATCGATTTCAATTGTTTACAGGAACATGTCTTCTAGAGAGGGCGCTAAGGGAAGAAAGGATTCTTCAAAGAAAGAGGTGAAAGAGGTGAAGGAGGTGAAGGAGGTGAAGGAGAAGAAGAAGGTTTCGACCGGCTCTACTTCTCGTTCCCAGGGGGCCCGGAGCCCGGATGCTCAAGCTCAGTCTTCAGGCGTGAGAGTCGTGATCAACGCTGATGGTTCTGAGACTGAGTGGGATGAGGATTGGTATAATTATCTTCATTCGGAGGAGTTCGCTCGTCGGGAAGAATAACGTGTTTTTTTTTGTTTGATGTGTATTTTGTAACGCTCGTCGGGCAGAATAACATGTTTTTGTTTTGTTTTGTTCTGATTTCGGATTGTATCGCACAGTGTATTTGTATTGGATTTATCATGTTAGTTTTTGGAAGTGGTAACCGAGGTCGGAACATATGACAGATGAGGTGGATGTCTGGAGGAAGTAGAACTGGAGATACGTCCACCACGAGACAAAGTAGCCAATCAATGTAAGCTATAGTTTATGATTATCATCTGGGGACGTCATTTCTAAAAAATCAAGATTAAAAATAATAAGATTTTTTTTCCAATTTTTTGTAATGACGTCCCCTGATGATAATGATAAATTATAGCTTACATTGATTGGCTCCTTTGTCTCGCGGTGGACGTACCTCCGGGTCTTCTTCCTCCGGACATCCACCTCCTCCGTCATATGTTTCGGCTCCGGTTACACCTCCTCCGTCATTTGTTACTTTCAGTTGTACGTATTTTTATTAAAATAATAAATAAACCTTTTGAAATTTGGAAGCCTTTTTTTCTCCCCACCACTCTCTCATCCCCACCTACCCGTGTTTAACAATATGTAACTTTAATTTTATGTAATATTATCGTTGTAATTTTCACCCGATTAAATAAAGCGAATTGTTCATTTTCTTCTGTCCAGACCTATTTTCGGAAGTGCATTTCCGAATTCCTCCAAGGGGGGTGCGCTCGGAGATGAACTTCCGAAACACCACATTTTCTGAAAAGTGACTTTATTTCAGAGATGCATCTCCGAAATCAATATTTTATATTAAAAAAACACGTTTTCGGAAGTTCATTTCCGAAAACACCTTTTTTCCAAAAAAAAGTACCGTTTCGAAAATGAACTTCCGAAACAAGGGGTATTGTGGTAAATTCACCAGGGGTGGGCAAGAAGGTTAGGATGTGGGTGAAGAAAAAACCATTAATATTTCTTCTTCCAAAACACAATTCAACAAGACAAATCATCTATTCAAATCTACATTGTCTGTTTTACCATATTGTTCTGATACCAATACACACCACAAACTTAATCCCAAGTTTCTCTGTCTTTCTCTAGAAAGTGATGATACTCTTTCTTTCGAGTGCATCTAAGAAGCTAAAAAAACTAAACAAGTGTTTGTCTCAATCTTTTTTCACTAAATCCATTGGAATCACTTGTTTTGATAGTGGGTTTTTCTTTCTCTCTGCTCTAACATACAGAGCATGCTTTATCTTATTCTTGGTTTTGATGTGGACGAAGTTCATCAATTCAAGTCCATTGATTTTATAAGAAATATAGTATTTTTTTCTATTATTTTTTTGGTAAGAAAAGATGATCTTAGTTATATGACATATATGTATTAAATATTTTTAAGGAAAATATAAATAATGTTTCGTGAGATTCGTGTTTAACATTTTTCGTGACATATAGCAATGCTCTAAAATGAGTTACTATTACAAATTGGCTCCAAATATGATTGAAATAATTCCCAATCATATGAGGCATGAACCTTTTTCGAGGAAGTTTGTTTGAATACCTCAGGAGGGAATATATCAGTTTACCATCCAAGTGGGGTCTGTCTGATTCATTAGCCGTTACATTTTACATTCATCTTTAACGGTACAATTCAACCATCTTTATAAATTCAATTTCTTCACCGTTTTTCAAACATCACACATCCTCCAAAACCACCAAAAATGTCTTCTTCCAAACTCAGAAAACCATGTTCCTTCACAATCCTCATCCTCAGTTCCCTAAACTTCACACTTTTCCTCCTCTCCGCCGCATCATTCGCACCAACCATTCTCCTCAAAATGCCTCCAACTTCATTCGGCATGGCCTTCCTAATGGTTTCCACCATCTCACTCTTCTCATCTTTCATCGGTTTCTACTCCCACCTCACACATTTATGTTTCCTCACTCACATTTCCCTCGCACTCGCCTCATTGACGGGACAAATCCTCACAATACTCGCTTTATTCACCAAAGAGAAAGCCAGCCTTAAGATGCTAAACTCATCACGGGACCCTAAAGAAGCTAAACTTTTGGTGAGACTTGAATGCGGGGCGTTGATGGCTATGTGTTTGTTGCAATTTGTTGTGTTGGTGTTGAGTTGTTTGGTGAATAGCTGTGTGGTGAAGAATTACGAGGAACTTGAAGCGGAGAAGGAGGCTATTGCGAGGAAGAGGAGTAGGAGGATTGCGAAAGTGCAAGAGGAATCGACTGGGAATGTTGCTAAGATTGGTGAGGTTAAAGATAAGGAGTTTGATGAGAAAATGAAAAGCAAATATGGACAGTGCCAGTGGGTGAAGACTGATTTTGAACCATGAGACAAATTCTAAACATCTTGCTATGTATTTGTATGATTGATTTTCAGTTGCCCGTTGTTGTTGGTTTGGGGTCACTATGGTGTGGCTTTTGAATTTGAATTTGAATGTGTGAGCATTTGAGGTAGAATTGTAATATGGGGAATTTATATTGCCTTGTTGTGACCATCCATCATGTTATTATTTATTAATTAACAATATGTTTGTAGTTCTCACTTCTAAACTTCTTCGTTGCTCTCTATGATTGACTCATATTTTCTTAGTAGGGTTTGAAGCCTCACTTTGTTTTCCATATCATTCTGTATATACAAATTTTTTTAAGCTATTTTATATTTTGTTTTTGTAGTCAATATGATTTAGCACTCCTTGTGATGTTCTCATCATTTTGTAATCCTTCTTCTCACATGTTAGAAACCAGTAGTTTACTTTATTTGGGGAATCATTTATCTAATTTTCCCTATGTTTCTGTTGTTATAATGACAAAATAAATGGCTAAGCGGAAAATATATCATAATAAGGCGAAAAGGGCGAAATGTTTGTTTTTTAGTTCGATCAAAAGATCTACTCTAGGGGAGAGAGAGCAGAGAGCAACTCTCCAATTCAAGTTGTTACAAGTGTTTACCAAACTCTTAGATAACTTCAAAGGTTTTCCAAAAAGCCTTTCTAAACTTTTCCTTGAGAAATCCTAAATTCTCTGCTTTACTTTTTGCTATAAACTCTAAGATTATCACCCTGTAAAACACTGAATATATATATATATATATATATATATATATATATATATATATATATATATATATATATATATATATATATATATATATATATATATATATATATATATATATATATTTATATATTTATAATCACTAAAATCCAACATAAAAAGCCCAAATGACAACGTTATTAGAATAAAAGATTTTAAATATCTTATAATAAATCTTTTAATTTAGACTATTTCTAAATTAATATATATCAAATATTCTAATATCAAATATTCTAATATATACTAAAATGAATGATCCGTTTCAATTTTCAATAAGTTTTTTCCAATTCTACCCTCTAAGACCATTTACAATGGGGGTGTTGAAAAAATTATTCAATAGTTGAATGTCTACAATGGTTTGTTGAATGAGGTGTTTAATGTGATGTGGATTAATTGGTGTTGAAAAGATTCAACATGTTGAATGAGAAAAAAGTGGGGCCACATGCAACACTTTACACAATTTTATTGGTTGTTGTGATTATTTAGATTTTATTTTCTTTTAATCATTTAAAATTAATTATTTCATAGTAAATAAATTTTTTATTTATTTTTATTTTTATCAAAATTCATTATTTTTTTTCCTCTATAAATAGAGACTTGGTTCATTTGATTTGGACTCATAAAAAAAAATTCACTTTTTTCTCTCAATTTTTTTTTTCTATTTAGCCTTAAAAAAATCATTGTTTGTAGCTCTAAACATCCTTGTAGTGAAATGGATCCCAACAATAACCCTTTTAACACCCAAAATTCTACTAATTATCCTTTCAACTACCCAAATTCCAACAACTATATATTTCAAAATCAGTCTTCCAACAAACAAGGTCCCCAAAATATACCAAATTATGGATTTCCTCCGAATTTCATAATGTCGTCATCTAATCCAAGTTATCGCCCATATTATGGAATGATGCCATATTCATCTCAAACACCCCCTGATTATTCTTCTACTCCGATGAGAAATGAAAATATTTCGAATGTTGGAGTTGATGAATTTCCTGAGTTTTCTACACAAATGGATATTGGTGCCATGAGAGGTGGTCAAGGAGCCACTCCAAATGCAGATGATTCAACTCCTATACGCCGGAAAAGCCCCAAATGGACCACTGATCAAAATTTGGTTCTAATTAGTGGGTGGATTAAATATGGAACAGATAGTGTTGTTGGGAGAAACCAAAAAAGTGATTCATATTGGGGGAAAATTGCTGATTATTGTAATGAGCATTGCTCATTTGATCCTCCCCGTGATGGAGCTGCATGCAGAAATCATTACAACTACATGAGCAAAATACTCAATAAATGGATTGGCGCTTATGATAATGCTAAGCGTATGCAACAAAGCGGGTGGTCGGAGAATGATGTATTGGCAAAAGCGCATGAATTATATTCAAGTGGTAAGAGTGGACATTTTCTTTTAATGTCAGAATGGCTTGCTGTCCGTGATCAACCACGTTACGGTAGTCAGGTAGGAGGAAATACTGGATCTGGAAGTAGTGGATCTAAGAGAGTCCATGAGAGTGATGCAAGTGATTCCAACTCTGTTGGATCAAGTGCTCGCCCAATGGGGAGGGATGCAGCTAAAAAAAAGGGTAAAATAAAAAGCAAGGGCGCAACCTTGGAATCGGTCAATGAAGAGTGGAATGAATTCAAACAATTTAAGGAGAAAGAGTTGGAACGATTGGACAAAATAGCCATGAGGCAAGAGGAAGCTAACCAATTGTTGAAAGAAAATACTGAGGCTAAGAAGATGAAGATGTTTATGAAGCTAAGTTCAAAGGAGCATCTCGATGACCGAAGCAAAGAGTTGTTGGAAAAGTTAGGCCGTGATCTATTTGGAAATTAAGTGTTGTCAAGTCGTTATTTGTAGTTTGTATTTTGATTTCTATGTTGTCACATTATTTGGTCTTCCTATTTTGTCAAGTCGTTATTTGTAGTTTGTATTTTGATTTCTATGTTGTCACAATATTTGGTCTTCCTATTTTGTCAAGTCGTTATTTGTAGTTTGTATTTTGATTTCTATGTTGTCACGTTATTTGGTCTTCCTATTTTGTCAAGTCGTTATTTGTAGTTTGTATTTTGATTTCCATGTTGTCACATTATTTGATCTTCCTATTTTGTCACACTATTTGTTTGTAGTTTGTACTTTGATTCTTATTTTGTCACATTATTTAGTCACATCATTTGGAATATATACTCCCTAAATAATTACCTTGTCGATTTGGATGAGAATAAGACTTATCAATGCATGTGAGTCTCATTCTTATATTTAGAGAACTCCATTAAGATAAAAAAATAAATGAAGAACGAACCACCAATGCATGTGAGTTTACCATACATATATGACAAATGAACCATCAATGCATGTGAATTTACTATACATATATGACAAATGAACCATCAATGCATGTGAATTTACTATACATATATGACAAATGAACCATCAATGCATGTGAATTTACTATACATATATGACAAATGAACCATCAATGCATGTGAATTTACTATACATATATGACAAATGAACCATCAATGCATGTGAATTTACTATACATATATGACAAATGAACCATCAATGCATGTGAATTTCTATTTTGTCATATTGTTTGGTCTTCTTATTTTGTCACATTATTTGGTCATATTATTTGGTCATATTATTTGGTCATATTATTTGTATTTTGATTTCTTATAAATGGGAGCTCATTCTTCTATTGATGTACCAAAAATATCAATGGATCCTACAGAATTTCCTTTTGATATTGAAGCTTACAAAAGGCAGTCTGAAATCGAAGAGAGGTATATCATCAACCGGTTTAATGAGCGACGAAATCAAATAGAGGGAGGATATAAACACTGTGGCAAGAGAAAATATCTCAACAGAGATCATACAGCGGCAAATCAAAGACTAATTGACGATTACTTTGCAGACCAACCTACATACGATGATGCGATGTTTCGTCGACGATTTCGGATGCGGAAACATGTGTTCCTTCGGATCGTTGGGGAACTATCCAGTAGTGACAACTACTTCACCCAAAGAGTTGACGCAACAAAAAAAGAAGGTATATCTCCATTAGCAAAATGTACCACGGCCATGCGAATGTTAGCATATGGTGTGGCGGCCGATGCGGTCGATGAATACATCAAAATAGGAGGTACTACAGCATTGGAGTGCTTACGTAGATTCTGTAAAGGAATCATACATTTGTATGAGCCAGTGTACCTCAGAGCCCCAACTCAAGATGACCTGCAAAGAATACTGCGTGTTAGTGAAATGCGGGGGTTCCCGGGGATGATTGGCAGTATTGATTGCATGCACTGGGAATGGAAAAATTGTCCTACAGCATGGGAAGGTCAATTTACCCGGGGAGATAAGGGAACCACCACTGTTATTCTTGAAGCAGTTGCAACTTATGATTTATGGATTTGGCATGCCTTTTTTGGATGTCCGGGCACATTGAACGATATAAATGTTTTAGATCGTTCACCTGTGTTCGATGATGTTGAACAGGGAAATACTCCAAAAGTGAACTTCTTTGTGAATCAACGACCGTATAATATGGCATACTATCTTGCTGATGGTATCTACCCTTCTTATCCAACTTTCGTCAAATCAATTAGACTTCCTCAAAGTGAACCAGATAAGTTATTTGCAAAATATTAGGAGGGATGTCGGAAGGACATCGAACGTGCATTTGGGGTGTTGCAGGCTCGATTTAAAATCATCCGCGAACCAGCCCGTTTGTGGGACATAAACGATTTGGCTCTCATCATGAGGTCATGTATCATATTAAATAATATGATTGTTGAGGATGAACGAGATATATATGCTCAAAATTGGACAGATTATGATCAATCTGAGGCAAGTGAGTCTAGTACACCGGAGTCATTCTCGACCGAGGTGCTACCTGCATTTGCGAATCACGTGCGTGCTAGATCTGTGATGTGTGATTCAAATGTACATCACGAATTGCAAGCAGATCTAGTCAAACACATATGGGAAAAGTTCAGAATATTTCATGATTAAATAAATTGTTTGTGAGCCGAGTCTATTGTACTAATTAAATTATGTGTTTCATTTTTTGTGTGTTTCTTTTTTAGTGTGTTGTGTGTTTAGTGTATTTATTGCATTTTTAAGTTTTTTTATAATTTTATTTTTTTAAAAAATAACTATTTTTACATCTCTTATTTATTACTTGCAAGAAAAAAAATTAAGAATAGAAAATTAGAAAAAATAAATAAATTATTAAATTTAAAAAAAAAAGGTTTAAATATTAATTATTTTAATTTAATTTTAATTGATAATAGATATTAATATATAATCATAAAAACAAAACTTTAAAAGAAAATAAGAATATGATGTGGGGTAGGGTGTTGAATTTTATTAAACAAAACCATTGTAGTGAAAAAAAATTGAATAGGTGTTGAATTATTAGGTGGAAGAGAGAGAAGATGATGTGGAAGATAAAAAGTGAAAAAGTAGGGTGTTGAATAATGTAACCATTGTACATAGTCTAATTAATTAAATTTTCACAATTTCCAATACATGATTAGGGGTATTATAGTAAAAGTATTATTCTCTCTTACTTTTTTACACTTTTCTTAATATGTGTGAAATGGTGGGCTGGGTCACTCATTGTGGGACGGATGGAGTATGTGATTTGCAAACTGAACCGGTCAAATTTGAAATCTGCGATTCGAACCGGACAAATTTTACAAGAACACCAAAAAATTCTCTTATTGTTAGGAAGGTTTTTTTTCGCGAAATCAAGAAATTGTATCACTCCATTCTCATACTATTTATTTAATCTATTGACTTTCATCCAACTACGATCTATAATCACATAAAGCTTATGAAAATAAAAATAAAAATAGTACACAACCAACATAATACCTGAAAAACAACACTACATTATTCCCTAAGTCTCAAAAACCATAATAAAAATAACAACAACAACAACAACATCAACCATAATAAAAATAACAACAACAACATCAGCGACAAAAACAACAAGAACAACAACAAACAACAACAACAACTATAATGGAGAATTTGTACATACCAGAAATGTGATGAGACTAAAAGAAAAGTGTTGCTTCCTTCCTCCTTGATATGAGAATTATGGTGTTCTTTCGTTCGTTGGGAAATAATGATGTTCTTTCGCTCGCTAGAGCTCAAAAAGTGAAATGAGACTTAACATTAACTCTGAAAGAATAAAAAACTTAGATAGTTTTTATATCGGTTTTCTTAAAAACCAATGGAACGTATCTAACGTAAATTCTATAATAAATAAAGGTGTCTTTTTAATTTTAAATGAAAAAATTTTTAGAGAGTTATTATCTCGGTTTTCTAAAAACTGAGGTAACATATCCGATATAAAATATATACTAAAAAATAAATACGCCTTTTTGGTTCTAAATAAAACATAAAATTGTGGGAATTTAGAATCGAATCTCAAACCCTGAGCAATTTTTTATGTTAGTTGAGGAAAAAATCGAGAGAAAAGATTAAATTTTGTCATAAAATGGCATGTTCTCGATTATTTGAACTTAGTTTTTCGATAGCTGACAAGAAAATTTTGTCATGGGATGTATTATTTATAGTAGTGCCATATTCTGTTTGTAATATTGGTAAAACTTGATTTTTTTTAAATGTTAGTTTAACCATTATATTAATCAACAACAATAAAACTATTTACAAACAGAATATAAATGTTGTTGTTGGTAGTTTAGAATCATTTCTATTTGGTTTTTATTTAGTCTAGTTTAGTTTGGTTTAACATACTGTTTTCTATTTGGTTTTGGAAAGGTTGTTGGTTTTTGAATTAATAATTTATTAGCATATTGTAGTTATTGATTATGGCTCTTTCATTTTTTCAGTTACGGGTCAGCCTAATCAAAATCTACTTACTCAAAATGTCATTAATGAAGTTGAATCAGCAGCAACAACAGAAGCTACTACACTTGAATTGATTAATACTAAACCTATAAAGAAGAGGAAAGTTAGTGCAAATGGTTCTAGGCAATCATCTGTTTGTTGAGAACACTTTATTAGATTACCAAATGAGTTAGATGATACACCAAGTGGAGCTTGTATACACTACCACAAAAAAATACTTATGTGACCCTAGGACTCATGGCACCACCAAAAAACCATTTAATGCACTTGAAGGTAAAGTTTTAAGTACTATTCTAAATTAATGCAACCCCAATTTACCATCCCATCTAGGCATATAGTAGCTAGAGACTTTTTTCAATTATCCTTGGATGAGAAACAAAAGCTAAAAGTCTTCTTTGAGTCTGACTGCAATAGGGTAACACTTGCCACGAATTGTTGAACTTCTATTCAAAGTCAAAACTACTTGACCCTTACGACACACATTATGGATAACGAATGGAAATATCAAAAGAGAATTATAAGCTTCACAGTTATTCCAACCATAAGAGTGACACAATAGGTAGGAAGATTGAAGAGGTGTTAAAGGATTGAGGAATTAGGAATGTGTCTATCATAACTGTTGATAATGCAACTTCAAATGATGTAGTTGTAGCTTATTTGTAGAAAAAAATCAACTATGAATGGGATGATGGGGGATGGAAAATGTTTTCATATGAGGTGTGCTGCTCACATATTGAACTTGGTGGTAAATGAGAGTTTGAAAGATAAATAACTAGTGTTAGGGATGCTGTTAGATTTGTCAAGTCCTCACCTCATAGAGCAACCAATTTTAAAGAATGCATTGAATTTAAAAGAATAACTTGTAAAAAAAACTAGTATGTCTCGATGTATCAACTCATTGGAATGTGATATAGTTGATGCTTGAGGCTGTAGAAAAGTTTCAAGTTGCTTTTTATAAGCTTAAGGATGAAGAGTCGAGCTATAAGGAGTTCTTTGGAAAATATAGTCCTCCTAGTAGTGATGATCGAGACATTGTTAGAGCTTTTATCTCTTCTAAAGTTATTATGTGAAGCACCTAATTATTTCCCCCCTCTCAAAGTGTGAGTTTGCAAAGTATTTTTCACCAAGTGCCTTCGATCTATTGTGAAATGAAGCAAGTTATTACGAACTTGAATGGTGTTTTCGCAAGTGTGGGTGGGGAGATGATGGAAAAGTACAATAGATATTGGTGGTGTGCTACTAAGATGAACAAGTGATTTATTTTGGAATTATTTTTTATCCAAGATACAGGTTGAGTTATATTGAGTGGACTTTTAAAGATATGTATGGAGTTGTATCTAAATTTACTACTGGGTCGATCAATTCTATAAAAGAGAGCTTATAAATTTTGTATGATTGGTATAAGCAATTTTATGACCAAAAGCATAATAGACAATCTTTTGGTAGTGGTGAAAACAATGTTTCCAATGGTGAAACAACTGCTGGCCGTCCTTCAGTAATGTATAGAGGCGATTTTTTGAGCAACATTTATACGAACAAAATTCGACTGATCAACAAAATGAGCTTGAGGGTTTTTACTCTAGTAAGTGTGTCAAAAGGATCATAATTTTGACATTCTTGTGTGATGGAAATACAACTCAACACAATATCCTAACTTATCTACAATAGCTAAGGATATTTTTTTGCCATACCAATGTCTACTGTTGCATCATAAAGTGTTTTTAGTACCGGAGGGGGAGTCTTAAAAATTATTCATATTACTAAGGATGATTAACTTTTGTAAGATGTTATGGAGATGAAGTAATTATGATTTCTTGCAAAAACTTACAGTGTTAAAAAAACTAAATCACACAAAACAAACCACCCAAAAACAATAAACTATGAACATTATCTGAAAAGTACTAAAATTAGGGTTTTTGAAATCTACGATTAATTTTCCCCAAATTGATACACACACCAAGACGATCACCGTATGTAATTGAAACTTCTCATAGCAAGAATTAATGAAGAAAGGCAAGTATATGATTGAGGAAACTGAATCCAGTGGGAATTTGGGGGAAATCGAAGAAAAAAAATCAAAAGCTATGCCATGTTTACAAAACCAAGCAGAAGATTTGCGGAAAATCTAAGTTTATAGAACCAAGCAGAAAATCTAGGTTTACATCCATTGAATCCAGCTTAAATTTACCTCCGATGCATTGTGCGAGTGGTGAGAGAAGTCTTCGTTGTTGGGTTTTGTCGAGTTGCAGTAACTGGTGTTGTTTAGTTTTGTCAATGAACACATAATCAATATGTGAAATGATTGAGTGGTAGCACACAATGCCCAGCAACTCTGCAAACAGGATTCGAACAGTTAAAAGACCATTTTAAAACTTTTTAAAGATAAGAGACCAAAATGGACCACCATGATTATCGGAATAGAAAGGTAAACCTAGATTTGTAGAAATGCTTCTTTGTAGGGGTGTTCATGGGTGTGGGTCGACCCACGAACCCGCTAACCCAAACCGAACCAACCTATAAATTACCCGAACCCGTTCATTTACGGGTATACCCAACCCAACCCACAACAACCCATATAGTTTTGGTTCAGGTATCGGGTTTGAGTTTTGCAACTTGTGAACCCGTTGACCCAACCCATTGATGTCACATTATTAATTTATTATTTTTTATTATTATTTTAAATAAAAATATAAATTATTATCTCATTACTAACCATATTTTTTCTAAAAAAATTTTATTCTCCACCAATAATATTACTAAATAAATGAGTTTACGTAATTCTAAGACTAAATTTTGTTTCTTATTTTCTTTTGTATCATTTCCAACTTACGTATTTTATAAAAATAACGTGTCTTGTGAAATTTTATACTATTAGCTAGTGTTATGCCATGTTGATAAATATTATTAGATATTATATGGTGTGCTTCATTCATTTTGTGTGTTAGAAATGAGTATAAATGTCTCGAATTGTGTTACAATATTTTTAAATTGAAAAAATTTATTATTATTTTATTTAAAACACAACCCACGAATTCAACCCAACCCATAAATGCACGGGTCGGTTCGGGTTGGTTTTAATAATAGAATTGCGGGTTGGATAGCGAACTCAACCCATTAAAGTTTGAACGGGTTGGGTAACGGGTTAGGCCAAATCCAGTCCAACCCAACCCACGTACACCCCTACTTGTTTGATACGTTATCTTTATGTATCTCTATTTCAACAACAACTAGCAACAACTGTTATAATCTACATATTTGACATGAAACAACTATTATAAACCTACGTAGTCATTTCTGCTTCTATGTTAAAGTTATATCGAAAAGGTGTTTAGTGTCTTTTTTTTTTCTTTTCTTAATTTCTCTTTTGGTTGCTGCACATTTGTTTACTCATTCTGGAATATGTCTGTAAAAATAGTATTGGGGAGAACTTGCTGAGCTGGTCTAAGAACTTGCTGGGCGAAAAAAGCTAGCAGACTTGACAAGTTTTAGGGTGTGTTTGGATTGGCGGTGGACAGAATTAATTCTAGTAGAATTGAGTTTGGTAGAATTGATTTTATCAGAATTGAGTTTAGCAGAATTGATTTATGTTTGGATACATTTATGTAAAAGTGAGTTGAATAATAAATTTCAGTGTAAAAAACATCCAGAATCAATTCTGGAGGCAGAAGCTACAAATTCTAGCTTCAAGTAGAATCAATTCTGGAGACAGAATCAATTCTACTTTTGCCTAAACAAACATCTTTAAATCACTCAAAATCAATTCTACATCTATAGAAGTGCTTTTGACCATTCCAAAAGCCAAACCAAACATACACTTAAATGCTTACCGTAAGTATTAATGTAGGATTTTAGAACTTCCACATTTAAAACCATTTCTTCCAGTTTTGAATTTCTTTCTTCATTGAAATGGGAATGTTATATCCATAAATATTTTGATTGCTAATATATTTTGGTTGCTTTGAGTAGGTTATTGTTGCTTGTGTTGGTGAGAACATTCACAATGTACACAATAGTATACCTTTTTATGGAAAAGGAAAGCTAATTGAAGTTAAATGTGGAAGGCCATTGATATTAGTTGTAATATTATTACCCTTTAAGTTGTAGTGATTGGAGTTAAATGTATTGGATTGTGAGATTAACAGTTTAGTGAGTGTTTAAATTTATTTGTATGTTGATTAATGGAGTTAAATATATGGAGTGAAATTTTCTTTACCTTTTGGTTATTATTATATTTTGATTGATTATTGATATTAGTTTTGGTTTTAATGTAAGTAAGGCCCATTAGGATACAATAATTAATCTGAAAAAATGTAAATTTTTTTCAAAAAATGTTTTTGGGCTTTAAAATGTGATAACCCACTAATCCGATAAAGTTATCTTCAGTCACTCGCAACCTGACTTGACCCAGTCGCCCCAACCAGTGTAAAAATTGAGCGGAAACGAGCCACTCAAATTCATCTGTAGTTTCGGCTGAGTGGCACCTTTGGGCCCGAATCCGTCCAGTCCATCTCAATGTCCACCCCCAAACAAAACCTTGTATTCGTAGTAGGAATTGTCACACACTATTTGTTCAAGTGTATCATGCATACTACCATTGTACTTTATCCTTTTGTACTAATGTCAACTACTTCTAAAATTTGAACTCATTATATTGAGAGTGAAATTGCCAAAGTTATTCTTCAGAGAATAAAGTCTTTCAATAATAACAATTTTACCTTCTAAATAGAAGATTAAAGTGTTGATTTATATAATATTGAGTTGACCATAGAAATATGACAATAGCATGAGTAGCTCTTGAACAGAGGTTAACATTGTAAGCTTAATCAGAAAGTAACATAGTGAAATCTTTAATACTAGAGCCTAAATGACATTTTAGTCGATGCTAACCTTTGATGCTTAATAATTCATTTATCATAAGTGGATTTTCATTGTCATTCCATAAGATAAATTATTTTTAAAAACTCAATAGCTTTTTATACATGTAACACACTTTAGAGAATAAAATTACTCGTCTTTTATCTTGTTATCATCAAAACTAAAATTAGACATTAATGTTTTTGAAATTAATTTTATCTCAATATTTTGGATCTCACAGGTCATGTATCATGCAGAGACATATTTGATTACTTGTAGCTCAAGAAACATATATGACAATACTCCTAACATGAATTGCATATCACAGAAACAAAGACTCTAATCCCACCCATAACAATGTTAAGCTCACGTTCATATTATGATATTATCAAGCACATTAAACCCAGGACAACGTTTAGCATTGACCCTCATCAATGCATGCATCTGTTAAGTTTCTGAAAAGCAACTTCTAGCAATATATGAGAGTCTAATGAACTGTACTTACAAGAAACATGTTGAGTTGTATCAATATTACAAGAAATATCAACTGATATATGAAACAAACGAATTTAACCTGAAACAATCACTAAGAAGTAGTTCAAGAAAGTGATGAAACTCCATTGACTTTCCCTTAACCAAAAGTAAATGGAGTTTGGTTTCCTAAACTTTCTTTCGCCTGCTGATTATCTTCCTCACTGGATCCTTCTTCGCAGAGAAAACCACGGGGTCGCCTTTTGTGTGGTCGAAAGGTATCGAAAAATCGTAGATTCTTATGGGTTCAGAAGAATCACAAGGTTTTTGAAGCAAAAAACTCGGGTAATAACAATCTTCAACTTCTGTCTTGCGAAGCGGTTCAATATATGTTCTTTGATTTCCTTGAATGTAATTGCCAAAGATGGTAGAAACTTCATAGTTGCTAAACCCGTGTTTCTTTAGTCTCTGTATGATAGAATCTACATCGCATTCTGAAGGATCATCATCAGAAGAAGAGTGTTCTTGTTGTTGTTGCTGGGGTTCTTGTTGTTGTTCTTGTTGCTTGTTTTGATTAGTTGGGTCCATTGTATTTTCTGCGTGAAACTGGTTGACTGATAAAAAGTATTCACTGGTTTTGTTGCTGAAACTGAAAGAAAGAAGGGTTTTGCTACAAGAAAGAAAATATACCAAGAAATGTGTGATTTTGTGAGTAAGAGAGAGAGAGAGAGGAGAAGGAAAGTTATTTAAACAACTCAATTATAGCAAAAAGTGACCAAAAAAAAAAGTGATTGAACAAAATTTAATTTAGATTGAATAAAGTTTAAGTAACCTTCCTCACACTAAAATCTAAATTAAATTTGTATTAATATATAAATTATTTAATTGAAATAATATAATTTAAATATATGGAAATGTATTAAAAAAGATAACATACTTTGAAAATAAATTAAATTATGAAACATAACACAAATAAATTTGAAAAAATTGTATATTAAAACAAAGGCTTAATACCTATTTTCCCGTGTCATATCATATAGGTCTCTTTTGAAAAATCTCCTTGAAAAAAAAAAGCATGAAATATCCCAACTTTTTAAAAAAATACTACTTGTTTTTAACCCTTGGTTAGGCCACATCACTAAAAATGATGATGTGACATAATTTTTTATTATCATTAATTCATAATAGCTGCCACATGTGTTTATTGCCTCATGGAAAGTCCAAATTGCCCTTCTAAAAATTATAAAACAAACTCAAGTATACTATATTCACCATCGTGTTCATCAACTTCTTGAAATCAAATCAAATTAGTTTCAGATTTTGATCCAATTAAACTAGACCAACAGATTCTCATGTTAATTCAAACACAAACAGACTTAAATCTCAATTAATATTAGATTTAATAAATTAATAAACAGAAAATAAATTTGAAATAAAACTCAAAAGGGGATTAGGATCACAAAACGGTGAACGACAGCACCTTCTTCAGATCAATCTTCGCGGCGCTGATTTCCCTCCGCCTCATCCCTTTTGTTTCCGATTCCGCCTCAGTTTTTCTCGCCATCGATCTCATCTCTCGATCTGATCCCAAAATATTTACAATATTAGTATATTTCTATTTCAGTTACTAATTTATGTCGTAACAATAACAAATAATATCTCGCTATTTTATATATAATTTGACACTCAAATAGAATACAATGTTTATTTCTTTATAATATAATTGACATTTATCAGTTTTATAATTTTAAAAAAAATTGTGATTAATTTTTCTTTATTTTATATGTTGTTTTCCTTTCTTTTGCTGGTCTTGCTTTATATATAAATACATAAATTGTTTATAGAAAAATTATATGTACAGCTTGAAAAAAAATAGTTTTTATAAAATTAACTTGGTTAGAATATTGTACTTTTTAAAATACTACAATATTTGAGACAAAAACTGTATTCCAAACATTATCTACAATTTTATTTATTGTTATATATAAAAAAATTATAATATTTTATAATATTTATAGTATTATATTTCTATTTCTATATCAGTGATAATTTTATGACATTTATTAATAATATTTTATTATATTCATTATAACTTGACACTTAAATACAATTTAATTTTTATTTCTTTTTAGTATAACATATTTATTAGCTTCATTATTTTCAATTTTATAATTTTCAATTTGTTTTTCCTTTTTGATGACTAATTTTACTTTTCTTTTTTAAATTTAATAAAATTTACATGAAAATATATTTATTTTCTTTTCTTTTGCAGCCCTGCTTTATAATGATATTAGTAAATAAATTAAAATATGAAAAAACTTAAAATAATTTAGTTTTTTTATGATAATAAATTAACTCGGTTAGAATAATGTACTGTCAAAAATTGAAAAAATTCACATCAAATAATTTATTTAAAATATAATCTGTAATTTATATAAATTATTTGATATTAAAAAAATTATCTGATGTTATTTAATATTATAAATAATTTTTTAATTTAATAGATATGCACCGTCAATATAAAACTTTTACATAATCATTTTAAAATATCATATATGATAGATGAACGGCATCCCCCTATTTTTTTTTTGTTAAATCAAAAATTCTTTTTCAGTCAAACTTTATAATTATTTTGCCTTTAAAATATTTTCTATTCATTTGTAAATTAATAATCATAAATCGTCAGTTACATTTTGAGATTGGTCTAGAAGTTTTAAAAAAAGTAATAACTGATATAAAAGTTATAAAATCGCATTAATTTATTAATTACAAGATGATTAAAAAATATTAATCACAAGCTGGTTCGTAGCAAAACCTTTTATATTATTCTCTATCTTCTTTTTTCTTTCTAGCAACAAAACCATTGTAAACTTTTTATCAAAATGCACTCGACAAATCAAAATCCTCCAAAGCAGCAACAACAACAACAACGACATTGTTTTTCTTATGGTCTTCCTTTAAACTCCTATGTAGCATCTATCATGCAACAACTCAAGGGTCACGGTTTTACCAACCATGAAATTTCTATCATCTTTGCCAATTACATTCGAAGAGATCAAAGAATATATAAGGTTGAACCTCTTCGCAAGAGAGAAACCGAAGATTGTTATTATCCAGGTCTTTTTCGTAGAGAAGCTTGTGATTCTTCTAAACCGATATTACGGTACGATTTTTTAGATCATACCATGGTTGTTATCTCGGACAGAGATGAAGTCAAAAATATAATTGGAGGAAAGAAATAACGTGAATTTTTGGTTTGTTTTTGGTGCTTCTTGTTCTTTGGTTTTATTGTGGTATTTTTTATATATCTGGATGTGGTTTCATTCATCACTTCTTGTACTAATTGATATCTTGTAAATAGATGGTTTTCACTTCTTTATTAATATATTGTTTTTTGAATGAATTCGAGAAGCCTTTGTTGGAGGAGATTTTGAATAATATGTAATTTTAGTGTTAACAGATGAATTTCTCATAGGACTTTCAAACTCGACATTCAAATAATTGGGTTGACACTGAAGATGGTGAGTTTGGCATCACTTGTTGGAATATCTAGGCTTATGGTGGACAAATTTGAACCGTTCAATTGAAATTGACCGGGTGTGAATTGAGCGGATTGTTATAGAATTGTTTCGATCGGGGTCAGATTATTATTTTAAATTTAAATAGAAAATTGAACCTAATTACTAATATTTATTTTATTTATTTTTATTACTATATGACTGACTCAACATTGTAATGAAATTTTTAATATTATTTAGTTTATGATTTAAAGTGTAATAATGATCAAATTAATGTCAACTAATATTTGAAATATTATTGCATAATAATAACTTTTTTTTAATAATAAAAACTCATTTTTCTTCAAATTATTCTAATTTTGATAGTTTTTAGAAAAATTAAAAATAAATGTTTGTGAATTTTATAAAAGATGAGCTATTTATTAGAACAATAGTTTTATTGGGCTTTATTCTCTTTGATGGGCCTTAGGCACATGTTAGTTCAGGCCCATTTGTACTTGCATATATGTTGCTCTATTCATGAGCTTTTCAACCTAACTTCAATCAAAAGGCTACAGGCGCCACATTTTCAATTCAAACTTTCGTTTCCACCAAGATGGTTTCACCACTTGCAATATGGTATCAGTAGACCATACAAACCTTATCTTTTTTTTCTTCCTTCCGCACCTTCTTTCTTTCTAAGCACTGCATTCTTTCCTCTCTTTTTCATTCTTTATGCATTCATTCATACATCAATGACTTCCGATGATGATTCCACACCCAAAACCACCCCTAAATCAAGCCCTAAAAAGAGTATCGATTTAGAATTCAACATCAATCCCAGTAATCCCTTTTACATCCATCCCGGTGAAAATCTCGGAGCCACGATCGTCGCTCCATCTCTTGATGACAACAGCTATCATAATTGGAGCAAATCTATGCGACGAGCTCTCACATCCAAGAACAAGCTTTCTTCCATTAACGGAAAGCTCACGAAATGGCCGTTCTCTAATCCCAGTTACGAACACTAGGAATGTGCTAATAGCATGGTTCTGTCATGGATCAACCGAACCCTTTCTCCTCATATTGCGCAGAGCAGCATTTGTTTTGATTCAGCCCTTGAACTTTGGGAGGATCTTCGCGAAAGATTTACGAAAGGTAACCATTTCTGATTTTCCGATCTTCTTCGCGAATTACATTCAATACAACAAGGCGATTGTTCATTGTCTGCATATTTTACTGCTATGAAAATTCTTTGGGATGAGCTCGAAGATTTACGCCCCACTCCTTCTTGTTCTTGCCTCACACCCTGTACATGCGATTTCGCCAAAGCCGTTCGTAATTACAAGCATATGGAGTATCACAACAAGACAACATTCGCACCCAAATCCTGCTTCTGGATCCTCTCCCCAGCATAAGTCGTGCATATTCCCTCATAGCTCAACAATATATCTCTAATCCCACGCCTACACCATCCATGATTCTTTATGCCAACAACAATAACAACAATGTTTCACGGGCCAAAGGCAAAGGCTCAACCAAAT
Organism: Vicia villosa; assembly: GCF_029867415.1. Taxonomy (NCBI): domain Eukaryota; kingdom Viridiplantae; phylum Streptophyta; class Magnoliopsida; order Fabales; family Fabaceae; genus Vicia; species Vicia villosa. The sequence continues at coordinate 17,017,302 of NC_081180.1, read as the reverse complement.
CCACAATGTTCTGCACCAATTTCCCCAAAACAAACCACACCATCGATACTTGCTACTTTAAACACGGATTCCCTCCTGGATACAGAAACAACAACAGCAAATCTAATACTGAACAAAACCTACTCAGCCCTCTAAAACTGCTTCTGACAATAAGGATATGGGAATTTCCAAAGAAGACTACCAACATCTTGTCCTGCTTCTCCAACAATCTCGCAAAGACAGTCAACCACCAAAAGAGGACAAAGCTCTAAATTCAGGTATAGTTCAAACAGGTAGTATACTTAACAACCCATCTATGTGGATTTTGGATTCTGGCGCATTTCATCATGTTTGCCCGTATATTCATTATTTTTCTGATATATATCCTATAACACCCATGACTATTAATCTACCTAATGGATCTTCTATTTCTGCTAAATTTTGTGGCACCATTACTTTTGCTCCCAACCTTACATTACAACATGTTTTCTTCATTCCTGCATTTAGATTTAGCTTAATTTCTATTTCAAAACTGTGTAAGCATTCCCAATTAACTGTCTCCTTTTTACATGATTCCTGCCAAATCCAGGATGTGTCTACCAAAGAGACGATTGGACCTGTGACACAGCTTCATAGTCTTTACATACTTCACAAGCTTTTTGTCACACAATGCACTGCTAATAACTGTTATTCTGCTAGCCTTGCCAATTCTGATTGCAATAATACTACCCTATGGCATTTTAGATTAGGACACCCTTCTATTGATGTTTTACATAACATGTCAAAACAGTTTCAAGACATTACTTTCACTAAGAAAACTATTTGTAACACATGTCACTTGGCCAACCAATGTAAACTCTCCTTTCCTTTAAGTAACTCTGATACTTCTAACTGTTTTGATATTGTGCACATGGATATATAGGGTCTCATAACTATCCCTTCTTTAGATGGTTTTCAATATTTTCTCACAATTGTTGATGACTACTCTAGGTATACTTGGACTCTTCTTCTGCACAATAAATTTGAAACTCGTTTGCATATTAAGAACTTCATATCTTATTGTAACACTCAATTCCGTTCTAAAATAAAGACTATTATGAGTGATAATGGTATTGAATTTATTATGCCTTCTTATTATGCTTCTTTGGGTATTATACACCAATGTAGTTGCGTTGAAAAACCTCAACGAATCTCTGTGGTTGAACGAAAAACACTGGCATCTCTTAAATGTTACTCGATCACTTCTTTTTCATGCTCATTTACCTAAGATTGTTTGGTCTTTTGCTCTGTGCCATGCTACTTACTTAATAAACAGACTCAGCTCTCCCACACTGCAAAACCAAACTCATTACAGCCTTCTTTTTCAAACACCTCCTTCATTTTCCAACCTCAAAACTTTTGGTTTCCTAACATATGCATCCACTCTCTTAAGGAATAGAGACAAACTTGATCCTAATCCACCAAATGTATCTTTTTAGGATTCCCTACTGGTATTAAAGGTTTCCTTATTTTTGATCTAAACACTAGGGTTGTTATCATATCTCGCAATTGTGTTTTCTATGAACATGTTTTCCCTTATACATCTCCTATTTCCTTTGAAAATACTAAAACAATCACGGACCTTACAAACAACACCATTCCCTTTTTATTTGATCATGAAACCTCTGTTTCCAATCCTGACAGCCAACCCAACAATCCAAATACTGAGATTACTCACTAAATTACTCCACAGACTGACATTAATTCCCCTACCATCATCACAGATTTCCCAACACCTATCAATTCCATACACCCTCTCCCATTGACACTACTTCCCTTCAGCCTAATGACCTTGGTTCTGAAACTCTGCGTCAATCCAATAGAGCAAAATATGCTCCCGCTTACTTGAAAGATTTCATATGTAACACTGCACACACTAATATAACACATGATATTTCCAACTATGTATCATATAAACACATTTCTCCTACTTCTTACCATTATATAGCTGCTATATCTACTGCATCTGATCCTATTTCTTTCAAGCAAGCTTCTCTCCATGAACATTGGAACAAAGCCATGAATGCTGAAATTCAGGCTTTAACCAGTAACAATACATGGACTTTTACTACTCTTCCTCCAGGTAAGAAATGTATAGGCTGTAAATGGGTTTACAAAACCAATTTTAATTCTGATGGTACAATAGAACGACATAAAGCTTGGTTAGTTTCTCAAGGTTTTAATCAAGTCCAATGTTTTTTTTACACTTATTCTCCTGTTATAAAACTAACAACCGCAAGAATAATCATTGCTCTTGCTTCTTCTTTAAATATGTATCTTCACCAACTTGATGTTCATAACACTTCCCTCCATGGTGATTTGGATGAGGAAGTATATATGTCCCTCCCTAAGGGCATTACTCCCACTCATCCAAACCAAGTATGAAGACTTTTGAAATCTATTTATGGCTTGAAACAATCCAGCAAAATATGGTTTGACAAATTATCTCAAATTCTTTTAGCTAATAATTTCAAGCAATGTTCTTCTGACCATTCTCTATTTATACATCAATAAAAATCACATATTACATGCATACTAATATATGTTGATGATCTTCTCATTGCAGGAACACACATTCAAACAATCGACAACATCAAAAATCTTCTGCAACAACATTTCCATATCAAAGACCTTGGTACTTTGAAGTATTTTCTGGGGCTCGAGATAGCAAGGAGAAAGTCTGGCATTCATCTCAATCAGAGCAAATACACCCTCGATATTTTATCCAATAAAGGTTTACTTGGTTGTAAACCAGCTTCCACATCGATGGCTCGTGACACACGACTCAACACCACTGATGGCACTCCTATGTCTGATCCAACCAAGTTTCGAAGACATGTTTGGCAACTTATCTATCTGCTCAACACACGCCCTGATATCTCATATTCTGTTCAAAAACTCAGCCAACACATGAGTAATCCAACGGACATACATTACAATGTTGCTATACGGGTTCTCTGCTACCTCAAATCATCACCAGCACAAAGACTCTTCTTCCCTTCCAATTCCATCATACAGCTCAAGGCTTTTTCTGATTCCGACTGGGCAACATGTCCAGAAACACGCAAGTCCGTCACTGGTTTCTGTATCTATATGGAAGACTTTTTGATATCTTGGAAATCCAAGAAACAAGCAACAGTATCCCGCAGTTCCACCGAAGCTGAATATCGCTCCATGGCCTTTACTGTTTGTGAGTTACAATGGCTTACAAATCTCCTACATGAACTCAACATCCCTTTTCAAAAACCAGCTCTTTTATATTGTGACAATGCCTCTGCTATTCATATTGCCAACAATTCCTCCTTCCATGAACGCACCAAACATATCAAACTCGACTGTCATATCGTTCGCGAAAAACTACAACAAAAACTTTTTCAATTGCTGCCTATAGCATCTTCCCAACAACTTGCAGACTCTTTTACAAAACCTTTAGACGTTCCATGTTTCATTCTAACATTTGTAAGCTTGGGTTAATTACAATATACCCTCAAGCTTATGGGGGGTATTAGAACAATAGCTTTATTCTCTCTGTTGGGCCTTAGGCACATGTTAGTTCAGGCCCATTTGTAATTGCATATATGTTACTCTATTCATGAGCTTTTCAACCTAACTTCAATCAAAAGGCTACAGGCGCCACATTTTCAACTCAAACTTTCGTTTCCGCCAAGACGGTTTCACCACTTGCAATACTATTTTTATAGATTTATTCGATAAGTATTAAACTACTAAACCAATCTGATTTATCCGTCAAATCAATTTAACTGAATCCGTCAAAAATCAAAATTTTATCGGTCGAAATTAAGCCTTAAAAATGAAACGACAATTTACGTCCAATTGTTCAGTCCTATCTAAGTTGTTTTCTAAAGATACGTGAAAATTACTCGTTTAGTATTGATATATTTTTCGACCGTAGTAGTGTTGTAAAGGAAGAAGATGCGACTCCAACAATTTAAAACTTTCATATAAAAAAAGACTCCACCAAATTAATTTTTTATTACACCTAATATTAAAAATTTTGATAAAAAGATATTCTTACTAAAAATATTTTTATTTGATCCTTAAATTAATATTAACATATTAATTATAAATATACTTAATATATAGTTAGAATATGAATATGAGATATAATTCAAATGTGTTTAATATTTTTATTTCAAAAAATATATATTTTTCAAGACTAAAAAAATCAAAATAAAACTTGTTTAAAATTATATTAATTTTTAAATTAATCAAAAGAATAAATTTTGTTACTCATCTTTAAATAAAATTATGTAACTCTTAGAAAATGAATTTAATTTAAAAACAAACTTTTTCTACTATTGTGAATTGTTGTTTTAATAATTTTTTAAATGTTTTAACAATATGACTAATTTTTTTTAAATATTACCATATTGTAATATTTTTAAAGCAATATTGTAATACTTTAACTTCAAATTAATATTTTAAAATCAATATTGTAATGTTTTTAATAATTTCTTTAAATTTTTTCACACGATATGACTAATTTATTTAAATATTTTAACACAATAAAAATATAATTGTTTTTTCTACTTTAAACAATATTTTTTTTACTAAACAAAATGAAAAATTAAATATGTCTACACTATATTTAATTAAAAAAATATGACTAACAATATTAAAACATAATCTTTATTTAAGTTAAAATACTAATTTAGTTATTTGCAAGTTCATTTTTTTTAGTATTGCAAGTTCTACTATTGTAAGAATTATAAGTTATTACACAAAATTTTGTTAGTCATATGATATATTTTAGTAGTCATATTGTTTCCCAAAAAAAAATTTATACGAATTCTAAAACATAAATTAAACATTATGTTCATTGTATTATTAAAAATTAAATAATGAATAAAAGTATAACAATTTTATTTATAAGATAAATTTATATAAATCAAATTTATTATTTCCAATCAAAATATATCTAAAAAGACAAACCAAAATCAATAGTTTAGAACTCAGAATAATAGTGAGAGTAGAAAAATATTGTTTTTAAATTAAATTTATTTTCTAAAAGTTAAATTTTATAAAGAAATTCGTATGACATAATCAAGAGTATGGACTATGGAGGTGAGCTCTAATACCTCTTGGATAATCAAGAGTATAATGAGCACCAGGAGTTTGACTCATGAGGTGCAGAGATATTGGGACAGTAGTATTGAATCTAACCAATTCACTATGGGGACTGTCTATAAGATGCTGCACATGGGACAGGATCGTGTGGTTTGGTATGAGCTGATTGCACGCAACAATGCAAGACCAAGGGCTGTCACTTGTCTCTGGATGGCATGCCATAGAAAACTTGCAACCAAGGATCGTTTGGCCAAATGGGGATTGATACAGGATAGGAAATGCAGCTTATGTGATGAATATGAAGACATAGACCATCTGTTCTTTAAATGTACAAAGCTGAAACAGGTCTGGATGAATATTTTGCCTTGGATACAAGTTGATCATGTCCCTCTTCCTTGGGATAGAGAGCTACAATGGCTGCAGACCTATTGTAAAGAAAAAGGGAAACGAGTGTGGACCATGAAGGTGGCTATTGCTGAGACCGTGTACCACTGTTGGAGCTGGAGAAATGCAGTGTGTTTCAATACACAATTCGATAGTGATCACATTGCACATAATATCATAGATAGTATAATTCATAGATGTTGGCTAAAGAAAAAATATAGGGACTACACTGCCCAATTAATGATGTGATAGTGTAGTTTAGGTTGGACTTTGGTCACTTGTACTTACTTGCTTTTTGAATTAATCTACATATTTTATTGATTCAAAATATATATATATATATATATATATATATATATATATATATATATATATATATATATATATATATATATATATATATATATAATTTTAAACAAGTTTTATTTGAAAATTTTCTTTGAGTATTGAAAATATATATAGTTTAGATTTTTTTTTGAAATAAAAATACTAATTTACTAAACACATTTGAATTATATTTCATATTCATATGCTAACTAAGTATAAAGTATATTTGTAACAAACATTTTAATAACAATTTAAGCATCAAATAAAAATAGTTTTTTATTAAATTTTTAAATACTAAGCATAATAGAAAAATAATTCGGTAAGGTGTTCATTATACAAAATTTTTAAATTATTAAATTTGACGATTGATATCGATAGTTCTTGTTTCTCACAAAATATATCACACAAAATATATCAGTTCTCACCGTATACGCTCTTTATATATATAAATATTTTAACTATTAATTAGTGATATTAATTTGTCAAAGAAAAATATATATCAAATATAAAATTTATATTTATTAAATTTAAAAGATATTCACACATTCTAATAATAGTATTAATTTTTGATCCGTAGTTTTAGACTTTGTGTAATCACCCAATATTTAAAAATTAGATGGAAGGTTGAATTGCAAAACTTATGGTTTAAAGTTTAATTGATTAAATCTATAATTGAATTGTTTATTAAATAAATTAATAATACGAAGTTAAAATTTTTAAATAAAAAATTAGAATTAAGAAAGTACAATGAACGAATATGAGTGAAACAACTATTGATAAATCACAATTAAATGGTAACAACTAATACTAAGTTGGACGACGAATCTATGTTTGAAAAGGAGGACGCGATGATTATTGAATATAGTTTAAAGAAAAAAGTTTATAGTGATTTTAGAAAAAATAGTATTTTTTTTTTAAAGGACGTTATTAAAATTGATTAATGACCAAAAAAAATTATTCTTTTTCAAAATTTTATATAAAAAAAATACGTGACCAATGTCAAATATTTCTTTGAATATGAGGATTTTATAAAAATGTTTCTGTTTTTTTTTTGGTTCGAACTTTTTTAACAGTTTAATCTAATTATTTTTTTATTTTATCCCGATTATGACCCTTTACAATTTTACAAGGTTGGCCAAATCAAATTCATCACCAATTTTTTATATAACGGATTGAATCGACCAGTTTAATCCGAATTTTAAAACATTGTAATCACCACTTCATTACAGTAAAAAATATTTTTTTAAAGAATTTTCTTTAATAATAAAATTCTCTAATAGCACCAATTCAATATTTTTTATAATAACAATTCTTGAATTGTAAATTAAAAAATGTTAATAAGATGGTCACTTTGATTTTAAGGAACTACTTAGTATTTTTTTCACTAAAGTTACTTAGCACTTTTTGAATGAATTAGGAATAATGTGATTGTGATGTTGCATCGGTTTATTATATTATCTTTATAATAACTTGGAAATATTTTTGTCTACTCCATTGAATAGAGCATTTAAGGTTTTGGAATTTCCAAGAGCTAATTCATCTTTGTCTTTGGACTAATCTTCTTCTTGCTTCAAAAACTCATTCTCATCTTTGTCTTTCTTAACAGGATGATTCCACCCTTTCAAAACAATCTTCGAAGATTTGATGTCCATGGATTTTAGAAAAGCTACCATATGAACCTTCCCATAGTCATAGTTTACACCATCTAACAAAGGTGGTTTGTTATTGTGTCCTCCTTCCTTGTCCATAGTACTAGAAAGTATTTTCCTTGGAGCTCACCCAAAAACAGAACAGAGTGTCTGCTCTGATGCCAATTGAAATCCTGGAACGGTTAAGTAGATGTGAAGATTGATGTCACAACACCAAAACACAATGTCAAAATAGATGTCAAGACATAATCTGACTGACAGAATAATTTTATCAAACAATAAATTATGCGGAAGTAAATTGCAGAAGGTAAAAGACACAATAAATTATTAACCGGCCAGTTCAGTGCAACATCACTTACTCTAGGGGAATCCAATCCAGGAAGGAAATTCACTATAATAGTATTACTTCAAAGCTAAACAACCCTAGTTTATAACTTATCACCTAATCACTACCTTATGCAACTTCTATCTAGGAACCTCCTATATATGAGAACCACCTCTCACTTCCCACAATCACCTCAGTGATAATAAAAAAAGATTAAAAACAGAAGAACACATTTCAATTAAGCAAATTACACTCTTACTTAAAAGCTCATGAGTGAATCACAATGAAAAATGAATAATCAGTCAAACTCTATGCATAAAACAAGATACACGAGTGGCATACAAAGAACAGACGAAACCCTAAAAGATATTAATCCTAATTCCCAGCTTCGTGATCTTCTTAGGTTTAGACTCCTTTTATATGTCACTGCAACACTTGGGCTTGGATATTGAGTCTGGTTACAACCTTCTGCAAATCAAATCAGATCCACAAATGACAAAACAAATCTTCTGGAGCAATAGAAACATATCTTCCAGAAATCGAAACAACACAGGTTGCAATATCGTAGCAACATGTCACAACATCTTGTCCAACATTTTGTTGAACTTATTGTTTTACCAAAATGCAGCCAACAAGCCAAAACCTAACACAACCCATTCATATACGAAATTCATAACCTAAAAATACCCCCATTAAATACTCATGGTTAAAACTTTCATAAACGTTGTTAATTTCAATCTTGAATACAATTATTTTAATATGTAAATCTATTTCATTGCAATATATATATATATATATATATATATATATATATATATATATATATATATATATATTGACTATTATCAAGATATTCACATATTCTAATAATATTGGTTTTTGTACCGTAGTTTTAGACTTTGTGTAATTACCCAATATTTTAAAATTAGATGGGAGGTCGAATTGCAAAACTTATGGTTTAAGATTCAATTGATTAAATCTATGGTTGAATTGTTTATTAAATAAATTAATAATATGAAGTTAAATCTTATGAATAAAAAATTAAAATTAAGAAAGCACAACGAACGAATATGAATTGAGCAACGATTGGTAAATCACAGTTGAATAACAACAACTAATATTAAGTTGAATGACAAAATTATGTTTGAAAAGGAGGATGTGATGATTATTGAATGTAGCTTAAAGAAAAAAACCATACTGACTTTAGAGAAAAACAGGAGTTTTTTTTAAAGGGCATTATTAATAGTAGGCAAAAATGATAAGACAAATAATAAAATGACTGTATTGGAGATGATCCCCCTAAATGTATTAGGGATATGCAACTATAAGATACTAGTAGAAGACCCGTGCGTCCGCACGGGTAATTTAATTCTTAATATGAATAATATAGTATAAGCACAATGTACGATTATGTAAGTTGTAAGAATAAAAAAAGACTAATCTGACATTCAAAATTAAGATGTACTAACAAATAATCGAGTCAAATATACTATATATCCAAGCAATGTTAAAATACAAAATGGAAAAGGATTGTAATCATCAAAAAGTGTCTTGAAAATGACTGCAATATTAAATGTCTTGATGATATCATTTGATAATCTAGAAGTAACATGATATATTATAACAATATATAAATTTATACTTAAGAATAATGTAAGAATAAGTAAAAAATTACTTATACAACATTGTGAAAAACTTCTTTGAAAACCACATTAGTTGTTTGGTGTAATGGGATTTTGTCTTTGTCATGAATGAGGATTTTCAAACTTGCTTTGCTTTTCACTCTAGACATTGCAACATATAGTTGCCCATGGCTGGAGACACCTTTTGGAAAATATAAACCAACATGGTCCAATGATTGACCTTGAGATTTATTTATTGTCATTGCAAATGAGACAATAATGGGGAATTGTCTTCTAATAAGTTTAAATGGCCAAAGATATTGAGAAAGAGACAAAGACATCCTAGGTATGTAAATAGTGTTTCCAATATTCGTACTTGATACGGTCAATCTTGTACCATTGCATAGTCCTTCAAATTGGTCCAAATTCCTAATCAACATTATGGTAGTGCCAATCTTTAATTTCATGGAATGATTAGGTAGACAAGAAGTTTTCAAGCAACTTAAAAATTCAGGAGTTAAATGCTTGAATGCCTCGTTGTCATTAGCTCCAGGTCTATCAATAGAATCACTACTCAAAAACTCCTTTTCATCACCTGAATAATTAACATTGGGTTAATAATTACATTAAAAAAATGCTAAAAATTATATATAGTTCATGAAATATTAATTATAACCTGGAAGAAGATTAGTAATGTAATCATTGAGTTCATCCACCATCTCAGTAGTTGAAGCTAATAGCACTACTTTGAAGGAAATCAGGATTTGTGTAGTTTTCAAAGAGGTTAGGATACGTACTTGTAACAATGGTTTCAATTGGGTCCATAAAATTTGTTAAAAGAAACTCGAGTGGAATAGAAATTTCAGCATATCCATCATTTGGTTAAGAGATCTTTCCATCTCCAACTTGTAAAATCCATTTCGAGAAACTCTCATTTTCTTCAACATTGTTAGAATTTGACCCTGACACCTGTTGAGAATCAAGTGTGTGTGGATAATAGTCCCACATTGGAAATGTGTGTGGTGACTTGAGCATATATATAAGTGGGAGAACCCACTCACCTATCACCTTAAGGTTTTAGGTGGACAAGTGGCGTCTCTCCCACAAATGTGTGTTGCTCAAAGGAATGTCCCAGAAATTTACAATGCTCCCGAACTCGACCCTCCCCCGATGTTGCGCTAACAATTGTATCATGAGCCTTTGGTTCGAGAAAAAAGGGACCGACTAAAACTTGTAGTTGAAAGTCAACGGATACATGTAGTTGAAGAGAATCAACGGATACATGTAGTTGAAGTCAACGGATACAAGTGTATGTGGAAGAGAAGCTTCCACATGAGGGGGAGCATTGTGTAAGACTCACACTTGAGGGGGAGTGTTGAGAATAAAGTGTGTGTGGATAATAGTCCCACATTGGAAATGTGTGTGGTGACTTGAGCATATATAAGTGGGAGAACCCACTCACCTATCACCTTAAGGTTTTAGGTGGACAAGTGGTGTCTCTCCCACAAAGGTGTGTTGCTCAAAGGAATGTCCCGGAAATTCACAATGCTCCCGAACTCGACCCTCCCCCGATGTTGCGCTAACAACACCAACCTCATCTACTATCTAGCCATTAATGAAAGATGCCACCATTCTACCAAAAATATCTTTTACTCTTTCAAAATTTACAAAGCAAAAAGAGTTGTTTTGTCTTTTCATAATCAAGCCAATATTTCAACCTTTCAAACAAATGCCCAAGTGACATGTGTATTAACCATTGAATTTTCCTTTGTTTCGCATTTACTTCACATGTTCTCCAATATTTTCACTTTCCTTTAATTTTTCCCCCTCTATTTTCTTTTTTCCTGTTTATTTTTCTAAACATAAATAAGTTAATGAATATTTCTTAATGGAATGAAAAGGAACACGTAAAAATATTCTCAACCGAAAACATAATTATTTTATGATTATTAAAAAATTATTCATAATTATTAAAAAAAATATTTTCAAATTTCTACTTTACTGACGGACCACTATGAGCAAAAAATCCTTTTTTGTTTTAACTAACAATTGTTTTTATTTGAGACACAAAATTCTAATGGGGCATTATCGGCAAAATATCTATTTTATTTTAATTAACAATTGTCTTTATTTGAGAAACAAATTTCTTATTTTCAAATGTCAAATTTTCTATTTTTATTACGGGCACTATCAACATGATACCTATTTTATTTTTATTAACAATTCTATATAAATACACAAATGAATGACAATTATATATATATATATATATATATATATATATATATATATATATATATATATATACACACACACATAAGATCGTTATTTAGTTTTGTTATAATTTTTACAATATCTATCTCAAAATCATATTACATCTTGCTCATTATAACTTTGCACTTGTCTTTAATGTTATGGGACACAACAAGTTAGATCCAAGCAACAAAATATGTATAAATGTTAATTTGCACTTGATAAAGTGACACTAGACACAATCAGTTAAATTTAGACAAAAGACATACATAAATTGATGCTTTTAATGATGAAATATTTTAAATATTAATATGTATTGCAATTTTTTTATTGTAATATGATTGAAAAACCGATTCATTCTTACTCTCAAGATAATTTGTTATTTAATAGGTGTTGAGTTATCACTCATTTGCACTTGTCTTTAATGTTGAAAATGTAAATGAAATATTTTATGAAGTGTCATGAGACACAACCAATTAAATTCTAAATAGCTAAACATACATAAACCTAATTCTCAATTTGCAGTATAATTTTACATTATTAAATAATTTTTACCCGTGCGGACATACGGGTATATTACTAGTATTTTTGGTAAGTCTTAGAACCATGCAATGTTCCCAAATATATGAGGCTTTTATGGTTGAATGTGTCACACCCCAAAATTTACCCGATATAATTCGCATCTTTTTTTTACTAAGGGTGTTAAAACTAAGAGCCACGGGGTTTAACATATCTATTGTTAAACTTAATCTCTTATAAAAAAAAAACTCTCTTATAAATTAGTTAGAATAAAATAAAGGTGTGGATAGTAAACCTTTTTAAACCCAATTAACGTTTGGCCCATTACACATAACATTGGTGTATCCAGCATTTTGTCATTTTTTAATTTAAATCATTATTTCTTTTATCTATTTTGATGGACTTATCAATATTATATAAACTTTTTATTTATTAATTAATTGGGGGTCAAAATTATATATTAATATTAAGGTTAATTATTTAGTTAGTTTTTAGGATCATTGGTTATATTAATATTAGGTCTATTATTTAGGATTTTATTATTATTAAAATTATAATTAGATTGTTAACCTAGTTTATTTTAGATATTTAATAAGTAGGATAGATGTTTAAGAGTTCAATTATGTTACTGATCAGTGTTATTGTTAATTATTCAAATAATTAGGATAATTAGTTAAATGGGTTAATTAAGACTAATGGACTGATATTTTTGTTGGACCAAAACGAATTAGCAAGGATTGGGCCATGGATCAGGTTTGGACCGGGTCATAACCAACCCGGGTCCTGTTCACCTTTGTTCTCACCCAAACGAAACCAGCCAAACCCTAATGGCGGCCAACAAATTCGAACCCTAATCATCAATCAAACTTTAGCCCAAGCCCGAAAAACGAAATCGAATCTTCAACCAAAATCAAATAACAATCAAAGATATTTGTTGAATGAAGGAAATCTGTGATTGAATCAGTATATTACATAATCAGAATCAATTACAAAGGAAACGGAAATACAAATCAGATCCTAAAACTAATTGAATCAAATCTCAACAAATTAAAACGTAATACAATCTAATCTTTCTTAAAATCTAATCTAAACCTAACACTATAAATCTGAAAGAAGAAATTAGAATTGGGGAGGATTTTTCGGGGAAGAAACTCTTGGAGCCACCGCGAACGAACAAACCCTAAAGATCTTCGAGTTCATCTTCATCTCGATCGAACCTGCAATCACAGAGAAAGAAGAAGAAGATTAGAGGGAGGGAGCTAACACGTTCCAGAATTCAAGAACATAAGGTACCAAATCAAATACTTAGCTTAGGGCTTTCTCTTAGCATGAATGATTGTGGATTTTGATTGTGTTTTTTTTCTGTAAAATTATAGACTAGGGTTCATAAATCTAGGGTTAGGGTTCTTATTTAAGCTAGGGTTCATGAGGGTTAGGGTTTGGGACGATAGGGTTTACTGTTTATGTACGTTTCTGGGTATATTGGATGAAGGTGAGGGTCGGAGAAGATGAAGATCAAAACGATCTTCATCTGGGGGAGTGAATCTGGGTTTTCTGGGTTAGGGGTGGTTGAAGATTTGAAGATCCCGGTTGAATTTCAACCGGAGATTTGGGTTTCACGGCGGACGGGGGTGGGTTTCATGGTGGTAGGTAGTGGTTTTTCTAGGTTTTGTTTGAGTGTGAGGGAGAACGAAGAGAGAGAAGGGGGGTTAGAGAGAGAAAGATAGGAGAGAAATGAGGGAGAGAAGAGAGACAGACGGGGGATAACCCCATCCTTGTTGTAGCAAACTGCCCTAAAAATTAAGATATTTAGAGTCGCCACCTATTCTACCAGGGCGAATAGGAAACCCTACGCAGTTAAGAGATCGGGGTAAGATTATTATAATCAGGTCGAGGGAAGGTGTTAGGCACCCTCAACCCTTTCCTAAGGTTTGCGCTATAAGGTCAGGTTTATGGCTTACATAAAGAAAGGTAACAGACAGTGTAAAGGCTAATTATATTGAACATGATTAGAGTTTGGAGGAGGGGGACTCGCCTTGTTGCCAAGTGCCTACGTATCTCCTTAGGGAGAATCAGAGTCAACGTAGTTCGGGCACGGGGTTGTACGCTTTAGGATTAGAATTTGATTTGATATGGTTGGAAGTTGTTTTAAAGGCTTTTTGAATGGCCTATCGTAGTTTTGAAATGCGAAGTTCGAAGATATTTTGAATTACCTTATCGTAGATTTGAACATCGCGGTGTTGAAGAGATGAATTTTGTAGTGTCGTGGTTTAGTGTGTTTTTAGTGTTTGGGCGTACAACCCTGATTTTAATTTGTTGCCATTAGTTGCGATAATCAATAGGTTTGATTACCATAGCTAACGGATTGAAGGGAGGATTGCTAACCACTATAATCGATAGATTCGATTATCACGAATAGCAAATGTGTGTGTTTTAAATAATTTAATTATCGTTACTCATCATAATCAATAGCTTTGATTAAAAATAATAACGAATTTTTATAAAGGGGAAATGCTAATCATCGTAATCAATAGCTTTGGTTAAAACCATTTAGCAGAATAAATGTTATTTTAATTTACACTATTGGATTTGATTAATTAAATTAATCGATTGTTAATCATTGCGACCAATAGGTTTAGTCGGAACGAATAACAAATTAAATCCTAAAACTTTGGCCAAATGGCCAGTGGGATAGGGCGAACCCCAATACCTTAATATATTTATATAGGATTTTTATGGTTTTTTTATAATTAAAGTTAAATAAAAATAAATCGAATAATCGGGAAAATAATCCTAAATAATTATAACCCTATTTTATTATTTTAATTCCAATTAAATAAATTAAATGAATCACATATAAATAATTATCATTTAATCTAAATAATAAATAAATAAAACAAATGAATAAATAAAAATAAAAATTGTATAGGAACCTGGCTATAATCCTGTTTGGGTGATCCTTGAGTTCCCATGGTAGAAATGCAATTTCTGTACGTTAGATATCGCATGGTAGAGAACTGAGGGTTCATCGTGGACATTCGTGGGGATGCTGCGCAAGATCTGTAAACCAATGTGGGCAAACAAATTCCAAAAATACTTGGCGACGCTAGGAATCGAGCCTGCGTCCCAACAGTCACATGCCTATGATAAATAATTAAACCAGAAACAATATCTATGAAAAGTGACACTTAATTGGTAAAGTCAACACTTGGGCCCACCATACACCGGACGGACGAATAAGAGAGGGAGAGAGATTCATTAAGTGTTGACCGTCCAATCGGGAAGCGACACGCGTGGAGAGAGGAACGCATGTGCTGACCGACCAATCCTGCGTCGACACGCAGTCATCTTCTTCATGGGAAGACAAAGTGGATCGTGAGATACCACCAAAAACGCAACTTCACCTTCCCACTTTCATTTGTCCATAACTCTCTCAATTCTCCATGAAATCAAACGAAATTTGAACCAAAACTGTAGAGCTAAATGCCATGAACACAACCATCATAAATTTGAAACAAATAGAACATTGTGTCAAGTATAAAATCAAACTCAAAGTCATGGTTTCAATATGTTTCAACAACATGAACACATAATTAAACTAAAACAAAACACGGTTATTATAACAAAGAGACCGCCCAGATCTTCTAATTAAAGCATGGTGAGTCTAATGGTATTGAGATTTCGATCTGAAATGGCCTGGAGCATGCAAACCGAACCCCCTCCATGCTTGCACCTCAACAATGGTGTTTTGAGATGCTCACGTCCAAGCCCTTTAGTAACTGTTCAAACCTGTCTTAAATAGTCTCAGGAACACGTTAGAGGCATTCAATTACTTTGAAACTCGATAATACATGGAATACAAAATTTAAAAGAATGAACGATAGTTGTTAATCATGCTATATGCATTCCATGTATGGTTCACGTTTGAAAACTCCCTGGAAACACCTTATATCCTCTCAGGGATTGAATGAGACGTCTTGTTGGCCTGGAAACTTGTTGGAGCCACGAATTTTCGTGTGCCCTAGCTCTAGAGATTTTTTCTCTTGTGCAAACCCTTGTTTTTCTTGACTGCCAGCCCCCTCTCACATGAGGAATAACATGCATATATATAAGCAAACGAATTAGGGCTCTTGTGGGCTTGGTCTTGAGTTTTTTTTTTTTACCCCTTAGAATTTTTGCATAAATACATGATATTCTTCCTTCTATTTTTTTGCTAAACACCTCCTCTCACCTATGAACGAAATTTAATATCCCTTATGGTATTTTTTGGGCCCTTAGGTGATTAAAACAAGATCCATACAAATTAATCCATTTATCTTGATATTTTCCTTAATTTATTTATTATTTAAATGAATAAAAATCATATAAATAAGAAATAAAAATCATGAAAGGGTGAGGATGGATATATAGGCCTTTATATATGTCATGGATGTTTTTGATGTACAAATTCTAGGCCCATTAGTCAAAATAAGTGATTTTGCTCAAGTTGACTTTTGTGTATTTTCCCCAAATTGCCCAACTTGTACACCTTGTATCTCTCTCAATTTTAATCATATGAATGCATTCTAGGGCTTTTTAGAAATCTTAGAGAGTCCTTTAAACCCTCCTTTTGGTTTCACCTCAATTGGAGCTTCCATGCTCAAGTTATGAGCTTTGACCCAAAAGGTATCTTTTGTTGACTTTTTGGAGGACCTGTAATGTATTGCACCATATCTCTCAAATGAAGCATTTCTAGCCTTGGCTTGTGAGAGACAAAGTTGTAGAGAATCCAATTTCCTTCAGAATAGGCTTTGAGTGAGAAATTTATGATAAAGTATGAGAGAGTTATGCCCAGTCAAAGTTGAGTTGACTTTTCCTATAAAAAACCCTAATTTGAACTTTTGAAATTTGTTCATTTCTGAGTTTTTATTAATGGATCATGATCAATCTTTGATCAAATGATGGATATAACATCACATACTTGATGTTGACCAAAAATCTCGAAGTTTGACTGTATTTGGAGTATAGTTGACTTTTAGATCAACATAGTCGATTATTGATCATCTGAGTCATTGAGTGAGCAATCCTTGGAATAGAAGCTTGACTTTTGACATGGAGGTGCCTTGATACATGTGAGACACCTTGGGATCCATTTGAGACCTTAGAAACTCAAATTCCTTTGATAACCTGCAAACCCTAGTTTTGAGACCCTCGATTAGGAGAGAGTTGCTTGAGAAGAACCCTTGAGCCTTGAGTTATTGGAGATGAAATGAGGAACCTTTGATTTGAATATAGGAGGGCAAATTTTGGGGTATGACACTTGTCTCGGTAGGTGAAGAACACGTGGCCTTCTCATGGCCACCTGTTGACGCGTGCGAACATGATTTGCTGCATATGTCCTACCATACACCTCAACTTGAAACGCGTACAAACCGTCCATTTGGCATCAGATTTAGATTAACGGCCATGATCCTGAATGCAAACCAAAGCCACGCACCTTCGCCACATACAACCAACGGACCAGGAATAACAAGGGGCTTAACCCAATTCCTGTTTACACCTCCTCAATTACTACCCAAGAACAAAAACATACCCCCTGCATAAATAAAATAAAAATTGATTAATTAACTTTATAAATTTTAGTTAATTGTTTATTTGTTTTTTTTAAATATAATTTTCTCCTCGATCCGACTACACTTATTAGTCGCATTGGCGAGAAATAAATTTAATCTAAATAATTTATTTATTAATATTAATTCTGATTTAATTGGTTCTTGGCTAATTCTCTCCTCGACCCGACTAAATCTATTAGTCGCATTGGCGAGAGATAAAATAATAAAACATAAATATTGAAATTCATTATCGTGTAGTAACTAAATCTATTGGTTATGAGAGGTGATAATAAAACATGAAATTTAATTACATAACTAAAATACACTTTATTTGTTATTCGTGACGATCGAATCTATCGATCGGAATGGTTAGCAATACTTTATCTAATTCGTTAATTATAATGAGCAAATCTATTGATCATCGCACCTAACGAAAACATATCAAACTAGGGTTGTACGCTATAATTAAAACACTCATTTCATCTTCAAATCAAAAATTCAAAACTACGATAGGCCATTCAAAAAGCCTTCAAAACAATTTCATAATCGATTCTAAGGCGTACAACCAGTGCCCCAAACTACGTTGACTCTGATTCTCCTAAGGAGATACGTAGGCACTTGGCAACAAGGCGAGTCCCCCTCCTCAAAACCTCAATTCGTTCAAATCTCACTTTTTGCCCTATTCACTTCTTTAGCTATTAAACCTTAATATTTTTAGCCATAAACCTCCGCCTCTCAATTCAAAACCTTAGGAAAGGGTTAAGGGTGCCTAACACCTTCCCTTGACCTGATTATAATAACTTACCCATATTTCTTTATACTGCATAGGGTTTCCTATTCTCCCTGGTAGAATAGGTGGCGACTTTAAACCTTTATTTTTGGGGCAGGTTGCTACAGCTGGCGACTCTGATGGGGATAACTTAAAATTGTGAATTATTATGCTCCTAAGTTTTGACAGGGTTTAGGTTTTGGTTAATCATTTAGGATTTTTGGCTAATATTTTAGGGTTATGGTTTAGGATTAAAAGTTTTTTTAGGTTTTGGGGTTTAGGTTTAGGTTTTTATTATTAAATTATTTTCTTTTACATTTCTATTTTTTATTTGCATATTTTTGAATAAATTGTTATTTAACTGTTTATTTGAAATATGTGTTTTACCGCATTTTTTTGGGATATATAAATTGCTGTTAAATCTAAGCGTGGGAATTATATTTAAGACCAGAGGGGAATTACATCGCCTACGAGTCTTATTATAATTCCACTCAGAGTGGGTTAAATATCCGGAAAGGTCTGATACGAGGCTTGACCTTGTTGAGGGCTGGACTTGGTATTTAGCTGATCTCTCTGAGAACCTACCCCTAAAATTCGAACCTCATGGATAAAATGAGCTGTTCTAAAATCCAAAGAGACAAAAAGTCTCGGCGGCTACGAACGACCCCATGAGACCTTCTAGAACATACCCATGGGAAGGGTAGGCTCCCTGAGCCGCTACGTCGAACCTATGAACCTAGGGCCTATGTGATTATGTGCTAAATATATGTTTGTTATTATTATTATATTTTGTTTTTTTGTGTGTATAATTGCATGCATCATACATCATATGCATATTTTTATCATGTCTTATCCGCAGGTAAAAAAAAAGAAAAAAGAATAAAAAAATAATTATTATTTTGGTGAATATTCAGGAAAATGAATGCTAAGAAGCCTATTGTCCACCTTACTGTCTCAGTGCCTGATATCAAGAAACTAAGGATAATCAGGGATAAAATGCCATCAAATGTTTTGAACAGGTTTGTGGGTCGCTATGGTGATATTCTGGATTTGCTCAAGGTTAAGGTTCAAGATGAAGCTACCACCGCTTTGGTCCAGTTCTATGATCCTCCGCTTAGATGTTTCACATTTCAGGATTTTCAGTTAGCTCCTACCTTGGAAGAAATGGATACTATGTTTGGGTTTTCAAAGATTAAAAAGGAATTTTATACAGGTGCTGGAAAGAAAGTTGAGATTACTGATTTGGCCAAAGCCTTAGAAGTGCCCGCTGCGGATTTAGAATCTAATTACAAAACTGATGGTAATGTACACGGGATTAGGAGAACTTATTTAGAATCTCAAGCTATGTCTTATGCTCAAAAGAAACAATGGGAGATTTGTGGACATTTTCTGGCTCTCTTAATTTTTGGTGTTGTTTTGTTGCCTAAGAAGGCGGAATATGTTGATCATGCTGCTATTCATGTTTTTACATCCTTCAGGAATTCAAATGAGGATCCAACTCCTACTATTCTTGCTAATATTTATTATACCATCCATGATCGATATGAAAAGAAGAGGGGAATGCTATTTTGTTGTGTTCATTTGTTGTATTCTTGGTTGACTTCCCATATTTACAAAGCTAGTTACTTGATCAAAGATTTGACTAGGCATGAATGGTCTCAGAAACTAAGGGCTCTCAAAGCGGATTCTATATTCTGGTTTGCAAGAAAATTGAACTCCGAAAGGATTATTTGCAAATGTGGAGAATTCAACAATGTGCCTTTAATGGGAACTTTAGATTGTATTAATTATAACCCCGTGTTAGCATTGCGTCAATTGGGTCATTCTATGGATTGTGAGCCTTCCGAACAACAATTGGAAGAATTAATTTTGCATGACAACGGAAAAGGTAATCCAAGAAGATTAAAGAAGATAATCCAAGCTTGGAAGCATGTTCAAACAAAGAACTTTGGGCCGAAGAATGTCATTGCTAAGGAACCTTACACTAAGTGGGTTCAAGAGAGAGTGGGAAAGATTTTACTCCCTTTTGTTGTGGATCCCGCATACAAGCCCGATTCTCCTAATCATGTTTCTCTATCCATCGAAGAGATATAAGGAATCAAGGCTGCCCTAGAGGCTTCCCGAAAGGAAATTGAAAAATTAGAGCTTGACATACATCGACTTTCCAACAAAAAGAGCCAACTACGCCTCGATCTTAAGGAGAAGAACCAGGAGCTTCAAGATGCCAAGGAAGAGAATGATAGACAAAGGAGTAAAAGAAAGCGTGCAACTGAAGGAGTCCTAAGTGCTAACTTCGATCTAATTGCACATAATGAAAGGTTGGCACAAGCAGGTGTGAAAATTGCAAGATGGAGAAGGCGTTATGAAAAGGCTTCCCATGACAAAGCGGAATCTGAGAAAAATCTAGAAGCTGTAGACTTTGAATTAACTGATAGTACTAAAGATCATAAGGTAGAAATAAGGAATCTAAAATATGATCTTCAAGAAGCTCGCAATTCTGGACAAGAAGAGCGCACAAGGAGATTGACTACGGAAGAAGCACTTTTACAGCGCACCGGTGAGTACAATAGAGCACTTCTAGCTATGGCCTCACTTAGGCAAGTATTCATAAGGCAAAGGGAGATATTTGAGGAATCAAGGGATGAAAAGGATTATTGGAGAAGACAATACACAATTGTTTCTACGGCAAATGAGCATGTGAGCATGGTTCCTAAGATGCTTGAAGAATATGAGAAATGTCGTGAGAATTACGATAAGCTCGTTTTCTTGTGCAATGATTTAATCCAAGACATTCCGAAGAGTTTGGAGAGAGCGGAATCTTCCCCCATCATCCTCCCCGAAGTAGTGAAGGAATTCATGGAGCTTTGTAAAGATATAGTGGACAAGTTCAAGGAGGATATTCATAGGCGTTCTTAGTCATTTATAGTTTTTTTTTTAACTTTAAATTTGGAAGTTTAATTTCTTTTGTTGTTTATTCCCTTTTGTAATATGAACAATTTAAATTGTACTTTCTTTCAAGTATTTTGAATTAATAAAGTGTGTTTACTTCCGCATTATTCATTTTCTTCGCAATTATTCACCAAAAAGGATTATTCAAAGAAAAGGGTTTTACTAAAAAAAAAGAGAAAAAATAATATATATATATATATATATATATATATATATATTATAATAATAATGCGGATAAGACATGAACATAGCATAAACATAGCATTCATAGCACGTATATCATCTTTATTTTCGCAAAACATTAAAAAATAAAATTGTCT
Organism: Vicia villosa; assembly: GCF_029867415.1. NCBI lineage: Eukaryota > Viridiplantae > Streptophyta > Magnoliopsida > Fabales > Fabaceae > Vicia > Vicia villosa. The sequence goes on along the minus strand of NC_081180.1, from coordinate 16,995,488 downwards.
TTATCTCCAGTCACGCCATTGCAACCCGACCGTCATACCAAACAAGATCTCAAAGGAAGAAAGCCATGGAACAACTAGATCAGAATCAAGCCGCCATCGCGAAGAGGTAATCAACCTGAAAGGTACTGTGGAGGAGATCAAAGGAGGAATGACTCAAATGCTGAGTTTCATGAAGGATCTCAGGGATAAGCAGGAGAAGGCTAAGGAAGTTCAGGATCAGTATGAGGAAATATCGGACGATGGCAACCCATTATTGGGATATGTTCGAGACTTTGACCCTCACAAGGCAAATGTTCGCTCCCTTAAGAGGGTCATCAGGACCCATGAAGAGGGAGAGGCCTCTCAAGAAGGATTTATTCCTACTGCTCAGAAGGAGGGGACATCCCGAACAGTTCGCATCCCTGTCAACAATCCTCCTAAGGATGATGACTACTTGGATTTACAGTATGGGGACACATATGACACAAACCAAGTGCCCCAAAACAAGCTGACTTCCCCTAACTCTGGGGAGGATTCTAAGGATAGCAAACAAATCAAGGCGCTGGAAGAAAGACTAAAGGCGTTAGAAGGGTATGATGCCTTCGATGTGGATACTTTCGAAATGAGTTTAGTCCCAGATCTGACTATCCCACACAAATTTAAGGTGCCCAACTTTGAGAAATACAAAGGGCTCACATGCCCAAGGAATCACTTGCACATGTATGTGCGAAAAATGGATGCCTATGCTCATGATCAAAAGCTGATGATGCATTACTTCCAAGATAGCATGAGCGGAGCGTCTGTTGACTGGCACATGAAATTGGAGAAATCCTACATCCGAAGCTGGAATGACCTTGCTAATACATTCCTGAAACAATACAAGTATAATTTGGACATGGCACCTAACCGGATGCAACTACAAAACCTGTCATAGAAGAAGGATGAATCATTCAAGGAGTATGCCCAACGGTGGACGGAAATGGCTTCCCGAGTCCAACCTCCCCTGATGGAGAAGGAGCTGGTAGACATGTTTATGGCCACCTTACAAGGACCGTACTACGATAAAATGGTTGGAAGCCTATCCTCAGGATTTTCAGATTTAGTGGTTATTGGTGAAAGAATCGAGAATGGAATTAAAAATGGGAAGATACAAGGAGCACCGTCTGGATCTTATCACTCAAAGAGGCTCACTCCAACCTTCACAAAAAAGAAGGAAGGAGAGACCAATGCAGTGGTGCATCAAGAATCTAGACCTCCTATGTCGTTTCCACCACAACAAAACCGGTTCCAAGGCCCTCAAAGGAGATTTGATCCTTTGCCTACTTCCAAAAAGGAGATACTAAGATATTTGATAAGTGAATCATTGGTAGAAATCAAACCATTGGCACCTCCTCTTCCAGGAAAAGCTACACCCAACTACAAAGCTAATGAAAGGTGTGAATACCACGCCAACTCTCCCGGACACACATTGGAGCAATGTTGGGCTTTCAAACATATAGTTCAGGATCTGATAGAGTCAGGGGAAATTGCCTTTGACAAACCTAATGTGAAAACAAATCCTATGCCTCACCATGATGGCGCAGTCAATGCAATTGAGGTTGTTACTAAGCAAGAGTTGGTTCAACAAAGAAGCTCCCCCATAGATGCACTTAAGAGGTATCTACTTATAAAGGGGTTCATCTTAGAACACAACGAAGCTTTAAAAGACACTCTGCGAAGGCTCATGGATCAAGGATTGATTCAGCTGAAAGAACATTTTGAGGAAGAATACGTGGCTATGGTGGATAGGAACGAGCCATTGATAATACCCAGTCAAGAGGCAAGGAAGTCGTTAATCATCCCCTGTTCTAAATCACCATTGATGATACCTACACAAGAGCACACTAGGATCATCCCGATCAAAGATCCATATCCTGTGGACAAAATGAAAGTGGTGCCTTGGGAGTACAATTCTGGTATCAACCCTGCTGTGTCAAGCATTGTTGGGCCTGGGGGCATGACTCGTAGCGGTCTCATATTCAAAACTGCACAGGCGCAAATAAAGCCAAGTGGAAACTTGACACAAACTAGTGATCAAGCCGCTATGGGACCAAGTAACGAGACTGACCCTAAGGACAAAGAAGCTACTAATAAGGATGCAGAGGAATTCCTGGCTTTAATCAAGAAAAGTGATTATAGGGTGGTGGACCAATTGCAATAGACACCATCTAAAATATCACTCTTATCACTACTGGTGCACTCCGAGAGGCATCGAGACGCTTTGATGAAGATTCTGAATGCCGCTCATGTAACCAAAGACATCACAGTCAATCAGTTTGATGGAATGGTGGATAATCTAACTACTGGGGTATGTCTGGGGTTCAGTGATCAAGAGTTCCCTCCGCAAGGAAAGGCGCACAACAAAGCCTTGCATATCTCCATACAATATGGAAAGGCTCATCTGGCCAGAGTTTTGATCGACACAGGTTTGTCACTAAATGTGATGCCAAAAGCTACCCTCGACAAGATAGCCTTGAAAGGTCTCGTTGTTAGACCAAGCCATCTAGTGGTTAAAGCTTTCGATGGATCGCAGAGTCCGGTGTTCGGAGAAGTAGATCTTCCTGTTATAGTTGGTCCTCATACCTTCTCCATCAATTTCCAAGTAATGGAGATTGAACCAACTTACACTTGCCTACTATGGCGCCCTTGGATTCACGCAGCAGGAGCAGTCACCTCCACTCTCCATCAGAAGATACAATTTGTGGATGTAAATTCTATAGTGACCATCAATGGAGAAGAGGATATATTTGTCAGTAACCTAGACTCGTACAGATACATCTAGGTTGGAGAAGGGGCACTAGAAACTGCATTCCAAGCACTGGAGATTGCAACTGCTGTCACACTACCTGTGGAAAAGGTGCGAAGGGCGGTAACATCCTGGAGAGATCTACAAGACCTGAATGTGGAAGATTGGGGCGAAATACCCGAAGTAATGGAGAAGAAGGATTGCTTGGGGTTAGGATATCAACCGTCAAAGATCACAAGCACTGTGAAGGAGGAACAACGATTCCCCCCGATTATGCAGACTTTCGTGACAGGAGGGTACGAACATGTGGCTATGATATCCAGCATAGACTCTAAGGAAGGAACATCCAACTTCATCTGAAGGGTCTGATCAGGAGAGCAGCTTTAGAATTGGACAAGCTTGGAGATACCAGAGATAGTCTTCATTTCAAAGTAATTTGCTTTTGTGTTTTATTTCCCTTCAAATAAAGAAAAAAAAACAATAACGTTCATGCCTCGCCCGAAGCATAGAGTTGGTTTGTAAGGGCCCCATTTACTTTCAAGATTTAAAGTTTATTAATAAAATTGTCTTTGCATTTGGTATTGAAAACATTGTCTCTTCTCGCATTTATTTCTTTTCTTTCAAAATGACAAATAAATTCCTTGCACGAAAGCACATTCATATCTGCATACTAAAAACAAAACATAAAACATGTGCAGATCACCTTCTAACACTACCGATAATAATACTGCTGAAACTCAATATAAACTCGAGGCTCTCGCTAATCAGTCCGAAGAAGGGGATGAGGAAGACGATGAACTTCCGGAAGAGTTGTCAAGGTTAATGGACAAGGAATCCAAAAGCATGCTCCCTCCTCAGGAGGCCATTGAAATCATAAACTTGGGTACAGACAAAGAACCCAAGGAAATCAAGATTGGGGCAACACTAAACGAGGACGTGAAAGCAACGCTGATCAAGCTCCTCCACGAGTATGCAGAAATATTTGCTTGGTCATACCGTGACATGCCGGGGTTGGATACGGATATCGTCGTGTATAGGTTACCGCTCAAAGAAGGGTGTGCACCGGTCAGACAAAAGCGTAGAAGGGTTCAACCGGACATGGATAACAAAATCAGAGAAGATGTGCTCAAACAGTTCGACGTCGGGTTTCTTGATGTGGTTGACTATCCACCGTGGATTTCCAATATCGTGCCAGTTCCTAAGAAAGACGGGAAAGTGCGCATGTGCGTGGATTATAGGGATTTAAACAAAGCAAGTCCGAAAGATGACTTTCCACTACCGCACATAGATGTTTTGGTGGATAATACAACGCAAGCTTCGGTGTTCTCCTTCATGGATGGGTTCTCCGGGTATAATCAAATCAAAATGGCTCCCGAAGACATGGAGAAGAAAACCTTCATGACATCCTGGGGCACCTTCTGCTACAAAGTAATGCCTTTTGGATTGCGAAATGCAGGGGCAACATATCAAAGAGCCATGGTCACATTGTTCCATGACATGATTCACAAGGAGGTCGAAGTGTATGTAGACGATATGATTGCCAAGTCTTGTACAGAAGAAAAGCATATCACACACCTACAGAAGTTGTTCGAGCGCTTAAAGAAGTTCAAGCTGAGGTTAAACCCGAACAAGTGCACATTTGGTGTAAGGTCAGGAAAGTTGTTGGGATTCATCGTGAGCCAACGAGGTATAGAAGTAGATCCAGACAAGGTGAAGGCTATACAAGAAATGCCTGTTCCGAGGACAGAAAAGAGGTTCGTGGATTCTTGGGTCGATTGAATTACATCTCAAGGTTTATTTCACATCTAACAGCCACGTGTGAACCTATATTCAAGCTGCTCAGGAAAGATCAACAAATCAAATGGAATGACGATTTTCAAGTAGCCTTCGAAACTATAAAGAGTTACTTGCAAGAACCACCGATACTCATACCTCCCGTACCAGGAAGACCGCTGATCATGTACCTCACAGTTCTCGAAAGGTCTATGGGATGTGTACTGGGGCAACAGGATGAAACGGGCAGAAAAGAGCATGCTATTTACTATCTTAGCAAGAAATTCACAGATTGCGAATCTCGGTATTCACCATTGGAAAAGACATGTTGTGCCCTAGCATGGGCCTCCAAACGTCTAAGGAAATATATGCTGAACCATTCCACATGGCTGATATCGAGGATGGATCCTTTGAAATACGTGTTCGAAAAACATGCTCTCAACGGGTAGAATCGCAAGATGGCAAATGTTACTGTCAGAATACGACATACAATACGTCACTCAAAAGGCGATAAAAGGGAGTGTATTGGGAGAACATCTTGCTCATCAACCCCTCGAAGAATACCAGTCTATGAAGTTTGACTTCCCTGACGAGGATATTATGGTGGTAAGGGACTACGAAATACCAGGACCCGACGAAGGACCTGAACCAGGGGAAATATGGACACTTATGTTCGACGGTGCTTCAAATGCACTAGGACATGGTATAGGGGCAGTCTTGACATCTCCCGGCAATCGGCACTTACCCTTCACTATGAGACTATGCTTTGACTGCACCAACAATATTGCAGAATACGAAGCGTGCATATTGGGGTTAGAAGCTGCGATCGATCTAAGAATTAAACTACTTGAGGTGTATGGGGATTCAGCACTGGTAATCCACCAAGTCAATAAAGAATGGGATACTCGAGATGCAAAGCTAATCCCATATCGAGACCTTATACTGGATAAGAACTTTAGCTTGTAAATAAGCGTAGTCTTTTTGAAAAGTTTCTTTGAAAAGAAGTGGGAAATGATTTTGAATTTGAATTTGAAAAAGAGCAAACAATTAATAGCAACTACCCTAAGTTTAGAAATTTGTTCTTTTAGCTTTTCAGGGTGAAAGGGTCTATCCATACCATGAGAGGGCAGGAAGTCTTTCAATTGGATGGTTAAGGGTCATCGAGGATAATCGTTCACCACAAGACTGTCCCATGCCATAAAGAGGGCAGGTAGTCTAAGGGAATGATATAATAGTCATTTAATCTTTAGGCAACAGGCGAGGATACCTTAGCAATTGGGACAATCGTTATATTTTTATAAGGCAATCTCGAGGGAGTTTCAATAACTTTAAAGGCAGCATTGCTTTAGGTATCCTCGGAATCGGGGGACTTTGACTATTTAGCATACTTAAAGGCAACAAAATTATAAGGCAACAGGCAACAAAGGCAACAAGAGGGATTACCCTAAAGGTGTGTGGGTGCAACAATCACGTGGTTAACTTCGATGATATTTATCTTATAAGTTAGTGATCTATATCCAGTTAATAGTCTTGCACTCCCTAGGGTTACTAACCACGCAGTTTAAAATTGCAGAAATTAAAGACAGAAAAATAAAAGTTCCTACGCTATTACAATAAACACCTGCGGGGATGGGGAATTAAAGCAAAAAATAAGAAATATAAGTAATTAATTTAATTATCTTTATCTTGAGCCTTGATCTTCCTCGTCGAACCTTCGATTGACTCTGAACATCTGAGAATTAAATAGAAAATAATAGGGGTGAGTGTAGGACAGATTCATTAACTGTTGAGGCAAACCCTATTTTAATTCAAAAGGCGAAATAAGAATAAAATGATGTTTAAATAAAAAATAGAAACTTAGCTTTTTTGAACTGGTACGGCGCGTGGCTGAAGAATCTTGGCCAACCCTGAAAAATGAAGAAAAGAAAGGTAGAAAACTTTTTGTGACAAATAAAAGGCATTGATAATAAATAAAAGAGGTTCTAAAAAAGGTAAAGGTTTTGAAAATATTCAGGGTAAACCCTGATTTTTAGGGAATGAAGGTTTTATGAGAAAACTCGACACACTAAGTTAATGGACAACACCTGCCTAAAGATTTCTAGGGTTATCTATGGTTGTTGAAATTAAAGGCTAAACCTATAATTAAAATTAAAATTAAAAAAAATAATTCTAATTATTTAGGTAAAAAAAATTAGACTAATCCTAATTAAATTAATCCTAATTTAAATTAATTATCCAAATTTAATTAATTAAATTATTTAACTATTTAACTCAAAAGTTAGTTACTAAAATAATTAACTAAATCAATTTTATTAAATCAAAAACCCTAAAAAAACTCATTTGTTCTTAAAAAAAACTATGTGAAAAACCAAAACAAAAAAGTAAAAACAAACAACAAACAGTAAAAGACAAAACCTGGCGCTGGGATCTGGTGTGGTGAGTCTGTGAGGCTCCATGGTGAAGAAGCACTCCCACGTTCCTTAGATCTGGGCGAATGGATCTCCAACGGTGGAGATGTGGAATTGCACCGTAAGCCAATGGAGAATGGGGCACTGGATCTGCAAGCAAGTGTAAACTTACAAATAATAAAAATAATACGTGACACTGAAGATCGAACGCACTCCCCTTTGGTCATCAGCCTTTCTGGTTTGCCAACTGGACTGCAATCGTTTGATGTTAATTTAACAACCAAAAAAGTAATAAATATAAATAAAAAAGGGTTAAATGGAAGAAAGTCAAATGCACAGTCAGAGCGGACCCCCAGCGTTTGACTGGCCAATAACAACAAGCCACGCAGCCATCTCCTTTCTTCTTCTTTGTTAAACCTGGACTTTTTAGCTACGGTTTTGCTTGAATAGTAGCTGCTATTTAGCTTCCAAATACTTGTAGCTATCCTGTGAAATTAAGAACTTAAACAAACAGCCACAAATTTGCTACGACAATCTGGGTTTTTGCTACGATATTTTCGTAGTTGAACCTGCAATTTTGAAAAACTTAAAAAAACAATTCAATCATGCAATAAAATAACCCAGATCTTCTTAAAATATCGCTATGGATTCATTGGCGACGTTTTTGGGTCCTGGGACGGCCTAAATTGATGAATACGAAAGCTTTCCTTCCTTGTGCCCTAGCCATGGGAACTCACGGTTTTGGCTTCCAAGCTTATGAATAATGGCTCAAATCTTCTCTAAAACATCACATAAACTCAAGAAAACAATGAGATCACATGAAATCGTAATTATTTGTGAGATACGAATAACACCAAATACACATGCATATGGAGAGCGTGAAGTATGAGTTTTAAGTGTTATTTCATGTTATGAAACGTGTGAACTTACTATATACTACCTTGTGAGTGGAACGGAGGAGTTATTTGGCCTTGAGATGGCTTGGAAGAAGAATACGAAAATTGCACTATTCTTGCCAAATTTTGGAACCTTGAAACCTTGCCCTCTCCTCCAATTTTTTCGTCCTCCTTAGGGTTTGCATGTGTTAGATATATATAGTGTGATTTTAGGTCAAGAAACATGGAGCAAATGCCTTGTCTTTATGAGGAAAAATTTGATTTCCAATTTGCATTAAACTTGATTTTTTGCTTCAATCATGTTCCAATATTTCCTTTCACGAAATTTAGTCATATATTTGATTTATTGGCTGATTGGAATTGATTGGAAAATATCAATCACATCTTTTTATATTTTTTCCAAATCTTTGATTTTAGCCATAATTTTAATGAATAAAATTCAATAAAAAATCAAATAATAATCATAAATTCGTGGCTTTGGACATGAAGCTTCTAGATGACTTGGGTAGCAAGATTAGATCATAAAAACTTGGGCCTATTTGCAAGAAAATTCATTTTGAAGCCTTTTGTTTCACATTTTTCTTCTCAAAATTGACTAACTTTGACAAGGCATATCTCCCTCAATTTTTAAGATATGGAAGAGTTCTAGGACTTTTTGGAAAGCTCAAGATGTCCTCTACAAGCCACTTTGGAAGCTTTTCTCCATTTGAGGATTTTATCTTAATGAAATGGCTCCTGACAAAAAACAGCTTTTTGCGATCTTCTAGAAGGACCTGTAATGTATTGGCTCGTATCTCTTATGCGGAAGCATTTCTTGACCTTGGGCCCAACATCAAAGATGTAGAGAATCAAATTTCCTTGAGAATGAGCTTTGGTTGAGGAATTTATGAGAAAGTATGAGAGAGTTATGGCTGGTCAAAGTTCAGTTGACTTTCTCCTATAAAACCCTAATTTAGAATTTTGAGTTTTGTTGATTTCTGAACTTTCCTTGATGAGTCATGATCAATCCTTGATCAAATGATGAATGATACTTCCAAATGAGTATGTTGACCAAAAATCAGGAGTTTTGACTATACTTTGACCACAGTTGACTTTTAGGTCAAACTAGTCGACTGTTGACCATTTGAACTTTTGACTGAGCAATCTTATGAATCAGAGCTTGCAACTTGGCATGAGGATCCTTTGAGGCATATGAGAGACCGAGGGTTCCATTTGAGGTATTAGAACTTGATTTTACTTTGAAAAGATCAAAACCCTAGTTTGAGGGTTGTTGTTTAGGAGAGTGTACAGTCAGTCAAATCTTGAGCTTCTGATATTCAAATGAGCTTGAGTATAAAAATGTGGTGGGAAAATTTTGGGGTATGACACCAGCATTTTGTCATTTTTTAATTTAAATCATTATTTCTTTTATCTATTTTGACGGACTTATCAATATTATATAAACTTTTTATTTATTAATTAATTGGGGGTCAAAATTATATATTAATATTAAGGTTAATTATTTAGTTAGTTTTTAGGATCATTGGTTATATTAATATTAGGTCTATTATTTAGGATTTTATTATTATTAAAATTACAATTAGATTGTTAACCTAGTTTATTTTAGATATTTAATAAGTAGGGTAGATGTTTAAGAGTTCAATTATGTTACTGATCAGTGTTATTGTTAATTATTCAAATAATTAGGATAATTAGTTAGATGGGTTAATTAAGATTAATGGACTGATATTTTTGTTGGACCAAAACAAATTAGCAAGGATTGGGCCATGGATCAGGTTTGGATCGGGTCATAACCAACCCGGGTCCTGTTCACCTTCGTTCTCACCCAAACGGAACCAGCCAAACCCTAACGGCGGCCAAGGAATTCGAACCCTAATCATCAATCAAACTTCATCTCAAGCCCAGAAAATGAAATCAAATCTTCAACCAAAATCAAATAACAATCAAAGATATTTGTTGAATGAAGGAAATCTGTGATTGAATCAGTATATTACATTATCAAAATCAATTACAAAGGAAACGGAAATACAAATCAGATCCTAAAACTAATTGAATCAAATCTCAACAAATTAAAACGTAATACAATCAAATCTTTCTTAAAATCTAATCTAAACCTAACACTATAAATATGAAAGAAGAAATTAGAATTGGGGAGGATTTTTCGGGGAAGAAACTCTTGGAGCCGCCGCGAATGAACAAACCCTAAAGATCTTCGAGTTTATCTTCATCTCGATTGAACCTGCAATCACAGAGAAAGAAGAAGAAGATTAGAGGGAGGGAGCTAACACGTTCTAGAATTCAAGAACATAAGGTACCAAATCAAATACTTAGCTTAGGGCTTTCTCTTCGCATGAATGATTGTGGATTTTGATTGTGTTTTTTTTCTGGAAAATTATAGACTAGGGTTCATAAATCTAGGGTTAGGGTTCTTATTTAAGCTAGGGTTCATGAGGGTTAGGGTTTGGGACGATAGGGTTTATTGTTTATGTACGTTTCTGGGTATATTGGATGAAGGTGAGGGTCGGAGAAGAGGAAGATCAAAACGATCTTCATCTGGGGGAGTGAATCTGGGTTTTCTGGGTTGGGGATGGTTGAAGATTTGAAGATCCCGGTTGAATTTCAACCGGAGATCTGGGTTTCACGGCGGACGGGGGTGGGTTTCATGGTGGTAGGTGGTGGTTTTTCTGGGTTTTGTTTGAGTGTGAGGGAGAACTAAGAGAGAGAAGGGGAGGTTAGAGAGAGAAAGATAGGAGAGAAATGAGGCGGAGAAGAGAGACAGACGAGGGATAACACCGTCCTTGTCTCGGTGGGTGAAGAACACGTGGCTTTCTCATGGCCACTTGTTGACGCGTGCGGACATGATTTGCTGCGTATGTCCTACCATACACCTCAACTTGAAACGCGTACAAACCGTCCATTTGGCATCAGATTTAGATTAACAGCCATGATCCTGAACGCACACCAAAGCCACACACCTTCGCCACATACAACCAACGGACCAGGAATAACAATGGGCTTAACCCAAATCCTGTTTGCACCTCCTCAATTACTACCCAAGAACAAAAACATCCCCCCTGTATAAATAAAATAAAAATTGATTAATTAACTTTATAAATTTTAGTTAATTGTTTATTTGTTTTTTTTAAATATAATTTTCTCCTCGATCCGACTATACTTATTAGTCGCATTGGCGAGAAATAAATTTAATCTAAATAATTTATTTATTAATATTAATTCTGATTTAATTGGTTCTCGGCTAATTCTCTCCTCGATCCGACTAAATTTATTAGTCGCATTGGCGAGAGATAAAATAATAAAACATAAATATTGAAATTCATTATCGTGTAGTAACTAAATCTATTGGTTATGAGAGATGATGATAAAACATGAAATTTAATTACATAACTAAAATACACTTTATTTGTTATTCGTGACGATCGAATCTATCGGTCGGAATGGTTAGCAATACTTTATCTAATTCGTTAATTATAATGATCAAATCTATTGATCATCGCACGTAACGAAAACATATCAAACTAGGGTTGTACGCTATAATTAAAACACTCATTTCATCTTCAAATCACAAATTCAAAACTACGATAGGCCATTCAAAAAGCCTTCAAAATAATTTCATAATCAATTCTAAGGCGTACAACCCGTGCCCCGAACTACGTTGACTCTGATTCTCCTAAGGAGATACGTAGGCACTTGGAAACAAGGCGAGTCCCCCTCCTCAAAACCTCAATTCGTTCAAATCTCACTTTTCGCCCTATTCACTTCTTTAGCTATTAAACCTTAATAGTTTAAGCCATAAACCTCCGCCTCTCAATTCAAAACCTTAGGAAAGGGTTAAGGGTGCCTAACACCTTCCCTTGACCTGATTATAATAACTTACCCAAATTTCTTTATACTGTGTAGGGTTTCCTATTCGCCCTGGTAGAATAGGTGGAGACTCTAAACCTTTATTTTTGGGGCAGGTTGCTACAGAGTGCACAATATCTGACCTAGTTCCTCTTGGTACAACGAGTGGAATTTGACGAAAATCACCACCAAATACTACAACTTTTCCTCCAAATATTTCATTGCATGGTTTTGCGGCATCACCCATGATATCTTTCAAAGACTTGTCAGGAGCTTCAAAACACCACTTATTTGTCATTAGAGCCTCATCCCATATAATCAACTTAGTAATTTTCAACAACCCTGCAAGGTCGTCTTTTTTATTAATGTTACATGTGGATGAATCAAGACATGGGACTGGAATTTTGAATCTTGAATGGACGGTTCTTCCTCCTGGTAGAAGTAGAATTGCAATACCACTTGATGCAACATTCAAAACAATATCGCGATTTGAACGTAAGGGTGCCAAAAGTGGGTTCCACATGAATTTTTTTCCGGTTTCGCCGTAACCATATAAAAAAAGACACCTCCTTGTTATTCTGTAACAACTTGCATAATTTCATTATAAATCTTCAATTGCTCGGCTACATGAATATAAAAAAATAAGGATTAGTGAAGATATTTCAAAATAAAAACATATTAAAGAAATGGTCCCTTAGTAGAAGATGGTTGATTTTATTTGTCCTTTTACAAACAAATTTGATTTATGTTACTCCCATTAAAAATTATAAATGAAACCAAATGTTAAATGTGTTTCTAACTGAACATCAATTTTTACTGAAGATGAGCTACCAACTTTTACTGAAGGTAGGAAAAAAATCTAAACATCAACTTATACTGAAGATGTAGATACAAAAGGTACACCGACTTTTACTGAAGGTGGGCTACCAAACAAAGGTATATAAACAACTTTGTCTTTCAAAAATTAGGGGTGCAGACATAAGTGCACGGTCTCAACAAGAATCATCCAGCGATCGAAATTCAATCCATGAAAAAATAGAAAGAAATTGTCAAACAAGACTGGATCAAGTGAGGGCATAACTCACTAGTTTTTTCTATTCAAAATAAATCGAATAGAAGTACTGAAACACAAATCATCCACGAGGAACGAATTCAGGGAGGAATTAAAGAAAGTGAACGCTTTTCTGCCTAGAGGTTCTCTAAATGAAAGAGGACTCTGGTGAAAGTAAACTTTTTGTTAACACATAAATGGATAATGAATGTATGACTATTTTTTATGTATGTGATGATGTATATTTTTGTCAACTGATAGTAAGTGTGCTTTCTAATAAGTATAATTTTTCAACTTTGAAAATCGACACTTTATTATACGCTTCCTTTGGATCATCATCTTCCGCTATATATCATCATCATACAATTGACTAAAAGCATAACGATCAAGCTCAAATATAACTATTGATTTATGCATGCTAAAACAAATCGATTCAAACTTGTTTCAAAGATGTGAAATCATGAAGGAGACTCAATAAATGATAGTAGGCAAAAATAATAAGACAAATAATAAAATAACGGTATTGGAGATGATCCCCTTAAATGTATTACGGACATGCAACTATAAGATATTTTTGCCTACCACTGCCTAGAGATTGGGGTGGACTCTTGAAACCTACATATTCTTGTTAAATCTAAATGTGTAACCTTAAGATATTAAAAAAATAATTTAAGTTGTTAAAGGTTTAATTACTTAGAGATTAGGTTTAAATTAACTTGAGAATGGATAATAACATAAGATGATAATTTTAATTGGTAAAGTCAAAAAATGAGTACAAGGTAAACCCCAAAGTTAGTCTCATCCTTGATAACTATATTATATTTTACAAACACATAATTTACTTTTATCTTATTATTCATACCAACTTTAGAAACTTTTTGTTCAAAGAGTAAAATGTTTAATTTTAATTCAATAATAATTTTAGGTCTTCATCAATTTTGATAATTTTCCCCGTTTATTTTTTGTAATGATTCATTACACTTGTTGAATCGAAATCACATTTTGGTAACATTCAGTGCTTTCTTTTTAGATATTGTTGCTACAATCCTGCTAACTGACATACATATGTAACTATAAATGTCACATTCAATGAATTTGACACCTTATATTTCTTTACGTAATCTCATTCTTCTCTTCAAATAGAAATACAACGAGAAGAGTCGAATAAGTTGGAATTGAATAGTTTAAGGATATTTATATAGTATCTGATGAGGTTTTTTAGAAGAATCCTCAAAGCCAAATGGCTTGTATGGAAATTAAAATTATGAGAAAATTTTTAACCATCATATAATTTTATTTTTTTTTAAATCTTAGTATCCATGTAACCCACATTATATAATCATATAGTGTTATAAATCTATTAAGGCTTCTTAGTCTTCATGTCCTTACAGGTATAACACACACTGGTACTTTTTACCAGTACAAAATTATATTACAATTTTTTTATAATTGAAAAAGAATTATCAAAAGATATTTTTTATATGAAATACAACCCGCGAACTGGACCCATAATTCAGTCTATTTTATGTTTACTTCAGTGTCTTATCAAATCTCAAGCTTCTTATGAAGTGCTGCTTAAAGGACATGTTAGCAATAATTATCTGTATGAATTCTGTAACACCCCAATTCTACCCAACGTTTATATTAAAATCAGAGTGCCAAAATTCCGACTTAACTTAAGGTATTACATTCAACTTTAAAACCAACAACGGAAACAACAATTTTTTTTTTAAACAGATACATAGCACTATAATAAAATAAAGAATTTTCAACAAGTATTTAGTCTCAATGATTCACCTTAAATTAAGTAACTGCAGCGGAAAACAAATCAACTTAAACTGCGAGTAATCATAGCATCTTCCAACAACTTAAATCAACAACAAAATCCTCAAAATAACAACCGAATTCGACTTGAAATTAAATAGCAACATAAATCAAAACAAGCGTTCGTTTCCCCCCGAGTGCTACGTATCAGAGCAACGACACCCAAAAGCTACTAAATCTTTACTCCTCGTTACCTGCACGTTACCAATATAAAGGCAACGGCGAAAACAAAGAAAGGGTGAGATATCGAAAAGTATAAGCAAAAGTATGATAATTGATATATTAGACATAGAATCATACAATATTCACCACATTCATAAATAACGACAATACAATAATCAACCAACTTACATAGCAACCACAACGACGTCAAAATGCGATTCAACATGAAACTCGACTATGCAAATGCATGTGGATCCATCGGAGTAAAACTCTCAGCTTAGTCATATGCCAGATTATTGAGGCATTCCAACAACTTCAACAGGGTGCCATCAAGGCCAACTTAATCGGATGCCAATTCAGGCCAACTTAAACAATGCCATGTTATGCGACAACAATGAACGGCATTCAATCAACAATATCACAACGAAATCATAACAACAACAAAAACAACAACTTAACCGCAACTTAAACAATTTTCAACTTTGGCTATTTGAGCCTACAACTAAAACTTGTCCAAATTCGAGACAAAGCCAACTTATTTCAACGGTACCTGCAATTCACGCAATTCGGTATAATATTCAACAACATGACCAACCGACGTTATCTAATTATATATATATATATATATATATATATATTCGAACCACCCCGACGAATTTCCTCTACTTCTGGTTATTTAATTTTTTCGCTTAATTTACTAATTCGACTGATTCAACACTATTTCTATTCATTGCTATCACTGCCTATTATTAATTAGCCTCTACAAATTTTATTATTCTGATTTAAATAATTTCCCTGCATTCAAAATTATGTTGTAAACAAAATACAACTCGGTTACTACATGAACCAGTATCTATTAGTAAATCTGCTATCAGCTATTTCTTGTTTCTACTAAACTGTAATGTATCATTCTAAGCCATTATCCATTTATCTATTTTATATATCTATTAGTAAATTAGTATATTATATGTATATACCTATTTTATATAACTAAGCCATTATCCATTTTCAATTTACTAATTAAATTAAGCTTATTTTATGTTTTCATACATTTTCAGGAGAAAGAAAAAGAGTGGATGTATGTGGGACACCCTTCCCCAAGTAAGGGAAACCCGTCCCCAAGCAAGGGATACCCGTCCCCATCTCATTTATATTTTTTTTCTTTTTTGTTCTTGCCTTGGGGACTACAGTCCCTCCCCCAAAGACCCATGTCCCACTTCTATTTCTTCTCTGGTTCTGGATACGCACAGAACCAATTTGTTCAATAAAGTTCATCGATTCACCTACATATTTGTATATATCACAGACTTAATACAACATATTGCAAATGACAATATCCACGAAACAACTTCGTTTTGAAATTTCAGATCAACCGGTACGCCAACAAAATCACAGAAAATCACAAATTCAACACATGAGCACATAATTAGCAGTAAAGTTATACAACTCTAAATCCCATATTACAACCATCATACAATCGATTATATTAGTTGAACCCCACCCCTTACCTTTGGATTGAACGGAGCTCGAAAATTCGATCAGAATCGTGACTGCCAAATTGAATCCTAAGTTGCTAGCACCAAAACCCTTGATCCCAAAAATTCTTTTCCTCTCTGCTACGTACTATTGGTATTTGTTTCTCTCAGGTTTTGTTTTTTAACTACTACGACAACTCTAACAAACCTACTAAATTAAATGGTCTTCTAAACTCAAGTTTGGGTTTTACCAACTAATACCCCTCTATCGCCAATGCCACACGTAATCTAAACTCACTTATTTAATTAAAACTCTCAATTTACTCGCTAACTCTCGTTTTACGGTCAAACTTAATTTACTCAGAAAATTCCCAAAATAATACCTGACACTCTAATAATATTTCTAATACCAAAAATATTAAAAGTCCCCATTAATTATCGATCCGCTATCCCTAACTTATACCAACTAAAACGCCCCCAAAACGCGAAAAATTCCATAAACACTCCAAGCGTCTAAATTAAGCGAATAATCGAATTTCCGGGCGTTACAACTCTTCCCCACTTAGAATATTTTCGTCCTCGAAAATCTATACGACATCACAATAATTAACTTTGCTTCCACACTTCACTTCTCCGATCCCAAATTCTGGTTTTGACTACTTTTTGGCCACTACCCCTCAACAACTCAACCATACTAATTCCTTACCCACGAAAATATTTTATACTAATAACAACAACCCAAGCAACGGATAACACAAGCATCAAATGTAGCTATTAAAGGAGTATTACTAACGAAACATTACCTCCAACACGCTCGTCCTCACAATCAGTCTGACTTACCGCCAACGCGAACACTTTTCCACCAGATTGAGTCTTCTTTGGTTTCAGGCACTGACTCCCAATGTGTCCTTCTTCACCGCAGTTAAAACAAACCATTTCCTTATGTTTGCAATCTGACATAGCATGTCCCATCTTACCACAACGAAAACATTTCTTCACTTCAAGGTTGCACGCATTACTCTTATGACCAGGTTTCTCGCAATTGAAACAAACGACATTGGCAGGAGCTTCTCCCCCACTAGTTCTCTTGCTGTCAGCCACATCTGCTTTACTCTTTCCAACTAGAGCATCATAAGGTGTGCTACGGTTCTGCTTGCCTCTCTTATCTTTGACAATTATGTAATATGCATTATGATCTTCTTCATAAATCCTGCAACTATCAACCAAATTAGGAAAGATGCGAATCTTTTGATACCCAACAGCTTTCTTGATTTCAGAGCGCAATCCGTTCTCAAACTTGATGCGCTTCGAAAACTCAGTTCCTGTTCCATCATAATACGGGTAGAACTTAGCCAACTCAGTGAACTTTGTAGCATACTCTGTCACTGACATATCCCCCTGTTTCAGCTCAAGGAACTCAATCTCCTTCTTACCCCGAACATCTTCAGGATAATACTTCCCTAAAAACTCTCTGCGGAACACAACCCAAGTGATCTCTTCACCAGCAACTTCCAATCTCTGGCGAGTTTCTAGCCACCAGTCATCAGCTTCGACTGCCAGCATATGAGTTCCGTACCGAACCTTCTGCGCATGAATGTTGTCCATCACGCGGAAGATTCTCTCAATCTCCTTCAACCATTCCAACGCGCCATCAGGGTCATGCTTGCCTTTGAAGACCGGGGGATTCTCCCTCTGGAACGTTGCCAAACTGCGAGATCCAGCATTCTCATCAGCATTCGGCTGATTTGCCAAGGCCTGAGCCATAGCCTCCAAAGCAGCAGCAATCGCAGCATCGTTTCTACCTGCCATCTCAACTAAGCACTCCAACATAAACAACAGTCAGATAAAGTAGGTAACAATACTCGATTGTTAACTAACTACGACTCGACAACTCACTTATTTAATTAAAACTCTCAATTTACTCGCTAACTCTCATTTTACGGTCAAACTTAATTTATTCAGAAAATTCCCAAGATAATACCTGACACTCTAATAATTTTCTAATACCAAAAATATTAAAAATCTCGATTAATTATCGATCCGCTATCCCTAACTAATACCAACTAAAACGTCCCAAAACGCGAAAAAATCCATAAACACTCCAAACATCTAAAGTAAGTGAATAATCGAATTTCTGGGCATTACAAATTCTTCTTAATCAATCTGTCCAGTTCCAGTCCTGACGCATCTACGAGTCCCTGTTTTCAAATAATGTCTGCTATTATTATTTCTAATATTGTTAATTCTAGATCTACTAATAAGTGACATTTGAGGCTATGCCACCCTAGCATGCATACTCTTAAACTTGTACTAAACAATTGTAATGTTCCATTCAATAATAAAGATTGTAATTCCTTTTGTACTCCTTGTTGTATGGGCAAGTCTCACAGAATTCCCTCTTCACCATCACACACTATAGATTCTAAGCCCCTGGAATTAATTTATGGTGACCTATGGGGACCTTCTCCCAATTTGTCTACTTTATGTTTCAAGTACTACATGTCCTTTATTGATGCTTGTACAAAGTTCACTTGGATCTACTTTCTTAAAAATAATTCTGAGGCTTTGAATATTTTTAAACTGTTTAAAAACATGGTTGAGTTGCAACATGGACTTCCTATTAAATCCCCTCAATATGACTAGGGTGGGGATTTTAGACCCTTCCACGGGTATCTCACTAAGTTAAGCATACTTCATCAGGGTCATTGTCCCTCACACACACACACCATCAGAATTGTGTTATAGAGAGAAAACATATGAACATAATGGAAACAAGCGTAACCTTGCTTAGCCAAGCATCATTACTTCTTCCATATTGGAAATTTGCCTTTTTCACTGTTGTCTATCTCACTAACAACCTCCTCCTAATCCTCTTATGCTTTATCTTCCTGTTCTCGAAGTTCTCATTCCTGAAGAGCATGCCGCTGGTCAACTGGATCTCACTCTGGTTGAAACTCCTTCTGAGCGGCTACGTGGAGAATCTTCGGGTATGGAAAAGGCACATGCATCATGTTGAAACACTGCTGAAATAACTCTGGAAATTTCTTTGTACAGTTTTGTAAGCAAGTGAACTTTTGTTAGTTAACTTGTAGCAAAGAGCTTTGGTTCGATATTTGCTTAACACTTTTGTATTAATTGTTTGTATTTCAAACTTGTGTAATTTGCTATCAAGGAGCATCCTTGTAAACACAAAAACTTTGTATTCAACGAGTGAAGTTGATAGTTCTTTGAGAGACTAGGGTTGTAGTTAGAACTCTCAAGAAGACACTGATAGTTAGTCTTTGTGGTTTGCAATAAGTGACAATTGTTCTTTGTTATGGTTTGCAATATTGACATGTAGTCTTTATTGTGGTTATGTGATCAATTTGGTTATAGTTGATTGAGTCCTTGTTGATAAGGCAAAATCACCTTGGAGGGTGGATTGGAGTAACTTCGTTAATAGTGAGTCAGGATAAAAATAATTGTGTTATTTATTTTTGTTCTTGTGTTCTTGCGTTTTTTATTTGAGAAGAAATTGTTTATAAACCTTGAAACCCAATTCAACCCCCCTTTCTTGTGTTTCATGCATCTTAAGCAACATGGACTTCCTATCAAATCCTTTCAATATGACTGGGGTGGGGAGTTTAGACTCTTCAACAGGTATCTCTCAGAGTTAGGCATTCTTCACAGGATCATTTTTCCTCATACACACCATCATAATGGTGTTATAGAGAGAAAACATAGACACATAGTGGACAC
Source organism: Vicia villosa (assembly GCF_029867415.1). Classification (NCBI taxonomy): domain Eukaryota; kingdom Viridiplantae; phylum Streptophyta; class Magnoliopsida; order Fabales; family Fabaceae; genus Vicia; species Vicia villosa. Next base: position 16,975,536 of record NC_081180.1, on the reverse strand, counting down.
AAGTCTAACCTTGCTTAGACAAGCATCCTTACCTCTTCCATATTGGGACTTTGCCTTTTCCACTGTTGTTTATCTCATTAACTGACTTCCTTCAACCTCGGTTAATTTTCAGGTGCCTTAATCACTTCTGTTTGGCACCATATGACTCAAATGTGAATAAAGTATGAACATGTGAATATTAAATTATAAGAAATTACAAATACGTAAACAAACTATATCTCATACACTCAAATTAGCAAAAATCAAAACAAGTAAACGATCATAGGATAATGTGACTACACTTTTGAGGAAATCGCCCCTAGCTGAGGGACTCGCCCTTTAAAAATAGACGCCTTCAACTGAGGGACTCGCCCCTACTTAAGGCACTCTCCCTTTAAAAATAGACGCCTTCAGTCTAGGGGCTCACCCATAGCTAAGGGACTCTCCCCGTAGTATGTCCGCCTTCGACTAAGGGACTCCCCAATATGGCGATGGCGCACCTTGTATGAAAAAGGAAAGCTTGAAATAACTTCGTCCTAAGATAAGCCCTCGTGCTTGAGGGACTATGTGGTGTTATATTTATGAAGGGTGCAATTTAGGTTGCCCTCACCTAGGAATCTTATCCCCCAGACGATGACTTGGATACTCGCCTAAAGGTATCAATGACATGTAAAGACGTTAGTCAATAAAGATGGAGTCTCCACTAACTTCGGACACATAGGTGGTCAATAACCTCCCCTAATTAGAAGGGAGCGGTTTTTTCCACCCAGGGTTACTCAAACCATATGCCCAGAGCCTCAATAAATACCCTATCTCAAGGATGAGGAAAATTATTCTCTGCACCTTAAAATTGTAGTGCTTACAAAGACATAATGCGCCACTGACCATATTCCATACATTTGTTCTCAAGCACCACCAGTCATTAGTGAAAATTTTCACCTTACGTGAGCAGGACTCCTAAACTGCCTCAAAACAACACCGGGCATGGCTTCTCGTCGCCATAGACAAACTCTAACCACCATATAGTGTTATAAATCTAGTAAGGCCTCTAAGTCTCCATCCTCTTACAGGAGGAACATGCACACATGTACTTTTTGACCGGTACATAATTATATAACAAATATTTTTGTAATTGAAAAAAATTTATCCAAAAATTTGTTTTATATGAAATATAACCCGCAAACTCAACCCCATCAACCCATAAATGAACGAGTCGGTTTGGTTTGATTTTGACTGTGAAATCGCAGGTTGGACGATAAATCCAACTTCTTGAAAAATAAGTTTTTTAAAAAGTCAAAATAAACATACCCAACATTATACTTCTAAATGATTTTTGCCTTTTGAAATAAATATTTATTAATAATATTTTTGATTGACTAATTATAATGTTGATAATCCTATGGGTAGGCTATGAATTACCTTAGTTTTAAAATATTATAAGTCTTTATATTTTTTTTCAAAATTGAAAAATTAATTTTGATATCGTATACGTATAACATAAACATTGAAAATTAAAACATAGTCGAAATCATAATGTTTTTCAAAAAATTATAATTTAAAAATAATTTTTATGAAAAACTATTTGAAATAGTTTAAAAATTAAATGATATTTTGAAACTTTCATATTTTTCAATAACATAAAAAAATATTAAAATAATATTTTAAGACTAATTATTTAAACTAAATTTTCATCTCAAACTTTTATTGTAAATTAAAATATAAAACGAATTTATTACAAAATTAAAAAAAATGGAATGTGTGAGATCGTAAATAAAATCATCACTCTTCTTATTTGAACAAACTTACAGAAGTAAAACCAAAATATAACAAACTTAACAAAACTGAAACTGAAAATGTCTTCTTCTTCTTATTCTTCTTCTTCTCTTTCTGAAGAAATCTTGTTCATTCTCAGAGATCCTAATCCAAAAAACCAAACATTTAATGATCTTATTGGTTTGCATCAACCAGAAGATAAAACAAAGTATATTTTGTCAAACATTTTAGGTCTTTCGTCACTTCCGAATTACAGGTATGGTTAGAGATGTCAAAAGAGCCCTAAATGAAAAAGCCTTAACATTTAGGCCCTCTATATGTTTTTTTTTTTTAAGCCCCATATAAAATGAATATTTTCTTGGCCCCTTATTTTTGAGCCCCTTCATAATTTTGTTTTTTAATGGGTCCAAGAAAGGGGCTCAAAACCAGATTTATTTGAAATAAAATATTTAGTTCTTTTTTAATTATATGATTAAAAATTTTAATTGAAAAATACAAAAATATATTTTTAAAAAATAGTTTTCTTTACAAAATATAAATTTGACTTTATTTTTTTCAAAAATAATAAAATTCGGTTATTTCAAAAAATAAGAAAACTTTGTTTTTTTGCCAAAAAATTAAAAAAGTCTATTTTTAAAAAAAATAAAAAACCGATTATTTTCGAGAATAATTATAATACCCCGATTCTCCGACACAGGTAATTATCACTTAAATTGGTTAATGGTATTTAGAAGACATTCTTGACCAAAGAAATATTATAAATATCTAAAGGAATTAGTTGGATTTGAACTAAATGGCACTTTGGTGATTATGACTTAGTTGGAGGGTATTTTGGAGATAAGACATGTTAGCATGTAATCTTAAGGCCTAGTTTGGTGGAGGGACATAACAAAATCAGAATTCATGGAAAGAAGGAACTTAGAAGCAAGTGAGAGAAAGAAGAAATCATGTTCATCTTTTTCATTTTTCGTATTTCATGGTGCAGCTCTACTAAAAAGGTAATATCTCTTAGCTCACAACTCGGGTTGAGATGACTTTGGATTTTTTGGAAAGCTTATGAAATTTCCTTCAGTTTGATATATTATTTCGTATTAACAAGTTATATATTCAAAGAGAAAAATACAGTTGAAGATGGAGGACTCATGTTGAAAATGGTGTAAAAGATGGAGTTTTGGTCAAGTTAGGAACTCAATTGCAGCATGGATGTCATTTTAATCACCTCTCAACCAAGGTGAGTTCCATAGATATGAACTTGGGTAGGTTTTAGAGAAAATGCATGATTGAGGGTTTAGTTTGTGATATAATCTTTGCATGCTCGATTAGTTGGTGATACATATTCTTTGTATGACAATTAATATTGCATGTTGTTATTCTATAGAAAGGAACTTTGGTAGGTTTCTCGTGGAAAATGCATGATTGAAGGTTTATTTTGTGATACAATCTTTGCATGCTTGATTAGTTGGTGATACATGTTCTTTGCATGACAATTTATATTGCATGTTGTTATTCTATTTTCCTTTCCTGTTGGAAACTTAACATTGCGAAAATAGGTCCGAGGTCGAAAATGCAACAACTTTTGAAACTTTTGGATGATAACTAATATGTTTCAAGATACAGAGTTACGGTTTGTGACATATTTTGGACTCATTTCGAAAGTATTAAGTTGTTCAACACATTTCCAACCGTCCTTATAATTGATTTGACGTACAAGACCAACAAGTATAGGCTACTGCTTCTAAAAATTGTTGGTGTGACCCCACGAACATGACATTTTTGGTTGGGATTGAATTTTATTTTTCAAGAAGTGAATCAGGCGGATACGACGGGTCCGGATAGTTCGAAGTGCGGGTGTACAATTAGGAAAATTTACAGGCTTCCATGTGCTTGTCTAATTTCTAAAAAGATGAAGTTGAATTCCCGGATACGCATGGATGAAGTAATCGATCATTGGAAAAAACTCTGTTTTGATGATTACGAACCGACGAAAGAGGGTGAATCCAATATAATCATCACCATCGAGTTGGAAGAGATCATGGATAAATTTTCTAAAACGGGTGACACCATGGAATATCACATAAAAGAAAAATTGCGAATAAAACCAAGGGTGCGCCTAAGAAGACGAAAAGTACCCAAGATGACACATCAACTAAACAGACTTCTTCTTATCATAATATGTTGGGTTAAATAGCTTTCACCCTTGTAATAATAGCGGTTTTGATTTTCCCCCTGTTAAAAACAATCTAATTAGCTTTTAATTATTTATATATAATTAGTTTTATATAATTGCAAAGGAATTCTATATATTAATGCTCCATTTTTTTTCAATAAATGTCACAAAAATCTAATTAGCTTTTAATTATTTATATATAATTAAAAAAAACTAAACAATAATTATACATATTATTTTTGTTAATATAAACTATCATTTAAACAACAATTACGTTTTAGTTTTAGCTATCATTAACGTTTTATATAGTATATAGCTATAATTAAACTATCATTTTTATAAACTAATTAACGTTTTATATAGTATATAATTATAAACTAACAATAATTAAAAATTAAAAAAACTGAGTAATAATTAATAACAGTAACGTTTCTTCAATGGTTTTTCTGAAAGTCTTGAATCCAAGATCAAATAATTTGCAGAAGCAATTTTCAAAGGTCTCTTTTTCTTTGCAGATTTCTTCGAGCATCCTTCAATGACTTCATTGGGGTCAAATCATTTACATAAGCAATTTCTGCATGCCCCTTTTCCTTTGCCAGATTTCTCTAGCATAAAAACACTTTGAGTTGCTTCGCATAAGTTTTCTCAGTTTATTCAACCATGGTGGAACCCCTAAATCCATATCTGAATCTGACTCCCTAAATTCAGAATTCAAATTCGAAATCCCCAAATCTCAAATGTTTATTTTAAATCTCAAATGTTTATTCCAAATCCAAATTCTTTATGCATAAAACTCAAATCTGAAACTCTAAATCTAAAATTCTAATTCCAATTTCAAATCCCTAAAACCCAAATCAAAATCTGAGATATATAAAGAATTACTATAAAAAAAGGAGATAATGGAAATAGAAAAGATAGTTAAAACAGAAAAGAATTGTTGAAGAAAGAATTACTATAAAAAAAGGAGATAATGGAAATAGAAAAGATAGTTAAAACAGAAAAGAATTGTTGAAGAAGATAAAAAAAATTTAGTGATGAGAGAATAAAGGTTGAATGAGGAGTTTATCTTTTGCTTATCGTGTTCATGTTCTGTCTCCAAAAAACTTTTCACTTTAATTTTTAAACTTGATAAACATATTATTAATAAGTTTTAATTTATTTAATAAATAAAATCACTGATGATCTACATTGATGAGATGCCTCTATTTTTGATGATCTATATTGATGAGATGCCTCTATTTTTGCACAAGCATATTGAAAATATAGTAGTTGATGATGCATACAACATTTTTTTTATATAATCACGTTTTGTAATCAGTTAATAATAGTAATGGTTAATTAACAATTATTATTACTATTTATCATTTAATTAATAATTAAGTATTACAATTATTCACTAAGAAATTAATTGTTGACAAAGTCCAAACTAGGGTTTTTAAATCCTTTCTTCTTCAACCTCTAACAGAGGCCGCCGCACACCACCTTCATCAACCTCAAACCCTAATTTCTTCTCAAACAAACACACTAAGATCCAAACAAACAAATATAGAAAAGAAAAGATTTCATTAAAGAGGAATAAGTACAAATTTGAAGAAAATTACAAACAAAAATCTGAATCCATAATACACAATAAATCGAATCAAATCAGAAATTAATTTATTATTAATATTACAAATCAAATCAAGAAGTTTAATCCAGAAACAAATCGGAACTAAATCAAGACTGAATCAATTTGAATCAAATACCTTAAATCTATTTCCTAATATATTTTTATTCAAAACACTATAAAGCTGAACCTTAAGTCAACAATCAGGGGACCGAAAAAATTAGACGAAAAAAATCACAGAAAAAAGACCGAAAAAGAGACAAAAAATTAAACACAAAAAGAAGGAGTAGAAAGTGATTGTTGCTGGAGATTCTCACTACGAATCCTAAGTCGGCCGCCTCCACTCGATCTGGGTTTCAAGTCTGAAATCCTAGATCGCTGTTGATCCGAGTTCTTTTCCTTAATTTCCGTCGCGCCATCTTCGTCCTCTACCAACCTGAAACGCAAAAAGGGGTTAACAGAAGAACATCCAGAAATCGGAAGAAGGATTTGCAAGAAGGATCGCAACAAAAGGTAACCACGATTAAAACTTAGCTTGCATTTTTGAAATTATTGTTGCTTAGATGTATATTTGGGGATTGGAATTCTAGGATTTTATGAAAGCTTGTTACTAGTTGTTGTTGATTAGAGAGAAAACCAGAGAAGAGTGGGAAAGGATAAGAGAGAGACAATTGAAGAGGAAATGGGAAATGAACCGTGAAAAACATCTTTCCATGTTTCTTTTCATTAAATCATAAATTATTTAAAAATGGAAATCCTGCGCATATCCTTATCATGTGCCCTCGGTCCACACTAAATCATAGCCATTCATTCAAATTACTTTAGATCAATGGCCCCGAGGCTAGACCTTGGGAGCCGTTTGATTTAATCAACGTACCAAATAATGCTAGTACACCGTAACTTCCCTGGTCCAGTCTACACTGGATCCATCGGACTTTTTCTAACAAAAATATTGTTTGGGCCCAAGCCCATGCTGTTAGCACCCGCTATTTCCACTCTTTTTTACAAAAGTAGTATAAAAATACACCCCCTAACATATTAGGTTCAAATTGACATTTAGACCTAATTATTTTACTAATCAAATATTTATTTCAATATTATTATCTCCTCTATTTAATGAATATACTACTTCATTAACATATAATTTTTTTTTCTTAATTTAATTTTTATAACTACTAATATCTAATTTATTTTAATTCATAGGAGATAATATTTAAAATCTATCTATTTTTTAACTTAAACTCTTTATTGGAATACATTCTTAACATATATCTTACTAAATTTTTTAATTTAATTATTATAAATACATCCAATTAAAAATATCAAAATACCTAAAACTTTTTACTAATACAAAATCAATACTAATTTCATAAAAAAGATTGTACAATTGCTTTTTTTACTAAACTTCGAACTACGCCTACAATTACCTCATTTTCTAAACCGGACGAAATTCAAAGGAGAATTCAAAAGTAATTATTCAATTCTATAAAAAAAACAATCAACCAAAAACCCGAACTACGAATTGGGACTCTGATTCTCCATAAGGAGATACGTAGGCATTCAATCGAAAATTGAAGTGAGTTCCCTAATAAATAAATAAATCCCTTTCCTTTTATAAATATGAAAATAATGCTTTCGAAACCTTAGAAAAAACCTCGATCTAGAGGGGGTCCCCTTGAGTACAAGGGAAATAAAGGGTGCCTAACACCTTCCCTTTATTTAACTAACTCACGAACTTAGAATCTCTGAAAATATAGGGTTATCCATTTAATTCCCTTCCCTTAAGATAAAAATAATGGTGGCGACTCGAAAAATTTTAAGCCGGTTGCTACAGCTGGCGACTCTGCTGGGGATAAATAAAATAGAGTATTCCCTACCTTTAGGTCTAGGTTTTCTGTTGGGATTTTTATTATTTCTGCGTTTATTTTTCATATTGTGTTTTATTTATTATATTGTTTTATTTGTTATTTTGTGATTTATTTGTTTTTCATATATATATTTTGTTGGTGGGATCATATTTCGAATAAAGTGAGAACCATTAAGAGAAGGATTGTCAATTGGCCAAAGGGGTTTAACATCCCTACGAGTCTTTGCGACAACTTCGCCTAGAGTCGGTCAAATTCCGAGAAATGTCTCAAGAGGGCTCGCCTCTCTTGGAGTCAGGACTTAGGATTTGACCAATGACTCTTTGTACCAAAAATAAAACATCATGGTGAGACCTTGTATGACCTATGAGATAAGTCTCGGTCTACAAAGAGGCTCCGCTTAAGGGAGGACCCTGTGCCTTTCCCTATAGCGTCATCCGCGATACCCTTAGTAAAGCCACCCTGAGTGGGGAGGGTAGAATATCCTTAGAGCGAACTTATGAACCTGCCTATTAAGGATACCATTATCACCATCCCACCACCAAGTTACATTATCATACATGCATGCATTTAAATTTTAAAATATTCATTTTTTTATGTCTTATTCACAGGAATTCTTCAAAATATATATATATATATATATATATATATATATATATATATATATATAAAAAAGAAGAAAGGTTTTGGTGAGCATAAAAAAAATGAATCAAGAAAAGAAACCGACTATCCATATCAGTGTCATGTTTCCAGATTTGACAAAGATGAAGCAAATTAGGAAGGAATTACCCAACAAGTCCATGAAGAGCTTTGTTCTTAAATACGGAAAAATCCTTGACTTACTTAGTGAGAATGTGAAAATAGATGTTATTGCTGCCCTTATCCAGTTTTATGATGTGCCATTGAGATGTTTTACTTTTCAAAACTTTCAACTAGCGCCTACATTGGAAGAATTTGATAGGATTTTGGGATTCTCCAAAATCAAAAAGGATGTCTATGTGGGAATTGGTCAAACTACTAAGGTTGAGGATTTAGCTAAGGCATTGGGAATATCATATACTAATTTTGTGCCTAATTATAAAACAAAGGGAAAAGTTCAAGGAGTAAAAGGACAATATTTGGAAGATATGGCTCTCGCCTTTGCAAAAGAACAAGAATGGGAGGCTTGTGAGGATTGCTTGGCGTTGTTGATTTTTGGATTGGTTCTGTTTCCAAATGATGCTGATTATGTTGACCCCGCCACCATCAACGTATTTTGGGCTGTAAAAGTGTTGAACGTAGATCCTACTCCAACTTTGCTGGCTGACGTGTATTATGCCATCAATGCACGTTATGAAAAGGGAAGAGGTGCACTACGCTGTTGCGTTCGTTTATTATTTTCTTGGTTCATGTCTCATCTTTATAAGGATGATTATTTGATTCCGAACTTGGATAAACATGGATGGGTTCAAAAATTGAGGGCTCTTAATGCTGACTCTATACTGTGGTATGCTAGAAGGTTGGATATCAGAAAAATTGCTTATAAATGTGGAACATTTCCTAATATACCGTTGATTGGAACAAGGGGGTGTATCAACTATAACCCCTCTTTGGCTTTACGTCAACTTGGGCATCCTTTAGAAGATAAACCTTCCGAAGAAGAGTTGAAACAGTTGTTGCTTCATGACATGGGTAAAAAGGATCCAAAGATACTTCAGAGTATCATTCGAGCTTGGGGCAAAGTGCATAAAAAAGAGTATAGTAAGAATAATGTTGTGGCCAGAGAAGCCTATACTCAGTGGGTTATAAACAGGGTCCAAATCAACAAGTTACCATTTGATATTGATCCGACGTATAAGTCAGATGTACCAGACCCGCTTCCTATGTCAGTGGAAGAAGTGGAAGAACTAAAGGCCTCCCTTGAAAAAGCTCAGAGAGAAAAAGAAGGGCTAGAGCATGATCTCTATGACCTTAATTACGAGAAAAATCAGCTACAATATGAGCTTAAGAAGAAAGAAGAACGGATTCAAAAAAATAACGAGCAGGTGGACAAAGAGAGGCTCAAAAGGAAGCGGGCAACTGATGGATTCATAAGTGCAAACTTTAACCTCGATTCCCACAATCAACAAATAAAAGATGTTAATCTGGAGAATGAAAAACTAAGGGGTTGGTATACCCCAAGCATTGAAAGACAAGAGGACAATTGAAATAGATCTAGAAGCACAAATCCAAGAGTTGATTGGCAAAGCTCGAGATCAAGAGGATAAAATCCAAGACCTCGCCACTAGACTTCGCGAAAGCCAAGAATCTGAGATGGGGGAACAGGTCTATAGAATGGAAATTGAAGGGAGTCTTACCCAACAAATGAAAAATAATGAAGAAGTGGTTCAAGAATTAGAAGACTTCCGGAAAGAATTCTATGCGCTAGTAGACCAATATGAAACGATAAGGGCTGAAAAAGAATATTGGGAAGGATAATATGAGATCATGGCCCGAGCGGGGGAGGATAATAGAAGCATAATCCCGACTCTTTACCAAGATTACATGATGTATAAGGACAAGCATGAGAAGCTCGCCTTCTTGGCGAATAACCTCATCGATGATATCCCAAGAAGTTTGAAAGAAACTGAAGCTACAATGGTCCTTCTTCCAAAAGAAGTCGAAAATTTCCTCAAGCTTTGCAGAGAGATGGTTGACAATTTTAGGGCGGAGATTCATAAACGTCGTTAGGAGTTTTTAGTTTCCCTTTTTTATTTCGTATTCAGCAATTTGCTTATGTTTTTCCTATTCAGTAATTTGTTTATGCTTTTCACATTTAGTATTTGTTTTGGTTGTATTCCCAAGTGGAGGATTATTACGTTCTTCTTTATTCAATAAAAAGTACTTTTGTTTCAATATATTCTTGAGATGCTCACCATTAAAAAAATAAGAACCTAAAAATATATATATATATATATATATATATATATATATATATATATATATATATATATATATATATATATATATATAAATGTAAAGAATGATGAAAGAAATTTCCTGTGGATAAGACAATAAATGAATAAAATTTCTTTTTAGAACGCATATGCATCTCAAAAATCTTTAAAAAAAAAGGGTATATTTCCTCGATTGGATCATTGCATGGATAAAGAGGAAGTTACCACGTCAACTCCGTATCCCCAAAGAAGTTGGAAAGTGTATATTATGGGGGCATATCCCCACTACCTACGTCAAGGGGGTCAAGACTACAAGGATCGCCTCCAATAAATCTAAGAGCCTGTCATCATCAACAACAAGGGGCACGACACGTCACCGTCGTGTATACGATTCTTGCTCCTATAAAATGCAATCGCTTTGAGGCCTTAGCCAAAGGAAAAATGACGACAGAACTCAAACAAGGGGCACACAGAGATCAATCATTCAAAAGATGCCAAGTGTCAAAACATAATGCGAAAGAGTTTACCAAAGCACTTTCAAAGATCTCAAGCATATTTTCGGTCCCGAAGCCTTGTGTCTCAACATACATTGGTGGAAATCCTCAAGTTCCATCCAAACAATCAAAAATATCATTGTTTTCTGGAGTAATAACAAATACAATCTCAAGGGCGTCTCTGGGCTGATACAATTGCTTCCACGAAGGAGATCCATAATCAAGGCTCTACACTTTTGAACAAAGGTGGGAGCGTCCACATACTAATGGCGTTGATTGACAATGGGGCATCTCTAAATACGATGTCTAAGATCACCTTAATGAGGCATAACATGGAGGCTAAGCACCACAAACTTGGATAGAATTAAAGGTTCCCCATCTCAAGAAGTGGACCTTATAACAAAGACATGGTCATTTATATCATACGTTCCTGTTGAGACAGGTTATTACGTTGGCATACCAAGGATACATAGGGGCAATCACTATCAACCCCAAGTCAAGAGGCGCGGTTCATAGAAGAGAACAATGACCATTGCTAATAGTGGATAATATCTTTGTGAAACCTAGCAACATACCAAAGGCAGTCTTGACGATCTAGAGAAAATCCGGTAGGGAAGGATAAACCATAAACTGTCACACAAAAAAAGAGAGAAGATAATGGGGCAAGTTTTTAAACATCCCATAAAGACAAGCATGGTATACACTTCCGCATCCATAAAGGTAGTATAACCAAGAAGATCGAATAAGGCAGTTTCCAATTATCCAAAAGGTTCTCATTACTACCCAGTTCAAGCGCAGCTATCTAGCGTTGCTTGATAATAAATGGGTATACAGTCTCGTCATCAAAAGTGCTCTAGATGAAGAAACTCAACAAATTGGATTACCATGGAGATCCCAGAGATCTATCTCTTTTTAAAGCATTTTTGTTGTTTTTAAATCCCTATGCTTTGCCCAAAGCTTAGTGGTAACTCACAAGGGCACCCACGTTGTTTTAAAACTTTGTTTATTCTTAATAAAAGACGTGTTTGCATTCAATTTAAGATCATTTTTCTTTCAGTCCCTTTATTTTCAAAATGGCAATATTTTTATATACACTTCTCATTCAATAAAGTAAACAAATGTTATATCTTCTCCTAAATCAATTGGTAACAATGCTGCTATCGTCCTGTATGACCGTGATCCTCTGATTAACCAAGCTGAAGGGGATGGTGAGGAAGATTGTGAACTCCTTGAAAAGTTAGCTAACATATGAGTCAAAGACAATACAACCACACCAAGAAGCGATCGAGGTAGTCAACCTTAGCACTAAGGGAGACGAGAAGTAGATCAAAATAAAAGTGCCTTGGATAAATATGAATGTCTGCACAAATGTACTAACGCGCTTTCCTTGGTTATATCAAAACATGTCAGGCCCTGATACTAATATTGGGGAAAACAAAACTGACACCTGAAGAAGATTGCTTGCTAAAATCTTGTAAGAATCAAATACTACATTCAAGGTTCGTGGAGAAGTCTCACAATTCAACACAAGTTTTTTAGTTGTTACAGAATATCCACGACAAAATTGCAAAATATCAAAGGAAGACGACCAAGTCTGTACGTGGGGCTTATCGAAATTTAAAAACAAAAGATGATTGTCTATTACCTCTCATCAATGTACGGGTGGATAGCATATCTCGATACTCGATATTCTCACTCGTGGATATGATCAAATCAAGAACAACTACGAAGACACGAAGACTTCTTCTACAAATCCTTGGGGCACGGTTTGGTATAACATAATACACTGTAGAAAATGGGGGCAACAGTGGTTCTCTTTATTGGCATAAAACAGTACTCAAGAAAATTCAATCACCACGAGTACTCACAAAAATTGAGCTTGGAGAATCCAAATTGGCGCAGGCACGACTCGATCAAAGGCGAAACTCATCAAAAGAAAACACTTAGTTATCTTATGTCAGGGGCAATTATATCAAGAACAATGGGAGAAAACCTTTTACAAAAGAACCCTTGAATACAAAAGATAACTTTATATTGGATAAGACTTTACTAACTCGACTCGATACGCACGGAGAATAAAGGCTCAACTACGAAAGCCTTATCATACCAAGAAGACCTTCCTTTAGGGAGCTTGAACACTAACAACAACGAACGGTGGAGATTGGATATATCAACTAAACTCGGACGCAGTCAAAAGAAAAATTATGCATAAAATATACAAGCTCGCTAGGTTGGAAACTCGAAAGAGCAACCTAGGCAAAAATGAGCGTCCCGATGGGTCGAAAACCCGCAAAGGGCGATTCAGGCAAAAACTAGGGGCACAAAAAAAAACATACACAACCATCCCGGTGGATTGAAAACCCGTAAAGGGCGATCCAGGCAAAATAAGGGATTCTATTTAAAATGAAAAAAACAAACAAAGCAAAAGAACTGCGATCCAATGACTCTTTCCCCGACAACAACTGATGAAGGGAGGAATCAAGCCAATCATTATCCTTTAAAAGCGAAGTATCTGAGATATCATAGACATAAGGAGTGTAGCAGTGTTGAAACCCAATTGTGTTGCCATTCTTATCTTTTTTCGTTTTTGTAATCATCTCTTTAAAGGGATTGCATCTTAAAACAATTGCCTATTTACAGGCCCCACTCTTAACAAAATTCAATTTTCTATAAATTCTTACTTGGTACATATATTTCTAGTTTCTCTAATCTATTATCACTACTGCTTGTTTGTAAATACAGCGATTATTATTATAAATGATGCATTAAAACTACGTGGACATAAATAATCAAAAGTGTTGAAAATGGTAAAGGTGTTTTAAATCGAAAAAAATCAATGGGAAATCCATGGTCCCCAATACGCACTTAACACTTCATTGGAGCACACGAGTATTCAAAATTTACTTAGGTTTCACAAGGATGGTCAACATATAAAATTTCAAAAGCACCACTACGAGACAACGTATAAAGAGCAATTTTTTTTTTCAAAATCAATCTCAAGACAACGAGGGGCAAGATTCCAAGATCAACATTCAAAAGCATAATTCTCGATTCCAATATCAGCTTCTCAAAAAAGAGAACAACTTCGAGACAGAACATTCAAAGGTCAATTTCAAGGAGAAATTTCAAAACAGTCAATTTCAAGTCAAGCTCGAGTACAGATTCAAGTACCCAATCACCTAATTGATGATTCTCGGTAGCCTTACTGATGTTATTTCAAAACCCAATCCCGTCTGGTATGCTTTTTTCAAATCAATTTCAAAAGGAGAAAATTCAAAATGTTCAACTACGAATCAAACAGGAGAGCACAAGCGAAGTTTGAGATCAGACATGCACATTTCCTCTGAACAAAAGATCCAATGATCCAACGAGGACATTTTACACAACTGCAAAATATTTATAAACACTTGGTGCATTTGCATGACATATCATAAACATCATACTACAAATAATCTTTAGGCCTATCCCTCAACCAAAACATTTACAAAATTTAAATATCCAAGTTTAACAAAATTCAGTTCTACTATTACAAATATCAAGACTAGGTTGAGAACAGACACAACCGTCACAAACCAGTTACACTAGATTATATATATGCAATTTAGTTGTTCAAACTATCAATTAAAATTTTAAACCACATTATCTACCCTCTAGGTTATGGTAGAAATGTCTTATCTGCAATAAACTTCCTATGTTAGTCCCACACTAGGCATTAGAAAGTTTCAAAATCCTACCCCCTAGGTTGTGATAGGTATATAGATCCACGATCACTTACTATATTAGTCCCACTCCAGGCGTTAGTAAAGTCCCTAAATCCTATCCCCTAGGTTGTGATAGGTATTATCCATGATAGCTTATTAAGTTAGTCCCACTCCAGGCGTTACTAAGTTCAAAAACTTGTTTTATCTATCCCCTAGGATGTGATAGGTATATGAATCTGCGATACAGTTCACAGCGGTAATGAACTATCAGCTATGTTTACCCCCTAGGAAGTGGTAAATCCAGAATCTACGACAACTCGCTATGTTAGTCTCCAAGCAATAGTGAGTTCTTCCCTTTTGTTATCTACCCTCTAGGTCGTGGCAGATAAACAAAAATCTACGATATGATTTATTGGGCAGCAATGAATTATTTAAAATGGCATTATTTATCCTCTAGGTTGCGATAAATGTGCGAGATCTATGGTTTCCTTCTTATCACGTTAGTCCCCTGGCAGTGATCAATTTGGTGTGAATACTTGGTGAGAACATTTGGTGCTTGGTGCAAACATTTAGTGAGAACGTTTACCAGCTAGCATGGACATGATTATCTACAATCATTTTAATCTTGGTTAAACGCAACTTTATCTATCCTCTTGACCGTGATAGATAAAGAATAGATTGGCGACTACTTGCCCTCTAGGTCGTGGCAAGTCAATTCTCCATCTTTCAACAGCTCTACTTGGATTAAAATCTAAAATAGAGTTAGAATCCATTATTTCTTATTCTCTAGGTTGTGATAAGATATAAAGGAATCCATGATAGTTCGCTGAGCAGCATTGAGTTATCTGATCTATGTTAATTATCCTCTAGGTTGTGCTAAGTGCATAGTGACTACGATATAGTTCGTTGTGTCAGTCCATAAACGACGACGAACTATCCAAACTTGTCTTATTCGTTCTCTAGGTTGTAACGAATACGCAAAATACAATACATTTTTTCTATTTTAGCCCCAAAGACTTTTACATATTATCTTTTCCGAACTAGCGTAACCTATCCTCTAGGTTACGATAAGAACGCGAAATTTACAATTATTGTACTCAGGCATTGGTGAATTTTCCAAGTTATCCTTGCTTATTACTTTCTAACTTTTGGTCAAATTTTGGGGTCTTCCGTATTTAATAAATCTTCGATCTAAACGCACGAGAACTTCGTATCATCGCGCCCCTCGATCGAATAATAATTAAATAGGGGCAGCTGTCATACCCCAAATTTGCCCGCATAAGCGTTAATAGTCAATTTAGTTAGTCATATTAATTTTAACCTATCATTTGAATTAGGGTAGACACTAACAATTATTATGTTATGATAAAGAGAAAGGGGGTGCATTTTTATGATTATCAAATAGGGCTCTTTCCAAAAATTAACTATGGCCCATTAGATGTAAGTAGAAGGTTTATGATATGATTAAATCTATTTGGATTAAATGTTTAAATATTTGTTTAGCATATAGATATTTGATAATAATTGATTATATCTAAATCGTCACGTTTAAATTCAAACTAGATTACCGACCCGTGCTCTGCACGGGTATGTTAGAAATAATTTTTTAATAATAGTTGATATTTATTTGTTATTTGCATAAAAATTATTTTATAGACCATATAGATTATATTGCAATTATACTATTAATTATTTAGAATGTATAAATTAGAAGAAAGAAAAATTAAGTAACTAAATAATATTATTAAATATTTTTTTGTAAACTACATTTGATATTGTATCTATATCTTCACATTCATCTTTAGTCCCCAATATCTTCAACCTTTTTTTTTTTAAGTAACCCGTCATATGGTAACATTTAAACTTTTTATTGACTTTTTAAGAATTAATAATAATATATTCAGCTAACACTATTAAAAATAATAATATTATAATAATAAGAATATTATAAACTTCAAATAAGATATTTAAAATTTAAATTTCATAAAAATAATATGAATTTTTTAATAAAAACTCATAGAAATAAAAATATTTTGGGATTTAAATTTACAAAAATATGAATATTATTTAATCTTTTAATTTAAAAGAAATAGTTAAGACAAATTTAATATATATATATATATATATATATATATATATATATATATATATATATATATATATATATATATATATATATATATTAAATTTCCATTCTAATTGCAATTTTTTATAAATACGACTGTTGTAACTTAATTATTAATAGCAAATAAGTAACGACTCTAATACTAATAGCAAAAGTATAACAACTCTAATAATGATTGTTAATAGGTTTTAGAATATGAGAAGTGTAACAATAAATAATGAACTATAAAATTTTAAAGAAATTAAATATAATAATACCCTTATAATAATTAATAATGTAATTTCTTATAGTGTTAATATTTAAAAGAATTGAATAAAATAAAAATGTGAGCTATAAGTGTCGTTAATAAAAATAATATATTTATTATTTATATTAGTTACATTGTATCTCATCATTGTTTAAATATAAAGATATTTAAAATGAGATAATAGTCTTTAGTATTTAAATCAACTATTTTCATGAAAATGATATTATAATTGTCTTCATCAAAATTAAACCTGCAATGCCAAAAATATACTATATCAAGCAAGAAACATTATCACAATCACAAGCTTTTGGAATCAAAATAGAGTAAAGTTGTAGAGAAGAAAAATGGTTAATAATCAAATAAAGAATGAATTGTATTTTATATCATATTTTAGAATTAACACACGAACCATCTAATATGCACATAATAATCAATATAATTAATAATTGCCTTTTTTTCAATAATAATTTTGCTTAACATATCAATTACTTTTGACATTTTATACAAAGTAATATTGATACACCAATAAAAAGTTTCTTAAGTAGTATTAGTTTGACTTTTAATAGCATTCCATTACTTATTTGTTGTTATTTATTTATTTTAAAGCATTAACAATCTACTTAGATCAGTACCAGCTGAATACATTTGGAAACAATAGAGTTATGAAACATATCACATCCAAACTCTAATTCAACTTTTTTAGTTTTTCCTAAATTATGAGCTTCCACATTACAAAGCCTACTAATAAAATTAAAATTCAAAATTTCACATAAGAGCTCCACACTCATGAATAATATCCTCAACGCATCTGTTTGGACATTTATGCTTTGAATGCTATTTTTCATTGACAACTAAAGACATCATTTGATTCCTAGAGTTTCAGTCAGGCTAGAGTCAATAGTAACTGTCACTTACTTGCAAGATTCCAATACAATTTCATTGTTAAACAATCTTATAACATAACTCCAATTTGTGAAACTATCCCTGTTACACCCTACAACATTAGTTATGAAGTTAATATTAAATAAAATAATAAGAGAAATAGAAAGACATTATTTCAAAAATAAATAACAGAAGGCAGAGGAAATTAGAGAAAAAAAAAAGTAAAAGTTCTTATATGAATATATCTATTTATTATTCATCGGCTCCATGGAACCTCGCCATAAAACTGTTTATTCTCTTTCATCTTCCACACCCATAAATAGATAAAAATGAAGAAATTGTCTTAACTTGTAAGACAGCTACATCCTTGAACAAATATTGGTTGAATCTATGGTATAGATCCTAATGTCATTTATAATTGTTATACAAATTCAACATCCATGTACGTGAAAAATGGAGTGCAATTAGGAAAGGTTGAAAAAAATGGATGATGAATGTTAATGTTTGTCTTTGGTTTAGTTTGTATGCTATGCTATAAAGGGACTGAGATATCCTTTATATATTAGTTATTGAAATTATGAAATTAAATCATATTAATGAGTTTTTTTAAGTGAGGCGAGTAAACTGTAACTGCTACACTAAATTAATATTAATGGTGGATTGTGGAATATAATGAGTTTACGTTATACTCTTATAAAATAGGTGGAGAATTAAAATTGCAATAAAGTCTTTTCATTTTATTTGATATACCATCTTCAAGTAATCAAAAAATTAAAAGAATTAGGATTTTCCCTAGAGTTGTTATCATGAAAATTTAATTAAAATATTTTCAAATTATACATTAAAAATAATTATATTTTCAAAATAACTAACAATAATAAAAAATAAAAAATATTTATATTTTTTAAATTTGAGAAAATATTACTATGTAATTATTATTAATATTTTATTTATTTAGAAATCAAAAGATCATATTTATTTAGAGAAAATAATATCAATTTTTGAAAAGAGACAATTGTATTGACTCTATTCAATTTTTAGAACTAATTAGTTATAAAAAATGAGCTACTGAAATCATGAAATTTAAAATACAAAATATTTATAATTTATAATTTGAGAAAATATCACTGTGTAATTATTATTTATTAAGAAATCAAGAGATCATATTTATTGAGAAAAATATATCTATTTTTGAAAAGAGACAATATGATTGAATGGTAACCGAAAGAGACAATATGATTGAATAATTATATTTTCTCATTATTATTATTATTATTATTATTATATCATTATTATATTTTCTCATTATTATTATAATATCATTTTTAATTGATTGAATAGTAACTGAAAGAGTTATAATTTGATGACTAATAACCAATTAATTTTTTCATCATATTACTATTTTAATGCATATTAGATAGAGAGTTAAAGAGAGGGGTAAAAAATACTGAGATTTACAATTTCATTACAATATTGAATTATTAATTAAATATATATTTTATTATATTTTTTAACTTATATTTTAGAAACGATAAATATATATTAAAATTGTATTTAGATTTTTTTTATTTCTTTTTGATTATAAATTATTTTATATAAAATATTTATTTATATACTTTTTGAATAATATACATTAAAATTGTATTCATGTTTTTTTATTTTCTACTATTGCAAAATAGATAAATAATTATATTTTTTATAAATCAAATTATTTTTAATCGTGGTAGCTAAATATTATATTATAATTTATTATTTATATTATTATTTTTAACAGTGATGCTGAATATTATATTATTATTAATAATATTATTTAATTTATAATCATAATTATTATGTTTATTATTATTATTATCATTACTATTATTTTGATTATTATTATTTTGTTTATTATTAATATTGTTGTTGTTATTATTATTATTATTATTATTTTATTTTTATATATTTATAATAATATAAATAATAAATTATAATATAACTATTATTTATATTTTTAACAATAATAATATAAATAATAAATTATTTTTAATATAAATATATACATATAAAAAAAGTTTTATCTAATGTTTTTAAACTTTATAATTAGAATATATTTGGGAGTTACAAAATACAAAATAATAAAATATTATTAAAAAATAAACATTAAAATACATACACATAAAGGTTTTTTATGTAATATTTTTATATTTTATAATCGGCATATATTTGAGAGTTACAAAATATTAAATAATAAAATCCAGTTATTATCATTAGATGAGTAATTTGAAAGAATTTGAGTTTATATAAAAATTAATTTGTTGTTCATTAAAAATTAAATATAATTATTATTATTATTATTATTTTAATTATTAATATTATGTCAATTCAATAACTAATAGATTTCAGATTGTGGCAATAAATATATATTACTTATTATTTATATTATTATTATTATTATTATTATTATTATTATTATTAATGGTATTATTATTATTATTATTATTATTATTATTATTATTATTATTATTATTATTATTATTATTATTATTATTATATTTATTCTTAATGTAGGGTTAAATTAGTAAAGTTAAATTTGGGTGTGAGGTCAAATTTGTAAAATTAGTAATAGGGTTTGGGCTTAAATTTGGGTGTGAGATCAATATGATCTTAGTGTATTAAAATTAGTATTAGGGTTTGGAAGAACTCTCACTTAATAGCAAATTAGCAATAACAAAGTAATGTTTTTTTACAATATCGATTCAACGGATTCTTGAATTTCAAATATATCAATTTAGTATTTGAGTGTCTGTGACATTTTGGTTTAATCCAGGTTGGCTATTTGACAGCCTTTTCACTGCGTACATTGGATTTATCACACTGTCAAAATCTCACAGATTGTGATTTAGGTATGATTGTCAATGGCTGTTTGTCGCTGAGGACTCTTAACAAAGGCGCATTTCTAGCCATCAATTTCATATAGTCATGAATAGATGTATAAACATGATTTCGTGTAGATGATTTGTTGGACAAGATTTTGAATGCGATATACTTTCTTTTTGCAGCTAACAGGTGATTCTCTCAAAGGACGCACCAACTTAGAGATTCGGTATTTGGGATGAAGTTGAATCCTATTTGGAGCAAGATATTTTTCATGAATTGACATGTATAATACTGTAGCTTGTTCTCCAAGAAAGAAAACAAAGTCCTATTTGAAACATTTTAATCATTGAATTGAGATGTATAATACTGTAACTGTTGCTTGTTCTTCAAGAAAGATACAAAGTTCCGTTTGAAACATTTTAATCACTGAATTAAACAAGAGTTGTCTAGCATATGTTTGTTTTGTAAAAATGCTTAATTTTCTTCCTTATTTCAATAAATCTACTGCAAAAAATCAGCTTCATGTGTCACTTGCTGTGGAAATACATATATTTACATACATTAGAAATACATCAAAACCCTACTAGTGTACATGCGGATGATGGAGAGTTCGGTTTTTCGTGTGAATCATGATTTGAACCATTGGTATTTTAGGGTTATGATTAGATGATTACAGTTCATGTTAAACCTCAATAGTGTTTCCTGATGAACAAGCAACAGTATTAACAGTATTATGCAATTTAATTCAAGAAAATAAATATCCTGTGTGCATTAGAAAGTCTGCTAAAGTATTTGTCTGAATGTTTCCAGAAAGAAAAAAGGTCATCTTCTCCCGTTACAACTCGACTACGGTCGATAAACATATCACTAAAACAAAAGTCGAAAACCGACAAGAGAGTAATTTTCACGTCTCTTCAGAAAACAGCCTACTAGATATACCAACAAGTTATGCCGAATCTCACTATCTACATATTTTATTTCAGTTTCTAATTCTAATTTATATCAAAGTTTACAGCAAGACTCGAATTGCTAAAATAAAGGACTCAACTTCAACCCAATGATCCGAGTCCCTGAATTTGAGTGTCCTTTGAAAAACATATCTGTTAACTGCAAAAGAAAAAGTACATAACATTCAAAATCTTTCTCCAACAAATCAGCTAAGTTCTTCGTATGAAGACTCGACCAATTCATGTTTATATATTTCTTCATGACTAGATGAAATTGGTCACTAAAAACGCCTTTGAGAGAGTTTTATACCTGCGAGCATCCGAAAATTTTAAGTGACCTCAGCGACAAGCATCTATCGACAATTAAACCGAACTCATTGTCTGACAGATTTCGACACCATGATAGATCCAAGGTATGCAAATTTTGGCCATTCTTTGTAAGTGAGGAGGCTGTCAATAGGCCAACCTGGATTAAACCAAAATGTGACAGACACTCAAAATATTCACAAGATATCCAACGGATAAATCAGTCTATTTCCCCAAGTTCACAATATCAAGCACACGCAAACCAGGACAATGTTTAGCAATGACTCTCATCGACGCACCCGTCAAATTTCTGCAAAACAAGAAATTTAGTCCGTACTTTTAGCAATATGCGAAAGAATAAGGAATCTTACTGATAAACTTTACTTACACGCAGTCTTTTAAAACAAGATCCTTAATGTTGTAACGCACGCGATGAAGTAACTCTTGCAAAATTTATCAGAAACAGTTGGAACACCAGGTAGTTCTAATTGTTTGAATCACTTCAAGGCCGGTAAAATCCGCGCAACATCAATGAGTATGCAATCATCAAGATGCAACTCTTTCGAAATTGATCCTAATGAATCAGCCAAAATGTCAAGACTAGGATAAGCGAGAAGGGAACATTGGCTTAGGTTTATGGACCTAAGTTCTGTTGCTGACGAAACTAGTAACCGCAATCCTTTATTCGTAAGACGACATGCACCAGTGAGCGATAGAATGGTTAATTTACACAAGGAGTTTGGTGACTTTGCCAATTTAGCAGGTAATGTATACTCAGTCATAAATCTTCCAAACTTGTCAAGTTGCAGCACCTATTCGACAAATAAACATATCAACACGAATTCGAATAGGAAAGAAATATGTTGATATATGAAACAAATAAACTTAATGAACATACCTCAATTTCAGAAGTGACCAATGTTCCGAAATATTTAGTAAACTCTTCTTCTATCAACAAGGAACAGTCTTTAAGCCGAATTTGAGTAGGAAATTTATATGGCCTCGTGTCCTTAATGGGCCTCATTTGTCCGGTCATTGTTGGTAATGTTCTGGTTGTATTGATGTAAGTTAAGAATAGTTTGGGATTCCTTGACATTGTCTTCCTTGCTTATTTCTCTTAGAACACTAAAAGTTATGTTATTGTTGTTTCCATTGCCAAGTTTGTTGGCTTTGAGGTAATACTGAGCTCCATTGGTAGCATTGATGATGGTATCTTCAGTAGGTATGAACTTATTGTCATAAATCATCTTGTTCCTAGCCATACAAAGTTGGTCTAAAATGTAAATAGTTAGGGATATGGAGTAGCCTTATGATACCTTTTATTTATTTATTTTGCAAATGGAGATGGAAATTAGGGAGCAGCTCATGGTATAAGGGAGGATAGCTTGGGCTACATATTTGATTACAGTTTCCCTGCCTGCATTGGAAAGGCTATTTCTTTTCCATCATTTTAGTCCATCTCTGACCTTGTCTAAGATAAAGTTGAAAAATTGGGATTATGAAAGGCCTATTTTGGTAGGGAGACCTATGAAGGTTCTAATGCAATCAATAGTGGGAATGTTGAGGAGGGTTTTGAGTTTTTCCTTATTCTTTGTGGTGACATTGCTGATGAACATCAGTTCTGATTTCTGAAAGTTTATCTTCTGACCTGATGCCTCTTCGTAAATGTTAAGGATATTGATGAGATTAGTAGCCTCCTGCTCCTTAGTTTTACAAAAAATTAAGTTGTTATCTACAAAAAAAAAAATGCATAATACTGTTGCTTGTTCTTCAAGAAAGAAAACAAAGTCCTATTTGCAACATTTTAATTACGGAATTGAGATGTAAAATACTGTTTCTTGTTCTTCAAGAAAGATACAAAGTCCAATTTAGAACATTTTAATCACTGAATTGAACAAGAGTTGTGTAGCATATAGTATGTTTGTTTTGTGAAAATGCTTTCTTTTCCTCCTTATTTTAAATCTACTGCAAACAAAATCAGCTTCATATGTCACTTATTGTGGAAATACATATATTTACATACATTAGAAATACATCAAAACCCTACTAGTGTACATGCGGATGATGGAGAATTCGGTTTGTCGTGTGAATCATGATTTGAACTATTGGTGTTTTAGGGTTATGATTAGATAATTATGGTTCATGTTAAACCTCAATAGTGTTTCTTGGAGAACAAGCAACAGTATTATGCAACTTAATTCAAGAAATTAAATATCCTGTGTGCATTAGAAAGTCTGCTAAAGTATTTGTCTGAATGTTTCCAAAACGGAAAAAGGTCATCTTCTCCCGTTACAACTCGACTACGTTCTATAAACATGTCACTGAAACAAAAGTCGAAAAACCGACAACAGAGTAATTTTCCCGTCTCTTAAGAAAACAGCCTACTAGCTATAGAACCAAGTTATGCAGAATCTCACCATCTACATATTTTATTTCAGTTTCTAATTCTAATTTATATCAAAGTTTACAGCAAGACTCGAATTGCTGAAATAAAGGACTCAACTTCAATCCAATGATCCGAACCCCTGAGTTCGAGTGTCCTTTGAAAAACATCTCTGTTAACTGCAAAACAAAAAGTACATAGCATTCAAAATCTGTCTCCGATAAATCAGCTAAGTTCTTCGTATAAAGACTCGACGAATTCATGTTTATATATTTCTTCATGACTATGTCAAACTGGTCACTGAAAACGCCTTTGAGAGAGTTATATACCTGCGAGCATCCGAATATTTTAAGTGACCTCAGCGACAAGCAGCTATCAACAATTAAACCGAACTCATTGTCAGACAGATTTCGACACCATGATAGATCCAAGGTATGCAAATTTTGGCCATTCTTTGTAAGTGCTGAGGATGTCAATAGGCCAACCTGGATTAAAACCAAAATGTGACAGATACTAAAAAAAATTCCCAACTTCTTCCAAGAATTATGCTACAAATTTCGAAGCCAATAGAGAGATATTAGGCCAGAGAATATGTAAAACATTACCTTGTTAATGCTATTAAGTGAAAGCTCTTCCAAGGTTTTGCCAGCTAACTCCAAAAATACCGAAATTGCTTCATCGCTTTAGTGGAAAATAAGTTTAAATCATTATTAAGCAATAGAAGTTTAGGATAGCAAAAGCAAAACGTAAAAAAGCACAAAAAACCCACCTGAATGGATTGCGATGGAGCTTCAATGTACGCAATCCTTGACAACTATTTGCAAGATATCCGATGGATAAATCTGTCAGTTTCCCCAAGTTCATAATATCAAGCACACGTAAACCAGGACAATGTTTAGCAATGACTCTCATCGATGCATCAGTCAAATTTCTGCAGAACAAGAAATTTAATCAGTACTTACACAGTCCTTTTAACAAAATATACGAAAGAATAACGAATCTTACTAATAAACCGTCTTACACGCAGTCCCTTAAAACAAGTTCCTTGATGTTATGACCGCACGCGGTGAAGTAACTCATGATAAACTTATCAGAAACAGTTGGAACACCAGCTAGTGACAAAACTTCTAATCGCTTAAATCGCTTCAAGGCGGGCAAAATCAGCGCAACATCAATGAGTATGCAATCATCAATATACAACTCTTTCAAAACCGATCCTAATGAATCAGCCAAAATGTCAAGACTAGCATAAGTGAGAAGTGAACACTGGCTTAGGTTTATGGATCTAATTTCCGTTGCAGACGAAACCAGTAACCGCAATCCTTCATTCGTAAGACGACATGCACCAGTAAGCGATAGAGTGGTTAATTTACACAAGGAGTTTGGTGACTTTGCCAATGTAGCAGGTAATGTATATTCAGTCATAAATCTTCCACACTTGTCAAGTTGCAGCACCTATTCGATATATAAACGTATAAACACGAATTCCAACAGGAAAGAAGGAAAGAAACATGTTGATATATGAAACAATTAAACTCAATGAACATACCTCGATTTCAGAAGTGACCAAAGTTCCGAAATACTTAGTAAATTCTTCTTCTGTCAACCAGGAACAGTCTTTAAGCCGAATTTGAGTAGGAACATCAGTAAGAAGTAGTTCAAGAAAGTGACAGTTCATCTTTCTAGAATCACACAGCAGATTACTAAGCCTATGTCTGAGCTCATCGCAGACACAATCGAGCGAAGCAATTGCATCAGAATGCTTGGCAAGAATGTTAAGAGACAGTTCTTGCAACGATGGAACATAGGACCTTCTCCTAACCAAATCCTTTCCGCTTCGTTTTGGAATCCATAGAGGAGGTTCTTCAACAATCTCTCTTTTCTTGTTTCTCTCGGCGCGTTCTTGAATAGCCTTGATTGCTTCGGAGAACGGAGTTGGAGAATCATCATCATCATCAACTTCATCTTTCACACCATTGTTATCATCGATTTTATCTGCCACATTGTTCACAGCATCATTGTTTTTATTCTCTGAAGCATTATGAATGCGTGCCGCATATCTTCTTGCGATATTCTTGCTATACTCCTCTTGCAGACTTGTAGGAAACAATGGCAGAGTCCGCGCCGCAATGCGATTACTAACATCACTTTCACTTTCCCTGTCTTCACTTTCATGTTGAGCTTCTTCATCACTAGAGATATTGATGATTTCGCGTTTTGGTTGATCGAAACCGGCTAAAAAATCGTGCGTTTTGATGCGTTTGGCAGTATCATAAACTTCTTGAGGCAAAGCGCCGAGGTTATATGCATCAGTATCATCTTCCTGTTCAAGTAATCTCTTGCGAAGAGCAGGAGAACATGGTTGTTCTTGTTCTTGAGTATTTTGATCGGTTGGGTCCATTCTGGTTGATTGATCAAAGACTAGAATGTTAAAATATTCACTGGTTTCGTTGCGGAAAGAAAGAAGAAGATGGAGAATAATAAAAAGGGGTTTTGCTACGAACTAGCTTGAGGATTTGGAATCGTAGCAAAAAGAACAAAATAGCAAGAAATAAGAGAGAACGAGAGAGACGGTTGTTTCTGTTACAATATTTATTTGATAAGAAAATTTTAAAAATAATTTTACACTGTCATTCAATAAACAACCACCAATTTGGCATGTTATTAATTTTTTCAAAAATAAAAGAGTGTTTTAATTGGATACATGTGATTGGTTGAAAGTGTAAAACTATTTTCCCTGCGTCGTCCAATTTCTTTTACAATATACTCTGTATTTGTATTCTTTTCATCAAATAACTCAATGATACCACTATTTTAAAGTTATTATAAAAAATATTTCAATAAATAAATTTTTTATTAATATATGTATGTATTCATAAGGTAAAATAATTATATTCAAATATTCGATAATATCACTAATTTTAAAAATAAATTAATTATGTAAATTTATTTTATATTATCAATACAAAATTATATTTATGTATTGAATCTACACGGTACATCCAATCAAATCACTCAATAATATTATTGTTTAAGTTAAATCACTCAATAATATTATTGTTTAAGTTAAATCTAAAACTATCTCAATAAATATCTATTTGATATGGTTTGATTAAATATATATGTAAAATTATTTTACATCTTTTAGAGATGGATATTAATTTGGATATATGGTTGCCCCAAATTATTAAGAGAGTTGAACAATTATAAACTTTTTCTAGTTTATTGGTTCAAAAGTCAAGTATGAGAAACACAAATCTGATGTTTGTTTTTCTTTAGCAAGTTCACATTTGCCGAGCACAACACATCGGTAGCGTAAATTTTCAAATTACTTCAATTTAAAAATAAATAGATGGGTTTTTGTAGAGGAGTGAAAGACCAATTCAATGGTGGTGGCTAAGGGTGGAAATAGGCTAGGCTAGGCTTTAGAAGGCCTGAACCTGGCCTACGATAAATTTAAAAGGCCTGAGTCTGGCCTAAGGCCTATCATAGGCTCAGTTTTTTGGCCTGACCTGGCCTTTTTAAAAGTCTGGCCTGACCTGAAAGCCTATTTAAAAAGTCTGTATCTCATTAAAGTTTTCAATTAATCTATATAACTTAAGAAGTCTTGTAGGTCGGCCTATATATACATATATAAGTGAATCTATTTAGCATTTGGTTATATATATATATATATATATATATATATATATATATATATATATATATATATATATATATATATAGGGTAGTCTATTTAGTTTTTTTCCTAATATATATACATACATGAACCAACTTATTTAACATATCTCTAATATATATGAAAATATAGGTCGGCCTATAAGGCTTCATAGGCTTTTTTAATAGCCTAAGCCTGGCCTATTAAATAAAATAGGCTTTTAAAAAAGCCTAAGCCTGACCTCTTTATTAAATAGGCCTGGCCTGGCCTAGGCCTATCTAGGCTGGGTCGTAGGCCCCTGTAGGCCGGCCTGGCCTATTCCCACCCCTAGTGGTGGCCATGACTATTGATCTGAGACAATATTAAGTAAGTGAGACTTTCTTGGAGTATATGTTAACGAGATTTGGTTTTGATGATAGGTGGAGGACTTAGATTCGAGATTTTATTTTTTTAAGTAGTCTCTCTGTCTTGGTGAATGGGTGTAGTATTCAGAAGGGTCTGAAGTAAGAAGACCATCTATCTATTTTTCTATTTCTTCTAGTGGTGAAGGGGCTTAGTGATTCTTTGAAGAAAGTTGTCTCGGTTGGTGTGCTAAAAGGTTTTAAGGACTCGAGAGGGTTTGAGGTGACTCATCTTCAATACACTAATGATACAATGCTTGTAGGGATCTTGTCAATTGAGAATCTTGTAACGATTAAGGAGATTCTCAAAATCTTTGAGTTTTCTTTAGGTATCAAAGTTAGTTTTTGCCAAGAGTTTCTGATTGGTGTTAATGTTGGAAGGCTTTTTCTTGAGTTGGTCGAAGGTTTTCTGCTTTGTAAGGTGGGTGCTCTCCTTTCAAGTATTTAGGGCTTCCTGTAGGTGAGAACCCAAAAAAGAATGGTATTTGGGAGCCTCTAGTCAAGTTTGTCTTTAAGAGATTAGTCACTTCGAAGAATTGATTTTTGAGTTTAGGTGTTAGGGTGGTTCTGCTGAATTCGGTGTTAAATGTTATTCTGGAGTTATTTTTGTCTTTCATAAAGATGACATTGTCAGTTTGAAAGAAGTTGGTTATTATGCAAAGGTGTTTTCTCTAGGGAGGTTCCAAAGGAGAAGCTAAGGTTGCTTGGGTTAAGTGGGAGGATATGTGTAAAGGGAAAAGGGTTGGTGGTTTATGTGGATCTATGTGCTTGCGGGTATTGTCAAGGTGATCCAATGTGATAAGAAAAGTTATAAGAAGTCTGTTAATAAGTAAAAATGAAAGTCAACTAAGTTGTTATTTGATTTTGATGATGATAACACTTGATATAAAACTATATCCAGTTAAGTCCTTATCTGTTGAAGATAGCTCAACAGGTCAAAGATGCTCAAGATATTTTATCAAGCTATCCTCGTGAATTCGTTCTTGAAGATCAAATCATCTCTTTGAATTTAATATTATGGTTAAACAACATTCAAGTGAAAACTTATGTTTCAAGGTTCGCTAGTAGTTTAACCTCTAAACTCTCAGATAATGAAAATCAGCATGAAGATATATCAAGCCTATTTAAGAAGATTTAAGGTTCTTGTGTGATGCTAAACTCAAAGATAACGCCAAGATTTGAAGCTTCAGAGTTGTGAAAGAGAAGAGTGTGAAAGCTCGTATGGTCGTTTTCGTTTGAGTGATCCGTGTCTTGTAAAGACACAAGGGTATTTTTGGAAATACTATGGAAAATCACACACACAAAAGCCTTTGAGAAGTTTCTCATAATTTATTTAAACCACATGAAAATGTTTTTAAGGCCTAGCTATCTGATTAGGAGAGTGTCTGGATGATTGAAAGACTTTTTCCAACTAGATAATTTACTAGACCTAATAACCTAATAAATTATTTTCATTATATTCAATATAAAATCGATTGGTACAGTCTCTTATTGATTGGTAGCAATTGAATATCAAAACCTTCTATTTGTGGCTTGAACAATCGATTATTGAGGTTCAATAATTGATTGGCCTAATCGATTATGGTATTCATTTTGCCCATGGTTTTTTTCAAATTTATACCACACATTGACCTATAAATTCATAGCTTCTCTACCATTTTATATCATCCAAAAATCGAGCTTTGGTCTCACTTTTTCTTTTCTCATCATTCTCACTAAATCTCTCATTTTTTCACATATATATTTTTCCATTAATGCTTCAAGAGTATTCTTGATTCTAAGTGAGAATCATTATTTTGGGTGAGGGTTTAACCATAATTTACCAAAATGTATTATCTCTTGAGTAAATATTCCTCAATAAGTGGTTGTTTGTTTGCAAGCTAAACTAGTAAAAACTCTTGCTTGATTTTGGGGTATTGACTTAGGAAGTATTTGTTTGGTTCGTGAGTTTTACCAAGAAGAAAATCTCTCTTTTGGTTTGTGAAGATCATCCATCAAAATCTCCAAAACAGTTCTTGAGCTCAGCACAGTTAAAAGTTCTACTAATTCGAGATTAGGTTGTGTAAAATATCAGATTGGGGTAAAAGCTCAGTTGGTTTGAGATTAACCAGTGTAAAATCTCAACTCGATTCGACGTCATCCTATGTAAAACCTTGATTTGGTTATGAGGATATCTAACTTAAAAATCCATTATGGTTCAATATCAGCTTGTGAAAAATCTCTATTTGGTTTGAAGGATAACCAATCTAAACCTTGTTTTTTGTTTGGTTAGAAGCTAGCCTTAAAACTTCATTTCCTTGTATAAGGAGATTTGTGGGCACATCCTTCTATAAGCTCTCAAGTTTATTGGATACCCTCGAGAATAATTCTTAGGGACATAAGTATATCAATTTAGGTCAAACTTGTATAAATCTCTAGTGTTTCTCTCCATTCCTTATCTCTTTACTTTATTGTCTTTCCTTTGGTTTTCTTCAGCTTATTTACTCATTTGGTTTTAAAATTATTTTAAACTCTAGTTTTCCAAATGACTTTATTTTCTCCATAATTCACTTCCTCTTGTGTATAGAGTCACATGTCCATCAATTTAAGGGTGAGAGATCTTAGACTAGTAAATATTTATTTGTTAAGCAAGTGGAGACAGACGATTCTCCATGATTTGATGTCACTTTAGGGAGGGTTATGAAGGCTAAGTATTGGTATTATTGTTTCGGTTCTCCTTTCGGTGGTAGGGGTGGAGGCCTTGGGAGGATGCCTCATTGGTGGAGATGAGATTTTCTCCTAGGGTCTCTTCCACACTAGGAAGGACTCTGATTGGTTTGCCTCATCATGTGCTAAGCTTGTCGAAGATGGCCAAAATACCAGCTTTTCGCATGATATATGGGTGGGGATTGCCCCTTTGTGTGTCTCATTTTTAAATTAACTAAGTCTTTTAGAATATAATTTCAAATTCGTACTACTAAACTTGAATTTCTTGGAAAATGTATTAGTTATCTACTTATTTATGTTGAGACTTTCAAGGGAGGCTTAAAACACTAACCTGAATCAACACCGGGATGAATGACCATATTCGACTAAAGGAAACCTCACAATTGAGTTTAAACATCACAAGTTCACACATGAGTTTAAAGAATTAAGTATATAAGTCTTTTCACTTATATGTTGCTCAACATGTACTCTTCTATCAAATGAAAGACAATTAACTCACACTTGACATATCGACATTCTCTCTCTCTCTCAAGTGTGACACCCTTTACATCTTTTAATCTAATGCTAGAATAAAAATTTGACTCATCACATCAAACTAAACTCTAATAATATTATTGAAATTTTAGGAGAATTCTTAAAACAATGGAATAAGTCATTACATTGGATCAAAAGCAATCATACAATTTTATATGAATAACGCATCTTCATTCAAAATTTTAAAGCATTAAATACACGAGTCTTCTGACTTATATATTGATCAAACAATTACTTTTTTAATCTATTGTAGAACTTGTAGATCACTTAACATATCAAAAAGCATTGGGCTAATCATATTATTCATTACAATTTTCTTCATCTTAACATATTCATATTTTTGTTCCTTACAATACGGTTAGTTTATCTTTTTTATTAAAAAAAAAAAACAAAAAACAAAAAAATCTTCCATGTTACCATGTTTATTTCATATACTAATTAATGACTACAAAAATTTATAAAATTAGTCAAGAGTTTTCCATCACAAAATTTATTACAAATAAATATTTAAATGGACGTTATAGAAAAAAATATAATTCAAATTTATATTAAATCCGTAATATATATATATATATATATATATATATATATATATATATATATATATATATATATATATATATATATATATATATATATATATATATATATAAGGGCATATCTAGTGAGAATGAATAAGATATATGAGAATGTGAGAATGAATAAGAACCATTAAATTGAAAAAGTAATGGTTGAGATTAAATTGTGATCTTTAATAAATCATGTGTCACTAAGAGAAAAGAGAAATTATTAATCAAATTTTAAAAAATATCTTTTAATCTCAACCATTAAGTATAAATCCAATAGTTGTTATTACATTCTCATATTCTCATATAATTTATTTATTCCCATATGATATGTTTTATATATATATATATATATATATATATATATATATATATATATATATATATATATATATATATATATATATATATATATATATATATATATATATATAACATACGACAATGATATAAATTAGAGTGATTCATATCAGAACGGTCAAGCACAAATCTATGGGTAATATAAAAGAAACAAACAAGAGATAAAAAAGTCAAAAAAAAGAAAAATCACAATACTTAATACAAAAAACACTAACATGCAATACCTTACAATAATTTGAGTTATTCTAACCTTATTAGAGAAGCAAACAAACCAATGAGACATGACATAGGTAATCAAAGACCTCCAAAACATATGACCTATAAAGGGGGAAATGAAAATTCAAAGATAGATCAACTATTGTATATATGACACTAAAAAATAAATAAATTAAGGATAAAATATATTTATAAGGACCATAAATCTTATAAAAAATTGTATGAATGAATGTACAACGTCTTATAAATTATAATAAAAAAGATAATCTAACCTAAATCTAAGGATAATGAAGAGAGAAATCAACAATAAATAATAAAAAATTCCAAAAGATAAATTGACGAATCAAAAATCCACCCTATATAATAATTTGTATTCTTTCTCACCTTAATTAAAGAAGGTAGCTTCACTCTAGGGAAAAAATTGAACTCTAGATCATGCAATCTATAAATGAAGAAAAAATTGAATTCAGAGATTGATCAATGAAGGATAGAAAAACACTTAGAAAGGGGGGGTTTGAATAAATGTAGCTTTAAAAACTTGACAGATAAAAATAAATTGCACAATTATTTTTATCCTGGTTCGTTGTTAACTAAACTACTCCAGTCCACCCCCGCAGAGATGATTTACCTCAACTGAGGATTTAATCCACTAATCGCACGGATTACAATGGTTCTCCACTTAGTCAGCAACTAAGTCTTCCAGAGTCTTCTGATCACACACTGATCACTCCAGGAACAACTGCTTAGATACCCTCTAAGACTTTTCTAGAGTCTACTGATCCACACGATCACTCTAGTTACAACCTGCTTAGACAACCTCTAAGACTTCCTAGAGTATTCTGATCCACACGATCACTCTAGTTCCTTACAACTTAATGTAATCAATTCTAAGAGTATTACAATTGCTTCTTAAAAGCGATAATCACAAACTGTGATATTTCTCTTAACGTTTAAGCTTAATCTCACTAATATATTACAACAACAATGTAGTGAGCTTTGATGAAGATGAAGATTCTGAGCTTTGATTTTGAACAGAGTTTCAGCAAGTTAATAGGCGTTGTTTTGTTCAGGATCGTTAACCTTGCTTCTCATCAGAACTTCATATTTATAGGCGTTGGAGAAGATGACCGTTGAGTGCATTTAATGCTTTGCGTGTTCCGTACAGCATCGCATTTAATGTTATACGCTTTTGTCAACTACCTCGAGCCTTGTTCACGCTGTGTCTACTGACGTAGCCTTTAGTAGCTTTTAACGTTCCTTTTGTCAGTCAGCGTAGCTTGCCACTTGTACTTTCTTCTGATCTGATGTTTGTGAATACAACGTTTGAATATCATCAGAGTCAAACAGCTTGGTGCATAGCATCTTCTGATCTTCTGACCTTGAAGTGCTTCTGAGCGTGATACCATCAGAACTTCAGTGCTTCTGTTCTCTTGTTCTTCTGATGCTTCCATAGACCCATGTTCTGATTCTGCTTCGACCATCTTCTGATGTCTTGCCAGACCATGTTCTGATGTTGCATGCTGAACCCTTGAGACAAAGCTTCTGAGCGCTGAATTATGCGTACTCTTTATATATTTCCTGAAAAGGAAATTGCATTGGATTAGAGTACCATATAATCTTAAGCAAAATTCATATTATTGTTATCATCAAAACTAAGATAATTGATCAGAACAAATCTTGTTCTAACAATCTCCCCCTTTTTGATGATGACAAAAACATATATAAATGATATGAATTTGCGATCAGAAAGAACAGACGGCAAAAGACAAATTACACAGCTATAGCATAAGCATATGAATATGTCTCCCCCTGAGATTAACAATCTCCCCCTGAGATAAATAATCTCCCCCTGAAATAAATACTCGAAGAACTTTAATAAAAGACTTCCCTGATTATTTCGGTAGAGACGATCATATAAGCTTCTGTCTTCAGAGAATTCATAGCTTCTGACTTCTGCTTCCATAGGACAGCTTCAGAACTAGAATTTCTTTAGATCCCTAGAACACTCACAGCTTCTGATTCCTGCTTCCATCTAGGACAGCTTCAGAACTTGAATTTCTTTGATCTTCTGAGCATTCACAGCTTCTGACTTCTGCTTCCATTTAGGACAGCTTCAGAACTTGAGTTTTCTGGATCTTTAGAACATTCACAGCTTCTGATTTCTGCTTCCCTCGGATAGCTTCAGAGCTTTGAATTTCTACCAACATCACTTCATGCTAGATTTGTATCAGAACATTGTTGAATGTACCAGAGCATCATCAGAGCATCTCTACATCCTGAAATGTTACAGAACAAAAACTAAACGACAAAAGTCAGCATGAACGAGTCAGAACATAAAATGTATATTTGAACACATGATATGTATCAGAGCCATATAGGCTAAAGTAATGTATCAGAGCAAATAGAATTTTGTCAGAACAAATAGACCAATATGGATCAAATTCTATTATCAGTGCTTCTGATTCATTCTTCTTTCTTGCTTCTGATCTCTGAAGCTTGATAGCACTCAGCTTGCTTCAGTTTCCATGGTTTTGCTTCTTGTGTTTGCTTTGAAGATTTTCTTCACTTCTTTATACCTGCAAAACACTTAAACCATATAGAACTTGCAGTTCTTGTTAGTGAATGTGTGGGAGCTTTACCCAGCAACTGATAGATTAATCAAATCATTTATCATTTATCTTCTCCCCCTTTTTGTCATAACATCAAAAAGAATATTTTAAAAAAAAATTCAGATGAATAAAACAACAAATAAACTCACTGGAAAGAAACTTTTCATTTATAATAAAAAAGATTACAAGAGAGGATGTTTAACAGCAGATGTAATGCAGAAAGAAAACTACTAAGACCAAAGCCTAAGACCCTAGCTAAGACAGAATCTGTGCCAGCATGCCATGAAGGAGTGAAGCGCATCATTGACTGCTTCTTGGACTTCCAGGCGAGGGGTCAGGGAGACTTGGTTCTGATGCAGATCTTCCACAATCTTTTTCAGAGACAACATTCTCAGCAGGTGAAGATGAAGAGATTTCTTCGGAATGGATTGAGGGAGAGGAAAGGTTGGATGAGGAGGAAGTTGAGTCTAGAAGGAAACAAGATGAGGAAGAAGATGGAGATGATGGAGGGCTTTCACCAGGGGGTTGAAACACACGTCTAGAATAGTTTCCAGACAACTTTGCTTCGAATGGATTCGCCTTGAGAGGGTCATAGGTGATCTTTATCTTTTTGGGTTTGGAGGGAGATGTTTCAACAGCTTTCCTCTTTTTGTTTTGATCTTTTCCATGGTTTCCTGGGCTTGATGAAGAGTTCATGATGGATTTGCAGATAATGAACAGCTAGGGTTTGATATGAATGCACAAAGATAGAGTGAATAGAGAAAATATGAGAGGGAAGGAAAAGTGTTTGAAGAATATAAAGAAAAACTGAAAGAGAGTAAATGATGAAAAGCATTTAATGTTACGTGACGTGAGGAGAGATAATAAAGACAAATGAGGTGACTAGCACAGTTACCTATGGTCGGCGTCCCTTCAACTGCACGCACACTTATCCATGAACAGTAACGACAGGTTTACCATCCCGAGATAAAACGTTACAGCTGTTTTGCTTTAAAAGAGGTTCTGAATCAACTTAGACAATGAAACGTTAGTAATAACCGAATCATAATTTCTAAAAGATTTCAATCAGAACTTCTGATTAAAAAAAATAGTCCATTTTCAATTCAGAAGATACTCATACATGAGAACTTCTCATCTTCTCATTCTGGGCATAAATCCATACTGATGTTTTTCAGAATGAACTTAAACCTATCTTCAGCCAGGGGTTTTGTAAAGATATCAGCCCATTGATGGTCTGTATCAACAAAGTTTAAAGATATAACACCCTTCTGAACATAGTCCCTTATGAAATGATGTTTAATCTCAATATGTTTAGCTTTTGAATGAAGAATAGGATTCTTAGATAAACATATAGCAGAAGTATTATCACAGAATATAGGAATGTTACTCTCAAATATCTGATAATCTTCTAGCTGACTCTTCATCCAGAGCATCTGTGTACTACAACCAGCACCAGCGACATATTCTGCTTCTGTTGTTGATAGAGCAATAGTTGCTTGCTTCTTGCTGTACCAGGAGATCAAATGACTTCCAAGAAATTGGCAACTTCCTGAAGTACTTTTTCTTTTAATTCTGTCTCCAGCATAATCAGCATCGCAGAATCCTACTAAGTTGTATTCTTTAGATTTTCTGTAAACTAAGCCAACATTAGTAGTACCTTTCAGATACCTTAGAATTCTCTTAACAACAGTTAAATGAGATTCTCTAGGATCTGATTGGAATCTAGCACACAAACAAACACTGAACAGAATGTCAGGTCTAGAAGCAGTCAAATATAGAAGAGATCCAATCATACCTCTGTATAACTTCTGATCTACCTTCTTACTTACCTCATCCTTACCTAGGATGCATGTTGGATGCATAGGAGTTTTGGCTTCTTTGCAGTCTAGAAGATTAAACTTCTTCAGAAGTTCCTTCACATACTTGGTTTGGTGAACATACGTTCCTTCTGATGTTTGATTTATTTGTATTCCAAGGAAATACTTGAGTTCTCCCATCATGCTCATTTCAAACTCAGCCTGCATAGACTCAGCAAACTCCTTTCCAAGTGTAGCATTAGATGTTCCAAAAATAATATCATCTACATATATTTGACAAATTAAAATATCCCTTTTAAAGGTTTTACAAAAGAGAGTAGTGTCCACTTTTCCTCTAGTGAAACCATTATCCAGAAGGAAAGAACTTAAGCGTTCATACCAAGTTCTGGGAGCCTGTTTCAATCCATACAATGATTTCTTAAGTTTAAAAACATGATTAGGAGACATAGAGTCTTCAAAACCAGGAGGTTGATGGACATAAACTTCTTCATCTATATAACCATTTAAGAAGGCACTCTTAACATCCATCTGATAGAGAGTGATGTTATGTTGAGTGGCAAATGAAATTAATAGACGAATAGATTCTAACCTGGCCACTGGTGCAAAGGTTTTTGTATAGTCAATCCCTTCTTGCTGACTATAACCCTGAGCCACCAGTCTGGCTTTGTTCCTTACCACTTCACCTTTCTCACTGAGCTTGTTTCTGAAGACCCATTTTGTACCGATTATATTGAATCCATCTGGTCTAGGAACAAGATCCCAAACATCATTCCTTGTAAACTGATTCAGTTCTTCTTGCATAGCAATTATCCAGTCTGGATCTTCTAGAGCATGATCAACAGAAGTTGGCTCGATCAAAGATACAAGACCTAATTGACAGTCTGCATTGTTCTTAAGGAATGCTCTTGTTCTGATTGGATCATCCTTCTTTCCAAGAATGACATCTTCTGAATGACCAGAGATGAGTCTGGATGATCTTCTGACAGATGGTTCTTCAGATATGCTTAGATTCTCCAGAGAAGCTGATACTTGATCTTCAGATTCTTTGCTTCTGAGAAGCTCTGCTTCTGATGCGTTGCTTCTTGGCTCAACAACTTCTGATATATCAATATCACAATCTGCAAAATTATCAAACTGCTTTGGTTTTTCAGAACCAAGCTTATCATCAAACCTGATATTGATTGATTCTTCTACAATCAATGTTTCAGTATTGTATACTCTGTAGCCTTTTGAACGTTCAGAATATCCAAGAAGGAAACATTTTTGTGCTTTGGAATCAAACTTACCAAGATGATCTTTAGTGTTCAGAATAAAGCATACACATCCAAAAGGATGGAAATATGAAATGTTGGGCTTTCTATTCTTCCACAATTCATAAGGAGTCTTATTTAGAATAGGTCTGATAGAGATTCTATTCTGAATATAGCATGCAGTGTTTATTGCTTCTGCCCAGAAATGCTTAGCCATATTGGTTTCATTGATCATGGTTCTGGCCATTTCTTGCAGAGTCCTATTCTTTCGTTCTACAACCCCATTTTGCTGTGGAGTTCTAGGACAAGAGAAATCATGGGCAATACCATTTTCTTTGAAGAATTCTTCAAAGGATATGTTCTCAAATTCACCACCATGATCACTTCTAACCTTTATGATTTTACACTCTTTTTCAGATTGAATCTGAATGCAGAAATCAAAGAACACTGAATGAGTCTCATCCTTGTGTTTCAAGAATTTTACCCATGTCCAGCGGCTATAATCATCTACGATGACTAATCCATATTTCTTCCCTCTGACAGATGCTGTTTTGACTGGGCCAAACAGATCAATGTGCAAGAGTTCTAATGGCCTTGAGGTAGAGACAACATTCTTGGACTTGAATGCAGGTTTGGAGAACTTGCCCTTCTGACATGCTTCACAAAGAGCATCCGATTTGAATTTCAGATTAGGGAGTCCTCTGACCAGATTCAGTTTGTTAATCTGAGAAATCTTTCTCAAACTAGCATGACCTAATCTTCTGTGCCAGACCCACTGCTCTTCAGAAACAGACATAAGACAAGTCACCTTCTGACTCATAAGATCTTGCAGATCTGTCTTATAAATGTTGTTCTTCCTCTTGCCTGTAAATAGGATTGAGCCATCCTTCTGATTTACAGCCTTGCAAGATTCTTGATTAAAGATTATATCATAACCATTGTCACTCAATTGACTGATAGATAGGAGGTTATGTGTTAATCCTTCTACAAGAAGTACATTAGAAATGGAAGGAGAGTTACCAGACTTTATAGTTCCAGAGCCAATTATCTTGCCCTTCTGATCTCCTCCAAACTTGACTTCTCCTCCAGACTTAAGCACCAGGTCTTGGAACATAGACCTTCTTCCTGTCATGTGTCGTGAGCATCCAGAGTCCAGGTACCATGACATGTTGTGCTTTGTCCTTTTTGCAGTCAAGGATATCTGCAATAGGAATAATCTTATCCTTAGGTACCCACATTTTCTTGGGTCCTTTCTTGTTAGATTTTCTCAAGTTCTGATTGAACTTGGGTTTAACATTGTAAGCAATAGGAGGAACAACATGATAATTTTTAATGTGAGTTTCATGATATTTCCTAGGTTGTGTCACATGCTTTTTGGTGTGTGCTGTGTGAAAACTTTGAGCATGTGAAGTGTGCCTAATATCATGGGAGTGGCCATACTTGAACTGATCATACAATGGCTTGTATGTGAATTTCATTTCATCAACAGGTTCAAGTTTGTATGGGGTTTCACCCTCAAAACCAATGCCGACTCTTTTGTTTCCAGACACAGCATATATCATAGAAGCTAGCTGACTTCTGCCAATACTTCTAGATAAAAACTTCCTGAAACTTAAATCATATTCTTTCAGAATATGGTTTAGACTAGGAGTGGATTTTTCTGAATCAGAAGGAGATCCAACATTATTGGATAATTTTAAAAGTTTTTCTTTTAATTCAGAATTCTCCAACTCAAGCTTCTTTGTTTCAAATTCAAATAGCTTTTTCAGCTTTTTGTATTTGAGATTAATCTGAGACTTGAGTTCCAGAAGTTCGGTTAGACCGGAAACTAACTCATCTCTAGTAAGTTCAGAAAATACCTCTTCAGAATCTGATTCTGATGTAGATTCTGATCCGTCATCTTCTGTCGCCATCAGCGCACAGTTAGCCTGCTCATCTTCAGAGTCTGAATCATCTTCTGACTCATCCCAGGTTGCCATAAGACCTTTCTTCTTATGAAACTTCTTCTTGGGATTTTCCTTCTGAAGATTTGGACATTCATTCTTGAAGTGTCCAGGCTCATTGCATTCATAGCACATGACCTTCTTCTTGTCAAATCTTCTGTCATCAGAAGATTCTCCACGTTCAAATTTCTTTGAACTTCTGAAGCCTCTGAACTTCCTTTGCTTGGTCTTCCAGAGTTGATTTAGCCTTCTGGAGATCAAAGACAGTTCATCTTCTTCTTCAGATTCTGATTCTTCAGGATCTTCTTCTCTAGCCTGAAAAGCGTTAGTGCATTTCTTGATATTGGATTTTAATGCAATAGACTTACCTTTCTTTTGAGGCTCATTTGCGTCCGGCTCTATTTCATGACTCCTCAAGGCACTGATAAGCTCTTCCAGAGAAACTTCATTCAGATTCTTTGCAATCTTGAATGCAGTCACCATAGGACCCCATCTTCTGGGTAAGCTTCTGATGATCTTCTTTACGTGATCAGCCTTGGTGTATCCCTTGTCAAGAACTCTCAATCCAGCAGTAAGAGTTTGAAATCTTGAAAACATCTTTTCAATGTCTTCATCATCCTCCATCTTGAAGGCTTCATACTTCTGGATTAAAGCTAGAGCTTTAGTCTCCTTGACTTGAGCATTTCCTTCATGAGTCATTTTCAAGGACTCATATATGTCATAGGCCGTTTCCCTGTTAGATATCTTCTCATACTCAGCATGAGAGATAGCATTCAGCAAAACAGTTCTGCATTTATGATGATTCCTGAAAAACTTTTTCTGATCATCATTCATTTCTTGCCTTGTCAGCTTTACGCCTCTGGCATTTACTGGATGTTTGTAACCATCCATCAGAAGATCCCATAGATCACCATCTAGACCAAGAAAGTAACTTTCCAGTTTATCTTTCCAGTATTCAAAGTTTTCACCATCAAATACCGGCGGTCTAGTATAACCATTGTTACCGTTGTATTGCTCAGCAGAGCCAGATGTAGATGCAGGTGTAGACTTTTCACTTTCATCAACCATCTTTTACTGAAGCGTTTTTCTTTTCCTGAATCTTTTCTAAACACGGTTAAGTGCTTGCACCTTAGAACCGGCGCTCTGATGCCAATTGAAGGATAGAAAAACACTTAGAAAGGGGGGGTTTGAATAAGTGTAGCTTTAAAAACTTGACAGATAAAAATAAATTGCACAATTATTTTTATCCTGGTTCGTTGTTAACTAAACTACTCCAGTCCACCCCCGCAGAGATGATTTACCTCAACTGAGGATTTAATCCACTAATCGCACGGATTACAATGGTTCTCCACTTAGTCAGCAACTAAGTCTTCCAGAGTCTTCTGATCACACACTGATCACTCCAGGAACAACTGCTTAGATACCCTCTAAGACTTTTCTAGAGTCTACTGATCCACACGATCACTCTAGTTACAACCTGCTTAGACAACCTCTAAGACTTCCTAGAGTATTCTGATCCACACGATCACTCTAGTTCCTTACAACTTAATGTAATCAATTCTAAGAGTATTACAATTGCTTCTTAAAAGCGATAATCACAAACTGTGATATTTCTCTTAACGTTTAAGCTTAATCTCACTAATATATTACAACAACAATGTAGTGAGCTTTGATGAAGATGAAGATTCTGAGCTTTGATTTTGAACAGAGTTTCAGCAAGTTAATAGGCGTTGTTTTGTTCAGGATCGTTAACCTTGCTTCTCATCAGAACTTCATATTTATAGGCGTTGGAGAAGATGACCGTTGAGTGCATTTAATGCTTTGCGTGTTCCGTACAGCATCGCATTTAATGTTATACGCTTTTGTCAACTACCTCGAGCCTTGTTCACGCTGTGTCTACTGACGTAGCCTTTAGTAGCTTTTAACGTTCCTTTTGTCAGTCAGCGTAGCTTGCCACTTGTACTTTCTTCTGATCTGATGTTTGTGAATACAACGTTTGAATATCATCAGAGTCAAACAGCTTGGTGCATAGCATCTTCTGATCTTCTGACCTTGAAGTGCTTTTGAGCGTGATACCATCAGAACTTCAGTGCTTCTGTTCTCTTGTTCTTCTGATGCTTCCATAGACCCATGTTCTGATTCTGCTTCGACCATCTTCTGATGTCTTGCCAGACCATGTTCTGATGTTGCATGCTGAACCCTTGAGACAAAGCTTCTGAGCGCTGAATTATGCGTACTCTTTATATATTTCCTGAAAAGGAAATTGCATTGGATTAGAGTACCATATAATCTTAAGCAAAATTCATATTATTGTTATCATCAAAACTAAGATAATTGATCAGAACAAATCTTGTTCTAACAATCAACTCTCAGCATAATGAACAATATAAAAATACGAATTGTGGAGAGAAAAATTATAAGCTCGTTAACAAAAAGAAACAACCCAACCGATTTCATGCGAGGAATCAAAGAGGTGAACGAATTGCATAAATTTTCATACAAGGTTGAAGAAATATAGTGTGCGTTATATAGTGGTGAATAGTCAAAACCTTTTTCCACGCTTACTTTGACCAAAAAAATATTATTTTATTACAAAATACCATAAATAAACTAGTGAAACAAAATATATTGATAAGAGACTCACCACTTTTCCTTAATTACTATCCTAGATCTATTTATAAGAAACAAATATATATATTTTATGTTAATATTCTTAATAAAAGAAATATATATTTTAAATATATTTGTTTCGTTGTGGAATCAGAAATGGAGAAGATCTCGGAAACTACGGTGGAATGAAGTTTCTTAAGTGATTCAGGGATGTGATTCCTTGAACCAGAGATAGTGATTTTCACGCTTCTAGAATCGGAGAAGTTGATCTCGAATCGGCGTTGCTAATCTTTGGTATAATAAACCAAAGAAGGGGTACATGCATGGTCAGCACTCTAACGCCCAAGTCAGTTAGGGTTCAAAATAATCATAGTGAGAGCGAAGATTAGAAATTGGCTACTTGAAAATTCCTTGTGAGGGTACTTATACCTTGGGCTCAACGGAGCAGACATGATAAGTGGGTTTTATCTTATTGGGCCTTTGGTTGGCATGGGACAGTTGCCCCAACACTCGTCGGATACCCTAGATGCCAGGGAGTCTTTTAATAGTCATGGTTGACCTTCAGGAATGGCTGTCCATGCGTAGGCTGGTATGAATTACTTTGGTTTTTCCAGATCGTAATGGGGAATGTGAGATGCCCATGCAGTTCCATCATTGAAACGTTTCTTCGTTTTTCTCTAGACGTGTGACCTGAAAAGGCAGAGAGTAACATGACATTGCTTGTTGTGCACTTGAGTTTGATTGTGTTTCAAAGGTGGAATCTAAATGTTGATATGTACTTGCTTTTTACTTTCAATTTGATCAATCTGATTGTGTTCGTCTAAATAAGGATAGAGGAAATTTGAAGAAATGTTTGGCAGCCTTTTAGACCGACTTTTCCTTTTTTGGTAAAATATCATTTTTCGTCCTTTATCTATATCTTGCGGTCCACTTTTTGAAAAGACCAAATTAATCCTTTTTTTTAAAATCGTATCATATATGTCCTTTCCGTTTATTTTCCACTAACGCTGTCTATATCACTTGCATGGCATCTCATTTGGCATCTAGTCATCATCATATTTGTTTTCCAAAGCTTTTTATTTAGGAAAATAATAATAGTAAAATATAAATTTCCAACTTCCAAATTTTTACTTTTCTATTTTTGATTTCATATATTTTTATATTATAAATATCATCTTAACAATAATAATTTTACTATCACTCAAACAAATAAATCAATCAAATCAAATTATCATATTCTCATGAACACATTACTTTCATCATATTCCAAGATCCTTTCCAAATCATGCTTATATCATTCACTAATTTCATCGATCTTGCAACATTTCCAAATCTTATTCTCTTAGGTGTCTTAAAAAATTCAAATTTTAATTTAAATATAGATTTTTGTTCATTTTAATTTGGGTTAAATATGTTTTTAGTCCTTATAAATATCTTAAATTTTATTTTTAGTCTTTATTAAAAAATAATATATTTTGGTCCCTACAAAAATTGTATGCATACAGTTTTAGTCCCTGTTATTTTATAAAATTTAAAAAATTGTTAAATTATCTTTTAACTTTTAAATTTTTGAATAATTTTTTTCATACATGTTTAGAATACTGTAAAATGAGAAGAATTAAATATGAATTTTTAAAATTTTAAAAGATAATGATAAAGGTAATGAAAATATCTACTTAGAAATCAAATTTTGAGTTTTTTTTTTCTTGGAAT
The DNA here is from genome assembly GCF_029867415.1 of Vicia villosa. NCBI lineage: Eukaryota > Viridiplantae > Streptophyta > Magnoliopsida > Fabales > Fabaceae > Vicia > Vicia villosa. Next base: position 16,930,907 of record NC_081180.1, on the reverse strand, counting down.
TTTTTATAACGTTCTAAACATGTCTACAAAATAATCATTCAAAAATACACATTGGTTTAACATCAGAGATTAAAATTACGTGCATAATAATTTTGTAGGGACAAAAAACATGCCACTTTTTTATAGGAACCAAAAACAAAAATTAATAATTTATAGGGACCAAAAACATATTTAACCCTTTTAATTTTATGGCTTTTGCTCTTTGTGATATTTGTTTTATGTGAACTTTGTTCTTTGTGTTCTTCACATGAAAAAAATAAATTAGATTTGGACAGTAAAACCATTGTGTTTAGATCTATGTTTTTTTTCTTGTTTGAAAATTAATTTTCTTATTGTTAGAGTTAACATTGAAACCATTATGTGTTAGATCTGTTTTTTTTTCCAATCGAACATTTATTACAGGTTTCTCAATGAATTATAGGAAAAATTGAAGGTTGTTTGGGAAAACTCTTTGTTGAGGATGGGGACCCGGGGAAAACTATTTTTAAACAAGTGTAACTTGTAATTTTGCTTATAACATGGATTGTTCTACAGAAGGTTCTTGCGCTTGCAAAAGACTAGGGTTTTACGACTAACTTATCAGGTCGAGTTAAGAGACTAATGTCGTGGTGGCTCGGACGCCGACTACAACTACTGCTCCAACTATGGTTGCGGCTATTATCCCGGGTACAAATCTTGAGGTAGAATGGATGACTATTGCAGTGGCTGATATCTGTGTCTGTGAGCCTTTGTCGTCCCTTTCTCCTATTAAGACAAATCTGGGTGATTTCCCATTCATTCCTATTGAAGGAGGTTCTTTTAAACGGGATTGTTTGTTAGATGATTTTGAGTCGGAGGTTATTGCTTCTTTGTTACGGCTTCCTGCCTTTCTTCGATCTCATGTACCCAGCACCCTAGAGGAATTTGCTACTGTTATAGTTGATGAGGACCTAACTTTTATCCAAAGTCTATCTTTAGTTAAAAGGCAGGGTCTTTTCCAGATGCTTCTTGTACCCTGTTTAGGGTCGGGTCTTTGGCTTCAATGGTAGCTATTGGTGAGGATGATGTATTAGGCTTTGGCAACCTTTCAAGGGATCAATATGAGCTGAAAGAGAATTGTAAGACCCTTGAGAGGGAAAATTCCACGGGTAAAAAGGAATTTGTTGAGCTACAAACAAAGGCCGAACTTGCCGACTCTTTGTAAGAAGAGGTGGAGCGATACAGTTCTCCGTCAACTTTGGTTGTTCAGATAGTGAAGTTGAAGTCTTTTGGCTAAGGTTAGAAGATCAATAAGAGGTGTGCATTCTAATGTTGCATCAAGTTGTAGATGCTTATGAGCAATTCATTTTCCACTTACATACCTAGTTTGGCTTGATATTGTTGGAAACTTTAGAGCATCTATGGTCCAAGGACTTGCGATTGTTTGAAAGTTTGACCTTGAAGTAATTATTGAAAAGGTTAGGAGATCAGCAAGATCTGGAATGTGCGTTGGCCGTTATGAGGAGGAACCATAGTCTGAGGAAATGAAATGAAGGGAAAATTCATGAGGACTAGAACGATTTCTCCTATTGTAAGAGGCAAGGATTTTCTTGTGGAATTGGGAGCACAATCGTTACTTCAGCGGAGGCGTCAAGCTTATGTTGGGTGGTTATCCGAGCAGGCTTAGATGCCACCATAGTTTGTAAAGAGTTTGTCAGAGATTATAATGAAAGAAAGATCGGTCGCCATGATGCATCGATTAAGAGACTGTAAATTATTGTGGAAAATTTCGGGAATTAGAAGTTGATTTCCACATACAACGCCATTATTCTAGCCACAAAACGAGAGATCGGTGATATGGAGGGAGTGAGTCATTCCAATGTGAAAAAACGAAGTGGATCTGTAAGGTTAACACTTCAATACTCGAGTAGTGAGGTCATAGACATGTAACTTACGAGAGTGAGAATGCGATCATCCCTATTATGATGCGTCGTAGGACTTATATAAGGGAAACAACCAAAATTATCTATATTTAATTTGATGTGCGTTACAGCGAGTCATTCGATCATATCTGACAATTGATAATAGATTTACAACCCAAATCTATTACGAGAGTGTTTTAGTGAGATTTCACTCATCACTCACTTGCCTTTTATAATAGTACTTTGGGTTGGACCATTATAAGACCTTTTACCAATCCGAAAACAATATTTAATTAAATATATTGATGTAATGAACTTATTCTCACTTCTAAGTACTACTACCTAAGTTCAAAAATTTAAATTCTTTATAAAAAAGGTAAATTCTTTGGTACCCATAAATTCAAGTTGGGTACTGGTACCTTTAGTGTAAACTATTATTAAATATTAATTTATTTTAAAATAAATAAAAATAAATAAGTGACATGGCATGAAATTATAACATTTTTGTCATCTTATAATTTTAATAAAACATTAATGCTTATTTTCCCATCGCACTTCTTAATATTTATTAACCTATTTTCTTTCGATTATTTAATTTTCTCTTTTTAATATTGTTAATTAATAAATTTATAAAAATTAATTATCTTTCTTATATGAAATATCCAAAACCTTACATAATCTCAAAGTATAAACCAAACAGTCGATATTGACTTGTTTATCCAATCTACTGGATTCCTATAAACCAACAGCACATAACGCGGACTCATAATTACAGCGTCGCTTTTAACCAAAAATTTTACAACTTCGCCAGTCGCCACCTAATATACAACTCATTTTCGGCTTCTAAACTTAACTAATTTAGTTACTGTAACTTAGATTATGATAATTACCTTTAACACCTATCATCATTAACATCAAAATCAAAAGAAGAAAACAATAGGAAACCGAGAAACAGAGTACATAGACACAATTCTTGACCCACATTAAAAGAATATATTTAAATAGTACTCATATACTACTTCTGAAAAAATATACTACTAGTATTTAAGTAATATCTACATAAAATCGATACCAAAATTTATAATTATATTTAATTTAATTATTTTTTAAATTATTATTAATATTGATGTGTCAGTGTCAGTATCATATCTCGTTCTACACGTGATATCTCCTGTGTCTGTGCTTTATAGTTATATAACTTATAGAACACAATCATTGAGATTTAGAGAAATAGAAAAAGAAGTAGAATAAGAAAATTAGTATAAGAATTAATACAAGCACAGTAAGAATATAAAAAGTAGTACTATTTTTCTGCATCTGTATCTATTCTGTAAAACTAATGTCTACATTCGAATCCAACTCCGATGGCGTTGCACAGCGAGTCAACAGTCCGCGTTTCTCCGGTCCGATGACTCGCCGTGCTCACTCTTTCAAACGGAATAATACGACGAGTACCTCCGCCGTCAGCGGTGGTACTCTCAGTACGCATAATGAGGTTGAGCTTCAGATTAATTCTCCGAGATCGGAGGAAGTTTCGGAGGTGGTTTTGGAGAGGAAACACAGCGGTGGTCATCATTATAATCATGTTTCGCAGAGAGTTCATGGTGGTGTTGTGAAGGGTTTTCTGAAGAGGCCGCTTGAATCTATTGGTGTGGATTTGGGGTTTAGGGAGAGGAAGAAGATTGGGCATTGGATGTTCTTGGTTTTTTGTGGGGTTTGTTTGTTTATGGGGGTTGTTAAGATTTGTGCTACTGGTTGGCTTGGATCTGCCATAGATAAAGCTCAATCTGATCAGGTTTGAATCTTATTTGTATGATTTTTAATATGGCTACTTAAACGAAGTGGTAATAATCACTAGAAACTCGAACACAGTTACTCTGGTAAACGCGTTCAACCCGGGAATATCGACTTGTGCCGGTTGAGCTAGGATTTTCAGACTTAGGATCTTATCTTGCACTGCCAAGTGTTGATTACAATTTTTAAATATTTAATTTAATTTAAGCTTTAGGAGAGTTAAGTTTTGTAATTAGTGTGTGGAAGTTTGTCCAAAGTGGTTCACCATGACATCATGCTTTCTATGGATCTATTTTTATAATTGTGATTTGATTTTGTCATCTGGTTGCTGTTTTTGTTTTGGATTTTTGGGTTTTCTGAATAAACAATCTTTTCTATTTTGAAGTGTAGAAATTTTTCATGCCTTCATTAATGCATACAAAGTTGAATTTGCAACTTGAGAAATGGGATATTCATTATCCAGTTATTAATCTGTGAAAAATCCCATATGGTAGTAGTGAGCTGGGGTGGATTAAGAAGTAGATGGATCGTTATCTGATTTGACAACTATTAAAACGTCTCAACCTATAATTTTTAGCTGATAGCAACCTTACAAGCTTTAATATGGTAGATAATTCAATCAAGAGTTTTTGTTTCTCGATCTTTATGTACTGCCGTTTATCAAACACTATTACACCAAATTGTGAAAAACACCCAATGGTAGGGAGTTGGAGTTGATTAAGAATTAGAAAGAATATAAGAGAAGTTATTAAGAAAGATTTTGAGATAAACGATTTGGATAGAAACATGGTTCTGGATAGAACATTATGGCGAAAGTTGATCCATGTGGCCGACCCCACTTAGTATATGTTTGGTAATGCATTAAATCTGCCAAAAGCATGTTTCTTTTCACGTTAACACTGAAGCTAATCTTTGTGGTTTCTGAAAATCACATTGAAATATGCATTGGGATGTGAAATTGACATTCCAAACGCCGTTTCAAACACTCACTTAGTGGGATAATGCTTGGTTGTTGTTGTTTTACTTTCTTTTGGTTGGGGTTTGGAAGCAGGGTGTTTGCTTCTCTTAATCTACTGAGTAAATTATTTATGTTTTTATCAGGAACTATCTGACTCCAATGGTATAGATAATTTAAATGCAATGGATCAAAGATCGGTTGGTTATGCATATAGAAGTCGAGAAGGAGATGTTGAACGAACTCTAAAGATGGTAGAAACAGGAGTAAGAAGTCAGGCTGATAAAGTGAGAAAACTCAAATCTATATCTCGTGTTTGTGGACTTAATGTTGTCTGGTTCTCAATTCAGGCCTATATTTAGAAATATCTTTGCCTTTTAATTAATCAAAGTTTGTTTTTCATTCAGGAATCAGATGTCTGGTCTAAGCCCAACAGTGAAAATTTCACCCAATGTATTGATCTGTCTAAAAATCATAAAAGTATGAAAAATTGTATGAAGTTTACTCCTTTTCCTGTTATGCAGTTGGTTACTCCATGATTTCCCTCTCATTTTCAATATTTTTTTTTTTTACAGAGCTAGATGCTAAGACCAATGGATATATTCTTGTAAATGCTAATGGTGGCTTGAATCAGATGAGATTTGGGGTATGTTGTGTTGATTTCTGATGCTATATTATTGCAAGGCAGGCAAAAAGCATAATCTAATGTCCAAATATATTTTGATTGCAGATATGTGATATGGTTGCTGTGGCTAGGATTATGAAGGCAACACTCGTTCTTCCTTCTCTTGATCATACCTCGTACTGGGCTGATCAGAGGTTGGTTTACAACTATTTTACCACCTACTTTACATTTGGATAATTGGATCTCTTAGTTAGTGTTTTCTGCAAGCATGAAATTCATTCAGTTTCAGTCGACGCTGATTATCCACATTAGTTGACATAAGATTTGAAGTTATAGACTTGTTCAAAGCATGGCATAGTACATAACTTCTTGTGTCATGTATATGACTTTTGTTTCAATATATTTGCAGTGGCTTTAAGGATTTGTTTGACTGGAAGCATTTTATTGATACACTGAAGGATGATATCCATATAGTTGAGACTTTACCACAAGCCTATACTGGAATTCAGCCTTTCTCAAAAACTCCAATATCTTGGTCTAAGGTAAACATAGCTTGTATACTCAAAATATGCTTAATTAGTTGGTTTTTGTTGAGGTCAGCCATCCATCCATCTCATCTTTAGGTAACCAGTTAGTTGTTAAGAAAACAAAAGTATCACTATCATAGTTGTATAAGATCAGGAGAAGATAGAAAGATCGTAAAACATAGGATCATAACTAAGATCAAAAGATCCTACCCCATTTTTTTTGTAAGATCGAGAGGGGGTGGCAAGATTGTTACACATAAGATCGTAACAAAAATCGCAAGATCCTACTAAAACAAAAAAAAAACTATATATTTGAGGTATTTTTACACTATTTTGGTAGGCAAGTGTGTTCGGAGGAAATGACCCTCTTTCATATTCTTTAGACATGTAAGATTGTGATTTATACTTTATTACCATTTTCCGCTGTAAGCATATGTTAGACATTAGGGACATAGTTGACCCATTACTTGGGTTACCATAAGCCATTATTTAAAACAAATCTTACAACTGAGATGTTTATTCTCTAAACCCTAAATCTTAAACTTCATCATTTTAAAAGGCGCGCGCATACACCACCACATAACCGTAATTGTTGTGCCTCTGCATCTTGTCACCCTTCTCAGCTTGTAATGGCGGTGGCGGGAAAACGACCGACGTGGCTGGAACTTGCCAAGATCGCACAAAATCAACGATGTCACAAGATTAGGATTTTGCAATTTGCAGCGATCTTACTGCAGTACATGATTTTACTTAAGATCTAGATCGTTGGGGTTAGTGAGATTGTATAATCTTAAGATTTTAAGATCTAGATCAAGATCTTGACAATATGTCATATTAGTTCATTTAGTGGCTTTATGGCAATGCCAAAATATTTTGCACATCATATAATTGCATCCCCTTTCAACGATGCTTCAGATTACAGTTAATGAATGTACATAATGCATATTCACAGGTTCATTATTACAAGACCGAAGTTCTTCCCCTCTTAAAGCAGCACAAAGTGATCTATTTCACTCATACTGATTCCCGGCTTGCAAACAACGGCATTCCAAGATCCATACAGAAACTAAGATGCCGCGTAAATTACAGAGCATTGAGATATTCAGCTCCAGTTGAAGAATTCGGAAACAAGTTGGTATCTAGAATGCAGCAGAATGGAAATCCTTATCTGGCCCTTCATTTAAGGCAAGTTACAATTGCAATTTTTAATACAATTGAATCTATATGGATTTTATAATGACAATACCCATGTATATTAAGTAACTGTTCCACTTCTAATCACCTAATTCTATTATCGTCTTTGACAGATATGAGAAGGATATGCTTGCGTTTACTGGCTGCAGTCACAATTTGACTGCAGAAGAAGGTGAAGAACTGAGACGGATGCGATATGAAGTCGGTCACTGGAAGGAAAAAGAGATTAATGGGACTGAAAGGAGGTTGCTTGGAGGTTGTCCGTTAACTCCTAGAGAAACTTCCCTACTACTTAGAGCACTTGATTTTCCATCACACACCAGGATTTACCTTGTAGCTGGAGAAGCATATGGAGAAGGAAGTATGAAATATCTTGAGGATGATTTCCCTAATATTTTCTCTCATTCCTCCCTTTCTTCTGAAGAAGAGCTGAATCATTTCAAGAATCATCAAAACATGTTGGCCGGTATTGACTATGTTGTTGCCCTTCAGAGTGACGTATTTCTTTACACTTACGATGGAAATATGGCGAAGGCTGTACAAGGTCATAGGCGCTTTGAAAATTTCAAGAAGACAATCAATCCAGACAAGTAATAAATTCATTATCTAAATCTTCTATATCGCATCTACCATGCTGGTTTCAGATACACGCAATTTCAATTCACTGTGAAACTGTTTTTTGTTCATTCTCAGTATATAAAACTGATTATGATTTCACTGGTTTCCGCAGGATGAATTTTGTTAAACTTGTTGATCAGTTGGACGAAGGAAACATTTCCTGGAAAAAGTTCAGCTCCAAGGTAAAGAAACTTCATAAAGACTCTATCGGTGCTCCATATCTAAGAGAGCCGGGAGAATTCCCAAAGCTGGAGGAAAGCTTTTACGCAAATCCTCTGCCAGGATGTATTTGTGAAACAAGAAAAGAGCAGATACCCGATCTCGCCTCATAGCTCTCTTTCTGATGATGATCTTATAAAAGTCACAATCATATCGCGCGGTGTTTGTGGGATGATATTCTTTTCGACAATTCTTTCTTCTGGAGATGGCAATGTGATGATTGTCCAAAGATTGGATTATCTGATGCCATTGCCTTATATTGCTTGGATGGTTGGATAAGATTACAAGTGGCCATGGTTTTTGGTAAGAAACTAAACTACCCAGATGCAGTTTTAAAGGATCAAGTTTGGGCTGGCCAAAGTATACTACTGTCAGTACATGCAATAGATGCACACCATACCTTATTAAGAAAACCTCATTCTAACCACACTGTTTAATAATTTTTTTCTTCCTCATTATTTTATTCAATACTTGTATTAATTTCAAGAAAAAGGGGTGGGTCTGTATAAGCTGTATTCTTGTTGTACGAAATAATATATCAAAAGAATTATTTCAAGTTTCTTGGCATCTGTAATTTTTTTTCTTCTTCTTTTGATCAATTATGCATTTGTAATTCTTTTAAGCAGGTTTCTTACAATAAGTCATCCCATTTGATCATTAATTAATATAACACAATTTTCACCCTTTAATTTTTGGGATTAGAATATTATATTAAAAATATAATATAACAATTATTGATAATAATAATAATAATAATGATAATAATAATATTATGTTATTTCTTTTTTTTTGAAAAATTATTATTATTCATAATAATAACAAAGTTTGTCTAATAAATAAGATTTACCTCAATATAGACTTAATGTGGGCTAGGTACGATATATGAATCTAATTGGCTATTTGACTTTTATCCAAAATTTATTTTTCTCTTACTTTATATCTCTTACGGTAATGAGTTGTTTCATACACCTGGTAATGAGTTGATTCACACACTGAGTTCTACTCCAGCTATATAAATGCTATGGGTAATGAGTTGTTTCATACACTTGGTAATGAGCCATCGTAACTCTGATGAGTCCCGGAGTCCAACTCACCTCAACCATAAATCATATGACTTACTTCAAAAAATTGATCTCAAAGTAACATTTGTCATTAACTTATGACAATGTAGTGTGGTTTGCTTTATATGACAAGGAAATGCACTGTCGAAGACAGCTTATGACAATGCAGTGTGTGGTTTGCTTTATATGACAAGGAAATGCATTGTTAAAGGTAGCTTTCGTAAAAGATTAGAAATATACTGTTAAAATCATGGTTCTAAATAATCCCTCCAATTAAAGCAAACTAATACAGAAAGGGACTACAAGTAGCATCCATGATATGTCTAAAAGGACCAGAATCTAATTTGGAATTGGATCACTTCTGTCAAAATTTTACTGACTAATTATTCTTAATTTCTATAGCTATAATCTCACCTAGGTACAAATCATACATATTTAGTATCCATCATTGGTGAGATTGCATTCATAATAAAACCATTCACCTAAGATTTTGAGACTCTAATTGTTCATGTAACAAACTCATAATGATAAAGCAAAAAGAACGATCACAGTCGCGCATTTAGCTCCGTCCCACTTCCTTTCCCGAGAAAAGGATAATCTGTGTAACCTATAGCAGGATCCTGTGTGTAAAATGTCTTCCTGTTATACTTATTTAGAGGCGCATTAAGCTTAAACCTTAAGGGCAAATCTGGATTAGAGATGAAAAGACGACCAAACGATATCAAATCAGCATCACCTCGAGCCACAGCTTCCATTCCTAACTTCCTATTGAATCCACCACTGCACATGAATGTTCCATCATAAGCTTTTCGCAGTTTCCTTGTCAAATGAACTCCTTCTTGGTCTCGTTTACTACCATGCTCGGTTTTGCCATAAGCTGTGTATCGAGGTTGAGTGACATGGAGATAGGCGAGTTTTTTACCAAGCTCTTTCTGGAGACTGTTTAGTCTTTCAATCACTGCTAAGCCTAATCCAAGTGGATCAGAATCAGTAGCATCAAGGTGATCAATTGCTGGTGAAATTCTTACCCCAACTCTTTCCGGTCCTATGGCAGAAACAACGGCTCGAACCACCTGAATTAAGAATCTGCATCGATTCTCAAGTGATCCGCCGTATTTATCTGTTCGATCATTGATCCCATCTTTCAAGAATTGGCCAATCAGGTAACCGTGTGCCCCGTGAACTTCAATTCCATCAAAACCTGTATGCATGTCTCATTTCAATTATCATGCGTAGTCGATTTTTAAAAGCACAGAAACATGAAACTAATCCATACTCGTGCAATATCTGCACGGGTATGAATCAATTTCATTGTTGAACAACTCACAATCATAAATTAATAAGTTAAAGTAATTCATTGAAGTGATGTAAACAGATATAAAACCTGCTCGAACTGCATTAATAGCTGATTCGCGATAATGCTCGACGATTTCTGGTATCTCAGATGTGGTAAGTGCGCGTGGATCCGAGTACGCGCCAAAGGAACCATCTGGCTTGAGAATTGTCCACCTTTTTGAAAGGGGTTTAGCCGTGGAGGAAACGGGCGTAGCACCACCAGGCTGATACACTGCCACCCAACTTAACCAGTCAGTGAAAATAATTGCAAAACAAGTAAATCTAACATAAAACAAATACTACCAAGATTTAAATCCAGTTCATGAAGGACGAAATTGGATATATTTAGGATAGTGAAAGGTGTTACCCCAATGAGATGCACGACCAACATGCCATAGTTGACAGAAGATAATGCCGCCTTTAGCATGAACAGCATCCACAACATTTCTCCATGCCTCTACTTGCTCCTCTGAATATATTCCAGGTACATGGGGAAACCTGCGCCATGAGAAATAATATATTTATTCACATATAGTAAAAACCAGTTATCTCTCCACGCAACTGCAAAGACTAATTCCTCGAAATAAGGAGGACTACAATGGGCGGCAAAACTCTCAGTCAAGAGAATTTAACACAGCTGCGTGCCGAGTACTGGGTTCAAACTCAGAAAATCGGGTTAAGATACACATGTAACAATTTAATAGTAATTTAATAATATAGACATTAATTATACTACCAATACAAAAATGCTATGAACTTATAAAAAAAAAGTAAAAAAATTGGAAAAAAGAGAATTTAGTACCCAGGAGCAGAGGGAGAGATGCTGGTTCCTTCAGTGATGAGAAGTCCACCTGAACTTGATCTCTGACTGTAATATTCAGCAAGAGCATCATTTGGAATTCCATTCAAGGCTCTGCATCTTGTCATCGGAGCCAACACCACTCTGCATCATCAAATCACAAATTCATCAGTATTCAAAACATTCCTATGCTACTAATCTAACAAAAGTTAAAAGTGAAAGAACAAAAAGTGTTGAGTACCTATGAGATAAGTTTAAGTTTGCAATCTTGTAAGGAGAAAAGAGGGTTGTTGAACTTGAATTATCAGCCATTGATAAATTTGCTCTTCTAAACTTGTTGAATTATGATGATGTAACAATTATGTTCACAACAATGTGTTACAACTTAGTATTTGTACTTTTTGTTTTCATCCTTTAATAGTGGGTGGATTTTAACACGTGATTCAATATTAGAGACTTGTCATAAAACGTGATTTGAGAATTGGACGGTGGTCATAAATACAAAAACCATCATTGGCCAATGTAATTCCGAGGTATCTAACAATGGCATCCGTTTTTGTTTTTGGTCAAGAACAATGCATTTGTTTTATTTAAATATAATTGTAAAATAATTACTAATATTAATTTAAGAGAAAAAATTTATGTCTAAAATATTTTACACCGTTAACCAATTAAAAAGTCACATTTTAATTTAAAAATTATAAATTTATATATTTTTTTCAGTTAAATAAAAAGGTTATTTATTTAAGAAAATGTATTTTTATTTATATTATAAGACTACAGTAAAATCTATTCTTCAGAAATTAATTTAAAAAATGTTTCTTTTTCTTGAAAAATGAAAATTTTTAAGGAATCTGTGTTCTAAAAAAAAACCGTGGTCATTTAACACATTCAAAGTATTTTCTTCTTCTCTGTTAAAATTCTTTATATATATTATTTAAATTATTAATATAATATAGTTAATTAATTTTTAAAATTGTGTCAATATTTTAAAAAAAAAAAAGAAAATTCTGTTTTTAATAATAAAGTGGCATATATTTAAATTTAAGAAAAATTAAAAACTAAATTTTAAAGTCTAAATCTAATGTAACGAATAAATTTTGTTTCTCAGGAAATTGTGTGTGAAACTATGGGGTGAAAATGTTAATTTGTCTTCTCTTCTCTAATGTGTCTATCCTAGCATCGTCAATCTATCTCTTATTTTTTGAAACAACTTCTTGAGTGTTAATCCATGTTAGATTCACTTCTTTTTGTTGCAATTTGTTCTTGTGCATTTAGTTGTTGTTTTGAGGGAATTAGAGAGAGCGAGTTTATTAATCTTGTAGTGTTTCATGATTGATCAAGCTCATGATATCCATCAAGATCCAAGAGTCATTTATTCAGAAATTAGAAAGAACCTTGTGTTTGTGTTCTTGTTTCACCTACATCTAATTCCTTGATTAACACCTTATGATTAAAGTGTTTGTGAGATTCCTTTGACACTGTACATCATCTTCATCCTTAATCTTTTTCCCCTTGTTATAGACATTCATCTTTAAAGATTGATTGTTGAGGGAGACTAGTGGTACATTAGGATATATAATATTTTTGTGTGAAGTTTGTTGTTTGTAATAGGTGCAAGCATCATTTCTTGAATGTTGTTTGGATTTTATCGGTATATATCAAAAAGAGAATTTCAGTATACTCCATGGAAGACTTTGGCAAAGCCTAATATAAATTGTTCGTAAGGAGGAGTTGGAAGATGTCTAAATTTGGTGAGATTGTGGAAAGGATGCCGCAAATAAAGTTTGGAATTGTCCAATCAACGCTTAACTAATGGAAATTGCTCAGATAAGAAATCAGTGGGATCAGGCGAATTGCCACACATGAATAATCGGAGCAGGTTATTATGGATAGCAAGGTTATTAGATCAAGGTTTTTGGAGATCTTGTTTTTGTTAGCAGTTTGAGTGTCTGCATCAATAGGGGGAATTATCATGTTATAGTTCATTGTAATCAAAATGCTTCTTCTTGATTTATCCTAATTGAAGATGGACGTCCATTCACACACCATCTCGCTTGAAGTTTTAGATAGGTAAAAGAAAGAAACAAAAAGGATCTTTTAAGTGACCTATTCTTCCAAGGTTATTGTAAAAAGAAGATGAAGATAATTGTGATTATTGGCAATGATTCTCCGAAGTTTCAACAATTACATAAAAGAATTCAATGGTAGAAATGTGCTCCTTGAAGTGCTAATGATCGTCAAAGAGTTGAATAAGTTATTCAGGATTGACAAGATGTGTCAATTAGTGATAATCAAACTATCGCCGTTCAAAGTTTATCTGAAGCCTTATGAAGGAGAGCCCGACAGTATTCTTCAGACGTGTAAGAGGATTCATATTTAATTAGTATATGATTGATCATATTTCCGCTTATGATATTCTTGTTGTTGATTATTAACTATTTTCGTCTGCAACAAGTTAAGCATAGATCTTCTAAATTGGTATGATCATTCCAACCCTCCTTTATTCCTTTTTGTGTATACATGGTTGTAACTTTTTAAATACCTAAATGTGTTTTATGTTTAAAATGTGTATGTGTAAGTGATAATGTTTGTGCATCTCATACCTTAATCATTAAACCATGTAATGCATGAGTTTAATTTTATTTCGTCCATTCATTGCATTCATGTGCATTATTCATCCATTAAAAATTATTTTATCATTTACATCAAAAATATTTTGCAATAAAAATTATTTTGAACATTTCCATTAAAGTTGTTTATCATTAAAAATCTTAATCCAAATTGTGCATCTCACTAAAATTTATTCTTCAAAGCATTACCTTTTCATTAAAAAAAATCAATATTTGATTACTTGATTCGAATCACTCTTTTAGCCTGATTCGAATAAGAAGTCTGGGAGTAGGTGAATTTTGGGGCTGTTCAATTTGATTCGAGTCAGACATTACACTTGATTTGAATCAAAATGCTTTTTTTCTCAAAATAAAAAAATCTGTGATTCGAATCACAGTTAACACTTGGTTCGAATCACAAACTTAAAAGTCACATTACTTTTCAAATTTTGTTTTGTTTTTCAAATTCATTTAATTTTATCTCTTCATTTCAAAACCCCTTCATCTTTCCCGAACCCATTTTCACAAAATTCATCTTCATTAATTAATCATCAAAACCCATTCATCATCAATCATTCATCTTCAATCCTATCATTTTCATCTCTCATCAATCATCTTCATCAAACCCATTTCCATTCAAACCTCCTCATAGTCATGTCTTCAAGCCTCCCTTAAAAGAACTTGATAGAGAAACAAAAGGGAAAGAGGTAAATTTTATCATCAAGCCAACCTCGTCCCATTCCAAAAAAGCCAAAAAGCAAGATGCAAGCTATCGAAAATTCATTTGATGCCAGAGTTACAAAAAAGGCTAGTAAGCATTATTCTTCTAATCAAGCTATCCCTGCCATTATCCACAAGGTAAAGCATTTGTTGCTTGAGGAAAGTATGAAATTGTACTCTAAAAAGTTTTTGATTAAACCTATTGAACCTAAATACTATGTTTACAAAACCTTTTAAGTTGAATTAAGGGAAAATTTCCTTTAATCGTTTAATGACCATAAGTTGTTAAAGTTGATTGGTATGAACAAGAAGTATAACCTTGATCCTCTCAAGGTCTTCTACTGTAATCTTGAGCAATCTCCTGGAGGTATTGACAGTAGATTTAAGGACTGTGTAGTTAAGTTTGGTTTTATGGATTTTACTACTTATTTTGATTTGAAGTCTGAAGGTTCGAGTGTTACTGTTGGTTGCTGCTAGGTCACCTGATTATGATAGGATTTCTTTTGTTCAATATATTTCTAAGTTTGTTGGTGATCAACTTGGCATGGTTAATTTCCGTATCAGTCAAGTTAGGTTTGATATACGTATTCTCCACTAGATTGTTGTTAAGATGTTCTACAGGAAGCTGAAGAATTGGGCCAGGGCTGATGATTTTAATCTCTACTTGATGTGGGAACTTATTTTATGACACAAATTTTAATTAGGTAAAATTCATCACTGAAATGATGCTTCATTTCAAGGAAAAACAAAACACGTCCTTGTTTTTCGCATCATTTGTGGAGCTGATTTTGGAACTTAATGGGGTTGTGTCTAAGGAAAAAGACTTGGTGGAAGCTCCAAAGATTCTAGACGAATCTGGATTTTCTATGATGAGATACTATCAAAATACAAATGTTGTCTATTACTATATGGAGAAGACGAACATAAAAGTTTATGATGATCAAATTGTAGTGCCAAAGAAGGAAACTACTATTAAGGTTAGTTTGTCTGACACTTGTGTTTTGTTTGTTGCTGCTAGAGCTTACTTTGATGAGCTGCTTGGAAAAATTATGGCTGATAATCAGGTTCATGAAGACATGATTACGAGCCGAATTGAAGTCGTAGCAATGGAAGCTGAAGAGGGCCAGGAGAAGTTGAAGGAAGAGATCAAGGCCGAGATGCAAGTAAGTGAAGCTTGAGTCTTAGCTCAAGTGGAATATGTGAGAGTTTTTGTTGAACACATTGGTAATTCGAATTTCTCTTTTCCTTTTGATCCTTATCATATTGATCTAGAGCCTACTAATGCTGCTCCAATCCTACAGCCGATGTCTCTCCTACTAATGAAGCAGCTGATTTACCCTATTTTATTTGCATGCATGTCATATCATAACATTTTCATTTCTTATGGTTAATTATTGTTATTTTGGATTGATTGGTTGTTTTGTGATATTGACTCTATATTTTGACTATGTATTGTATGACAAGTTTCAGTTGCATATTGTGGTATCTCTGTTATTCAAATATGTTATCTTTTTCTTGATCATTTTTCTTAAATTGTGTTATGTGTGGCAGTTAGTATCATATACGATTTTTATGGTGTATGTTTAGTTCGCTATTATGACATTTCTATTTTTGACTTTTTATGTTATTGTGGTATTAGTTGTTGCGTTTTTTCTCTTTCTCTTTCTCTTCTCTTTTTGATATTTGTCAAATGGGGAAAATTTATAGAGATATTATCAATATTAACGTGCATTAAGTGTTTAATGCAGGGGGAGCTTTAGAGCTCAAGCAATGTGTTGTATGCTCATCTGTAGTTCGCTAAGGAAATTCATCGAATTTATTTTTGAAATTCTGGCACATCAAGACAGATGTCAAATATGATGTCCCAACACCAGGATGAAAAAGAACGATGTTGAAAGATATGTTAAGACATCATATTACTAACATAACAAATAACAATTAATAACATATAGGAAATAAAAACACAAGTCAATTGTTAACCTAGTTCGGTGCAACATGACCTACTCTGGGGCATCCAAGCCAGGAAGGAAATACACTATGATAATATTAGTTCAAAGCTTAAACAACCCTAGTTTACAACTTATCACCTAATCACTACCTTATGCAACTTCTACCTAGAAAACTCCTAGATATGAGAGCCCCTGCTCACTTCCCTCAATAACCTCAGTGATAATAACAAAAGACCAAAAACAGAATAATACACTTCCAATTACACAGATTATACTCTTGCTTAAAAGCTCATGAGTGAATCACAATGAACGATCAGTCAACCTTTATGCATCAAAAGGTACATGAGTGACTTACACAAACAAAGAACAAATGAAACCCTAAAAAATACTAATCCTTATGCCCAGCTTCGTGATCTTCTTAGGTTTAGACTCCTCCTTTTATAAGCTAGTGCAATGCTTGGGCTTGGATATTAAATCTGGCTATAACCTTTTGAAATTCTAATCAGATCCAATCATATCTAATCAAATCTTCAAATTTAAGGCAATAGGTTTTAACATCCAATCAAGCAAATCAGATATTTTGTTATCTCTTCAGCTTAGAAACAAATCTTCAGAGAATCCAATCTTCAATGCGCTGGTTGATCCACATATGACAAAAACATATTGTGGAACAATAGGAACATATCTTCCAGAAATAGAAACAACACAGGCTGCAATGTCGTAGCAACATGTCACGACATCTTGTCCAACATTTTGCTGAACTTATTGTTTTACCAAAATGCAGCCAACAAACCAAAACCTAACAATTTTATCTTCACATTCCAATTAATCGTTCAAATATATTGATCAATAATAATAGCTCAAAAATTTTCAAACATCAAAGAGGGGGAGACTGAAAGTGAAATCGTGTTATTTTATGGTATCATATTCTTTAATTTGATGATTTTGTCAATTTGAATGTATCTGTTATAATTTGCTCGCGCTTATTTATAATTTGCTTATCATTCAGTTATTCGCGTGTTTATATTACTTTTGCATTTGAGTTGTATTGCATCCGCTTCGTCTATTTAGCATTGTACTATTAAGACCTTTCATTACTCAATAAAATTAGAGAGTTGATCCATGATAGGGTTCCTTTTTTAGCCTAGTAAATTTGGTTTTTTCTTTACCCACCTCCCTATGGGGGTCACCCCCAGCGAAAATCCCATTTTACCCCTGCTTCGGAAATGCATTTCCGAAATATTTTTTTTTTCTAAATTTTTTCAGACTTCGGAAGTGCATTTCCGAAAAAATCCCAAAAATTGGGATTTTGATTAATTCGGAGATGCATCTCCGAAAAAACAAAAAAAATCTAAAAATTCCAAAAATTAATTTTAGGATATGAATTAATTTATATATTATAAATTTGATATAATTTATGAGTAATAAATAATAATAATTATATATTTTGATATAATTTATTAGTTATGAATAATAATTATTATATATTTCTATTCTGATTTATATTTTAAAATTTAAAATAATTTTAATTAAAAAAATTAAAATAATTTCACTTACAAAATGAGTTATAATTTTTTATTTATATATTTATATATTTATAATAATCATTATGTATTTACAAAAAAAATTAAAAAAATGAGTGTTTTAATTTATATATTTATATAATAATTATAATAATTATTATATATTTATAAAAATTATTATATATTTATATATTTATATAATAATTATTATATATTAATTATAAATATATTTATATATTTATATATTAATTATTATATATTTATATATTATATATTTATATATTTCACTTACAAAATTAATAATTATTATTATATATTTATATATTTCTATTCTGATTCATAATTAAAAATGAGATAATTTTTTATTTAGTTTAAAAAAATTAAAAAAAGATTTTGTCTTAATTTTATTTAATGAATAAATTTTATATTTAATTCTATATAATTCAAAATTTACTTATGGAATTAAAATGTTTTTGATTTATATAAGTTAGTAAAATAATTTTTAACTTTCAAATAGTTTAGGATGTTTTGATTCACCTTGATTTTATTGATTCACCTTGATTTTATTGATTCACCTTGATTTTATACCTATTAATTGTATTGATTCACCTTGATTTTAATTTTTTTAATAATTATTTATTATTTCGGAAGTGTATATCCGAAACATTCCAAGACCAATTTGGTCTTGGAATATTTCGGAAGTTCATTTCCGAATTCCTCCAAGGGGTGCGTTCGGAGATGAACTTCCGAAAACACCACATTTTCTGAAAAGTAACATTATTTCGGAGATGCATCTCCGAAATCAATATTTTATATTAAAAAAAACACGTTTTCGGAGATACATTTCCGAAAACACCTTTTTTAACAAAAAAAGTACCTTTTCGGAAATGAACTTCCGAAACAAGGGATAGTGTGGTAAATTCACCAGGGGTGGGCAAGAAGGTTAGGAGGTGGGTGAAGAAATTTTCGTAAATTTTTATTTTTTTCGTTTCATCAGGTGTGCCTTGAATCACAAGTTAGAACTCTTAGAATTAAATGTTAAATGACTTGATTCAAATCAAGTGATAAGTGTGACTCGAATCAAGAACCTTGTGAAAATTAGAGTGAATCATGATAAAATCTGTGATTATTTCTCTTCCCTTATCTCGTTATCTGTAGAGTTTAAATTTGAATTGTTGTTTTAAGAATTCAAATTTTTATTTTAAACTCCAACACAATTTTAACCTCTTTTGTGTTTTTTTTCCTCACTTTCAGCTGGTGTCATATTCGTGCTCTCTTATTTGAACACTCACTCTTTTAAAAGCAAAGAACTTTGAAAAAAACCAATGGCTGAACATACAAAATGTTAATGTTAGAGATACTAGTCCTTCTTACTCAGTCAAACCATCAATTTGCGATGGAGAAAAAGTGGATTATTGGTAGGATAATTTTTTAGTTTCTTTATATTCCAATATTCAAAACTTTGAGATTAGGTACTAAAAAGGTTACCTAACTCCTAAGGATAGAGGTTATTAAATAGAAAAAAAATTTAATTAACCATATTTAATAAAAAAAATACCAAAAAAACTATATTTTCGGGGTATTTTCCAAACTGTCTAGGTTTGGGACCCCAGAGAAGTGGATGTGCCAAACCAAATGGCGTATAAGTGTTAAAAGTGGGTGTATGCGCCAAACCATTTGGCTAACCCTAAAAAAGGGATTGTTTGCGCCAAATGGAATGGCGCATTAGGCTTCTTTTTGCCCTAATAGCCATTTCATTTGGCGCCAAAGGCTTATTCTTTTATTTTATTTTATTTTATTTTTCATTTTTTTTATTCTTTTTAGTTAAGATTTTGTTAATATATATATTTTCAAAATTCCATTTTTATTTAATTAGTTAAGATATATATATATATAAATAAATTTTCAAAATAATTTTTTAGTCTTAAAAATGAAGTACACAAAACGTAAATTGACATTTGTTAACCGAAAATATAACATTGGTGCATTATATTAAAGGAACGAAACATCGATTACAGATGATTAGAGAAACGATATAGCGACACAATTGATTAAAGAAAATACAACAATATGATCAATGGCGTCCATCACCAAGATAGCCATCCGTTCCGCAATTTCGTCTTGTTATGACACGTTTGCCGCAATCGTTGATCCCGCCGCGAATATTTGCACCACCCCTTTCCCTAGCTCTGCCCCTACCTCTGCCCCTTTGTGGTTCTTGCTGGGTTTGTGTCACTGGGCCCGGCATTGGGATGTCTCGTGGATCGCTGTCAATGAATTCGTCGACGCCCCCATAATTATCCGGAAAACCGCTATTGTAAAGTCGGTTACCCATCCCCTCAAACGTGTTAAGTCGTGGTGGTGGAGTGGGTTGGGAAAAGACTTCGGGTTCATAGCATCCAGCTGCACTAGAACTACCCTGATTAAAGCCGAATTGGTTTGAAGGTGTTGCGAAGCCGGAGGGGGTGCCACGGTAAGAGGATTCGTCAACTAGAGCCATCAACACTGGGTTTCGTCAACTAGATGGTCCAACCAGAAAAGTTAAACAGCTAGATTACCGATGTCCATACATTACGTTGACGGATAATAACCCTGAAGGCACGTACATGTATTATTGGGATCGTGTGAAAGACGATGTGGACGTGGATCTAATGTTTTGGACACACAGTGGAGAAGTTAACCGAGGCGTTGAAGATCCCCTTGTTCTTGCAGTGATACTTGAGTAGTTTAGATTAACTGTTGTTTTATTTGTTGCAATGAGTGATGAAGGATAGAAAAACACTTAGAAAGGGGGGGTTTGAATAAGTGTAGCTTTAAAAACTTGACCGATAAAAATAAATTGCACAGTTATTTTTATCCTGGTTCGTTGTTAACTAAACTACTCCAGTCCACCCCCGCAAAGATGATTTACCTCAACTGAGGATTTGATCCACTAATCGCACGGATTACAATGGTTCTCCACTTAGTCAGCAACTAAGTCTTCCAGAGTCTTCTGATCACACACTGATCACTCCAGGAACAACTGCTCAGATACCCTCTAAGACTTTCTAGAGTATTCTGATCCACACGATCACTCTAGTTACAACCTGCTTAGATAACCTCTAAGACTTCCTAGAGTATTCTGATCCACACGATCACTCTAGTTCCTTACAACTTAATGTAATCAATTCTAAGAGTATTACAATTGCTTCTTAAAAGCTATAATCACAAACTGTGATATTTCTCTTAACGTTTAAGCTTAATCTCACTAATATATTACAACAGCAATGTAGTGAGCTTTGATGAAGATGAAGATTCTGAGCTTTGAATAGAACAGAGTTTCAGCAAGTTAATATGAGTTGTTTTGTTCAGAATCGTTAATCTTGCTTCTCATCAGAACTTCATATATATATATAGGCGTTGGAGAAGATGACCGTTGAGTGCATTTAATGCTTTGCGTGTTCCGTACAGCATCGCATTTAATGTTGTCGCACGCTCGCGAAAAATGAACAGAGTCGCCACCAATATATTTATCCCATAAGGGAAAGGAATATCAGAAAACCTAACAAAGGAAGGAACAAGGTCTTGCGACCAGAGAATCAAGGTACGGGAGTCGGTTACGCAAGGGGAAGGTATTAGCACCCCTCGCGCCCATCGTACTCGATGGTTCCACCTATGTTTGTTTCTATCTAAAGGGTGTGTACTATGTCTACCTATATGTGAATGAATGCAAAAGAAATACGGGGAAAAGAAGGAATATTTACAAGTGTGCTCGTTCAAGCCCCGCGACTTGATGCCTACGTATCCTTTTCAGGAATCAGAGCGTCGTAGTTCGGCTCCATAGTTTTGTTTGTTTTTGTGTTTTTTAGTTGGGCGGCGTTAACGTTCGCGCTCTTGCACAAGGGGACAGCCTAGGATGCAAAGGAGCGGAAATAACGGTGCCCTTAAGAAAGCGAGAGAAGAGAGAGAGCTTGAGTGTTTCGAGGGAATCCCTTAAGCAAGGGAAACTCGAGTTACTCTTTGGTTTGCGTTTTTTAGAGGTTGGGAACTTACGCCTGAATGGAACCCTTAAGCAAGGGAGCCACAAGCACTCGAACACCCCTTAAGCAAGAGAAGTTACAAGCTTCCATTCCCTTTTTATTAGTCAAAGTATTTATTAGTCATTTTTTATGAGTTTTCTTGGTATTTTTTAATGGGAGTTTATTCAAGTATTTTTAGATGTTTTATGTTGTAAAAGAAAAAGAACTAGCCTAAGAAAACTAGCCTAATATGAATGAGGAATTCTACTTATTATTATCATGGTTTCTACCTAAGGGTTAGGAATAAAGGAACATGAAAGTAAAGATCGCAATTGGAAGTCAATAGTGAGTAACACAATGGTACAAAAATTGGCATACAAACATATAGTAACAAGTCAAAAATATAATACAAAATGATATGAAATACTACTATTTTTTTATGAGTTTTTTATGAGAAAAATATCAATTAAAGGGACCAAGATTAACTCCTAAAAATGTGATCTAAAATCTAACAAGAAAATTTATATTGATTTTATTGTTTTTATCACTAAGAAAAATAAGAGAAAACTATGTTAAAAACTAATAAGGAAAATAAGGGCCCAGAGGGGGTAAAAATCTAGCAATGGGGTGTAAAGTCCAGAAATTGCCCAGGCCTAGCAGAAGGAAGCCCAAAGGCGTTTTGTTTTGATCCATTTAATTATTATCAGACTTTTTTAGTTAATCTCAATTAACAGTAGTTAACCTCCATTAATGCTAATTAAACCGATTAACAAGAAAAGAAAAATTGAAATAGGGAAAGGGATTAGGTTACTTGTTGAGCGGCTGTTGGAATTCTGAAGAGCTTCTTCTCTCTTCTCGCGAACTCTCGACGGCGGCGCCGGAACGAAGCTTTCTCTCCGATCAAACTTCTTCTCTCGTCTTCAACGCTTAAGCCTCATAACTCGGGTTCATCTTCTCGTTCGTCTTCGTTCCACACTCGATCCTTCTCCGATTCGAATCCTCCTCGTCTCTATCTTGAGTCCGCAAGCGAATCGGATGACGAAGAGTTGCTATGTGGATGCGATCTTGAATCGGTACAAAGGTTGCGATCTGGAATCGTTTGGCATGAGTGGTGCGATGATGTCGAAGGTGTACTTCCGATTTGCAAGCGCTTGCTGGAGATTCGTTGAAGATGATGAACTCTGGATCGGTGAAGACGAAGATTGGAGCCAAGGTTTGTTTCAAGGTGAGTTCCTCTTTTTCTGAATTCTCTTCCTCTTTCTATTGTGCTCTTCTCTTCTGTTTCCAATTTTTGTCTTCTCTGAGTCTTGTGTGTGGTGAATCCTTGGTGCGTTTGAGAGAGTGCTGAGGGTGAGTGAACTGAGGTGAGGGATGAAGTTGCAGAGAGGAAGATGAGGATGACTGAATGGGTGAGAGAGATTGAGAAGTGTAGAAGATGATGATGAATGGTGGGAGTGGTGTATGAATGGCGTGAAGAAGATGAAGATGGATGAGAGGAGAATGTGAGAGTGATGAAGAGTGAAAGGTGAGTGTGATGAATGAGGCGCCAAATCTCTGAATTGTGGAGGGAGAACTGTTATATAGAAGTTGAGATGATGAGAAATCAGTTAGAGATTGAGGATTGAGGGCCATTGGATTAGAGAGAGTCGGTTAGGAGATTGAGGGTGAGGATTGAGTGATTAGATTCGTGAAAGTTTGTTATAAGGTGGTTACATTCTGTTTTTGATTCAGTTACAGTCTGTTAAAGGGTGGTTATAAAACAGTTAGAGAGAGTAGGGAATTGAAACTTGAAAGTTAGTTATAGGTGGTTGTTAGTTACAAATTGGTTGAAGGGTTAGTTATGTTTCTGTTTTTTCTGTTGAAGTTTGTTAAGCAACGGTTAGGAGATGTCAACACAGTTAGGAGGTTTGAGATGTATGGCTGTTTTTTCTGATATGCGTGTGTATGATATTGTGTATGCAAAACTGTCTATAGGTTCTATGGTCAGGGAATTTGAGAAAAAAAACTGGTGAATTAATAGTGATCTGCTAACAGAAATTTGTTAAGTAAAACATTAATGTTAATAAAGGAAAGATTCAACTGTTAGTGTTAGGATTAGTTGAATTAATTGTTATGGGTTTTCTGAATGCCATTGCAGGGTTGATGCATGTACGGCTAGCAGTGAAACGGTTTCCCCACGGATCTGCACAATTGATGTGATTACGGCGGGTTTGAAGCAGGGACCGGTTTGTTTATGGTAGGTATGAGACTGTTTGGAATTAGCTACGTATGTGAATGCAGACGTGGGATTGGTTTTATGTGAATTTGAGCATGAGGTGGTATATGTGGACTGGCTGAAACTGGCTTATTTTCTTTATAATGCAGTAGGTTGGTATAGGTTCAAAGTAAGTTTGGACTAGTTTTGAAATTGATAGGAAATATGGGGCTGACTTATGTATGTTTGTATAGTCATGGATTTTCGTTTTGATACAGGTGGTTAGCATATGGTTTGTGAATGAATGCAGTAGGTAATTTTACAATGGAATGTATATTGAATTGTATGTTTTTTTGGTTTTTGTGTGGTGCTGTTTGAAGTTATAGGTTAGAATGAAATCGATGTTATGCTTATTGTTGGTAGTTTGAAGGCTGGGTTCAGTTTGAGTATGGTACCGGGACTGATTGAAACTGAATTTTGTGTTATGAAAAGCTATTAGTTGGTACTGAGTTGGTTATATGGTTCTGTTAATGAGGGCTGTTTATTAGGATAGCTGTTAGAAATTATTGTTAGCTTGCTGCTGAATATATGGATGAGAATAGAGTTGTTCTTTTTGTGATGCTGATTCAGTATGTTGCAGGTTTTTTTTGTTTAATTTTGGATGGAAAAGCAGCAGCTTGGAACACATTGTATGGCTCAGTCTTGAATGCATGGCGGTGCGGTTTCGGTTGGCAAGTGAAATGGCTGCAAGTATAGGCCTGAGAGTAAGATGAATACCTGTGATGCCCACAAGCAAGAGCTCTGACCAATGCCTTTATATTTCTCAAATTTCGGACTCTTTGTAACTGAATTTTTCTTTACTGCAATGGTAGGCTTAGATGTATAAGTGTTGGGAATTTGATGTAATTTTTGGTAATGAATTATGACTCATGTAGTAGAATAGGACCTTTGGATATGGTGTGGAAAACAAATATTGTAATGGGGTATGGATTGGATATTTTTGTAATGGATATTGAATTTTTTATGTAAGTTTGTAATGAATAATGATGTTGAATGAAACTTGAAAGGGTGTTGATGCTCTTGTAACTCTTGTGACCTCGATGATCCCTTTTCAATACGCAAAGCATTTCCCCTCTTTTGCTAGCCTTTGACCGATACCTTGCATCTTAAGAAAGTTTGGTTCACTCTTCTGTTGTTGCGTTTGTAATTCGATCCCCCCATAACAATAAAGCTTTGAAGGAATCCTTGAAGAAGATAATAATTGAGCATAGGAGAATGCCTTAACACGAAGTCCAGTGAACTCAAAATGAAACAACAATCTCAGACACCAAGCATAAATAACTCTAATCTCTCGATATCCACGGGAATATAGACCTTAGTCCTTCGAACTTGGTACATCTTGAGAGATAGTACCTCTGTATCCTTTGAATGAATGCGAGAGCCTCAAAGCAATATAGGAACCCTAATTCTTCAAGATCCTTGAACCCAATACCAGATTTATTTATTAATGATGCATGATGTGTTAGATGACCTAATGGAAAGTATGTACATGAATGCAAAGCCTAAGCCAGTTAGAAGTTAAGGGTAGGACAAATTTGGGGTATGACAAATGTTATACGCTTTTGTCAACTACCTCGAGCCTTGTTCACGCTGTGTCTACTGACGTTGCCTTTAATAGCTTCTAACGTTCCTTTTGTCAGTCAGCGTAGCCTGCCACTTGTACTTCCTTCTGATCTGATGTTTGTGAATACAACGTTTGAATATCATCAGAGTCAAACAGCTTGGTGCAAAGCATCTTCTGATCTTCTGACCTTGAAGTGCTTCTGAGCGTGATACCATCAGAACTTCAGTGCTTCTGATCTCATGTTCTTCTGATGCTTCCATAGACCCATGTTCTGATTCTGCTTCGACCATCTTCTGATGTCTTGCCAGACCATGTTCTGATGTTGCATGCTGAACCCTTTGAGACAAAGCTTCTGAGCGCTGAATTATGCATACTCCTTATATATTTCCTGAAAAGGAAATTGCATTGGATTAGAGTACCATATTATCTTAAGCAAAATTCATATTATTGTTATCATCAAAACTAAGATAATTGATCAGAACAAATCTTGTTCTAACAATCTCCCCCTTTTTGATGATGACAAAAACATATATAAATGATATGAATTTGCGATCAGAAAGAGCAGACGGCAAAAGACAAATTACACAGCTATAGCATAAGCATGTGAATATGTCTCCCCCTGAGATTAACAATCTCCCCCTGAGATAAATAATCTCCCCCTGAAATAAATACTCGAAGAACTTTAATAAAAGACTTCCCTGATTATTTCGGTAGAGACGATCACATAAGCTTCTGTCTTCAGAGAATTCATAGCTTCTGACTTCTGCTTCCATTGGACAGCTTCAGAACTTGAATTTCTTTAGATCCCTAGAACACTCATAGCTTCTGATTCCTGCTTCCATTTAGGACAGCTTCAGAACTTGAATTTCTTTGATCTTCAGAACATTCACAGCTTCTGATTTCTGCTTCCATTTAGGACAGCTTCAGAACTTGAATTTCTTTGATCTTCAGAACATTCACAGCTTCTGATTTTTGCTTCCATTTAGGACAGCTTCAGATCTTGAGTTTTCTGGATCTTTAGAACATTCACAGCTTCTGATTTCTGCTTCCCTCGGATAGCTTCAGAGCTTTGAATTTCTACCAACATCACTTCATGCTAGATTTGTATCAGAACATTGTTGAATGTACCAGAGCATCATCAGAGCATCTCTACATCCTGAAATGTTACAGAACAAAAACTAAACGACAAAAGTCAGCATGAACGAGTCAGAACATAAAATGTATATTAGAACACATGATATGTATCAGAGCCATATAGGCTAAAATAATGTATCAGAGCAAATAGAATTTTGTCAAAGCAAATAGACAAATTTTGGATCAAATTCTATTATCAGAAATTCTGATCATTCTTCTTTCTTGCTTCTGATTTCTGAAGCTTGGCAGCACTCAGCTTGCTTCAGTTTCCATAAGCTTATTCTTTTTACAGAATAACGCTTCTTATGATTTTGCTTCTTGTGTGCTTTGAAGATTCTCTTCACTTCTTTATACCTGCAAAACACTTAAACCATATAGAACTTGCAGTTCTTGTTAGTAAATGTGTGGGAGCTTTACCCAGCAACTGATAGATTAATCAAATCATTTATCATTTATCTTCTCCCCCTTTTTGTCATAACATCAAAAAGAATATTTCAAAAGATTCAGATGTATAAAACGACAAATAAAATCACTGGAATGTAAAAACAAAGAAACTTTTCATTGATAATCAAAAGATATTACAAAAGGTTCTTATGTTTAACAAGATGAGAAACATTCCTAGCAAATACATAAAAAGTCATCCCAAGAGGAAATGACTACAAAAATTAAAAACAAAACCCTAGCAAGACACATTCTGTGTCAACCCATCAAGAATCCCTGTGGTCTTCTTGTCTTTCCAGACTAGAACCTCCACTGTAGGAGAGATTCAAGAGACCAAAGAGAAAGAGAGGGACAGTTCACAGACAGAGAACTGCTGTTGCAAACGGGGCTTTCTCTTAACATAGAAGTTAAGAATATCATTCTTAACCTCTTCCCATAATTCAATAAAGTCTTCTGTCTTTGGGTGAACGTTGATAACAACATCAAAGAAGAGGTCTGACTTGAGAGGTATTAGGAGAGCCATCCCGAGATATGCATAGATCTGCCGCCTTTGAGTCATAGATCTTCAACAGGCTTAGAGCATGATTAAGAGATCCAGACAAAGGATTCAAGATGAACGCTAGGTTTGAACTAGGATTTTTTAAAGAAAGAAAAACTTTGTTTGAGCAAGAGAAAAAACAGGAGAGAGAGAGAGAGAAAACTTGATGAGGAATGCAAAGGAACGGAGGATTTAAATAGACTAAAAAAAAATGAAAAAGTACAATAAAGAAAATGGTGAAAAACAATTAATGTTACATGACAAGACGGGAGAGAGATTTTGACAAAAAATAAGATACGCACAGTTACCTATGGTCGGCGTCCCTTCAACTACACGCGCGCTTATCCATGAACAGTAAAGACAGGTTTACCATCTGAGATAAAACGTTACAGCTGTTTTGCTTTAAAAGAGGTTCTGAATCAACTTAGACAATGAAACGTTAGTAATAACCGAATCATAATTTCTAAAAGATTTCAATCAGAACTTCTGATTAAAAAATAATCCACTTTCATTTCAGAAGATACTCATACATAAGAACTTCTCATCTTCTCATTCTGGGCATAAATCCATACTGATGTTCTTCAGAATGAACTTAAACCTATCTTCAGCCAGGGGTTTTGTAAAGATATCAGCCCATTGATGGTCTGTATCCACAAAGTTTAAAGATAGAACACCCTTCTGAACATAGTCCCTTATGAAATGATGTTTAATCTCAATATGTTTAGCTTTTGAATGAAGAATAGGATTCTTAGATAAACATATAGCAGAAGTATTATCACAGAATATAGGAATGTTACTCTCATATATCTGATAATCTTCTAGTTGACTCTTCATCCAGAGCATCTGTGTACTGCAACCAGCAGCAGCGACATATTCTGCTTCTGTTGTTGATAGAGCAATAGTTGCTTGCTTCTTGCTATACCAGGAGATCAAATGACTTCCAAGAAATTGGCAACTTCCTGAAGTACTCTTTCTTTCAATTCTGTCTCCAGCATAGTCAGCATCGCAGAATCCTACTAAGTTGTATTCTTTAGATTTTCTGTAAACTAAGCCAACATTAGTAGTACCTTTCAGATACCTTAGAATTCTCTTAACAGCAGTTAAATGAGATTCTCTAGGATCTGATTGGAATCTAGCACACAAACAAACACTGAACAGAATATCAGGTCTAGAAGCAGTCAAATATAGAAGAGATCCAATCATACCTCTGTATAACTTCTGATCTACCTTCTTACTTACCTCATCCTTACCTAGGATGCATGTTGGATGCATAGGAGTTTTGGCTTCTTTGCAGTCTAGAAGATTAAACTTCTTCAGAAGTTCCTTCACATACTTGGTTTGGTGAACATACGTTCCTTCTGATGTTTGATTTATTTGTATTCCAAGGAAATACTTGAGTTCTCCCATCATGCTCATTTCAAACTCAGCCTGCATAGACTCAGCAAACTCCTTTCCAAGTGTAGCATTAGATGTTCCAAAAATAATATCATCTACATATATTTGACAAATTAAAATATCCCTTTTAAAGGTTTTACAAAAGAGAGTAGTGTCCACTTTTCCTCTAGTGAAACCATTATCCAGAAGGAAAGAACTTAAGCGTTCATACCAAGCTCTGGGAGCTTGTTTCAATCCATACAACGATTTCTTTAGTTTAAAAACATGATTAGGAGACATAGAGTCTTCAAAATCAGGAGGTTGATGGACATAAACTTCTTCATCTATATAACCATTTAAGAAGGCACTCTTAACATCCATCTGATAGAGAGTGATGTTATGTTGAGTGGCAAATGAAATTAATAGACGAATAGATTCTAACCTGGCCACTGGTGCAAAGGTTTCTGTATAGTCAATCCCTTCTTGCTGACTGTAACCCTGAGCCACCAGTCTGGCTTTGTTCCTTACCACTTCACCTTTCTCACTGAGCTTGTTTCTGAAGACCCATTTTGTACCGATTATATTGAATCCATCTGGTCTAGGAACAAGATCCCAAACATCATTCCTTGTAAACTGATTCAGTTCTTCTTGCATAGCAATTATCCAGTCTGGATCTTCTAGAGCATGATCAACAGAAGTTGGCTCGATCAAAGATACAAGACCTAATTGACAGTCTGCATTGTTCTTAAGGAATGCTCTTGTTCTGATTGGGTCATCCTTCTTTCCAAGAATGACATCTTCTGAATGACCAGAGATGAGTCTGGATGATCTTCTGACAGATGGTTCTTCAGAAATGCTTAGATTCTCCAGAGAAGCTGATACTTGATCTTCAGATTCTTTGCTTCTGAGAAGCTCTGCTTCTGATGCGTTGCTTCTTGGCTCAACAACTTCTGATACATCAATATCACAATCTGCAAAATTATCAAACTGCTTTGGTTTTTCAGAACCAAGCTTATCATCAAACCTGATATTGATTGATTCTTCTACAATCAATGTTTCAGTATTGTATACTCTGTAGCCTTTTGAGCGTTCAGAATTTCCAAGAAGGAAACATTTTTGTGCTTTGGAATCAAACTTACCAAGATGATCTTTAGTGTTCAGAATAAAGCATACACATCCAAAAGGATGGAAATATGAAATGTTGGGCTTTATATTCTTCCACAATTCATAAGGAGTCTTATTTAGAATAGGTCTGATAGAGATTCTATTCTGAATATAGCATGCAGTGTTTATTGCTTCTGCCCAGAAATGCTTAGCCATATTGGTTTCATTGATCATGGTTCTGGCCATTTCTTGCAGAGTCCTATTCTTTCGTTCTACAACTCCATTTTGCTGTGGATTTCTAGGACAAGAGAAATCATGGGTGTAAACTCGGTTTTTGCGAACTGACTCCTTGCTCTTTTTATTTTTTTTTATTTTTTTTATTATTGCAAGAGTCGCCACCGACTTTTATTTTATCCAACATTTAGGAAAGGCATAAAAGAACAGAAAAAAAACCTTTTGACAGATTTTGGGTTCGGGGGGTTGGTTATACAAAGGGAAGGTTTTAAGCACCCTTTGTATCCATGGTTATCCATGGGCTCTTAATTGCTTAGCTCACTTTTTAAATGCTTTATTGATTTGAAAATAGAAGAAGTGAAGATGACGGAAACATAAACAATGCGTCCAAATGGACAAAGAAAAAATAGCGGAAGCATAAATAATATGTCCAAATGGACAAAGAGAAAATAGCGGAAACATAAATAATATGTCCAAATGGACAAAGAGAAAATAGCGGAAACATAAATAATATGTCCAAATGGACAAAGAGAAATAGCGGAAACATAAATAATATGTCCAAGTGGACAAAGAAAAATAGCGGAAACATAAATAATATGTCCAAGTGGACAAAGAAAAATAGCAGAAATATAAATAATATGTCCAAGTGGACAAAGAAAAAAAATACAGAAACATAAATAATATGTCCAAATGGACAAAGAAAAAATAACAGAAACATAAATAATATGTCCAAATGGACAAAGGAAAAATAACAGAAATATAAATAATATGTCCAAGTGGACAAAGGAAAAATAACAGAAATATAAATAATATGTCCAAGTGGACAAAGAAAAAAAATAACAGAAACATAAATAATAAATAATAAAATAAAGCATAAAGTAAGAAATATAAAAAACAATATAATAAAATGCGGAATTTAAAGTTAATTGTTAGTATGTTAGCACGCGAATCATCTTGAAGCTAGTCAAGTATATCCGTGATGTTAGTGAAGATCGATGGTGAGGGAATGATGATCTCGGATTTAAAGTTAATGAAAATTTATCAGAAGCTTGATAGAATCATAGCGACTACACGATAAATTTCCAAAAGTCTTAAATCAACTGCATACAATCTCTGCCATATTTGATCTTTTATTCTGATTCGGGACAAAGGAAAAAGATAAGAAACAATATCAAATAATATACAAAAATAAATATAAAACAAATTAAACTTAATTCATTCTTTTTGTGATTTTTTTTGGAATTTGATTTTAAGTTAATTAACAGGCTAATTAAACAAATAATTATACAAATAATTAAACTTAACAAGAAAAATATTATTTTATATGTCAAAAATTAGATTATAAAAAAAATATAAACCTAAATCTAAAAGGAAAATATTTTTGGAGTTTTCTGATTGGTTAAAAATAATTAAAAAGCAATATTTACATAATTACTAATTAATTAAGCAATATAAATTAATTATGAAAAGAAATAAAATATTTTTATGTTAAAAATTAAATAAACATTTTATCAACTTAAAACTAAAATTAAAACATTTTTTTTGAGAAATTGAAAATATGCATAAATATGGAGTTTTTAATTCATGAACTCCTAACACTACTACATATTAAAAATTACATTGTACTTACTCTATGATGTTCCAAGAGTGGAAAAGAGTGATTGAAATTGATTGAAAGTGGCTATTTGAATGAGCCTTGATTTTTACAAGTTTCTTGAAACTTTTGAAAAATATAAAACTTATGCTATGCTTTTGGAGTGTGTTGTTGTTCTTCTCTTGTTTCTCCCTTTTTTTCCCCCTTTGAATGAAGAAAATGAAGCTTTATTTATAGGCAAAGAGTTTGATCTAGGAGGCCAAGCAAGTGGAAATTGTCATGATTGATTTTGTGGAAAAAATATGATAATGGAATATTTTCAATGAGTGTATTTCTTAACCATGGTTAAAACACTCAAGTATTATTCTCTTCAATCTTGCAATAATATATTTAAGCATCTTGAATTGGTCTTGATTGGCAACCATAAGCATCTTTGATAATATCTTTGAATTATCTCACTTTAATTAAACTTTAAATGAATAAAATTTAATTAAAATGAAATAAAAATGTCATGAATCATGGATGGGTCGTGGATGCCCTTTAAACATATGAGAATCAAGATTGAATCACAAAAGAATTGGCCTTTTTGAAAAAAAAATCAAATTTTGGTCATTACTTGTTTCATGCATTTTTCCAAAAAAGGTCAACTTCTTCAAGGCATATCTCCCTCAATTTTGATCCTATGAAAGTGTTCTTTAACTTTTTGGAAAGCCCAAGATGTCCTCTACAAGCCACTTTGGAAGCGTTTTTGCATTTGGAGAAGTTATCTTGATGATATGGGTTTTGACAAAAAACTGCTTTTTGTTGACTTTGAAAATGACCTGTAATGTTTTGGCTTATATCTCTTAGGCGGAAGCATTTCTTGACCTTGGTCCCAACATCAAAGTTGTAGAGAATTGAATTTCCTTGAGAATGAGCTTTGGTTGGAATTTTTCTGATAAATTATGAGAGAGTTATTGTCGGTCAAAGTTCAGTTGACTTTTAGGTAAAAAACTCTAATTTTGCAATTTTGAGTTTTGTCGATTTCTGAACTTTTCTTGATGAATTATGATCAACCATTGATCACATGATGAATCTTTTGAAAAAATATGGATGTTGACAAAAAATTGCATTTTTGACTGTCTGTTGACTTTTTGGTCAAACTGGTCGTCTGTTGACTGTTTGAGCTGTTGACTGTGCGTCTGAGCGAATCGAAGTTTGAAAATTTGTCTGGTGGTATTTTGAGACATATGGAGATCCATGAAATCCATTTGAGGTCTCAAAAACTCGTTCTCCTGGAAAAAAACAAAAACCCTAGTTAGGGACTGTTTGTGTAGGAGACAGTTAGGCGTACCTGATTTTTGTGCAGTGTTGAGTCTCTGTTGACCACATGATTATCAGAAGACTTCTAGAACAAAATCTTGGAAATTTGAAGTGCAAAAAAAATTGATTTGACTGATGGTACAAACACGGAGAATTGCGCTGATAGCGGGTTTGACTGGTAACTAGCTGTCCGGGTATTAACGTAACAGTTAAAGTGAAAATTCAACAGTTTAAAGTTAATTTTTTTCTTTTTTTGTTTTTGTTGTGTTAATGGTGAAAAATTTATTTACCTGATGTAAACTCGATTTTTTGAGGCGAACTGACTCCTTGCTCTCTTTTTGTCTTTGATATTTTTTTTTATTTTGCAAGAGTCGCCACCGACTTTTATTTTATCCAAAAAAAGGAAAGGCATAAAAGAACAGGAAAGACCTTTTGACAGATTTTGGGTTCGGGGGGGTGGTTATACAAAGGGAAGGTTTTAAGCACCCTTTGTATCCATGGTTATCCATGGGCTCTTAGTTTTGCTTAGATCACTTTTGCTCTTGTTTGATTTTTAAAATAAGCTCGGCAAGACATTAAGCCTTGTGCCTACATACCTCCTCGGTGCAATGGAGAAGTCAGAGCTAATGTAGTTCCGCTTAAAAGGGAAAACGGTTTTAAAAAAAACGAATAAACACTTTATCATCGTAGGAGAGAAATACTCGGCCATTGATCTTGAGCATGAGAACAAATGAGTTCTTTGCATCGCTAATGAAAGAAGGGCTCCAACTCGGATAAAATCAACGAGTATGCCACTAGCTCTCTCACGCAGAAAAGATCTCATTATATCAATCAATTTCAAAATCGTGGGGTATCGCAACTCACTACAACAATTAATCGTGTCTAAACTTTTGCAGAAAAGCCACTAAGGGCAAAAGACATTTTTAAGAAAGGTTTTAAAAAAACGTTTTACAAACATAAGAAGATTTTGGAGAAAAAGGAAGAAGATTTTGAAAATATAAGAAGTGGAGGAGATGAAGAGGCTAACCTAGTGCATAAAATAAAAGTTTAAGGAGAGAATGATCTGACCAAAATAAGAAACCAACAGTTGACCGACGCATTACCACTTAGGGATCCAGATGAACTTATTATCTTTAGCACCACTTTGCATTAAGCATATTAAAATTTTGATGAAAATCGGGCAGAGTAACGGCTGTTTTCGGGTAAAATCCTTATCTCAATGCCTTGGAATTAACCATCAAGGACTTTCAAGGAAATACCTGCATACGCAAACAGACAACAATCCAATGCCAGACAGAACAACCACAGAGTAATAACAGAATAAGGGTCCAGAGGCACTAAGTCCATAAGTCCGAATCTCCAAAATGCTAGGGATAGTAACCAGTAGTCCAAGAGAGAACCTTAAGCGTTTTTTTTTTAGTTTTTTTGTTGTTTATTAGTGTTTTAGCATAAAAGTAAAGTATGGTCCAAGTGGACAAAAAGAAAATAGCGGAAACATAAACATAGCGTCCAAATGGACAAAGAGAAAATAGCGGAATATAAACGTCCAAATGGACAAAGAGAAAATAGCGGAATATAAACGTCCAAATGGACAAAGAGAAAATAGCGGAATATAAACGTCCAAATGGACAAAGAAAAAATAGCAGAAATATAAATAATATGTCCAAATGGACAAAGAAAAAATAGCAGAAATATAAATAATATGTCCAAATGGACAAAGAAAAAATAACAGAAACATAAATAGTATGTCCAAATGGACAAAGAGAAAATAACATAAACATAAATATGATGAATGATAAAATAAAGTATAAAGCAAGAAATATAAAGAACAATATAATAAAATGCGGAATTTAAAGTTAATTGTTAGTATGTTAGCACGTGAATCATCTTGAAG
Organism: Vicia villosa; assembly: GCF_029867415.1. NCBI lineage: Eukaryota > Viridiplantae > Streptophyta > Magnoliopsida > Fabales > Fabaceae > Vicia > Vicia villosa. Next base: position 16,895,665 of record NC_081180.1, on the reverse strand, counting down.
CTAGTCAAGTATATCCACGATGTTAGTGAAGATCGATTGTGAGTGAATGATGATCTCGGATTTAAAGTTAATGAAAATTTATCAGAAGCTTGATAGAATCATAGCGACTACACGATAAATTTCCAAAAGTCTTAAATCAACTGCATACAATCTCTGCCATATTTGATCTTTAATTCCAAGTCGGGACAAAGAAAAAAGGATAAGAAATAATATCAAATAATATACAAAAATAAATATAAAACAAATTAAACTTAATTCATTTTTTTTGTGAATTTTTGGAATTGATTTTAAGTTAATTAACAAGTTAATTAAGCAAATAATTATAAAAATAATTAAACTTAAAGATAAAAATAAATCTAATTATGTATAAAATTAGTATATAATATATAAACCTAATTTAACAAAAGAAATTATTTTTTTGGAAATTTTTGATAGGTTAGAAATAATTAAAAAGCAAATATATACATAATTACTAATTAATTAAGCAAAATAAATAATTATAAATAAAAATATAATATTTTTATGTCAAATATTATATTATAATAATATAAACCTAAATTTAAAAGGAAAATATTTTTTTGGAGTTTTTTTGATTGGTTAAAAATAATTAAAAAAGCAATATTTATATAATTACTGATTAATTAAGCAAAATAAATAAATTATAAATAAAAATAAAATATTTTTATGCTAAAAAATAAAATAATATTTTATAAACTTAAAACTGAAACTAAAATATTTTTTTGGTTTTTTAAAGTATTTTTAATTAATTTTATAAAGAAAATAGATTAAATAAGAAAATATAAAGAAAATTAAAACAAACTGGATCTTGTGTGGTTAACTTGTGGTGGACCATGGTGTGCTTGCGTGTCCAGGGCTGTTGGATGAATCAGTAGAATGATCTAATGGCTGTGAGAGAGAGTGTACATGATATGATGGTGGATGGAGTGCACCGAATCCAAGGAAAAATTAATATTCTGGCTGGGCCCACGCGTGCTGACTGCCCAATAAAGAAGCGCCACGCAGCAGTCAACTTTTCAAACTTACTATTCATCTTCTTCAACCTCTTACCTGCGGATTTTGCTGCAGATTTACCTGCGGAATTTCCTGCGGATTTTTCCTTCGAATTTTAAAACTCTTGAACGACCTACAAAATGAAGATGGAAAAAAAACAAGGGCCACCCAGATCACCTAATTTGACCCTTCTAAACATGATAGCGGTGTTAGTTTTTCCATTTGAGCAACGTAGCTATGAGTTTCGAGTTTGGCCATGGTTATGTTCATACATGGTGTTTTAACATGGTTCTCTTGGTTTTGGCCATTAAAGCTTCATGCTAACGTTCAAAATTACTCTAAATATTCTCAGGAACATGTTAGTATCATTGTTTCACATTAAAAATCAATAATAATAATAAAACGAAAATTACACCATGGATGATGAACATGTTCATGATATATGTATTATGAACATGTTCATGGCTTAGAGATTACATGGACCTACCCTATATTATCCCAGGAAGAGATTGAAGTGGTTATTAGAACTTGAAAGGGTGTGGAAATATGAAAACGAAAATTGTTTTATTTTGAGATTTTTCTTGAGAATTTTGAATTCTTTGAGAGGTTTCTTTGCTTGTCCCTTGGTCCCCTTTGCTTCTGAGTTGCTTCTGTATTTATAGGAAAACTGATCTCAAGTGGTAGAGAGTGAGGTGAGCTTGATGAGGTCATGTTTGAATTGCTTGGCCATGAAGAAATTTCAAAATTTCCAAAAATGTAATGATGGCAATTTGATTCCTTTTGATCCAAAGCTCTAGCCAATGATCATATCAGATATTTTTGGGATGAATTGTGTCATGCCTTACATCACTTAAGCATCTTTTGATAATATCTTTAAAATTATTTCATTTTAATTAAATTTTTAAATAAATAAAAATTCAACAAAAATGAAATAAAAATGTCATGAACCATGGATAGGTCATGGATGCCCTTAGACATATGGGAATCAAGACTGAATCACAAAATAATTGGCCTTTTTGAAAAAGAATCAAGTTTTGGTCATTACTTGTTTTATGCATTTTCCCAAAAAAAGGTGAACTTCATCAAGGCATATCTCCCTCAATTTTGATCCTATGAAAGTGTTCTTGTACTCTTTGGAAAGCCCAAGATGTCCTCTACAAGCCACTTTGGAAGTGTTTTTGCATTTGGAGAAGTTAACTTGATGATATGGGCTTTGACAAAAAACTGCTTTTTGTTGACTTTGAAAATGACCTGTAATGTTTTGGCTTATATCTCTTAGGCGGAAGCATTTCTTGACCTTGGTCCCAACATCAAAGTTGTAGAGAATTGAATTTCCTTGAGAATGAGCTTTGGTTGGAATTTTTCTGATAAATTATGAGAGAGTTATGGTCGGTCAAAGTTTAGTTGACTTTTAGGTAAAAAACCCTAATTTTGCAATTTTGAGTTTTGTTGATTTCTGAACTTTTCTTGATGAATTATGATCAATCCTCGATCAAATAGTGAATATTACTTCAAATGATTGATGTTGACCAAAAATCTTGATTTTTGACTGTAGTTGACTTTTTCTCGATGAACTGCAGTTTTGCGATCTTTCAATGAATCAAGGTCTTCTCCTCAATTGAATGACATGAATGGACTATAATGTTGATTTGAAGGCCTTTGAATCATATTTTGAGTCTTGGAATCATCTCCTGATTAAAAGTCAATCCTCTGGTGAAATTAGGTCAAAACCCTAATTTGGCGCTTTTGGCGATCTTGAGAGTTGTCTGCCTTAAACTGAGCCATCCTTGGACTTGAATATTGATTGAAGGAACCTTTGAATCTTGAGAGAATTTTGAACCTCTTGTGGGCCTCAAAACCCTTAATTCTTCAGCTTTCTCTTGATCATTCTCCTGTCTTTTTAACACATAAGCAACAAACTTTTTTTCTTTTTATTTTTTTGTTAGTAAATAAAAATATGCATGATGATAAATGATAATGATAAATGATAATGATAATGATCATAATACTTTAGAAAATGATGGGATCTCAGAGGTCAAAAATTGGGGTGCAACAGATGCCCCTATTTAAGTTTCTTCTATCCGGAGATGTGAAGATTGTAAATCTTCGTTTCGACGTGATTGAAGAGACTTAAATATATATATAAACACAATTTTTGAACCTGAGATGCAATGTAATGCTTATGATTATGAATGCATATGATTTCCACGAGATGGAAACAGGACACAAATGGGGAGAAGTAAACAGACTCCGCTAGGGAAAAGGTATACGTCATCTAGGAATAGAATCAGACTTCACACAAGAAAGAAACAGTTGACAAAAGCTTTCAAGATAAAACATGATTGAACTTTGAGAAGAGAATATCTGAGGCATACATGAATGTGGCTACATAAAATGAATATCAAGGTAAAACATGATTGGACAACATCAAATGACAATCAAGGTAAAACATGATTGGGCAACATCGAATGACAATCAAGGTAAAACATGATTGGGTAATCATCAACGGACAATCAAGGTAAAACATGATCACAGGTCCATCAAGGTAAAACATGGTTGGATGTCATTAAGGATAATCAAGGTAAAATATGATTGGATAATCATCAACGGACAATCAAGGTAAAACATGATTAGATAATCGTCACAGATCCATCAAGGTAAAACATGATTGGATGTCATTAAGGGATAATCAAGGTAAAACATGATTGGATAATCATCAAATGACAATCAAGGTAAAACATGATTGAAAAATACCAAATGACAATCAAGGTAAAACATGATTAGAGAATACCAAGTGACAATCAAGGTAAAACATGATTAGAGAACACCAAGGTCAATCATGGTAAAACATGATTTGAACTTTAAGAAGAAAATATCAAAAGCGTTTTAAGATAAACCATGAATGCAGCAGCATCAAACGACAATCAAGATAAAACATGATTGAACTCAGAGACATTCAAGAGTGACATTGAATGAGGTAATAACACTTTATTGGGAATTGGGACATCCATAGAAGCTTTGAATAAAAGGTGACAAAGTTCTGAAAAATTGTCAGAACAAACAAGACATATCATGAAGAATATCAGATAGATACAAACAAAACGAATCAAAAGGATAAATTTGTTTGGGTAGGTGCCAAGTAAGTTGGACTTTGATCTCAAGGTAAGATGTTGACAACAACAGGACCTTAGAAGAATGTAAATGAGCATGATTTTGTTTTTATGCATGATGTTAAAGTTTTCTATGCATGATGAATGCTCAATGCAATGTAGTTATTCATGACGACTGGGATTGACTCTTTTGTGAGGCAAGATTGGAGCTTTGATTCCTCAACACAGGAACTCTAAAAAAAATCCGCTTGGAAAGAAGATGCACGAACAAACTTCTTGTCACACTGATAACTGTATCAAACAAATGATCCTTTGAGAAGTACTGATAAATTGTGCTTGGGGATTGCTGAAGAAGATTGCCCCAGTATAAGTCTTGCAGAGGATATTCTGATCAACAAATCTTGATTAAACATCTGAACAACAGGATCTTGAAGTAATGTGCCCCTAACAGGATCACTGATCAAGTTTCTCTACTGTTTGAACTTCCTAGAAGATGAGTGCTTACTTGCAAATAAAATATTTATTCAAGAATGGTAATTTTAATGCAATGCTCAAAACATATTTTTGAAATCAAAGTTACTTTGTAAAGAAAATGGAATCACTTGTCAAAACACAAAGGTTAAGACAACCAAAGTAAAAGATAAAGAAAAGATATGGTATCAACATAAATGATTGGTAAATCTCTTGGGAGTCAGCTTACGCAACCTTGTTGTAGTATGCTTTCAAAATAAACCTTGCTTCAATTAGGGCTTTTGAAGGTTGTAACGTGGCTAGGTTCACGGTTTGAAAAACAAAAGATATAAGGCTCAAAATTTTTGTAACCCACCCCATCTCCGTGATGATCTTCATTCCTAAATCCAGTTAATTCAAAATATGCATTCAGGTACCAAGAGACTTTTGGAATTTTACCTGTTGTAATGATGATAGTTCACAAGCCAAGAAAACTTGGAGATGGCAGCCACTTCTTCCTTTTGATAGTCACAACATTTTGTGGTTCAAGAATTTATTGACTTATCTCTTCTTTTTTCCTTCTTTTGATATCCCTAACTTTTGCCTGAACTGTTTATTTTGAACTTACAGTCAGCGGGATGCCTTAATTTTTGCTTAAGTCATTTTTGATTTTGACTTAGCAGGCTTTTCTTTGATTTTCTTTTTTGATACTTTTTTCCTGAAAGATAGTGACTACTTTGCTTAATGATTATAATGAACCATCATTGGCTTTTGATTGGCATTACCAACATTTCTTTGATGTATGCGGAGGAAAGCTTGTGATTAAAATACTTGTTAAAAGGTGTATTGAATGATTCTCTTAAAATAGAATGCACAACCAAATTAACTGGGAACTACCCTGCCCCGGGTTAAAATGTGGGTTATTTCGTACAGAAAGAAACACCAACTTCTAGACTCAAAGGGGTTGACGAGGGATTATCATCCTTATTTCTCCAGTGTTTAGGAATTTAAACAATGCCTGTACATCGTCAGCAAAGTTTTATTTGAAAGCATACAGTTCAACAACCTGGGTATTTCGTTGTCATCATCCTCCCTCCAATCTTTGCATAAAACACAAGTTTGATAGAGAAAGCAAAATAGAAATTTTTTTTTTTTGTAAAATAGTCATAAACATAGACATAGTAGATGAAAATGAATTCAAACATACGATGCTCATTTCATTAAAATTAACATTCTGGAATGAAAAAAGTTTAAAAGCAAACAATACAACTGAGGAAATGCAAACAGTAGGGAAACATCTTTCTAAATCATGGCCTGCTGCCCCTTGATGGAAAGGACAATGAAGATCAGACCTAAAACCTTATGGAAGAGGATTTCGAGGAGGAAGAATCAACTTGATGGTAGATAGATAACTCTAAAGATGGAGACAGACAAGGATAAGTTTCATGGATAACCTGAATGTATGTATGCAAATGATGTAATTGTTGTTTTTATTTATTTTTTATTTTTTTTAGTTTCAAAGAACTTAAGATATTAATTTGCAAACATTCAAGCGTTGGATTAAAACATTGATTAAGTTATCATCAAAATCAATCATCCATTTTGGTGGATTAGAGTTTTCACCCCATCAACACCCAAGATCCATTGAGTTTGATGAAACTTGCGATGTTTACAAAAAAGACCTCTGAGTTCATTGGAAATCAAAGGAAAAGATTTTTATGAATGTATGAATGCATGAATGCCACATATACAGAAATGGTAACACAAACATGGTGCACATAAGGTAGGTTCCAAAGTTCAACGTCACGAGCATGAGGTCAAAGAACCAAACATGGGATAGTACTAGGGGTTAATCACCTGCATAACATGTTCTACTGATACGTCAGAGTCCACATTCTTCTTTCGGATATTACCGGCTTGCACAACTGAACTTGTGAGCTAGCAATATTCTCAAGAAAAACTCGTCTGAGTGTGGCTCTCCGCATGACAACTAATCCAAGTCTTCACCTGAATAGTTTCTGCGCCACAACCTAGTAAGGCCAGGATGGGTTATGGGTTCTACAGCCAACTCAGCTTCTACAGTTCAATGAAAGCAATAATGTCTTCGCTACGAAACATGCTAAACATATATTACCAACAAGGAACCTCCACTGAGCGGAAGGATTCTCACGTACGCCTGTACATGACTATACCCTCCACCTAATTCTTATGTGTACTTAATCCGGGTTAGGATTTGTCCATAATGTATCACTTGTAACAGAACCACACATATATCCAGAATAGCAAAAAAACACAAAATAAACAAAATAAACAAATATGAGCAAATATTAAAGTGATATAAAACTCTAAGGTAACCCCTCTTTTAAAAAGATTTTTCAAATCCCCAGCAGAGTCGCCAGTTCTGTAAACTCGATTTTTTGAGGCGAACTGACTCCTTGCTCTCTTTTTGTCTTTGATATTTTTTTTTATTTTGCAAGAGTCGCCACCGACTTTTATTTTATCCAAAAAAAGGAAAGGCATAAAAGAACAGGAAAGACCTTTTGACAGATTTTGGGTTCGGGGGGTTGGTTATACAAAGGGAAGGTTTTAAGCACCCTTTGTATCCATGGTTATCCATGGGCTCTTAGTTTTGCTTAGATCACTTTTGCTCTTGTTTGATTTTTAAAATAAGCTCGGCAAGACATTAAGCCTTGTGCCTACATACCTCCTCGGTGCAATGGAGAAGTCAGAGCTAATGTAGTTCCGCTTAAAAGGGAAAACGGTTTTAAAAAAAACGAATAAACACTTTATCATCGTAGGAGAGAAATACTCGGCCATTGATCTTGAGCATGAGAACAAATGAGTTCTTTGCATCGCTAATGAAAGAAGGGCTCCAACTCGGATAAAATCAACGAGTATGCCACTAGCTCTCTCACGCAGAAAAGATCTCATTATATCAATCAATTTCAAAATCGTGGGGTATCGCAACTCACTACAACAATTAATCGTGTCTAAACTTTTGCAGAAAAGCCACTAAGGGCAAAAGACATTTTTAAGAAAGGTTTTAAAAAAACGTTTTACAAACATAAGAAGATTTTGGAGAAAAAGGAAGAAGATTTTGAAAATATAAGAAGTGGAGGAGATGAAGAGGCTAACCTAGTGCATAAAATAAAAGTTTAAGGAGAGAATGATCTGACCAAAATAAGAAACCAACAGTTGACCGACGCATTACCACTTAGGGATCCAGATGAACTTATTATCTTTAGCACCACTTTGCATTAAGCATATTAAAATTTTGATGAAAATCGGGCAGAGTAACGGCTGTTTTCGGGTAAAATCCTTATCTCAATGCCTTGGAATTAACCATCAAGGACTTTCAAGGAAATACCTGCATACGCAAACAGACAACAATCCAATGCCAGACAGAACAACCACAGAGTAATAACAGAATAAGGGTCCAGAGGCACTAAGTCCATAAGTCCGAATCTCCAAAATGCTAGGGATAGTAACCAGTAGTCCAAGAGAGAACCTTAAGCGTTTTTTTTTTAGTTTTTTTGTTGTTTATTAGTGTTTTAGCATAAAAGTAAAGTATGGTCCAAGTGGACAAAAAGAAAATAGCGGAAACATAAACATAGCGTCCAAATGGACAAAGAGAAAATAGCGGAATATAAACGTCCAAATGGACAAAGAGAAAATAGCGGAATATAAACGTCCAAATGGACAAAGAGAAAATAGCGGAATATAAACGTCCAAATGGACAAAGAAAAAATAGCAGAAATATAAATAATATGTCCAAATGGACAAAGAAAAAATAGCAGAAATATAAATAATATGTCCAAATGGACAAAGAAAAAATAACAGAAACATAAATAGTATGTCCAAATGGACAAAGAGAAAATAACATAAACATAAATATGATGAATGATAAAATAAAGTATAAAGCAAGAAATATAAAGAACAATATAATAAAATGCGGAATTTAAAGTTAATTGTTAGTATGTTAGCACGTGAATCATCTTGAAGCTAGTCAAGTATATCCACGATGTTAGTGAAGATCGATGGTGAGTGAATGATGATCTCGGATTTAAAGTTAATGAAAATTTATCAGAAGCTTGATAGAATCATAGCGACTACACGATAAATTTCCAAAAGTCTTAAATCAACTGCATACAATCTCTGCCATATTTGATCTTTAATTCCAAGTCGGGACAAAGAAAAAAGGATAAGAAATAATATCAAATAATATACAAAAATAAATATAAAACAAATTAAACTTAATTCATTTTTTTTGTGAATTTTTGGAATTGATTTTAAGTTAATTAACAAGTTAATTAAACAAATAATTATAAAAATAATTAAACTTAAAGATAAAAATAAATCTAATTATGTATAAAATTAGTATATAATATATAAACCTAATTTAACAAAAGAAATTATTTTTTTGGAAATTTTTGATAGGTTAGAAATAATTAAAAAGCAAATATATACATAATTACTATTTAATTAAGCAAAATAAATAATTATAAATAAAAATATAATATTTTTATGTCAAATATTATATTATAATAATATAAACCTAAATTTAAAAGGAAAATATTTTTTTGGAGTTTTTTTGATTGGTTAAAAATAATTAAAAAAGCAATATTTATATAATTACTGATTAATTAAGCAAAATAAATAAATTATAAATAAAAATAAAATATTTTTATGCTAAAAAATAAAATAATATTTTATAAACTTAAAACTGAAACTAAAATATTTTTTTGGTTTTTTAAAGTATTTTTAATTAATTTTATAAAGAAAATAGATTAAATAAGAAAATATAAAGAAAATTAAAACAAACTGGATCCTGTGTGGTTAACTTGTGGTGGACCATGGTGTGCTTGCGTGTCCAGGGCTGTTGGATGAATCAGTAGAATGATCTAATGGCTGTGAGAGAGAGTGTACATGATATGATGGTGGATGGAGTGCACCGAATCCAAGGAAAAATTAATATTCTGGCTGGGCCCACGCGTGCTGACTGCCCAATAAAGAAGCGCCACGCAGCAGTCAACTTTTCAAACTTACTATTCATCTTCTTCAACCTCTTACCTGCGGATTTTGCTGCAGATTTACCTGCGGAATTTCCTGCGGATTTTTCCTTCGAATTTTAAAACTCTTGAACGACCTACAAAATGAAAATGGAAAAAAAACAAGGGCCACCCAGATCACCTAATTTGACCCTTCTAAACATGATAGCGGTGTTAGTTTTTCCATTTGAGCAACGTAGCTATGAGTTTCGAGTTTGGCCATGGTTATGTTCATACATGGTGTTTTAACATGGTTCTCTTGGTTTTGGCCATTAAAGCTTCATGCTAACGTTCAAAATTACTCTAAATATTCTCAGGAACATGTTAGTATCATTGTTTCACATTAAAAATCAATAATAATAATAAAACGAAAATTACACCATGGATGATGAACATGTTCATGATATATGTATTATGAACATGTTCATGGCTTAGAGATTACATGGACCTACCCTATATTATCCCAGGAAGAGATTGAAGTGGTTATTAGAACTTGAAAGGGTGTGGAAATATGAAAACGAAAATTGTTTTATTTTGAGATTTTTCTTGAGAATTTTGAATTCTTTGAGAGGTTTCTTTGCTTGTCCCTTGGTCCCCTTTGCTTCTGAGTTGCTTCTGTATTTATAGGAAAACTGATCTCAAGTGGTAGAGAGTGAGGTGAGCTTGATGAGGTCATGTTTGAATTGCTTGGCCATGAAGAAATTTCAAAATTTCCAAAAATGTAATGATGGCAATTTGATTCCTTTTGATCCAAAGCTCTAGCCAATGATCATATCAGATATTTTTGGGATGAATTGTGTCATGCCTTACATCACTTAAGCATCTTTTGATAATATCTTTAAAATTATTTCATTTTAATTAAATTTTTAAATAAATAAAAATTCAACAAAAATGAAATAAAAATGTCATGAACCATGGATAGGTCATGGATGCCCTTAGACATATGGGAATCAAGACTGAATCACAAAATAATTGGCCTTTTTGAAAAAGAATCAAGTTTTGGTCATTACTTGTTTTATGCATTTTCCCAAAAAAAGGTGAACTTCATCAAGGCATATCTCCCTCAATTTTGATCCTATGAAAGTGTTCTTGTACTCTTTGGAAAGCCCAAGATGTCCTCTACAAGCCACTTTGGAAGTGTTTTTGCATTTGGAGAAGTTAACTTGATGATATGGGCTTTGACAAAAAACTGCTTTTTGTTGACTTTGAAAATGACCTGTAATGTTTTGGCTTATATCTCTTAGGCGGAAGCATTTCTTGACCTTGGTCCCAACATCAAAGTTGTAGAGAATTGAATTTCCTTGAGAATGAGCTTTGGTTGGAATTTTTCTGATAAATTATGAGAGAGTTATGGTCGGTCAAAGTTTAGTTGACTTTTAGGTAAAAAACCCTAATTTTGCAATTTTGAGTTTTGTTGATTTCTGAACTTTTCTTGATGAATTATGATCAATCCTCGATCAAATAGTGAATATTACTTCAAATGATTGATGTTGACCAAAAATCTTGATTTTTGACTGTAGTTGACTTTTTCTCGATGAACTGCAGTTTTGCGATCTTTCCATGAATCAAGGTCTTCTCCTCAATTGAATGACATGAATGGACTATAATGTTGATTTGAAGGCCTTTGAATCATATTTTGAGTCTTGGAATCATCTCCTGATTAAAAGTCAATCCTCTGGTGAAATTAGGTCAAAACCCTAATTTGGCGCTTTTGGCGATCTTGAGAGTTGTCTGCCTTAAACTGAGCCATCCTTGGACTTGAATATTGATTGAAGGAACCTTTGAATCTTGAGAGAATTTTGAACCTCTTGTGGGCCTCAAAACCCTTAATTCTTCAGCTTTCTCTTGATCATTCTCCTGTCTTTTTAACACATAAGCAACAAACTGTTTTTCTTTTTATTTTTTTGTTAGTAAATAAAAATATGCATGATGATAAATGATAATGATAAATGATAATGATAATGATCATAATACTTTAGAAAATGATGGGATCTCAGAGGTCAAAAATTGGGGTGCAACACCTGAGCTGTTAGAAAAACACAAACATAATAAATAAATAAAATATACTGTACGCGAACGAAAATACCGATAATAACCTTGAAAAAAAATATTTAATGCACAGAAAAATAAATATTTAACACACATAATATTATCTTGATAATTAAACTACCGTACGACAGATAGTACAACATTTAATACTAACAGTACAAATATTACATAATATAATGAACAGTACGACAAATAAAATAAACGGTACACTATTTGAAAGCGACAGATACAACAAACTTTAAAAATGACGATTAATAATCCATGCTATGAACAACAGAAAATAGATGATCGGAAGTGTAACCATCGCAGGTCCGCATTTTTCAGGACTATGCAGACAGAAGAAGGACATGATCACCGTAAAAATAGTGATGACTATAAGAAAAAGTGTATCCATCCACTTTGCCATTTTTGCCGAGGAAGAAGAGAAAATAATTATGAGATAGAAGTTTGAGAAATTTGGGAGATGAGTGAAATTTGATGTGAGAATTTATGGAAAAAATGAGGAGTATTTATAGAGTGAAAAGAGAGAGATAGAGTCGTTGGGAGTGGAGTGTTACCGTTTTGAATAGTAGTAGGATTTGAAAAAAAGTATGGTAGGTTTTGAAAAGAAAAGGGGTGTAGAATAAAGCTAGGATTTGAAAAGAAAGAAAGAGATTTTAAAAAAAAAATAATATAGTATAAAAATAAAAATTAGTGGGAAATAAAACCAAGAATAATTTAATTGTTACCAGTATAATCTGAAACCCGGACTCCGCGCCTGCAAATTTTAATTCTGCACGAACTGCGTCAGCATTATTTATCTGAAAATAAATCTCAAATAAACAGTGTATGAAGTGATAAACAGTATTTGGCGTTTATGAAAGGATAAATTTAACAGCGAACCAAAATACTGTATAAAAAAAATTCTAAAAATTGAGTATTCATAAAATCATGATATTTATGAAATAAAAATCCAAGATTGTATAAAAATCCAAATTTTTAGACAGAAGTCTGTTGACTTCTTTTTTTGAAAAAAGAACGAGGGCGAATTTTGGGGTATAACAATAATGATCATAACACTTAGAAAATGATGGGATCTCAGAGGTCAAAAATTGGGGTGCAACAGATGCCCCTATTTAAGTTTCTTCTATCCGGAGACACGATGATTGTAAATCTTCGTTTTAACGTGATGGAAGAGACTTAAATATATAAAAAAACACAATTTTTGAACCTGAGATGCAATGTAATGCTTATGATTATGAATTCACATGATTTCTACGAGATGGAAACAGGACACCAATGGGGAGAAGTAAACAGACTCCGCTAGGGATAAGGTATACGTCATCTAGGAATAGAATCAGACTTCACACAAGAAAGAAACAGTTGACAAAAGCTTTCAAGATAAAACATGATTGAACTTTGAGAAGAGAATATCTGAGGCATACATGAATGTGGCTACATAAAATGAATATCAAGGTAAAACATGATTGGACAACATCAAATGATAATCAAGGTAAAACATGATTGGGCAACATCGAATGACAATCAAGGTAAAACATGATTGGGTAACATCAAATGACAATCAAGGTAAAACATGATTGAAAAATACCAAATGACAATCAAGGTAAAACATGATTAGAGAATACCAAGTGACAATCAAGGTAAAACATGATTAGAGAACACCAAGGTCAATCAAGGTAAAACATGATTTGAACTTTAAGAAGAAAATATCAAAAGCGTTTTAAGATAAACCATGAATGAAGCAGCATCAAACGTCAATCAAGATAAAACATGATTGAACTCAGAGATATTCAAGAGTGACTTTGAATGAGGTAATAACACTTTACTGGGAATTGGGACATCCATAGAAGCTTTGAATAAAAGGTGACAAAGTTCTGAAAAATTGTCAGAACAAACAAGACATATCATGAAGAATATCAGATAGATACAGACAAAACGAATCAAAAGGATAAATTTGTTTTGGTAGGTGCCAATAAGTTGGACTTTGATCTCAAGGTAAGATGTTGACAACAACAGGACCTTGGAAGAATGTTAATGAGCATGATTTTGTTTCTATGCATGATGTTAAAGTTTTCTATGCATGATGAATGCTCAATGCAATGTAGTTATTTATGACAACTGGGATTGACTCTTTTGTGAGGCAAGATTGGAGCTTTGATTCCTTAACACGGGAACTCTGAAAACTCTGCTTGGAAAGAAGATGCTTGAACAAACTTCTTGTCACATTGATAACTGTATCAAACAAATGATCCTTTGAGAAGTACTGATAAATTGTGCTTGGGGATTGCTGAAGAAGATTGCCCCAGTATAAGTCTTGCAGAGGATATTCTGATCAACAAATCTTGATTTAAACATCTGAACAACAGGATCTTGAAGTAATGTGCCCCTAACAGGATCACTGATCAAGTTTCTCTACTGTTTGAACTTCCTAGAAGATGAGTGCTTACTTGCAAATAAAATATTTATTCAAGAATGGTAATTTTAATGCAATGCTCAAAACATATTTTTGAAATCAAAGTTACTTTGTAAAGAAAATGGAATCACTTGTCAAAACACAAAGGTTAAGACAACCAAAGTAAAAGATAAAGAAAAGATATGGTATCAACATAAATGATTGGTAAATCTCTTGGGAGTCAGCTTACGCAACCTTGTTGTAGTATGCTTTCAAAATAAACCTTGCTTCAATTAGGGCTTTTGAAGGTTGTAACGTGGTCAGGTTCACGGTTTAAAAAATAAAAGGTATTAGGCTCAAATTTTTGTAACCCACCCCATCTTCGTGATGATCTTCATTCCTAAACCCAGTTAATTCAAAATATGCATTCAGCTTCCAAGAGGCTTCTGGAATTTTACCTGTTGTAATGATGAAAGTTCACAAGCCAAAAAAAACTTAGAGATGGCAGTCACTTCTTCCTTTTGATAGTCACAACATTTTGTGGTTCAAGAATTTATTGATTTATCTATCCTTTTTTCCTTTTGATATTCCTAACTTTTGCCTGAACTGTTTATTTTGAACTTACAGTCAGCGGGATGCCTTAATTTTTGCCTAAGTCTTTTTTTGATTTTGACTTAGCAGGCTTTTCTTTGATTTTCTTTTTTGATACTTTTGTTGAAAGATAGTGACTATCCTGCTTAATGATTATAATGACCCATCATTGGCTTTTGCTTGGCGTCTCCAACATTTCTTTGATGTATGCGGAGGAAAGCTTGTGATTAAAACACTTGTTGAAAGGTGTATTGAATGATTCTCTTAAAATAGAATGCACAACAAAATTAACTGGGAACTACCCTGCCCCAGGTTAAAATGTGGGTTATTTCGTATAGAAAGAAACACCAACTTCTAGGCTCAAAGGGATTGACGAGGGATTAACTTCCTTATTTCTCCAGTGTTTGGGAATTGAAACAATGCCTGTACATCGTCAGCAAAGTTTTATTTGAAAGCATACAGTTCAACAACTTGGGTATTTCATTGTCATCATCCTCCCTCCAATCTTTGCATAAAACACAAGTTTGATAGAGAAAGCAAAATAATTTTTTTTTTTTTTTGTAAAAGAAGCATAAACATAGACATAGTAGATGAAAATGAATTCAAAAATATGATGCTCATTTCATTAAAATTAACATTCTGGAATGAAAAAAAGTTTAAAAGCAAACAATATAACTGAGGAAATGCAAACAGTAGGGAAACATCTTTCTAAATCATGGCCTGCTGCCCCTTGATGGAAAGGACAATGAAGATCAGACCTAAAACCTTCTGGAAGTGGATTCCGAGGTGGAAGAATCAGCTCGATGGTAGACAGATAACTTTGAAGATGGAGATAGACAAGGATAAGTTTCATGGATAACCTGAATGTATGTATGCAAATGATGTAATTGTTGTTTTTAAATTTTTTTTTTTGAGTTTCAAAGGACTTAAGATATTAATTTGCAAACATTCAAGCATTGGATTAAAGAATTGATCAAGTTATCATCAAAATCAATCATCCATTTTGGTGGATTAGAGTTTTCACCCCATCAACACCCAAGATCCATTGCGTTTGATGAAACTTACGATGTTTACAAAAAAAGACCTCTGAGTTCATTGGAAATCAAAGGAAAAGATTTTTATGAATGTATGAATGCATGAATGCCACATATACAGAAATGGTAACACAAACATGGTGCACATAAGGTAGGTTCCAAAGTTCAACGTCACGAGCATGAGGTCAAAGAACCAAACATGGGATAGTACTAGGGTTTAATCACCTGCACAACATGTTCTACTGATACGTCAGAGTCCACATTCTTCTTTCGGATATTACCGGCTTGCACAACTGAACTTGTGAGCCAATAATATTCTCAAGAAAAACTCGTCTGAGTGTGGCTCTCCGCATGACAACTAATCCAAGTCTTCACCTGAATAGTTTCTGCGCCACAACCTAATAAGGCCAGGATGGGTTATGGGTTCTACAGCCAACTCAGCTTCTACAGTTCAATGAAAGCAATAATGTCTTCGCAACTGAACTTGCTAAACATATACCACCAACAAGGAACCTCCACTGAGCGGAAGGATTCTCATGCCAGCTTTTTAAGGACTGAACTCCTTGTATGCCATACATGACTATACCCTCCACCTAATTCTTATGTGTACTTAATCCGGGTTAGGATTTGTCCATAATGTATCTCAAGTGACGGAACCACACGTATATCCAGAATAGCAAAAAAACACAAAATAAACAAACTAAAAACAAATATGAGCAAATATTAAAGTGATATAAAACTCTAAGGTAACCCCTCTTTTAAAAAGATTTTTCAAATCCCCAGCAGAGTCGCCAGTTCTGTAAACTCGGTTTTTGCGAACTGACTCCTTGCTCTTTTTTATTTTTTTTTTTATTTTTTTTATTATTGCAAGAGTCGCCACCGACTTTTATTTTATCCAACATTTAGGAAAGGCATAAAAGAACAGAAAAAAGACCTTTTGACAGATTTTGGGTTCGGGGGGTTGGTTATACAAAGGGAAGGTTTTAAGCACCCTTTGTATCCATGGTTATCCATGGGCTCTTAATTGCTTAGCTCACTTTTTAAATGCTTTATTGATTTGAAAATAGAAGAAGTGAAGATGACGGAAACATAAACAATGCGTTCAAATGGACAAAGAAAAAATAGCGGAAGCATAAATAATATGTCCAAATGGACAAAGAGAAAATAGCGGAAACATAAATAATATGTCCAAATGGACAAAGAGAAAATAGCGGAAACATAAATAATATGTCCAAATGGACAAAGAGAAATAGCGGAAACATAAATAATATGTCCAAGTGGACAAAGAAAAATAGCGGAAACATAAATAATATGTCCAAGTGGACAAAGAAAAATAGCAGAAATATAAATAATATGTCCAAGTGGACAAAGAAAAAAAATACAGAAACATAAATAATATGTCCAAATGGACAAAGAAAAAATAACAGAAACATAAATAATATGTCCAAATGGACAAAGGAAAAATAACAGAAATATAAATAATATGTCCAAGTGGACAAAGGAAAAATAACAGAAATATAAATAATATGTCCAAGTGGACAAAGAAAAAAAATAACAGAAACATAAATAATAAATAATAAAATAAAGCATAAAGTAAGAAATATAAAAAACAATATAATAAAATGCGGAATTTAAAGTTAATTGTTAGTATGTTAGCACGCGAATCATCTTGAAGCTAGTCAAGTATATCCGTGATGTTAGTGAAGATCGATGGTGAGGGAATGATGATCTCGGATTTAAAGTTAATGAAAATTTATCAGAAGCTTGATAGAATCATAGCGACTACACGATAAATTTCCAAAAGTCTTAAATCAACTGCATACAATCTCTGCCATATTTGATCTTTTATTCTGATTCGGGACAAAGGAAAAAGATAAGAAACAATATCAAATAATATACAAAAATAAATATAAAACAAATTAAACTTAATTCATTCTTTTTGTGATTTTTTTTGGAATTTGATTTTAAGTTAATTAACAGGCTAATTAAACAAATAATTATACAAATAATTAAACTTAACAAGAAAAATATTATTTTATATGTCAAAAATTAGATTATAAAAAAATTTTAAACCTAAATCTAAAAGGAAAATATTTTTGGAGTTTTCTGATTGGTTAAAAATAATTAAAAAGCAATATTTACATAATTACTAATTAATTAAGCAATATAAATTAATTATGAAAAGAAATAAAATATTTTTATGTTAAAAATTAAATAAACATTTTATCAACTTAAAACTAAAATTAAAACATTTTTTTTGAGAAATTGAAAATATGCATAAATATGGAGTTTTTAATTCATGAACTCCTAACACTACTACATATTAAAAATTACATTGTACTTACTCTATGATGTTCCAAGAGTGGAAAAGAGTGATTGAAATTGATTGAAAGTGGCTATTTGAATGAGCCTTGATTTTTACAAGTTTCTTGAAACTTTTGAAAAATATAAAACTTATGCTATGCTTTTGGAGTGTGTTGTTGTTCTTCTCTTGTTTCTCCCTTTTTTTCCCCCTTTGAATGAAGAAAATGAAGCTTTATTTATAGGCAAAGAGTTTGATCTAGGAGGCCAAGCAAGTGGAAATTGTCATGATTGATTTTGTGGAAAAAATATGATAATGGAATATTTTCAATGAGTGTATTTCTTAACCATGGTTAAAACACTCAAGTATTATTCTCTTCAATCTTGCAATAATATATTTAAGCATCTTGAATTGGTCTTGATTGGCAACCATAAGCATCTTTGATAATATCTTTGAATTATCTCACTTTAATTAAACTTTAAATGAATAAAATTTAATTAAAATGAAATAAAAATGTCATGAATCATGGATGGGTCGTGGATGCCCTTTAAACATATGAGAATCAAGATTGAATCACAAAAGAATTGGCCTTTTTGAAAAAAAAATCAAATTTTGGTCATTACTTGTTTCATGCATTTTTCCAAAAAAGGTCAACTTCTTCAAGGCATATCTCCCTAAATTTTGATCCTATGAAAGTGTTCTTTAACTTTTTGGAAATCCCAAGATGTCCTCTACAAGCCACTTTGGAAGCGTTTTTGCATTTGGAGAAGTTATCTTGATGATATGGGTTTTGACAAAAAACTGCTTTTTGTTGACTTTGAAAATGACCTGTAATGTTTTGGCTTATATCTCTTAGGCGGAAGCATTTCTTGACCTTGGTCCCAACATCAAAGTTGT
This sequence comes from Vicia villosa, assembly GCF_029867415.1. Taxonomy (NCBI): domain Eukaryota; kingdom Viridiplantae; phylum Streptophyta; class Magnoliopsida; order Fabales; family Fabaceae; genus Vicia; species Vicia villosa. Next base: position 16,876,781 of record NC_081180.1, on the reverse strand, counting down.
AGAGAATTGAATTTCCTTGAGAATGAGCTTTGGTTGGAATTTTTCTGATAAATTATGAGAGAGTTATTGTCGGTCAAAGTTCAGTTGACTTTTAGGTAAAAAACTCTAATTTTGCAATTTTGAGTTTTGTCGATTTCTGAACTTTTCTTGATGAATTATGATCAACCATTGATCACATGATGAATCTTTTGAAAAAATATGGATGTTGACAAAAAATTGCATTTTTGACTGTCTGTTGACTTTTTGGTCAAACTGGTCGTCTGTTGACTGTTTGAGCTGTTGACTGTGCGTCTGAGCGAATCGAAGTTTGAAAATTTGTCTGGTGGTATTTTGAGACATATGGAGATCCATGAAATCCATTTGAGGTCTCAAAAACTCGTTCTCCTGGAAAAAAACAAAAACCCTAGTTAGGGACTGTTTGTGTAGGAGACAGTTAGGCGTACCTGATTTTTGTGCAGTGTTGAGTCTCTGTTGACCACGTGATTATCAGAAGACTTCTAGAACAAAATCTTGGAAATTTGAAGTGCAAAAAAAATTGATTTGACTGATGGTACAAACACGGAGAATTGCGCTGATAGCGGGTTTGACTGGTAACTAGCTGTCTGGGTATTAACGTAACAGTTAAAGTGAAAATTCAACAGTTTAAAGTTAATTTTTTTCTTTTTTTGTTTTTGTTGTGTTAATGGTGAAAAATTTATTTACCTGAGCTGTTAGAAAAACACAAACATAATAAATAAATAAAATATACTGTACGCGAACGAAAATACCGATAATAACCTTGAAAAAAAATATTTAATGCACAGAAAAATAAATATTTAACACACATAATATTATCTTGATAATTAAACTACCGTACGACAGATAGTACAACATTTAATACTAACAGTACAAATATTACATAATATAATGAACAGTACGACAAATAAAATAAACGGTACACTATTTGAAAGCGACAGATACAACAAACTTTAAAAATGACGATTAATAATCCATGCTATGAACAACAGAAAATAGATGATCGGAAGTGTAACCATCGCAGGTCCGCATTTTTCAGGACTATGCAGACAGAAGAAGGACATGATCACCGTAAAAATAGTGATGACTATAAGAAAAAGTGTATCCATCCACTTTGCCATTTTTGCCGAGGAAGAAGAGAAAATAATTATGAGATAGAAGTTTGAGAAATTTGGGAGATGAGTGAAATTTGATGTGAGAATTTATGGAAAAAATGAGGAGTATTTATAGAGTGAAAAGAGAGAGATAGAGTCGTTGGGAGTGGAGTGTTACCGTTTTGAATAGTAGTAGGATTTGAAAAAAAGTATGGTAGGTTTTGAAAAGAAAAGGGGTGTAGAATAAAGCTAGGATTTGAAAAGAAAGAAAGAGATTTTAAAAAAAAAATAATATAGTATAAAAATAAAAATTAGTGGGAAATAAAACCAAGAATAATTTAATTGTTACCAGTATAATCTGAAACCCGGACTCCGCGCCTGCAAATTTTAATTCTGCACGAACTGCGTCAGCATTATTTATCTGAAAATAAATCTCAAATAAACAGTGTATGAAGTGATAAACAGTATTTGGCGTTTATGAAAGGATAAATTTAACAGCGAACCAAAATACTGTATAAAAAAAATTCTAAAAATTGAGTATTCATAAAATCATGATATTTATGAAATAAAAATCCAAGATTGTATAAAAATCCAAATTTTTAGACAGAAGTCTGTTGACTTCTTTTTTTGAAAAAAGAACGAGGGCGAATTTTGGGGTATAACAATAATGATCATAACACTTAGAAAATGATGGGATCTCAGAGGTCAAAAATTGGGGTGCAACAATGGGCAATACCATTTTCTTTGAAGAATTCTTCAAAGAATCTGTTCTCAAATTCACCACCATGATCACTTCTAACCTTTATGATTTTACACTCTTTTTCAGATTGAATCTGAATGCAGAAATCAAAGAACACTGAATGAGACTCATCCTTGTGTTTCAAGAATTTTACCCATGTCCAGCGGCTATAATCATCTACGATGACTAATCCATATTTCTTCCCTCTGACAGATGCTGTTTTGACTGGGCCAAACAGATCAATGTGCAAGAGTTCTAATGGCCTTGAGGTAGAAACAACATTCTTGGACTTGAATGCAGGTTTGGAGAACTTGCCCTTCTGACATGCTTCACAAAGAGCTTCTGATTTGAATTTCAGATTAGGGAGTCCTCTGACAAGATCCAGTTTGTTAATCTGAGAAATCTTTCTCAAACTAGCATGACCTAATCTTCTGTGCCAGACCCACTGCTCTTCAGAAACAGACATAAGACAAGTCACCTTCTGACTCATAAGATCTTGCAGATCTGTCTTATAAATGTTGTTCTTCCTCTTGCCGGTAAATAGGATTGAGCCATCCTTCTGATTTACAGCCTTGCAAGACTTTTGATTAAAGATTATATCATAACCATTGTCACTCAATTGACTGATAGATAAGAGGTTATGTGTTAATCCTTCTACAAGAAGTACATTTGAAATGGAAGGAGAGTTACCAGACTTTATAGTTCCAGAGCCAATTATCTTGCCCTTCTGATCTCCTCCAAACTTGACTTCTCCTCCAGACTTAAGCACCAGGTCTTGGAACATAGACCTTCTTCCTGTCATGTGTCGTGAGCATCCAGAGTCCAGGTACCACGACATGTTGTGCTTTGTCCTTTTTGCAGCCAAGGATATCTGCAATAGGAATAATCTTATCCTTAGGTACCCACATTTTCTTGGGTCCTTTCTTGTTAGATTTTCTCAAGTTCTGATTGAACTTGGGTTTAACATTGTAAGCAATAGGAGGAACAGCATGATAATTCTTAATGTGAGTTTCATGATATTTCCTAGGTTGTGTCACATGCTTCTTAGTGTGTGTAATGTGAAAACTTTGAGCATGTGAAGTGTGCCTAATATCATGTGAGTGGCCATACTTGAACTGATCATACAATGGCTTGTATGTGATTTTCATCTTATCAACAGGTTCAAGTTTGTATGGGGTTTCACCCTCAAAACCAATGCCGACTCTTTTGTTTCCAGACACAGCATATATCATAGAAGCTAGCTGACTTCTGCCAATACTTCTAGATAAGAGCTTCCTGAAACTTAAATCATATTCTTTCAGAATATGGTTTAGACTAGGAGTGGATTTTTCTGAATCAGAAGGAGATCCAACATTATTGGATAATTTTAAAAGTTTTTCTTTTAATTCAGAATTCTCCAACTCAAGCTTCTTTGTTTCAAATTCAAATAGCTTTTTCAGCTTTTTGTATTTGAGACTAATCTGAGACTTGAATTCCAGAAGTTCTGTTAGACTGGAAACTAACTCATCTCTAGTAAGTTCAGAAAATACCTCTTCAGAGTCTGATTCTGATGTAGATTCTGATCCGTCATCTTCTGTCGCCATCAGCGCACAGTTGGCCTGCTCATCTTCAGAGTCTGAATCATCTTCTGACTCATCCCAGGTTTCCATAAGACCTTTCTTCTTATGAAACTTCTTCTTGGGATTTTCTTTCAGAAGTTTTGGACATTCATTCTTGAAGTGTCCAGGCTCATTGCATTCATAGCACATGACCTTCTTCTTGTCAAATCTTCTGTCATCAGAAGATTCTCCACGTTCAAATTTCTTTGAACTTCTGACACCTCTGAACTTCCTTTGCTTGTTCTTCCAGAGTTGATTTAGCCTTCTGGAGATCAAGGACACTTCATCTTCTTCTTCGGATTCTGATTCTTCAGGATCTTCTTCTCTAGCCTGAAAAGCGTTAGTGCATTTCTTGATATTGGATTTTAATGCAATAGGCTTACCTTTCTTTTGAGGCTCGTTTGCATCCAGTTCAATTTCATGACTCCTCAGGGCACTGATCAGCTCTTCCAAAGAGACTTCATTTAGATTCTTCGCAATCTTAAATGCAGTCACCATAGGACCCCATCTTCTGGGTAAGCTTCTGATGATCTTCTTTACGTGATCAGCCTTGGTGTATCCCTTGTCAAGAACTCTCAATCCAGCAGTAAGAGTTTGAAATCTTGAAAACATCTTTTAAATGTCTTCATCATCCTCCATCTTGAAGGCTTCATATTTCTGGATTAGAGCAAGAGCTTTAGTCTCCTTGACTTGAGCATTTCCTTCATGAGTCATTTTCAAGGACTCATATATGTCATAGGCCGTTTCCCTGTTAGATATCTTCTCATACTCAGCATGAGAGATAGCATTCAGCAAAACAGTTCTGCATTTATGATGATTCCTGAAAAGCTTCTTCTGATCATCACTCATTTCTTGCCTTGTCAGCTTTACGCCACTGGCATTTACCGGATGTTTGTAACCATCCATCAGAAGATCCCATAGATCACCATCTAGACCAAGAAAGTAACTTTCCAGTTTATCTTTCCAGTATTCAAAGTTTTCACCATCAAATACCGGCGGTCTAGTATAACCATTGTTACCGTTGTGTTGCTCAGCAGAGCCAGATGTAGATGTAGACTTTGCAGTTTCATCAGCCATCTTTTACTGAAGCGTTTTTCTCTTCCTGAATCTTTTCTAAACACGGTTAAGTGCTTGCACCTTAGAACCGGCGCTCTGATACCAATTGAAGGATAGAAAAACACTTAGAAAGGGGGGGTTTGAATAAGTGTAGCTTTAAAAACTTGACCGATAAAAATAAATTGCACAGTTATTTTTATCCTGGTTCGTTGTTAACTAAACTACTCCAGTCCACCCCCGCAGAGATGATTTACCTCAACTGAGGATTTAATCCACTAATCGCACGGATTACAATGGTTCTCCACTTAGTCAGCAACTAAGTCTTCCAGAGTCTTCTGATCACACACTGATCACTCCAGGAACAACTGCTTAGATACCCTCTAAGACTTTCTAGAGTATTCTGATCCACACGATCACTCTAGTTACAACCTGCTTAGATAACCTCTAAGACTTCCTAGAGTATTCTGATCCACACGATCACTCTAGTTCCTTACAACTTAATGTAATCAATTCTAAGAGTATTACAATTGCTTCTTAAAAGCTATAATCACAAACTGTGATATTTCTCTTAACGTTTAAGCTTAATCTCACTAATATATTACAACAGCAATGTAGTGAGCTTTGATGAAGATGAAGATTCTGAGCTTTGAATAGAACAGAGTTTCAGCAAGTTAATATGAGTTGTTTTGTTCAGAATCGTTAACCTTGCTTCTCATCAGAACTTCATATATATATAGGCGTTGGAGAAGATGACCGTTGAGTGCATTTAATGCTTTGCGTGTTCCGTACAGCATCGCATTTAATGTTATACGCTTTTGTCAACTACCTCGAGCCTTGTTCACGCTGTGTCTACTGACGTTGCCTTTAATAGCTTCTAACGTTCCTTTTGTCAGTCAGCGTAGCCTGCCACTTGTACTTCCTTCTGATCTGATGTTTGTGAATACAACGTTTGAATATCATCAGAGTCAAACAGCTTGGTGCAAAGCATCTTCTGATCTTCTGACCTTGAAGTGCTTCTGAGCGTGATACCATCAGAACTTCAGTGCTTCTGATCTCATGTTCTTCTGATGCTTCCATAGACCCATGTTCTGATTCTGCTTCGACCATCTTCTGATGTCTTGCCAGACCATGTTCTGATGTTGCATGCTGAACCCTTTGAGACAAAGCTTCTGAGCGCTGAATTATGCATACTCTTTATATATTTCCTGAAAAGGAAATTGCATTGGATTATAGTACCATATTATCTTAAGCAAAATTCATATTATTGTTATCATCAAAACTAAGATAATTGATCAGAACAAATCTTGTTCTAACAAGTGAGCGTGTACTACCAGTTGTTCTGTGTTCTTTTCTTTTCTGCAATGTAACATCGTGATTTACCGAAGATTTTGTGTTGTCAACGCAGGGTCATTGAATTAAAATAAATGTGGTTGTTGTGTTAGTTGTTTTCGTCTGAACAATAATTACCCTAGCGGATGTGTACAATAATTAAAATACATATAATTGGTAATTTATATACGTAATTATTAACTATATTTATAATTAGTAATATATATTATTAAAATACATATAATTATTAATTAGAATATATACATTTATTAAATAAAATATATATACGTAATTATTAATTAGAATATATATATATATATTAATTAATTAAAATATATATACGTAATTATTAATTATATGTATAATTAGTAATATATATAATTAGTATTTTAGTAACATCATTATTATTTATATATATACAGACCTAGATCAGTGTGCCTGGATTTTATAATCAATTCGGAATCTAGTGGCAGACCTAGATCCGTGTGTCTGTCTTTTATAATCAATTCGGAATCTAGTGGCAGACCTAGATCAGTGTGTCTGTCTTTTATAATCAATACGGAATTTTTTGGCAGCCCTAGATCAGTGTGCCTGGCTTTTATAATCAATTCGGAATCTAGTGGCAGACCTAGATCAGTGTGTCTGTCTTTTATAATCAATTCGGAATCTTGTGGCAAACCTATACTAGTGTGTCTGTAAGAACCACCATATATAAGACACTCAGTGTTTTCTAAATATTACAACTCACACTAGCAATTCTGCCAAATCTGAATTCATCTTAAAGCAACCAAACACTTCTCCGTCGAAATGACTTCATCTACCCAGTACCTTGTGCATGCCCATCTAAACGGTGAGACTTACTCTCACAAAATAGCCGGTTTTGTGATGCGGAACACCCAGGTTGTTCCAATTTTGCTAAGCAAAAGAGCAAACTTTTCGTACTTCATTCAGCGACTATACGCTAAGATTGCAATGGGTCCTATTGCAACCGTTTTTTACCAATGTCCCTCTTTCAATGACGACAACACCGTCAAGTTTTATGAGATGGAGATTGCCACTGACGAAGACCTGCAAGATATGTTTACTACTCACGAATACTCTGGCTTGGATTCCATCGAGTTGTACGTTACTCTACAGATTGGGACACAAGAAACTCAGATTGTCCAGTCACAAGTTATAGACCCACCAGTCAACGAGCAAGAAGAAGTTGATGTCATAGACGAGGAAGAAGAAGATATGGAAACTGAATTTGACGACATGGTCAACGAGGAATCCGACGACGAGCAACAAACTTTGGTGCCTCCAGCTCACGTGTACGCACCTCCAACACATATGAGTAACCTGAATCTAGAAGGTGACGAACCATCATCCGACATCTTCTTCACACCGTACATCCAAACTGACGATGAATTAAAGGAAGGAGACAAGTTTCCCTCTAAGGAGGCTTGTCTTAGAACAATAAAAAAATGGCACATGGCGCACAACGTTGATTTTGAAGTAGATCGTTCTAACCTGGAACGGTATGTAATCACTTGTAAGAATCCAGAGTGTGGCTTCAGACTGTTGGCTTCTTATAGGAAGAGAAGTAATGCATGGAAAATAGGATCGATTACGCAGCAACACACGTGTGTCAACCCTAACACTTCCCAGGATCATACGAAACTCAGTGCCGATCTCATCTGTCAGGAGATCTTCCCTATAATAAGTTCTGATCCGTCTCTGAAGGTCAAAAATATTATCTCGCATATCGTTACAACCTTCAACTACACTCCATCTTACAGAAAGGCGTGGGTTGCAAAAACAAAGGCAATTGAGACAGTCTACGGCAACTGGGAGGAGTCATACAAAATTCTTCCCCGATACCTCAATGCGCTACACAGTTACGCACCTGGCACTGTTACTATTCTTGAGACACTGCCCGCGCATGCCCCGGATGGAAACCCTGTCCAAGGAAATGGAATATTCCATCGGCTTTTTTGGGCGTTCAAACCTTGCGTACGGGGATTTGCACATTGTAAACCCATACTTCAAATTGATGGAACATGGTTATACGGCAAATACAAAGGAACCATGCTCATGGCGGTTGCACAAGACGGGAACAACAACAAATTTCCAGTGGCGTTTGCAATCGTCGAAGGTGAAACTGCGGCGGGTTGGAGTTTCTTTCTAAGGAACCTCCGAGAACATGTTGCTCCTCAGCCTGACATATGTTTAATCTCTGATAGGCACGCTTCCATAGAGAGTGCTTATAATAATCCAGCAAACGGATGGCATGACCCCCCTTCAAAACACGTCTATTGTATTCGCCACATCGCCCAGAACTTCATGCGGGAGATCAAGGACAGACATCTAAGAAAGGCCTTGGTCAATGCTGGTTATGCATTGACCCAACCCACATTCCAGCATTATCGGAGTGAGATTGTAATGACAAATCCAGCGGCAGGTAGTTGGGTAGATAACCTTTCTAGGGAGAAATGGACAAGGGCTTACGACAAGGGCGTGCGATGGGGCCATATGACGACAAATCTCGTGGAATCCATGAATGGCGTTTTCAAAGGCATTCGTAATCTTCCAATCACAGCACTAGTGGAGGCTACATACTTTAGGATGGCTGCACTCTTCTCAACGAGAGGGAGGAAATGGGGTGATGTTAGGCAATCTGGTCAACTATTAAGTGATAGTTGCATGAAATTTATGCAACAGCAATCGGCAAAAGCGAACACTCATCAAGTAACTTCTTTCGACCGTTTCAATCGCACGTTCAGTGTGCGGGAGACAATTGACCACAATGAGGGATTGCCAAGACAACAATATAGGGTTCTTCTGGACGAGGATTGGTGCGACTGTGGAAGGTTTCAAGCTTTTCGTATGCCTTGCTCCACGTCATAGCTGCATGTGCGTATGCGCACCGCGACGCTAAATCACTACTGTCTCCGATTTACAAGACTCAGACATTGCTCAAAGTTTACAGCGTTGCGTTCCCTATGGTGGCCAAGGAGGATTACTGGCCTGAGTATGATGGAGAGGTAGTTTGGCACAACGACGCAATGCGGCGAAAGAAAAAAGGGCGTCCCAATAGTACACGGATTAGAACCGAAATGGACGTCCACGACAAAATGGAACGAAAATGCAGCATTTGTCGTCAGGTGGGGCACAATAGAAAAAGATGCCCTAATCGTGGCGCAACCTCGTCGCAAGTTTAATATAATCTGTATTTTTTTTTCGACAATGTATCAGTTTCCCTTACCAACTCTTGTAACCGTTCGTCGGTCTCTCATCAATAAATTGTGCTTTTGTGAAAATCCGATATCTATAACGCAAACGTTATTTACGGTTAGTGATAATTTTACGAACTCGATTCTAAGATGTTTTTACGAAAATAAAAGACCGGAATAAAAAACGGTGCGCGGAAATACCCGAAACGGGTTAATTTTGAAAAAAAAAATGGCCCACACATAGGAGCCAATTGGTTTGGCGCCTATGTGTTAATGCATGGCCATATGCGCCATTTCAAATGGCTTACACATCTTTGCCCTAATTTTTGTTCTTTTGCGCCAAATGGTTTGGCGTGTGGACCATGCATGCGCCATTTCATTTGGCGCATTCTCTTCCAGTATGTCCCAAACCTAGACAGTTTGGTAAATACCCCGAAAAGTTGGTTTTTTCAGTAAATTTTTTATTAAACCTGGTTATTTTAATTTTTTTTCTATTAAATAATCCAAATATAGATTATCTCAGAAAAAGAAATTGAAAATGTATTACAAGATAATGCATCTTCTTAGAAATAATAAAGGGTTTTCTATTGACATCTGGATTTTATTAATACGAATAAATTATTTATAATATTTAAATGATTAAAAGGAAGAACTAAAAAATAAAATGTAATTTTAAATAATTTTAAGTAATGACGCGACACCATATATTTTATATTTCGTCACTCTTTTGAGGTGTCACATACATAAAAGTGAAGAATTATAAAAAAAAATGGCAAAAAAAAAATAAATAAATTAATAGAAAGATAAAAAACAGAATTAAATTTTTTAAAATAACTAAATACTAGGAGGATCCTCTCCTTCAAATTTTTTTCTCCAACTCTCTCCTTCACATTTATATCTCTATCTCTCTCTAATGTTTTCTCTCTCTTCTTCTATTTAATATTTTCTCTTAATTTCATTAATCATATTACACTTGATTTTGGTGAAGGAGACAAAAGGAGAGAAGGAGAGGATCCATGGTGGTTTCGAATAGACATAATTGATTTTGATAAAATTAAGTTGGATATAATTGACTTTAACATAATTGAGTTTAATAAAATTAATAATTGAGTTTAACAAAATTAATTAATTTAAACATACTTATGTAAAAATGAGTTGAATAATAAATTTTAATATAAAAATCACATAAAATTCATAACCTACAAATTCTATCAAGTAGAATCAATTCTACATTCAAAAAATGAAACATCTCAAAATCACTCAAAATCAAAATCAGTGGAGAATCAATTTTACCTTTCTAAAATTATTTTTGCCTATTCCAAAAATCAAACAAAACATTCTATAAGCCAAAGATTTATTAAACAAGTTCCACTAATGATAAAGTATCCTATAATTTGCCTCTCTAAATGGGCATATATTATAATACCAAATCTTATCTATATCTATCTAATATCAATATCAATGCTTATTGGGTGCAAAGCCAACGTGGAGTATTTTGTGTTACATGTTTAATTATTAACACTCTCTTTAAGAAAAGAGAAATTGATTTGATGCAATAGTTACTCCTAGTACGACCACACAATACAACAACACAACACAAGCCAAACACAGCTATGATATGAGAAAAAAAGAATCTTAAAAGTGCAGCAGCAGTGTAGTCAGACAGCTAGTATCAACGGCCAAAACAAAACATGAAAGAAGCAAAGCGTGCTGAATAAGAAACTGCCTCCTTCTCTCTTCAGTTTTGCTGTTTCTAAAAGGTAACTTCACTTTCCTTTTTCTTTATTTTTTTCTTCATATTTTTTTTCATGCTTTAATCATGGATAGATTAGGGTAACTAATTATCACCTTAATACAGTTTTTAGGAAGGATCAAATGACTGGAATGGAAAAAGAACAAGATGTTCCTAGAACTGATGTTAATTCTGTGATGCATTCATCAAAAGATGGTAACAATGGTAGCCAATTTCAAAGGCTGCAATATCAAGTTACTAAATTGTTCAAAGGGTTTTCAAGTCCACCTGATGTTGAAAATGAAAACAAAACTTACAATCCGGAGATTTTGACTAGTCTTAAACGTCAATGGGCTGCAAATTTTCAGTTGAAGTACATGGTATGACGCATAATTTGCCCGATTTATATGCTCTTTATATAGTACTATGAGTATGGACTGTGAAGAAAGATTAAGATGCTAGTTAATAGTAGGATCCTTAGCACTTGGTTTTGAGTGTTCTTTTCCTTGAATTTCATTTATCAGTATGCGAATTGTATTGTATCTCGATTTGATACAAAAGGGGTAGTGGCGCAGCTCGTTGCCCGTTTGCCTGCTATTTCTGTATAGTCTTTATTATACAAAATTGAAACAAGCGATATGAATTCTTAATGTGTATCTTTACTGTTTTCATGCACTCCCTCTTATTGGTTTTGCAGGGTCATAGGTCTTTCAAGAAGCCCTCACAACTGTTTGAGAGTATAGTGGTTGTTGGACTTCACCCGAATTGTGATGTTCAGACACTACATAGACAGTTTGTTGATAAGAAATTTGAAGAATCTGCTAAATTGAGAAGTGCACTTGGTTGTCAGAATCAATCTCTTGTAGAACCCAATATTGAACCTCAGGTTGTGATTTTTGGTAGCCGAGATTGAACAATTTTATATATTTTTCTTATTGCCAATGACACAAGCGCTATTGCTAATTGTTAGAAATTTACCGGAACGATTTTTGATTACTGTCTTTTTTCCAGGTCTTGTTTGTTTATCCTCCAGAAAAACCTCTGCCTCTTAAATGCAAGGATCTTCTTTCTTTCTGTTTCCCTGGAGGCTTGGAGGTTAGGTGTATGTTTAATCAACTTATAAGCATATTTAATTTCTTGAAATCAGCAGTAGTTTATCTCGGTATAATGTACATGCAGATATATGATAATTAGGCAGCAAAGTCAGCCATCTACTTGTCTGTCTTGTCTAACATTTCTTTATTTTCATATGCGAGTAACTTTGTGGAGCTTCTAATTTTTTTTCCGATAAATTTTTAGGTTCGAGCTGTTGAGAGAACCCCTTCCATGAGTGCGTTGAATGAAATTTTTTACGGGCAGGTATTTTTGGCTATGTTTTTGTTAAATCTTGTCCACCTTTTCATTTGATACAGTTGGAGGATCTAAAATGATAAATACTGATGACTAAATGTCTATGTGATACTGCAGGAACACCTTAAACAAATGGATCTTTCATTTGTATTCAGATTACAGGTATTTGTAGCAATAATTATTATTGTTAATTAGCTATCTTATATTTTTGTAGATTGTTCTGGTGTCTGACTCTAATGTTCATTTGTTTGACTTTGTAGGGTTCTGACAATTCAACGCTTTACGGGTGTTGTGTTTTGGTTGAAGAACTAGTGCAAAAGCCCTCTGGATTGTTGTCTCTGATTTCTGACAAGCAACCGTCTTACTCTTCTTTAAGACGTTATGTATTAACCACTCAGAGATGTTACTGCATCCTTTCAAGGCTTCCATTTTTCGAACTGCACTTTGGTGTATTAAATAGGTAAGCAATAATCTTACTCTTCTTTAAGACGATATGTATTTTGTGAGTCTTAGAATTTGGATTGAGCATAATTCATCCCTACAAAACCGACCAGTAACTTTTAACACACCCCCTCAGACCTAGTACCAGTGGGATTGGTGCGTGGATGTAAATAGTGGGTGGTCGGATAGCAGAAACGTGATAGTAGGTCTCCCAATTTGATCTTAAACAAGGTTCTGATATCATAAGAATTTGGGTTAGGCCTAATTCATTCCTACAAAACTCGCTTTGTAAAGTGAAGATTGCCCCCACTTACTAACACATTATTCCGGCCATATATTGTCTGATGTGAGATTCTTAACGTCCAGTAAGTAATTAGATGGTACTAGCTTCCCATGGATGTAGTTTGTCGTGAAAAATTTATGGTCTTGTGTAATAGGAGTTAGCTTATATAAGCTAAGAGGCTTTATCTGTTTTCTTTCTTCTGCCTGACCGTGTTGTATGTCAAATGCTCCAGATTATCAGTCTCTTTTGATAGGATTTCTCAGATGATATAGGTTTCTACATTGGAAGATTAAGTTCTATAAATTCTGAAACTTAAACTGAAAGTTTTCATCCTGACTTTTGTGTGTGCGTGTATGTAGACGTCGTGCTATATGTTAACTGTCTATTAGACTGAAATAATGAGTTCCAGATGATATATGCTGCCTCGCTGTATTCTTATGCATGAACTTCAAGCTATTTACATTATGGCATGCTATTTTATGTTATGGATTTATGATTTTTGCTCATTTTATTGTGCTGATATTTCTATAGCATCTTCACTCAAGAAAGGTTAGAGAAGTTGACGAAAAGTGTTGAAGATTCAAATTTAGAATTTGTTGAAGGAAGCTATGATGAAGAAAACTCAGAGGGAAATTCAGAAAATATGTTGGTGAGCGATGGAATTATAGAACAAAGCTTTCATGAAAATTCATTGATTTCGCAATCAAGAGTAAGAGCATCTACGCCTGAAAACATTGTTGGTGGTGGTCACCCGGAGATCCTAATGGTTGACGGAGAGCCGCAGTCATATAAGGAGAGAACCGATTATGACAGTATTGTGCCTACTAAGCGTGAAACTGATAGGATAACAACCAAAGTAGAATCTGGTCCTGCGATTTCTAAATATAGTGATGATCACCCAGAGAACCCAATAGTTGATGGAGAGCTGCAGGGGAAAATCGATAATGACAGCGCTATGCCTACTGAGCACGAAACTGATACGACAGCAGTCAAAGAAAAATCTGACCCTATAACATGTGAAGATAGTGATGATTATCCGGAGAACCTTATGGTTGATGGAGAGCTTCAGTCTTATAAGGAGAGAATTGGTTATGACAGTGTTGTGCCTACTGAGCATGAAATTGATAGGACAGAAGTCAAAGAAGAATCTGCCTCTACAACTTTTGAAGATAATGATGATCTCCCTCCGAACCTAATAGTTGACGAAGAGCTGCAGTCTAATGAGAGAATCAATTATGACAGTGTTGTGCCTACTGAGCATGAAAATGATAGTGCAGCAGCTGAAAAAGAGTTTGATCCTAAAATTTCGGAAGATGGTGATGGTCACCCAGAGATATTGGTTGATGGAGATCTGCAGTCTGATAAGGAGAGAATCGATTATGAGGTTGTGCTCACCGAACATGAAACTGATCGGAAAACAGCCAAAGAAGAATCTGGCCCTACAATAACTGAAGATAGTGATCAGTATGGAGATGCTTTTGCAACCAATAAGGAATTAGAAGATAGTAATTTACGCAATGCTATTTTGCCCCTCCTGCATTCTTGCCAGTATGAAAGCTCTGAATCATCCTGCAGGTTCGTGGCTCTTAAAACATAAATCTGTTATCGAACAAAATTATGATGTTTTTTTGATATATGCTTATAAGAAAACATTTTGTCCTCAAATTGTTTTCCGTCTCATTTAAGTGATGAATCTTTGACATACTTTATGCAGTTTTCAAGGCTCACCTTGTGAAGACAGAAATTTCAGGAGGGACATCGATGATAATGAGACTGAAGATGCATCTTTTTCTGGCCAAGAGAAGTTAAATGACTTAAATGATATTCTCGAATGGGCCGTGGTTAGTAGTTTAAGAAGCACCTATATATCTGTTACTTTCCCCGTCTATGGAGACAATTTTAACAGTTAGTGGTATTTACCAATTTGCAGGAAAATAATCATGGACCACTACAAATTATATGCGAATACTACCGGCTAAATTGTCCTGCCAAGGGTTCTGCACTTACATTTCATCCTTTGGAGCACCTGCATCCGTTGGAATATCAAAGACCATCCGAAACAGTACTATGTCGTACTGGTTCAATATTTGAGTTGAAAAGTTGCAGTACCGGTCCGGAGTTAGCTGATGTATGCTATCATAGTAACTTTTGAATATATGAGATTGTTTTTATGTTAATTCAGATCCAAAATTTAAGTATTAAAGCAGCATTCGGTTTAGGCGTCATATGCTCACCAAACTTAAGATTTCATTGTTGTTTGGTCCTCTCAGGCACATAACACTCCCGCGGTAGAAGAGGCAACTTCGTTATCTGTATGGACTATAGCTTGCTTATGCGGTACCTTAAGACTTGAAAATGTATGTTTTATGCTCAGTTATCATCTGTTAGAGTTTGATAACTATGAACTGGTTTAACTAATTGTTTGTCCGTTTTGAATTCTGCAGGTATTAACATTCTTAGCAGGAGTTCTGCTGGAAAAGCAGATAATTGTTGCCTGTTCTAATTTGGTATGTCTGGCACCTCAGATTAAGTGTAATGGGTTAAGTTGTGATTTTGATTAATTCTCATCGTTGTCTTGTCCTGGGTTAAGTTTTAATGTTTATAATCTTTCTTTCATGACCAGGGAGTCCTATCCGCTTCAGTTTTATCAGTTATTCCGCTAATCCAGCCCTACCGATGGCAAAGCCTGCTAATGACGGTTTGAGTTCTTTCTCTTTTCTATATTAAAGTGAACGAGTTTATTCATGTTATGAAAATATATTTTTTTTCACCTTATGGTGTCTGATAAAAACGTGATCTTCCAGGTTTTACCAAATGACATGCTTGATTTTTTAGACGCACCTGTCCCTTATATAGTGAGTATTCTTATCTTCTGTTTACTGTTCTTCTTTTTTCCGAATGGTGTATTGCTATCTTCTTGATTTAATATTTTCATTCATTGGAAGCTAAAATTAGATTTGCTAGTGAAATTTGAGTTTTAAATTTCGTTTCAAGTTCAACTGACTTTAAATTACTATCATCTTAACCACCATCTAGGTTGGTATCAAGAACAAGATCAGTGAAGTCCAGTCAAAGTTTACCAATGTTATTGTGGTTGATGCCAACAGAAACCAGGTTTGTGTTTTAAATGTATCTTTTTAATGATAATAAAAAACAACTTATGAATAAATAGAAACTAGTTACATGTTTCTTTGATTCAAAAACTAGTTACCATTTATTTTTACACCGTACAACTTTTAGATATTTATGTTCATGTTCTTTTAATCAATTAATCCTTCCTACAAATGCAATGGAGCTAAGCTACTTCAATAATATGTTTTTCATGTGCTTATCGTATAATTTGTTACAATAGGTGAAGTCGCCAACGATACCGCAACTGCCAAGACAGAAAGAGCTAATATCTTCTTTACGTCCTTATCACGACACTCTTGTAGGAGAAAGTTACTTAGGAAAGAGAAGGCCAGTGTACGATTGCACAGAATCGCAGGTGAGCCCTTAAACAAGTGCATCCTCAAAGATTCAAGTAGCTAGTATCTCTGATTTTTTACAGTTGTTCTTATGAGTGTTAGTGTCTCTACAGATTGGAGCTGCCAAGGGTTTCCTTTCGGTGCTGCGTTCTTATCTGGATTCTCTTTGCTATAACATCCGTTCTCACACAATTACCAATGTACAATCAAACGACGATAAGGTATGTATTTCATTCTTAGCAGCAAAACAGGTTAGATATTGTGATGATGATATGTAGTTTTTGTACCTTTAGGTATCTTTGCTTTTGAAAGAGAGTTTCATCGGCTCATTCTCATATCGCGATCAGCCTTTCATGAAGGTTTATTTCTTGACCTTACATCATGCTTTATGCTAACTAATTACACAATTTTACTTTCTGTTCTGTTATTGTATTCAGACCACTAATGCAGATTTATTAAACTTTGTTGCTTTGTGCTAAACAGCTTTTCGTCGATACACAGCTTTTTTCTGTACATACAGACATTATGCTCTCTTCGTTACAAAACGAATAGAGCAAGCAACTATGCAAAACATTCGGGAAATATTGTTGTATTGTTTCAAGCGTGAACGTTAGGAAGGTTGTGAAAATCACGATCTAGATCTTAAAATCTTGAACGTAAGTTCAGTGTTGTATAATTTTTTTTGAGTTAAATTTTTCTCCCTTCGGGTCACTTGTAAATAATTATTATTTGAATTACATATTAAGAGCTATGATGGTTCAATTGGTTCAATCACCGGAGGATTGAACGGTTCTGGTTCTCGGTTCAATTGGTAACACTGTTTGGTTCAATCTGGTTCTGACAATACTGTAATTTATGATCATAATCATGTTAGGGAAAAAAATAGCTACTTCATCTCATTGAGTGTTGTTACTGACAATGGCATTTCAGATCAGAGACAGCAGGGTCTGAATTGGAAGGTTGTTTGTTTGTTTAAATGGTTTTGTGTATTATTGCCACTGTCCGGCTTTCTTTTTTTTATATAAAAAATAGATATTTTTGTTTTTAAGGGACTAGTTACCCTACTTGAAAATTTGTTATTTTGTTACTCCCTCCTTCTGGTCCAATATATAATAAAAACTTTAGTTTTTAGATTTATTGAAAACATATTTTCTAGATACATTAATTATTCAATGTATCTATAAAGCAATTTTTTTTTTTTTATAAATAAGATAAGAGAGTACTTTTTATCATGCTTTCCATGCGATTTGCCAAGTTAAAAAGTTAAAAATAGCCGTTTCTTTTTATTTTTGTCCAATACAAAGATTATTATCATTCTCAACATCAAAATTACTTTTATTTCTTAAATTTTTTGAAGGAGAGTTTTGCCACTCATTGTGATTCTACCTTATTCAAGAGAAGAGATTAGTCTAAATTGTAGAAAGAGGACACTCGATTTCTACCATTTTTTTTCTACTTGGTAGTTCCTCCATTTCAAATTTATGTCATTTAAAATTTATATTTACATATTTAAAAAAAACATTTTATTAAATTATTCTTGTTAATTATGTATTTTTTCACTATGCTAAATAAATACTACATAAGGTATAACATAATACTTTTCAAGTAATGATTTTAATAAACATATATTTATTAGAAAGTACAATTATAAAGTAATATCTATTTGTTGAGTTAAATATGACTAAATCAAACCACTAAGCTATTAGATAAAAATAATATTTTTTTGTAATTTTTTTTTTGTATTTTGTCATCCTTATTTTACTAAAATATATATAATATATTTTTAAATCATGGTTAACGCTCTAAAAATAAATTTAGTAATGGTAAAAATGCAATGAATCCATTTTTTAATAAAATATAAGTAAAGAGTATTTATAAAATTAATTTTTTAAATTAATTTTTTAAGCAAACATACATCAATTATTTAAATTTTATTTTATTTTTATTTTTATTTATACTTCACGTAAAATATCTTTTTAGAGAAATATAAGCATAAAGAAAAAAATAACAAGTTTTTAAAGGACAAAGACAAGAGAACCGAAAGGACTAACAAAAAAATAAAAGTACAAAAACATATACAAATCACTCAATTGTATTTGTACCATATAAATACAACATTAAAATTAAAAAATATTGAAGATACTCTCTGCAAAGTGAATTGGCATTACAGAAGGAAACAAAGATTGAACAGTACTGTTCAATATCTACTTGCTGTGATTGCAATAGCACAAGTTGAGGACATGATCACACTATTTGTGTGGAATCAAAAGTGATGTGGTCCATGTTATAACAACAGTAGTTGTTGTGGTTTGATTTTAAAACCAGAATGCTTCAGCAAAGATACCGGGATTTTCCCTTCTGGCTGTTACATTAATGGAAACAATTTATGTGTCCTTCTTGTCTGGGACAGTTTTTTCTTCTTAAATGCTCTCAACTCTTTTGAGTAAATTGGTTGTTTTGTTTTGATTAAGTGTTTGTACTTTAAATTGATGATTGATTGCCATATATATAATTGAGATGCATGCATGCTTTATTAGGGACCAATGTTATGCCATTGTGTTTTCATAAAGTTGAACATGTAGTGTAGTGGAAGAGGGGTACAGTTGTTTGTTGCTTCCACTTTTTTCTTATCAACTTTTGTTTTGATTGTAAGATTATTTATCAACGTTTTAAATTATCCAAAATATGATGGAAGTGTTTTGTAATACCAATTGGCTCCCCTTTATTTGATTAGTAAAGACTCATTGTAGTCTACCAATAAGGTTGAGTATAATAGAAGAGGTTAGAAATATTTGAATTTCGACTCAACATGATATTTATAGGTTGGATTTAAGTGTGATTGGTTAAATCGTACATAGATTAAAAATGGTAGATATGTTGGATATATAAGCGAAAATATTCATACACATGTATTTTCTTATGATTTTGAGTGAATATGTAGTTTTAAGATCTCTTAAATTCTGAATGTTTTTCGGACTCTCCAACAAGTAATATCATAACCATGGTTAGACTCAGTGGAGGAACGAAATTAAAATCATAGTAGGAATCAAGACTAGTGATGTGGGTGACTCACAATTGTGGGAGAAATTGTCTGAATTCAAGTGTGAGTGATTAAGTCTCACATCGATCAAAATTGAAGGAAATGTTAAGTATATAAGAGAGGGACACATACTTTTATAGACTTAAGATTTTTGATGGATATTTGGTGTCAAGGTCTTTTGGATCATGAATGTTTAGTCCAATGACACTCCCGATGCTCCCTGGACTCCCCAATAAATGGTATCTAGGGATGTTCATTGGTTCGGGTAAATCCTAATCAAACCATAATGTTTGGGTTGCACATTTTTTTCAGTTCGGGCAAGAACCAACCCAAACCAATAAAATTCAATGACAATTGGTTCGGGCATTGGATTTTCAATTTTCTACCCGCAAACTCAACACAAACCAACCATAATTAATTATTATGACAATTACTACAAAGCATTCAACTTCAAGAAGAAAAAAGTGAAATGTCATATGTGGACAAGTTATGATATTTTAATTTGTTATTAGAAAAACTAGTAAGATACCCGTGCTATCGCACGGGTCTCATTTGGATTCACATTACACGTCTATCAAATCATTATTTATAAAGTTTGAAGTCATTCTTCAATTGGACAACATTATAGTCACAAACACAGACTAATAATATACACCAACTTAACATAGGCTAGTAATATACACCAATTTTTAAGCATTGATATGTACTTATAATAAACGGTACATTCAATTATATAAAACATCCGCAAGAAAGATTTAAAAGATGGACATTAAAATGAACAATTTACACTTGGTATCTCATAGATACGTTCACATATACCCGTGCAGGGGTGGCCCTAAGCACGGGCTCGCTGGGCAGGAGCCCAGGGCCCCATAATTTTTGGGGCACCATATTTTTTAATCCCTATATATATTAAAAGCGAATTTTCTATTATAAAAATATTTGCTAAAATTTATTTTTTTGAAAAATACTGGCTACAAAGTCCAAATTAATAAAATAATGTAGAGAACCTGGATTTGTAAATGTTAGGGCTAGTGCTGAAAAGATTGGGAATGAAATGTAATGGAGATTGAATGTATGTTTATTCAAAAAAATTAAATTCGTAGAAAACAACACTATGATGAAAATCCATCTCAACCCACACAACTGAATCTTGAGTCTGCTGAAGAGTCTTTTCGAAATCATTATTTCTTATATATTATAGAACAAACGATTGGCTCACTTGATAGAAGATTTGAGCAGTATAGCACATATGAAAATATTTTTGGATTCTTGTTTAGTATTGAAAGGCTTAGATCATTATCTGATAAGGACTTGAAAGCATGTTATATACATCTTGAAACTTGTTTAAAACATGACGATTCTCTTAATCTTGATGGTGAAATTTTGTTTGAAGAATTAAAAGTTATTAGAGAAGTTTTAACAGTTGAATACAAAATAAGCTATATGATATTGAGTTCTTTAAAGCCTTTTAATTGTTTTCCTAATGCATGCATAGCTTATAGAATAATATTCACTATTTCTATCAGTGTTGCATCTGCTGAGAGAAGTTTTTATAAATTAAAATTATTGAAATCTTATTTGAGATCTAGTATGTCACAAGATGGATTAAATAGTCTTGCGTTGATTTCAATTGAAAATAATTTTTTCAAGAAACTTGATTATGAATAAATCACTAATGATTTTGCAACAAAAAATGTTAAGAGAATGATATTTAAAGAAGAAGAATAAGATTAATAATAAGTCTTTTTATAGTGGTTTATATTTTGATGTAGTATAAACATTGATTTAAAGATCCATACTTGTATTCTTTTTGCACAATGTCAAATGAAAATGTGTTTTTTATCCAATTATTTCTTTTATCTTTATGTATTTATTGTTAAAAAAAATTATAGGGGCACCAATCTTTTGATTCGCCCAAGACACCCAAATTCAAAGGACCGGCCATGTACCCGTGCATTGACAAATCTTGGTTCAATTCAGATGAGTTAATTCTAAAAATGTATGAAACATATTTTAGATATCAGCCCATTTTCCAAACCTAAAATCTATTACAGCTAACCGTCAAATTTCAGTTTTTTTATAGCCTACAAAGTATGACAGCTTCTCGTTAAATTTCAATTTTAAAACCTTCTTATTATATCATATTTATAAATTTAACAAAATTAAATTAATTATACAGTTATTACGATTAATTAAATTTAAGGATTAAAATAGAAATTGGAAAAGAAGAGAAAATTAATTAAGGAAGATCAATAATCAATTATGAAAGTAATTTTTCAAATCAACATTCTCTATTGAAATTCATATACAAAAAGACATATTGTAACAATTTTTTAGTCTAAATGCTAATACTTTTTGTATAAAATATTATACAAACTGAATTTTAAGAAAAAATTCTCTTTTTAATAATTATAAAGTTGTGACAATTGTATAATTTAAAAAGAATAACAAATTTGTATTTTCATAAGAAATTTGTGTATTCACCAATCATAATTGTCTTAAGTTTTTCCATAAAAACAAATATTTATATTTTTTTAGTATAAATGTTCACATTTTATTATAAAAAAAAAACTACTATTTTTTCAACTCAATTTCATTTTTTTCTTGTATCATGTCATAATATCATATATCATTTTTTTATTAAGTATATGATATTTATTAATCTAGAAAAATATAAGAGAAATTATTTTTTATATATGTGATCAAAAAATTTTCCTTATATTTATTATTGTAAATTTACAATTTTGTACCAATCTATAAATAATAAATATTCATATGAAATATAATTTCTTATGACATTTATAATGATAATAATGCCACTAATAAGGTGAATTCTTACTTTTAAAAAATAAAGATGAATTATTTAAAAGTATTTTTTATTTATATATAATTAAATTTAAAAATTAAATATTTGTTACTTATAGGTTAAGTTAATTTCTTTTTTTTATTATTATAATATCATATATGATTTTACATCATATATATA
This sequence comes from Vicia villosa, assembly GCF_029867415.1. NCBI lineage: Eukaryota > Viridiplantae > Streptophyta > Magnoliopsida > Fabales > Fabaceae > Vicia > Vicia villosa. The sequence continues at coordinate 16,854,433 of NC_081180.1, read as the reverse complement.
TATATATATATATATATATATATATATATATATATATGTGTGTGTGTGTGTGTGTGTGTGTGTGTGTGTGTGTGTGTGTGTGTGTGTGTGTGCGTGTGTGTGCGTGTGTGTGCGTGTGTGTGCGTGTGTGTGCGTGTGTGTGCGTGTGTGTGCGTGTGTGTGCGTGTGTGTGCGTGTGTGTGCGTGTGTGTGCGTGTGTGTGCGTGTGTGTGTGAGATATTTTTCTAAAACAAATATTTATATTTTTTAATATAAATGTTAAATTTTATCATTAAAAAGGTAATATTTTTCAAGTCTATTTTATTTTATTTAAAAAAAATATACAATTTAATAGAAATAAAGTATTTTATTTAATAAAAGATATATATAATGATTAGATGTGCGAATTTATTTAAAATTTTATCACATGTTCTTTTATCAATTTCTAATATTATAGCATTTTTTAGTATAACTGTTAACGTTTTATCATTAAAAAAACACTAACATTTTTTAGTAAATTAAAATTTGAATATCATTTATTACATTTTAGAAATATTTTTTATTATAGTTAGTATATTACGTATATTTTTAAAAAGAAAAACTCAAATAAATTATTTTTAACATTTTTTTAAAGTGGCAAAATTTACTTTTGATGTGGTGATAAAACTTTTATATGTACTAACTAAATAAAATGATAATAAATAATTGTTTCATAAAAAATTAATATATTTTTATATCATATTTGTCTCATGTTCTTTTATCTATTGTCATTTTTATTAATCTATTTTTATATCATATTTTTCTCATATTCTTTTATCTATTGTCATTTTTATTAATCTATTTTTATATCATATTTTTCTCATATTCTTTTATCTATTGTCATTTTTATTGCGTAAGGTCTATTCATAATTTGGTTTTGGAATAAATAAATTTTTATTCTCATTGTCATTTTTATTGCGTAAGGTCTATTGGATTTGGTTTTGGAATAAATAAATTTTCATTCTTATTAAAGATATATAATTAGGAATCCTAAAAGTTGCCCAAATTTATATGATATGATATTATAGTAGTGACAATCACAAAAATTTCAATAAATGAGTTTTCAACCTATTGGAATATAAAAAGTTAAAAAACATACAGGGAGAAATAAAAAATTAAAATTTCAAAATTAAAATTTAATAAAAATAAAAATTTCAAAATCCATACACCCATTAAATGTATATTTGGGATTAGTATTTTAAGTATCATTAATGTATATTTGGGATTTAGAATAAAAAATTCATTTTAAATTGTTGATTTTTTTTCTCTGTTTTTGTTTGGTATTTCAAAAATTATCAAAAAAAATTTATATAACACGACAGGAATCAACAAAATAGCTTAATATAAATATATGAATAAGCGTACCAACTAAAAAATTAGACTGGTGTTCAATCCAATAATATTTAAATAAGTTTAACCACAAAAGACCAACTTGAAACCATGAGTACTTGAATTGAATGAAAAAGTATTTTGACACCAAATGCGGTGAGACAATGACTTGAATCATATCCAACTGCGAAATAAAAATTAAAAATTAGAACGGATTAATTATCCAGAATTTAAACATCCAACATGATATATTAACAAAAATACATAAATTTTATACCTTTGTACCTTTGAATCAAGCAAAATGAGCCCCAAGTGTTATTTGTTGGAAGAACTTGTCATAGTCCGAACAACAATCTTCCACAAATCCATGTCCTTCACAGCTTCAATCGGTCGCGCCATTGATGTTGATGTTAATCTTTAGACCTGTTACAAAAACTTTACTTTATTATACTGGACACAGAGAAGGGTCAAAATGTGGTAATGAAGAATCAGGAAGCTAAAAATGTAACCTGCACAGACACATTGGATGAAGATTGAGGGAGTGGAGACTGCACAAACACATTGGAGAATGAAGATGAGAGGGAGTGGAGAATGAAGATTGAGGGAGTGGAAGAGAAAGAGTATCCTATTTAAATAAATAATATAATAGAGATATGAGATTTTTTAATTGAAAGAATAAAAATGGATATGGGAAGTTGTGATTGTGTGAATATCAAAAAAGTTTATTCCAATTTCTATGAGATGCATGAATTTGTGTAGTGGAGTATTTTCAAATTCTGCATCGTGTAGCGTAGTGGAGCAATAAGTGAATATTTGCAAATTTTGCATTAAATAATAAAATAAATTAATTTGTCCTTTAATTTTTTTCACAATTATATAAAATAAAAAATATTGTATCAAATTGTTACGGGATGACACGTGAGCAAAATTAATTGCCAAATGAATGTGGTAAGAGCATAGCATTTATTAGTTTTTTTACCCCTAGAATTAGAAAAGTTATAACATTTTATCAAAAGGTTAGACTTGGAATTTCCAGGTACTTCATTTTTAATAGATTGATAATAGATTGTTAGTGTAATGTGGTAACTAAGCATAGAGCTATGAAACACATTCATTATCATACTAACTCAAGTGACTAGTTATATATTCAAAATCTTTTATGTTAGATATTTTTGAATCTATTAGGGAAAAATTGCTAGTCTAATATTTACAATTGAACACTATTAATACTATATTTTTAATATTATTGTGAAAAATTAATTTCCATAAATAAATTATTTCTTCAAATATTTTTGCATTTTTTTATCTATCTGATCAATCCAACCCATACCAACCCGTTTTTCTCGGATCGGTCTGGACTTTATCGCAAAAATTTACAAATCTAATCCAAACCAAACCATTTAATTTTAATCGGTTTGGATATCAGATTCTCTCAAAACCGAACAAAATCGGCCCACGAACACCTTTAATGGTATCAGAGCCATGGTTATGCTCGAAGGGGAAGCAGAAGTGGAATCCCAATATGGATAAAGGCTAGTGATGTGGGTGACTCACACTTGTGGAAGAAACTGTTGAATTCAAGTATGAATGGTTAAGTCCCACATCGACTAAGAATGGAGGAAATGTTGGATACATAAGAGGGAAGACTCACACTTAAGGAAGATATTGTTAAATTCAAGTGTGAGTGGTTAAGTCTCACATCGACTTAGAATAGAAAAATGTTGGATATATATATATATATATATATATATATATATATATATATATATATATATATATATATATATATATATATATATATATATATATATATATGAGAAAGGACCCATATATGTAATGTCTTAAGGTTTTGGATGGATATGTGGTGTAAAGGTCTCCTTGATCCTAAATGTTTATTCCATATACTCTCCTGGCGCTCTCCGAACTCTCCAATAAATTGTATCATAACCATGGTTAGGCTCTACGGGGGACGGAAGTGGAATCCTAGTATGGATAAAGGCTAGTGATGTGGGTGATTCATACTTGAGAGGGAGAATTTTGTAATTAAGTGTGAATAGTTAAGTCCCACATCAACTAGAAATGGTAGAAATATTGGATTTATAAGAGAAATGACTCATACTCTCATTGCCTTAAGGTTTTAAGTGGATATGCAATATCATTATTTATTGGATCCTAAGATTCTAAATGTTTAGTTTGTTGATACTCCTAGTGCTCCCCGAATTCCCTAACACTTTTTATCTTTATAGTCTCTGACATACCTCGAATCTAATTACTTTTAGGTAACCTTACTTTTAATATATATATATATATATATATATATATATATATATATATATATACATATATATATATATATATATATATATATATATATATATATATATATATATATATTCTAATTGATATTGTAACTATTATGATTGATTGAGTTCTCTTATTTTTAGATTTCACATTATTATAAATAAGGTTCAATATGTTTTTGGTCATCATAAATATTGTAGATTTCGTTTTTAGTCACTCTAAATATTTTCTTCAAAAAATAGTCCTTCAAAATATTTCTATCCATAGAATTGGTTCCTAACGTTAAATGGGACTAGCAGACGGTGACATAGCAGTTCACGTGTAAATTTAAATTTATTTTATTTTACTTTATTGTGATTAAAATATATTATTTGAGATATCATGTGTTATATAGCCAAAGAAAATCTGATTAATAATTGACTTTTCAGATTTCGATTTTAACCTAGGTTTCGTCTTCGTCATCGCTGTCGTCTCCATTCTTGACATAGCCAAAGAAAATCTGATCCATCTCCTTATCTATTTCATCTCGTCTCTTATACTCAATGGAGTATTCAAAGTCAAGCTCATCGAAAGATGTTTCTTATTCATCTTCATCTGTAAAATCTCGAGTTGGCCATTTATGTGGTTGCAAGGGTCGAATGGTGTCATACAAATGCAAGAAAGGACCAAATAAAGGGAGACTATTATGGAGATATCCGTTTTATAAAAGTGATGCGATCTGTGATTTGTTCATATGAGATGAAGACATTGGAGATAAATCTGGTAATCAAGATGAAAGCATGTTCAAGTTAAAGTTTGAAGATATGGAAGCAGTGTGATATTTGAAAGAGTTGTAACATCAAAACACATGTAACATTTTTCAAATCTTGATTGCAACTCAAGTCCTGATCTGGCAATGTTTAAATTGAATATGTTTCCTTCAGAAGCCCTCCTTAATTCAGCACCATGTGACCATAACATACTATATTGCTTGCTTGAATCTCCTTCAACAACTTGTCTTGCCGAATGTCTAGCTTTAAAAGCTCCACAACTAGTGATCTCCGTAGAAAACCTCAGGCTTATATATGATACAAATTCATTTAATTTCGTCTTAGAATTGTTCTTCAGCATGTGTACTATCAACTTAGCAACCCATTCAGCCTTGACATTATTATTGAACAATTGTCTACCACACTTGTGTTTGTGAAACAAATTTTTGATCTTAAATGTTATAGTTCTTGAAACTCTGTTGCACAATATAGTATAATCATACTACTTCTTGTGCTTACAAATAATCTTACACCTATTGACATCATTTTTGGAAAATTTTACCTCCCTACATTCAAAATATTGTGTTCCAGTATAGTCTTTTTAAATTGCTTCAAAGATGAAAATTCCATCTCTACGTTGAATTTGAAATATTTTGTAAATTTTTCCTCTTCGTTGAACCAAATCACCGCAGACATGTCATCACAGTTATCTTCATCAGCCCCATTGTCAAGCTCATTTATCATGTAATCTTCTTTTATAACATGGTAGTCCCTATCCATCTCTTCTGTGATAAACCCAGGGTTGGTTAGTTGACTTTTATCAGTACCGTTAGCATTCTCATTTCTACACACCTTCAAAGTTAAATCCTTCTTCAATCTCTTCATGAGAATCGCGCATTCTCTCTTCTTCACTATCTTCAAAGTGTATACCATCCACAAAGTTTTCACTTGATTCACTCTCATCACCACTATCTTTCTGTTGCACCCAAACTTTTGACCACTGAGATCGCACCATAGTTTAAATATTAGGATCATCATTGTCATTATAATCACTATGCATCTATCATTTATTAACCCAAAAATACCAACATTGTTGTTTGTTGCTTGTGTCTTAAGATAGGAGACTGATCAAGAGAAGACTGAGCAAGCTAGGGTTTTGAGGCCCACAAAGGAGTTCAGCATTCTTCTATGATTCAAAGGAGTTCTCCAATCAAAATCAAAGCCCAAAGATGGTTTAATACAAGATCAATCACCTTCAAGTTCATCAGAAGCTCTCATTAGGGTTTTTGACCTAATTCCACTGGAGGGTTGACTTTTAATCAGGATATGGTTCCAAGACTCAAAATATGATTCAAGGGCATCCAAATCAACATTATAGTCCATTCACATCATTCATTTGAAGAGGAGAGCTTGATTCATTTGTAAATCACAAGACAACCATTCATTTGGAAAAAGTCAACTGTACAAGTCAACCTTTGACTTTTGAAGAAAATAGTCAACCATGAACTTTTAAGGGCCAAAATCATCATCATATGGATATTTAAGACATTTGATCAAATAAAATTCAAAGAATTCATCAAGAATAAAAAATTCAACAAAAGTCAAACTAGGGTTTTTTTTAAGTGCATTTTGACCTAGTTCATGAAAGTTGTAGATCTCTTCAAATAAAAATCATTTTGTCAGAATCACATTTTGGCAAAAAGTGATTATTTATAAGTGATTTTGAGCAAACAAGGTTTATGTTCAAAAAAACTTAGAAAAGTTTCTAAGTGTTTTACCTAGTTTTTCCTCCACTTTAAGTCCATTTTCTCCAAGATCCAAAGGGAGTTTGAGGAAACTTTTAACTACTCATTTGAAATATGTAACAAGGGATTTCCAAAGAGCTAAGTAGCATGAAAATCCATGGCTCCATTCATGAGATATGATTTTGTCAATATGGCACCATGAACACTTGAAATGAAGACGTTTTATGAAGAAAGTGAAGAACCAAAACCAAAACCCTTGCAAATCTGAAAGAATCTTTCAAGTACAACCATTCTAACTTGTTCAAATGGCCAAACTCATATGATTTCACTTGCTTTTGAGCTATGGACCAAATGTTCTAAGCTTTGTTCAAAATTCATGCCATTTATGGACTAAAGTCATGACTTCCACTCTAGTAAAGCAAGCTTTATGCACAAAGTCCACTCCTTGATGTCATACCCCAATTTTTTACCTAAGATACCACCTCATATCATTAACATATGCATCATTTGCATCTCTAACAAATTGCATAGCTTGTGTTTGTTACTTGTGACTCAGCAGGATTTAATCAGGAAATCACTCATTAGTACAAATAACAATCAATTAGGGTTTTGTTCTCCCTTCATCTCAAAAGAATTATCTTCATCAATAATCAACATTTGGTCCCCAAAGATTCATTTCAACAAGCTCAAAGGCACTGAACCAACCAGATTAGGGTTTTGACTGAAGATAGCATACTCCTGACTTTTGCTCAGGATTTGACCTAATGACTTGGGACATGACCTCAAGACCCCAAGTGCATCATTTTGACCCAATCCATTGGCTCAGAACATCTCCTACACAAAGATTGATCAACAGTGAAATTTCAAATCATCAGAATTAGGGTTTTGAACTATCAGGGACTAAAATCAGGGATCACATTTGGGAAACCCTAAAAATCCCCAGGAAGTCAATCAAAGGTTTAAATCATCCTCAAATAATCCCTATGACAATATACAATGGAAATTGTATCTCAATTCAAGATCCACAGTCATCAATTTCATCAGGTCGACAATTAGGGTTTTTGACCTAATTCACTGAACAACTGCCTTTTTAATCAGGACATGGTGTCACAACTCAAACTATGATTCAATATCCTCCAATACCTCAATATGATCCATTCATACCACTCATTTGATGAGGATAGCCTGTTTCATTTGAAATCTCCAGAAACGCGATTCGTCTGAAAAATTCAACTGTACAAGATCACCATTGACTTTTGGGGAATTTTGGTCAACCATGACTTTTGAAGTTTTGAATCATCAATATATGATATATGAAGTCATTTGATCAAGAAAAATCAAGAAAATCAATTAAGAATCAAAAAGTCAAAAGTTTGACTTTCATACTTAGAAAATTTTTCTAAGTGTTTATCATGGTTTTTTCCAAACTTTGGAAGGGAATTTCTCAAAATTTCACCTACAAACTGAAAAAAACTTCCAACATGAAAGTTGTAGATTTTGATCCAATAAACAACTTTGACAGATATAAATTTTTTCCATAAGATCAACCATTTAAGAGATATGGAGCTTCAAAGTTGGCATCTTTGGAAAATTTCACTTGAAACTTCATTTTTCTCAAAGTTCATGGATCTTTTTCACCCACTTCCTTAAAGATCTTGAAAAAACTTTCAACTATGGTTTTGAAGTGTGTAATATGAGCTTTCCAAAATGTCCAAAAGCATGAAAAAATATGGAGTGTAGCTATGGTTTTGATTTTTGCAATTAGAAGCCATTATGCATGAAATTATAAGCCATTTTCACTAAGTTCAAATGCTATATGGCTTATAATTCAAGTGATGACACACCAAAGCAATGATTGAATGATATTTTTCTGATTTGAGATCAGAATGGAAAGAGATAAGAAGCTTAGAGAAATAACCATGGTTAAGTCACTTTAACCATTTTGCATTAAATGGTAAGATTCCTTTCTATCTCCAAATGCCAAATCATCACTTCTTGAAGCAAGTTGCAAAGCTCTGAGTTCAGACACTTTGGCCTATAAATAGAGGCCATTTCCACTCTTCAATTCACACCAAAACCTCACAATTATAGGTTTTCTCTCTTCTTTCTTGAATTGCAAGTTTCATGAGTTTCAAAGAGGAGAAAGTGCAAGTTCCATCCCTTGCAAGTTCTGAGCAAAATGATGCTTCCCACAACCCATAAACATCATTTGGAAGTTGTCTGATCCATCCATACACCCCAAAAACACCAAAAACTCAAAATCACTACCTCACTTCTCAAATATGCATAACATGAGACCTATCATGCCAATTTTCATTCAAGCTCAATTTTGTCCAATCTAACCATCCAAACACATCCCATATATCATATATGAACTATCCCAACCATCATTCATGATCTGAAACACCTCCTTCATCAGATTCGATCCTCACTCCAAGTAACTGCAGATCGGGTCCCATGGCTATGCTCAGATGAATTCAAACTGTTCCAAGCATCCAGACACCTTCCCTAAGGTCCATTGAAGCTGTCCAGATTGAGCAACAACATCTGTAACACCTCCAGGCACGATTTCAATTTCCAGTTTGGCCGTTTTTGAAGGTAAGCCTCATGAACTTCAAACTCTATCATGCACGCATCATAAATGAAATATTGATATACCATCTTGTTTCTGCACCTTTGAGGATCATTAACCCTCAATCAATTGCATCATATCATGATCATACACGATTTCACAATGATTTGTCATATTAGGGTTCTTCGTGGCCTTAGAGTTAAAATAAATGAAATTAAATGCTATCATCATGTTCCTCGTCCAAAACCGAGCAAGATAGACCCTTTACTTGATCAATTTGGTTCAGTTTCAAGAATTTTCAAAATCAAATGGGGATGGTGTTCTTGGCGCCATTTTCTGTTCAGAAATTTCAAATGTTAATTTTCAAATATAATTAAATGGAGTTGTTATAGTAACAAGCTGCGCGCGCAGCTGGGTTGGCAAGTGTTTTGGCTGGTGAACACAAGGGCGTGGGTTCAAGTCTTAGTGAAGACAAAACCAATTTTTTATCACCTATTTTGTTCATTTTTTTTTCACAACTTCATCCTTTAATTTAACCAATCAAATCAACTTATTTTTTCTTCATTTTTTAAACACTTCTTATTTAATATACATATTTTGACAATATCAAAAAAAATCACAAAAAAAGATTTATTTAATATGTTTTTAATTAGGTTTAAAATGATGCATTTTTAAGTGTTTTTAAATACTTTAAATATTGTTTTTCATTTAATTTTCAAACCTAATCACTTGTAAATATTTTTGTGATCAAAACCTAAATCACTTAGGTCTTAATTAAGCATTAAAATTTGATTTAAACTTAATTAAGTTGACTTTTGTCAAATTCAAATCATTTTAAAACAAGCGATCGCGATTCTTTTCAAAAAAACGATAAACCATTTCTTTTTGAAACTGTTGATTAAGTCTTTTTAATTGATCAATTGATTTTCAAAACGAAGTGGGGCCTCTCGAATATTAGAGAGTGTAAGTCCCATTTCTTTTCTTTTTGTACAGTTTTTTTCAAAACAATAAAACTTCTTCAAATTAAAACTTTTTCAAAAACAAATCTTCAAACAAAAGCGAAACCTCGCGTTCTGTTAACAAAACAATCAACCATGTTTTATAAAATAAAACAGGGGCCTCCACATAGGTATAAGTCCCATTCCCGCACATGAAATTAGGTATTTCATTGTACGCCTTTTTATACATACACTTTTTTGTACATACCTCAATCAGTTTGATTTTTAACTTTGAATAACAAATCAAAAATGAAGGTTTTCTTTAAATCTTCCCAAAAAAAACATGGGCCTCATAAACTCCATTATATACACATACTTTGTCATATATGTATAACTGTTCATATTTGTTCATGTACTTGTTCATGTTTGTTCGTACTTGTTCATACTTGTGATTGTGTTATGTGCTTGTTCAACTTAGTACAACACTAGGTTCCCTATAGCCTCCTATTGGGCTTCGTGCAAAGAATCTCCACTAGTTTAGGTTAGGACATAGAGTATGGTTTCCCGGTGAAATCGCTCTAAGAGCTCAAACCAACTATACCATGCCTCCCCTTGGGCTTTGTACAAACGAGTGACCCTCCCATAGCCTCCTCTTGGGCTTACAATGCAAGGACCCTGGATTGTCCCTCCCATAGCCTCCTCTTGGGCTTACAATGCAAGGACCCTCGGATAGCCTCCTCTTGGGCTTCGTACAAGGACCCACGGGCTTCTTATAAGCATCCCCAACATCCAAATCAAACACCCTAGGAGATTAGACATTTATCATCTCTATGATAGGAGTATCTCTTCTATATCATCACAAACAATTAATTTATCAAACTTTTTTGCCACAAGGCTGGCTAATCAATCAAACTTTTTTGCCACAAGGCTGGCTAATCAATCAAACCGTTTTGCCACCATACTGGCTGATTAATCAAAGTTTTTGTCACAAGGCTGACTTCATTGAAACTTTTGCCACAAGGCTGGCTGATTAATCAAAACTTTTTGTCACAAGGCTGACTTCATTGAAAGTTTTTGCCACAAGGCTGGTTAAACAACAAAAACATCTTTATCATTCTAAGCACCATAAGCGGCATGGCCCAGGGCTTATAATGAAAAGATTTTCAAACAAAAAATCAAACAGATGTATGTGATGATATAGATTAGATACATCAAACATTTAGATGACATTTGTCTCTTTTCCTTTGCTTCCACTAGCATAAGTGGGAACTACGATTGCTCTGACTTTCTCAACATCCCTTTGAGAATACGTAGGCACAAGGTCGTATCCTTGGCGAGCAAAACTTCTCCCTCAAACCATTCAAACCTTAGCACCCGTAGACCCGAGCTACAAATGCTCTGATTCCCTCTAAGGGATATGTATGCAGAGGATCGCGATGATCTTTGCGAGTATAATCAAACAAACACCTTAGGTCCCACCTCTTTCTCACAAGAACCTCCACCATAACAAGAATGGAATAAACAAAACAAAGAAACCTATAGAGTACTATAGATACGTTGGGTGCTAATACCTTCCCTTCGTATAACCAACCCTCTTACCCAAGATCTCTCCCCCACTTTTAAGGTTATTGCAACTTTTTTCCTTTTCCTACTTTGGAAACAATAAAAAGTTTGGTCGGTACAAAAGAAAAATCATTTTTTGAGCACTCGAGCCCAAAGAAGGCATCAGGTGTCTCATCCCGAAAAAAGATAACGATTTTTCCCCGCGACAGAAAAATGGCGACTTCACTGGGGACCATCTTTTTATTGTTTCCAAAGAAAGGGTTATTTCTATTTGTTTTGTTTTTATTTTGTTCTTGTTTGGTTCTGTTACTTGTGTGGTTCTGTTACAAGTGATACATTATGGACAAATCCTAACCCGGATTAAGTACACATAAGAATTAGGTGGAGGGTATAGTCATGTGCAGGCGCACGTGAGAATCCTTCCGCTCAGTGGAGGTTCCTTGTTTGTAATATATGTTTAGCGAGTTAATTGCGAAGACATTATTGCTTTCATTGAACTGTAGAAGCTGAGTTGGCTGTAGAACCCCAACCCATCCTGGCCTTATTAGGTTGTGGTGCAGAAACTATTCAGGTGAAGACTTGGATTAGTTGTCATGCGGAGAACCACACTCAGACGAGTTTTTCTTGAGAATATTGCTGGCTCATGAGTTTAATTGTGGAAAGCCGGTAATATCCGAAAGAAAAATGTAGACTCTGACGTATCAGTAGAACATGTTTTGCAGGTGATTAACTAGAACTATCCCATGTTTGGTTCTCTGACCTCATGCTCGTGACGCTGGACCTTTGAACCTGTGTGTACCATGTTTGTGTTACCATGTTTGTGTTGCCATGTTTACAGTACCATGTTTGCGTTACCATGTTCGCTTTACCATGTTTGAATATGTGGCATCCATGCATCCATGCAGTCATACATCCATAAAAAATAAAAATCAAAAAAATCTTTTTCCATAAAAACATGATTTTTTTCCAAACAATTAGAGAATTTTCTTTGCAAACATTATAGGATTAGGTTATGGAGTGGGTAAAAAGGCATACCAAGAGGTACGGTTTCAAAGAGCCTAATGTGGAAAGACTGAAAGAGTTAGCGTCTTTTGTACAAGATCCCTCTGATTTTAGGAAAAGCCATGGAAAGCTTTTGCCTATCTTGAACACTCATGTTGATGAAGGACTTCTCAAAACTCTGGTTCAGTTTTATGATCCCGTCTACCGGTGTTTTACCTTTCCAGACTATCAGTTGGTACCAACCTTGGAAGAATATGCCAATCTTTTGGGTATTCCTGTGTCTGACAAAATACCTTTCAATGGTTTGGAAGCCATTCCTAAGTCACCAGTCATTGCAACAGGTACCCACTTGAAGAAATCTGAAATAGAGAGTAATTGGACTACCAAAGGAAACCTTCCAGGTTTGCCTTCACAGTTTCTAATAAAGAAAGCCTTTGACTTCATCGAGACTGGTAGCATGATAGCTTTTGAAGCTGTACTAGCCTTGCTCATCTATGGGTTGATTCTGTTTCCCAATATCGACGACTTTGTTGATATCAATGCCATAAAGGTCTTTTTGAATGGAAATCCCGTTCCGACTCTGCTTGGTGACATGTATTTCTCTGTCCATCATAGGAATCACCAAGGTGGTGGAATTATTGTATGTTGTGCACCTCTGTTGTTTAAATGGATTGTTTCACACTTACCTAAGTCTCCCATTTTCACGGAAAACCGGGAAGGTTTACGTTGGTCTTAAAGACTTATGTCTCTTACCAATAATAATATTCAGTGGTATACCTTGGCTCGCTGCGGTACAGAAACCATTGAAAGTTGTGGAGAATTCGCCAACATACCCCTCATTAGTACACAAGGAGGAATTAACTACAATCCGGTCCTAGCCCGACGACAACTCGGGTATGCAAATTCAACTCAACCCATTGGCCCTACAGTGGAAAGCTACTTTTATCAGGAAGGAAATGATCCTCAAGGGTTGAAAACAAAAATGGTGAAAGCCTGGTACGACATCCGATGGAAAGAAAAAGGTGAGATAAGGAACTGTATCGCTACGAACGCCTACATCTGTTGGGTAAAGAAAAGGGCAAAGGAGTTTCAAACGCCTTATGATTATGAAAAACCCATGTTCCCTGTGGTGCCTCAACGACCCAACATTCCCGCTATGGAGGAATACCAAGACACTTTGACCAAGATGAGGATAGAAAAAGACGCTTGGGAAGAAAAGTTTCGTAAAACTGATGAGGAAAATAGAAAGTTGAAGAAAAGAGTGAAAGATCACGAAGAAACCCTCTATTATCAAGATGGATGGCTCATGAGCAAAGATGAGAATATTCGTCGGAAAGATGCCGCAATCAGAAGATACATCAAAGAAAGCAAGAAAAATCTTGAAGCCTCGACAAGCAACGCTCCGATGCCTGACAATTGGAAGAATGTTGTTAACAAGCTGAGGGCTGAAAAGGCCGAATTGAAAGCTCGCTATGGGAAAGAAATCATGAAGCTCAAGCTGCACAATGCATTTGGTTCTTCGTCTGATGAAGATGTTTAGGATTTGTTTAAATTTTCATTTATCATTTGCTTCTGTAAGGAGCTACGCTCCAATGTTGTAACATTTCCCATTATTTCAATAAAAGAATAGTTTGTGTTCAAATATTTGCAAGGAAATAATCTTCAAAATGTTTGGAAAAATCATAAATTTATTTTTGCATACATCATTCTGCATATCGAGTCTGTTGTATAGGGTCTCATCTTTTGGATCTTTCTCCAATAGATCGTCAAGCTGTCGCGTCTCAAAGTTTCTCGACCGCGCTCGCAATCAGATCACAGATACAATACTCGTTCAAGCAGAAGAAGAGTAATGGAACACTCTGAACAAGAGAATATTGAGCTCCGTGGTACGGTGACCACCCTTCAGGAAAAGTTGGAAAGTCTCACCACTCTGGTTGACTCCCTAATGGCCGCACAGAATCAGCCGCCGCCACCCCACAGTCAAGCAACGGTAACATCTGAAGTCACTACTCCGGTTTCTACAGTTGCATTCAGCATTCCATATTTCTCTATGCCGGAAGGTTGGGGCACGCCTTTCAGCTTTGGTACAGGTTTCCGCCATAATTTCTCTGGGGTTCAAACATCCACAACTGAAGCGCCTGCTGCACAAAGTTCACAGTTTACTCCAAATCAGGGGGTAACTTTTTCTCAAATCACTATGGCACTTTCTCAACCCACTATGACAGTTCCGACTTCTACGGTTCACACTGTTCCTTATGATGGCAATGAGATTTATCATGATCAAGGTGATAGCACAAATCAGCGTAACCTTGTGGAAGATCTCCAAGAGCAGTTCAACAAGATTCAGTTGGAAGTCAAAGCTATTCGGGGAAAAGATTTGTTTGGAAAGAATGCTCAGGAGCTATGTTTGGTTCCTAGTGTACAAATACCAGCTAAATTCAAGGTCCCTGACTTTGAGAAGTACAAAGGAAGTTCTTGTCCACAAAGCCATCTTGTGATGTATGCCAGAAAGATGTCTACTTATGCAGATAACCATCAGTTGCTTATCCATTACTTTCAAGACAGTTTGACTGGTGCCGCACTGAAGTGGTACACAGGCTTGGATAGCACTAATATTCGAACATTCAATGACTTAGGCGAGGCCTTTGTCCGACAATACAAATACAACTCGGATATGGCTCCAGACAGAGATCAGCTTCGATCCATGGCTCAGAAAGACCATGAAGCTTTCAAAGAATATGCCCAACGATGGAGAGAAACTGCTGCTCAGATTAATCCACCGTTAAAAGAGAAAGAGATGACAAAGATATTCTTGAATACTCTCAGTCTGTTTTATTATGAACGCATGATTGCTGGTGCTCCAAGTGATTTCACCGAAATGGTAAACATGGGGATGCGTCTAGAAGAAGGAGTCCGAACCGGACGTCTGACTAAAGAAGGTGGATCTTCGAGTGGAACCAAAAAGTTCGGAAGTGGTTTCCCAAAGAAGAAAGAACAAAGTGTTGACATGGTGTCCCAAGGAAAGCCAAGAGGAAATGTCAATCGTCAACGACAGGTAGCTGCTATCGCACCAGCCGTTAATACAACACCAAATCCGGGTTTTACCCCGCAGTTTCAACAACAACAGCCTCGACAACAGGCTCAACAGTTTAACAATAATCAGAATCGTGTACAAAGAGCTCCACAGTTCGATCCGATTCCAATGACCTACACAGAATTGTACCCTGCTTTGATTGAAAGAGGTCTTGTTCAAACTAAAGCACCACCACCAGTACCTGAGAAACTCCCATGGTGGTACAAAGCTGA
Source organism: Vicia villosa (assembly GCF_029867415.1). Taxonomy (NCBI): domain Eukaryota; kingdom Viridiplantae; phylum Streptophyta; class Magnoliopsida; order Fabales; family Fabaceae; genus Vicia; species Vicia villosa. The sequence goes on along the minus strand of NC_081180.1, from coordinate 16,838,910 downwards.
AGTCTCATGCCCTTATCATCAGGGAGCACCTGGCCATGATCTCGAGCATTGCATAGCTTTGAAACATGAAGTTCAGAGGTTGGTTAGATCTAATCTCCTCTCTTTCAGAAATTTGAATCCAAATGTGCAAGCAAATCCGCTGCCCAATCATGGAGGGCATGTTGTAAACATGGTGTATGGATGTCCTGGTCCATACCGAGTCTATAATATCAACTTCTCAAGAGCCGATTTGGTACAAATGCACGCTACTCTCTGTCGAGGGCAGAATTTTCGCCAGCATCACTATGGTTCCTGTAGCATATGTTGTGTAGATCCTCACGGGTGTTCGATTGTGAGAAGAGATCTCCAAGTTTTATTGGATAATGGTACTATTCAGATCTACAGAAATAGGAATGAAAATGAAGTTAACATGATAGGATGTTATCCGCATGAGCTTTTAGTCTCAGATATCAACTCGGAAATGCCTACAGTTAACGTCATCGTTCCTCATTTCAATATGCCCGAGCGCATAGAAGTTACTTACAACAAGCCGAAGGTTCCTGTTGCTCCTTTGATCATTTGTCTACCTGGACCTATTCCTTATGACTCTGACAAGGCAGTTCCATACAACTACAATGCTACAATGATAAAGAATGGACAAGAAGTTCCTTTACCTACTCTTTCATCTATCGTGAATATCGCTGATGTGAGTCGAGTAACAAGAAGTGGACGTGTGTATATTCCACTACCTTCAAAGCAACCTGTTGCTCCTGCAACCGGATAAAATCCTGTCAATGTTCCAGTGGGAAATCCTGTGGAAACTCCTGTCAGTAATACAAACACTGATGTTGGTCAATCCAGTGGAACCAATGTGAATCCTGATTTTGATGAAATTTTGAAGCTTATCAAAAGAAGTGAATACAAAATTGTGGATCAGCTCATGCAGACTCCTTCAAAGATCTCAATACTTTCATTGCTGTTAAACTCTGAAGCACACAGGGAAGCCCTGATGCGAGTCTTGGATCAAGCTTTTGTCGATCATGATGTGACTGTTGATCACTTTGATGGGATAATAGCCAACATAACAGCTTGCAACAATTTAAGCTTCTATGATGAAGAACTCCCCGAGGAGGGTAAAAATCACAATCTTGCTTTGCACATTTCTATGAACTGTCAGTCAGACTCTTTGTCCAATGTGTTGGTAGACACCGGATCTTCCTTGAATGTTATGCCAAAGACGACTCTTGCTCGTTTGTCTTACCAAGGAATGCCTATGAAGTTCAGTGGTGTAGTTGTCAAAGCATTTGATGGATCGCGAAAATCTGTTATCGGCGAAGTCAACCTTCCCATGACAATTGGTCCACATACATTTCAAATCACCTTCCAGGTCATGGACATTCAAGCTGCTTATAGCTGTCTGTTAGGACGACCATGGATCCATGAAGCAGGGGCAGTAACTTCTACGCTCCATCAAAAGTTAAAATTTGTAACAAATGGAAAATTGGTAACGATAAGTGGAGAACAAGCCTTAATGGTGAGTCATTTATCCAATTTCTCTTTCATAAGTGCTGATAATGTGGAAGGAACTCAGTTCCAAGGTCTCTCTTTAGAAGACGAATCTTCCAAAAAGAAAGCATCAATCTCTTCTTACAAAGAGGCGATGAAAGTAGTGAAAGATGGATCTACCACTGGCTGGGGGCAAGTTGTGATCCCAACCAAGAATGAAACTAGAGCAGGACTCGGATGTTCACCAACATTCTCAAACTGCACCAAGAAGGATGAAACCTTTCGTCCGATCAAAGAAACATTCATTAGTGGAGGATTCCTTAACCCAATTCCTCAAGAGGTTAATGTCCTTATCGAAGAATGTATCGAAGAAGGTCTACCTGATCCTGAAGAAGAATGGAAATGTTAACTCAATGACTCGGGATACATATCTCAAGAAGAACCATATCCTCCTTCAGAGAAATCCAAAGGCAATGAAATTGAGCCTGTTCCTACAGAGGTCTGGGACACCTTGGGACAACCTATTGGAAAATTTGATTATATGGTGAAATACACTGCACCTGAAAGTTACAAGATTGCGATTGAGGATATCCAACCAACTGGATGGGGAGATTCCTTTGAATATAATAGTCAACCAGAAGAGGTTTATCAGCCCTGTCAATTTTCTCAGCAGCCTGAAATTACTGAAGATTTCGGCTTCAATGCATCTGCCAAGGTTCATAATCCTGAAGATGGTTATTATCACATAAACTCCATTTTTGAAGATGAAGGGGAAGATGATCCAGCAACTGACTCGGAAAGTGTCGCTGACAATGAGTCTCTTCATCCTGAAGACTGGGAAATACATCCTGAAAATTCTGAAGATTGTGACTCGTCATATGCTCTTCAAGAAGTAGAAGAAGACCGTTTCAACTCTACAAAGAACAAGAGTGACAAACCAGGACCTTCAAATCCTGCTCGACCAGCGGTCAATGTCAATACTGAAGATAATTCTGGGGAAAATTTTCCTGAATACATAATACACAGAGGAGTTCGTTGCTACTGGAAGGCTGTCGACGTTCCGAATGTTGTTCGCCGCTCAAAGTAATCACCTCGCTGTTATTTTGACCTCCTGCCTTGCTCAAAGCAGAGAGATGTTTTATAGGGCTTTGCTTTTAAATGTTCCGCCCAAATAACTTTGTGTATAGGGCTTTGTTTTAAAAGTTTCCCTCTTTGTCCTGCCCAAGACAAATGAGTTTGTGTTTAGGGCTTTGTTTCAAAAATGAATCATAAATAAAGCGTCATTTTGAATTCCCTACATTATATGTTTTATTTTTGCTTTTTTCTGGAAATGGTAATCCTAAAAAACCAAAAAAAAGAAAAAAAAACTTTCAAAAAAATCTGCATACACTCCTGCATTCATAAATTTTCTGAAATAGATATAAATCATATGTGCAGATTAACTATTGACAAACCCATTGAATGCAATAACCCTATGCCCTTTCCCAACTTTGAGTTTCCTGTGTTCGAAGCCGAAGAAGAGGAAGAAGAGGAGATCCCGGACGAGATCTCTCGATTACTTAAGCACGAGGAAAGAACCATTCTGCCTCACAAAGAGCCTTTAGAAAAGATCAACTTGGGTTCTGAAGAAGACAAAAAAGAAGTGACCATTGGATCGCTGCTTGATGCTGATGTCAAGAGTAAGTTGACAGACCTTCTCAAAGAATATGTTGACGTGTTTGCCTGGTCCTACCAAGACATGCCTGGGTTGGATACCAATATTGTCCAGCATTACTTGCCATTGAAGCCAGAATGTCCGCCAGTTAAGCAGAAATTGCGAAGGACTCACCCTGATATGGCTAATAAGATCAAAGTGGAAGTTCAAAAACAGCTCGACGCAGGTTTTCTTGTCACCTCCGAGTATCCTCAATGGTTGGCCAACATAGTGCCAGTTCTGAAGAAAGATGGCAAAGTCAGAATGTGTGTTGACTACCGTGACTTGAACAAGGCCAGTCCAAAAGATGACTTTCCATTACCACATATCGACATGCTGGTTGATAACACCGCTAAGTTCAACGTCTTTTCCTTCATGGACGGGTTCTCCGGTTATAATCAGATCAAGATGGCTCCCGAAGACATGGAGAAGACATCTTTCATCACCCCATGGGGTACCTTTTGCTACAAAGTGATGCCGTTTGGATTGAAGAACGCAGGCGCAACTTACCAAAGGGCAATGACTACTCTCTTTCATGACATGATGCATAAAGAAATTGAAGTTTATGTGGACGACATGATAGCCAAGTCCAGCACAGAAGAAGAACATATTGAATACCTTCTTAAGTTGTTTCAACGACTAAGGAAATATCAGCTTCGCTTAAATCCTAACAAATGTACTTTCGGGGTTAGATCTGGAAAACTCTTAGGTTTCATTGTCAGCCAAAGAGGTATCGAAGTAGATCCCGACAAAGTCAGAGCTATTCAAGAGATGCCTGCACCAAAAACTGAAAAGCAAGTAAGAGGATTTCTCGGACGATTGAACTATATCTCCAGATTTATCTCTCAAATGACTGCTACATGTGGGCCAATTTTCAAGCTTCTCCGCAAAGATCAAGGGGTTGTATGGACTGAAGATTGCCAGAAAGCGTTCGACAGTATCAAAGAGTACCTGTTAGAACCACCAATATTGATTCCTCCAGTTGAAGGAAGACCACTAATCATGTACCTTACCGTGTTGGAAGAATCCATGGGTTGTATGCTTGGACAACAAGATGAAACTGGTAAGAAGGAGCATGCCATCTATTACTTAAGTAAGAAATTCACAGACTGTGAGTCTCGTTACTCCATGCTCGAAAAAACATTTTGTGCTTTGGCTTGGGCTTCAAAACGTCTCCGCCAATACATGATCAACAATACTACTTGGTTAATCTCCAAAATGGATCCGATCAAGTATGTCTTTGAAAAGCCTGCATTAACAGGAAGGATTGCCCGATGGCAAATGTTGTTATCCGAATATGACATTGAATACCGTGCTCAAAAAGCGGTCAAAGGAAGCATTCTCGCCGATCACTTGGCGCATCAACCAATTAATGAATATCAATCTCTCAAGTTTGACTTTCCTGATGAAGATATCATGTACTTGAAAATGAAAGATTGTGACGAACCATTACCTGAAGAAGGTCCTGATCCCGGATCAAGATGGGGCCTAATTTTTGATGGAGCAGTAAACGCTTTTGGCAATGGAATTGGGGCAATCATCATCACTCCCAAAGGTACTCATATCCCGTTCTCCGCCAGATTGCTGTTTGAGTGCACCAACAACATCGCAGAATATGAAGCTTGTATCATGGGTCTCGAAGAAGCCATTGACTTAAGGATCAAGATCCTCGACATATATGGAGATTCAGCCCTCGTGATCAACCAAATCAAAGACAAGTGGGAAAGTTACCACCCTGGCTTGATTCCTTACAGAGATTATGCAAGACGTCTGTTGACTTTCTTCAACAAGGTTGAATTGCATCATATACCTCGAGATCAGAATCGAATGGCAGACGCCTTGGCTACTCTATCTTCCATGTTCAAAGTCAATCATTGGAACGATATGCCCACAGTTAGAATTACGCGCCTTGAAAGGCCTGCTTATGTGTTTGCAACTGAAGCAGTCATCGATGATAAACCGTGGTTTCACGACATCAAACGCTTCCTTCAAACTCAAGAGTACCCACTTGGGGCATCAAACAAAGATAAGAAAACTCTAAGGAGGCTTTCTGGCAGTTTCTTCCTGAACGGAGATGTGCTATACAAAAGAAACTTCGACATGGTTTTGCTCAGATGCGTGGACAGACACGAAGCAGACATGTTAATGCATGAAGTGCATGAAGGGTCCTTTGGAACTCATTCAAATGGGCATGCAATGTCCAAGAAGATCTTAAGAGCAGGATACTATTGGTTGACAATGGAATCAGACTGTTACAAACACGTGAAGAGATGTCACAAGTTCCAGATCTACGCAGATAAGATCCATGTGCCACCGACTCTACTCAACGTTCTCTCATCTCCATGGCCTTTTTCCATGTGGGGTATCGACATAATTGGAATGATTGAACCAAAAGCTTCAAACGGTCATCGTTTCATCTTGGTAGCAATTGATTACTTCACTAAATGGGTTGAAGCAGCGTCTTATGCCAATGTCACAAGACAAGTGGTTGTGAGGTTTATCAAGAATAACATCATTTGCCGATATGGTATTCCCAGCAAGATCATTACCGACAACGGTTCAAACTTGAACAACAAGATGATGAAAGAATTATGTGAGGAAATCAAGATTGAGCATCATAACTCTTCTCCTTACAGACCAAAAATGAATGGCGCCGTTGAAGCTGCTAACAAGAACATTAAGAAGATTGTCCAGAAAATGGTCGTCACTTACAAAGACTGGCACGAAATGTTGCCATTTGCTTTACATGGATACCGTACTTCAGTGCGTACTTCAACAGGGGCAACTCCCTTTTCTCTAGTATACGGCATGGAAGCTGTGCTCCCCGTGGAAGTTGAAATCCCATCAATGAGAGTCCTCATGGAAACTAAGTTATCAGAGGCTGAATGGTGTCAAAGCAGATACGATCAGTTGAACTTAATTGAAGAAAAACGTATGACTGCTCTATGCCATGGACAGTTATACCAAGCAAGGATGAAACAAGCCTTCAACAAAAAGGTTCGACCTCATGAATTTCAAGAAGGCGACCTCGTGCTTAAAAAGATCTTGTCTTTTCAACCAGATTCTAGGGGCAAATGGTCTCCTAATAACGAAGGCCCGTATGTTGTCAAAAGAACATTTTCTGGCGGCGCCATGAATCTTGCAACCATGGATGGTGATGAACTACCGCATCCTGTGAATGCTGATGCAGTCAAGAAATACTTTGTCTAAAAAATACAAAAAAACAGCTCGGTAAGTTGAAAACCCGCAAAGGGCGACTTAGGCAAAAATGAGCGTCTCGGTGGACTGAAAACCCGAAAGGGCGGTCCAGGCAAAAATTAGAGACAATAAACAGAAAAAAATTCATCCTGGTAGATTGAAAACCTGAAAGGGCAATCTAGGCAAAAATTAGGGATTTATGACAAAGTAACTGCATCAGTCCATACTTCGTCACCTGAAGAGTCTTTTCATCAAAGGATCTTCGATCAAATCATCGCCAATCTGAAGCAACAAGCACAGTTGGAACTCAAAGTTGTTAGGGGGAATAGTGGTTATTGCTTTCAATGTAGCCTTTTCCGCATAATTACCATTTCCAACTTTTGTAAATACTCTATGGAATCACGCCTTTAGCTGATTACCATCCTATTAAATAAATTTGAGCCTTGTGCCTCTTTGTTTGCAATCTCTAATTTCTTTTAGCTTGCAAAATGACGCTTTAATTGTGTTATTCACTTTTGAAAAAAGAAAAAAAGTTTTAAATGAATTTACTTTTCTTTTTCAAAATAAAAGCGAAACTTTCCTTTGAGTGGTGAACAACCGAAGGAACATCAACAGCTATCTCCATAGGATGAATCAAAGATTATGATAGGAAAAGCTCTTCTATCCCCAGTGAAGAAGGTCTTTTATCCCCAGTGAAGGAGATTTTCCATCTCCAGTAAAGAAGATTCTTCCATCTCAGTGAGAAAAATTGCTCATCTTCCCCAGAGAAGTTTAAAACATGCAGCACCATTCATCACCCGTGCTATCTACAACGTGTTGAAAAACATTTGCCAAGTATCTGGTTGTATTGTGACGTTGGTCCGTCTCCAGTATATACTTCTTTGTCTGTCAGTATTGTTAACATGCATGCTACATTCATCATTCATACATATTTGCATCATTTATGCATTCTTGCATTTTTTAATAATCGCTTGTTCAGGATATATCTATCCAAAAAGAAAAAAGAAAAAAAGAGGAAAAAACAGGTATGGGCGTGTCATCTCTCCAGTAGGTCGTCACCCATAAGCAAAAAGAACATATTCTTTCTCCAGTTCCCCACTGAGATCATCCCTCGTGGAAGAAGGTTGCTTTAGTTTCTCCTCTCAAAATAAAGGAGAAAAATCCCCAGTTGAGTTCATTCCTCATGGGTACAAAGTCTTGTTTGACTGTTTCTTTCCAACTCATTCATGGATAGAACCCTGTCTTTACAAAGAGATTCAAATTCCGATTCTCCAAACAGAGTCAAGACAAACAGACCATAAGCAATAGCCTCATCATCTGAGCAGCTTATTTCTCTTTCAAAGCTTTTTCCTCTCAAGGAAATCAATCATGAATGAAGACCATTTGACAATCAGGGCCTTATTACTGTTCACAAGGCTGAATAACCAGTAATTTCCCTAACAAAGTCTCCAAGATCATTTTTTCACTCGACTGATAATTGATCATGTCTTCAAAACCACTATCACAAGGCTGGTAGTCGGTAACCTTTTGTTCTGGTTATATTATTAAACATGTCCATCACAATGCTGATAGTCGGTAATATTAACCGAACCTTTGAAACTTTTTTTACCTTGTCAAGTCTATCACCATGCTGATAGTCGGTAACACAGTTTCACACCTTTCACCTTCGCATTATTAACAAGTCTATCCCCATGCAGATAGTCGATAATGTCGATTGGTAAGCTTTTCTTACAAAGCTATCATTCCTCGGTGAAGCATACACTTGCTTTCCCGAAAAACGGATTCTCTTCCTAAAACGGATTGAGACATCCTTCCCAATCTCTTTTCCCCAGCGGAGTCAGTTTTTGATATCCCTCGGTAAAGATATTCTTGCATCACTCGCAATTTTGGTATCTTAGGTCCAAAATTCGCGTCTTCTGATATTTAAGTCTCTTCCACCCTATCAAAACGAAGATTTTCAATCTTCATATCTCAGGTTGAAGAAACTTAAATAGGGGCATCTGTCATACCCCAATTTTTGACCTAAGATACCACCTCATATCATTAACATATGCATCATTTGCATCTCTAACAAATTGCATAGCTTGTGTTTGTTACTTGTGACTCAGCAGAATTTAATCAGGAAATCACTCATCAGTACAAATAACAATCAATTAGGGTTTTGTTCTCCCTTCATCTCAAAAGAATTATCTTCATCAATAATCAACATTTGGTCCCCAAAGATTCATTTCAACAAGCTCAAAGGCACTGAACCAACCAGATTAGGGTTTTGACTGAAGATAGCATACTCCTGACTTTTGCTCAGGATTTGACCTAATGACTTGGGACATGACCTCAAGACCCAAAGTGCATAATTTTGACCCAATCCATTGGCTCAGAACATCTCCTACACAAAGATTGATCAATAGTGAAATTTCAAATCATCAGAATTAGGGTTTTGAACTATCAGGGACTAAAATCAGGGATCACATTTGGGAAACCCTAAAAATCCCCAGGAAGTCAATCAAAGGTTTCAATCATCCTCAAATAATCACCATGACAACATACAATGGAAATTATATCTCAATTCAAGATCCACAGTCATCAATTTTATCAGGTCGACAATTAGGGTTTTTGACCTAATTCACTGAACAACTGCCTTTTTAATCAGGACATGGTGTCACAACTCAAACTATGATTCAATATCCTCCAATACCTCAATATGATCCATTCATACCACTCATTTGATGAGGATAGCCTGTTTCATTTGAAATCTCCAGAAACGCAATTCGTCTGAAAAATTCAACTGTACAAGATCACCATTGACTTTTGGGGAATTTTGGTCAACCATGACTTTTGAAGTTTTGAATCATCAATATATGATATATGAAGTCATTTGATCAAGAAAAATCAAGAAAATCAATTAAGAATCAAAAAGTCAAAAGTTTGACTTTCATACTTAGAAAATTTTTCTAAGTGTTTTTCATGGTTTTTTCCAAACTTTGGAAGGGAATTTCTCAAAATTTCACCTACAAACTGAAAAAAACTTCCAACATGAAAGTTGTAGATTTTGATCCAATAAACAACTTTGACACATATAAATTTTTTCCATAAGATCAACCATTTAAGAGATATGGAGCTTCAAAGTTGGCATCTTTGGAAAATTTCACTTGAAACTTCATTTTTCTCAAAGTTCATGGATCTTTTTCACCCACTTCCTTAAAGATCTTGAAGAAACTTTCAACTATGGTTTTGAAGTGTGTAATATGAGCTTTCCAAAATGTCCAAAAGCATGAAAAAATATGGAGTGTAGCTATGGTTTTGATTTTTGCAATTAGAAGCCATTATGCATGAAATTATAAGCCATTTTCACTAAGTTCAAATGCTATATGGCTTATAATTCAAGTGATGACACACCAAAGCAATGATTGAATGATATTTTTCTGATTTGAGATCAGAATGGAAAGAGATAAGAAGCTTAGAGAAATAACCATGGTTAAGTCACTTTAACCATTTTGCATTAAATGGTAAGATTCCTTTCTATCTCCAAATGACAAATCATCACTTCTTGAAGCAAGTTGCAAAGCTCTGAGTTCAGACACTTTGGCCTATAAATAGAGGCCATTTCCACTCTTCAATTCACACCAAAACCTCACAATTATAGGTTTTCTCTCTTCTTTCTTGAATTGCAAGTTTCATGAGTTTCAAAGAGGAGAAAGTGCAAGTTCCATCCCTTGCAAGTTCTGAGCAAAATGATGCTTCCCACAACCCATAAACATCATTTGGAAGTTGTCTGATCCATCCATACACCCCAAAAACACCTAAAACTTAAAATCACTACCTCACTTCTCAAATATGCATAACATGAGACCTATCATGCCAATTTTCATTCAAGCTCAATTCTGTCCAATCTAACCATCCAAACACATCCCATATATCATATATGAACTATCCCAACCATCATTCATGATCTGAAACACCTCCTTCATCAGATTCGATCCTCACTCCAAGTAACTGCAGATCGGGTCCCATGGCTATGCTCAGATGAATTCAAACTGTTCCAAGCATCCAGACACCTTCCCTAAGGTCCATTGAAGCTGTCCAGATTGAGCAGCAACATCTGTAACACCTCCAGGCACGATTTCAATTTCCAGTTTGGCCGTTTTTGAAGGTAAGCCTCATGAACTTCAAACTCTATCATGCACGCATCATAAATGAAATATTGATATATGATCGGCCACCAATTTCACCTTGTTCCTATGTTCGAATCAATGGAAAAGCACTTCATTCGGTGGTATTTTAAGTCGTTTTAGTCTAGTTCTTGATTAGTTTTATTTATCTTTGTATTTGAATCTGGTGTGTTATCTTTTCTAGTTTCTGTCGTTTTTCCATTGCTTTTGATCTTGTGTTGGTAGTGTTTTAAGTTATGCAGATACAGGGCACGATTCGAGGCAAGAAAAAGTGAATTTTGGTGAGACAGAGCTGTGACACGGCCACCCGTGTCATGGGACACGGCCACCCGTGTCAGACTTGCTGAAGAGAAGAACTTGAAAATATGAAAACCAAGAAGACAGAGTTGTGACACTGCCACCCGTGTCCCATGACACGGCCGTGTCAGACATGCTGAAGAGAAAAAGTTGAGAAATCTTGGAACCAAGAAGTCAGGGGTCTGACACGGCCACCCGTGTCCCATGACACGGCCGTGTCAGACATGTGCGCAGAAAAATTCTGATTTTTAACTTATGAAATCTGTCACTTAAGTAAGGGTATGATGGACTTTTCGTATGAGAATATTTGCTGTGAGGTATTTAGTCACTGTTTGGAAAGAAGAAAATGACTTTTTGACCGTCGGAGAACGTGAAAATAGAGATTGAGAGCACTAGGGCTTGGAGCGAAGAAATCTTCAAGAGCATCCGCGATTGAAGATCAACTCCGATTCAACCAATTGTAATGCCTTTATCTTTAGTCATTGTTATCTTGATAATTGCCATGAGTAGCTAAACTATTACTTGTTAGGATTGATGTCCCTGGATCATGTGATGTAATGAATAATCTTTACCGTTATTTTCGGATTATCTTTATGATTAAAAGTTCTTATTGCTTCAATATATTGGAAAATATATGTGTTGATTTACGGTTGGGGTTTTGTCGGAAAAACTACCTCAATGCTTTTTTAATCATAACGCTATAATTAAGAATCACTTAGGAATAAGGGTTTGATGCGTAGCGATCAAATTATCCGGGCTATGTCGTTTAGAATCTTGAGATAAAATTATCTTGTTAAGGAATTGAAAGAGGGTTTTAATCTCAAGAAGTTTTTCACTAAGGAATTAGGGAAAATCAATGTTCGGTGTCGATAGTCAAGAATTTCTAAAGTCAATCTGTTAATTGGTAATTATTTCATTACAGAACGATTCATACATCTCTCCTAACTTGTCTCCGCATATTGTCATTAGTAAAACTATTTAACTCTTTCGTTTTGCAATAGTTGTTATTTAAATTAAAACATAAAAATCAAACAACCCGATGACTTTTTATTCAATTGCACTGTTCTGAAACATATAATTCCTACGCAGTCCGCGAGTTTGATACTTGGGGAATTTACTCTATTATTACTACATCGGTAAAAATAGTACACTTGCTATTTTACCGGTCAAGTTTTTGGCGCCGTTGCCGGGGACTGCCAAATTATAAGTTGAAGAATAGTTCAATTGAATTTTTGTTGCTTTGCAACTAAAACTATTTTTCTGTTATTTTATTTTTTGTCATTCATTTGCTTATTACTAACAATCGTCTAACCTTTGTATGCGAGGTAAGGCCTCAGCAGAATTTATTTTTGACGCAGAGCCAGAACGATCATTGCGAGCTAGGCTTCGAAAAGTGAAGCAAGAACAACTGGAAGCGTTAGAAGACATTCTGACAGCTTCGGAATCTGATAACGAGGAAATTCTCTCTATTCATTCTGAGCATTCAGATTCGGAGGCTGAAACGATGGCAGCTCCCGTAGAAAGGCTATTAGGTGATTATGGTGGAGCAAATGCACCAGCTGGCCGGATGACAATTGTAAATCAACCGGTCGATGTTGCTCACTTTCAGCTACACCCAGCAACAATTCGACAGCTGGAGAAGAAACCATTTTCGGGAAGAATAAATGAAGATGCTAATAAGCATTTACAAAGGTTTCTCACCATGACAACTTCTCTAAAGATAGAAGGACACTCTGAAGAAGCAAAGAAGTTGGTTATGTTTCTGTTCATATTAGCGGATGACGCTGAAGAGTGGTTCTACTCATTACCTGCTGGGAGTATTACCACATGGCAACAAATGGAGTCAACCTTCCTAAATGAGTATTTTTCGGCTGCTGTTTATATTCGTAAAAGATATGATATTGTTAACTTTAAACAGAAGGAAGGAGAATCACTCGGAGATGCGTATAAGAGATTCAAGAGGTTATTGGTGGCATGCCCAACTCACAACATGGATGTCACTGAACAAATGCAGAATTTTCTGAATGGTCTTAAAATGAAGACTAAGCAATTGATTGACACAGCAGCTGGTGGCTCATCCAACTTTTCAACAGCCACTGGTGTTAAAAAAATCATAGAAGCTATTGCGGCCAATGAACACTTGGAGTTATATGACCGTAGTGTTAGCCAACCTGAAGGATTAGTGGATATGAAATTGTCAACGCAAGTTGTGAAAATAGAAGACCAGGTAGCTGCGGAAGTTGAGCGGAGATTGAAACAGATGGGTCTTGAAAAACAAACAGTAGCACAAGTTCAACCGGCTCAAGCAAGTCAACCAGTGGGGTGTGAAATATGTGGAGGACCTCATTTTACTGTTCAGTGTGTTGCTACAGCTCAGCAAGTGGAGGAAATAAAGTTCTTGAAGCAAAACAACCCCTACTCAAATACCTACAATCCGGGGTGGAAAAATCATCCAAATTTTTCATGGAAGGATCAACCAGGGAATGCTCCTAAACAAGAGGTTATTCCATATCAAGGTCAGCAGTCGCAGCAACAGTATAGAACTCCTCAACAACATTATCAACAACCTCAGCAACAGGCCCCCAGAAAAGCAGATTGGGAGATTGCCATCAAAAAAATGGCAGCTCAAAGCTCTCAGTTTCAAGAAGAAACAAGGAGTAATTTTCGAAACACGGGTGCATCCATCAAAAATCTTGAGGTTCAGATGAGTCAAATAGCACAACAACTCGCCAATGCTCAACCACAAGGTGCCTTACCTAGTGGAACTGTTACAACCCCAAGGGAGCATCAGAATGTGAATGTCATCTCAACAAGAAGTCTGAGGAGATCAAAACCAGAGGAAAAAAATGAAATCGAGTATGATATCATCGAAGTAGATCTTGAAGTGCGTGAAAATAAGAAAGTGCCAGAGGAGGTGATACAACCTGTGAAGCCAACTGAAGAGAAAAGAGAAAAAGAGCTGACACCATTGATTAAGTTGTCGTATCCTTCTCGAGTAGCAAAGAAGGACCAAAAAGAGCAAGACTTTGAGAAGTTTGCCACATACTTCAAAAAGTTAGAGAGCAATATTCCATTCTTTGATGCACTCGAGAAAATGCCAATGTACAGGAAGTTCATGAAGGAAGTGATATCTAAAAAGAAACCAACAAGGGGTGAAGGGGTAGTTAAGAAGGAGAAATGTTGTGCAATCTCACCAGAGAAGAGAATACCAATCAAGCAAAAAGATCCTGGATCAGTTGCAATACCGTGCACGATAAAAAATAGAACTTTCATGAAGGTTCTAATTGATTCGGGTGCTAGTGTGAGCTTAATGCCGTTATCCACCTTCAAAAAGCTCGGTATTGAAAAGGTGAGTGAAAGAGGAACAGAGTTGAAATTTGCAGATCACACCATGAAGAGGTCATATGGGGTGGCAGAAGATGTAATGGTACAAATTGACAAATTTGTTTTTCCAGTTGATTTTGAAATAATGGATATCCCTGAAGATGAAGAAACCCCTATTATTCTGGGTCGACCTTTCTTGCGCACTAGTCGGTGCAATTTCGATATTGAAAAAGGTACTCTGACTTTGAAATCTTTTGATGAAGAAATAACTCTGAAAGTGTTAAACACCAAGAAGCAAGGTGAAAGTGGAGATAATCAATCTTCAGTTGGAATGATCTACATAGTAGGCGAAGGCAAAAGATCGGAACCAACCCCAAAAAAGGTCTCAAGCATAATCTCTCAGGTGGCGGCATCTCATATAAAAACTCCAAAGTCCAATAAAGAAATCAAGGAAAGAAAGAAAAAGGAACATCAAGGTGAGGAGATGGAAGTTGAAAGTGACTTGAGGCATAAAGTGGCCCATCCTTTAAATCTAGATGAGTTCTGGGTTGCGGAAAGGATAAGCAACATGGTGTGGAAGAGGAAGTATCCCCCATAACAGAAGGGAATGGACCGTCGAGCCATGCGACGTTAAACGAAGCGCTTCGTGGGAGGCAACCCACGGGATTTCTTTTTAATAGTTTTATGTGTTTTTGCATTTTTTATTCTGTAGGTACAAATAGTGTGTCTTTTGCGAGGCGAGAAGCGGTTAGAGAAAAGAATTCAAATTGTGGAAGAGTCAGGGGTCTGACACGGGCACCCGTGTCATGTGACACGGCCGTGTCACAGATCCTGAAGAAGTGGCGTAAAAAAAATCAAGTTTGGGAAATCAGAGGTGTGACACGGGCACCCGTGTCATGTGACACGGCCGTGTCACAGACCCTGAAGGATTTTCTTTTGAAATCAATTTTTGGAAGAGTGGCAGAGTTCTGACACGGCCACCCGTGTCCCGTGACACGGCCGTGTCAGACAGAAACGCAATTTTTTTTGACAAATTCGTTTTCATAGTGGTGGGCCCCCTATCAACCCTCCACCTTCGCCTCAGTGAGCACTGTAAGTCTCCCTTATGCTTGCTTACACATTGAGGACAATGTTAAATCCAAGTGTGGGGGAGGTTCTTTCATTTTAAGTTATTTCATGTTATTTCTGTTTTTGTTATTTGCATGTGTGTTTTGAGTATTTTGTGCACCAGGATGAGTGTAATTCCAGAGAAAAGGATCATGAGAATGAAGGTGAAAAAGGGGAAAGACGCATCCTAAATTGGTTCCCTGGGCACCTGTGAAAGTTGACACAACTGAAGAAAATGCTAGACGCAACTTGATGGTGCCAAGTGAATGAGTTTAGAGCAACCCGAACCGGACATGAAGTTGTACAAAATGGAGACCATTGTTGAACCTGTAAGCAATACCTAACATGTGAGGATATACAAGCCAAACACATCATTTCATCATGAGAGAGCATCAGGTATGGCATCATCACTCTAATTTTGCATTTGTTCTTCATATAGTACACATATTGATCACACACACTGAGGCACTATTGTTTGTTTAACCCTGAGCCTTTCTTACCCAACCTTGTTATCTTTTATCCCTCGTTAACCAATCTTTACCCATCATCCTTGTTGTTCTTTTAGTAATAAAAAAAAAACAAAACAAATTTTTTTTTTATAGCCCCTCTTGTTTTCTCTATATTTGGTATGAACTATAAGTCTGAGTCCGATAGCAAAAATTAAGTTTAGGGTAACCGAGTCCGGTAGCAAAAGAATGAGGCAAGTGTGAAAAGAAAAAAAAAAGAACATATGCAAGAAAGAAAATATTTGTGTAAAAGAAAAAAAAAAGAGAAAAATTGATTTTGTTTTACACACTTGCCATCATGTAAAGAGTTCTAAGAGTCCGGAAAGCAGAAAAATCGCTAAACACTCCAAATGTTATGTAATATGCAAAAAGATATCGGACGAATTAGTTGATACCAAACCATCCACCCTATCAAAACGAAGATTTTCAATGTTCATATCTCAGGTTGAAGAAACTTAAATAGGGGCATCTGTCATACCCCAATTTTTGACCTAAGATACCACCTCA
The DNA here is from genome assembly GCF_029867415.1 of Vicia villosa. Classification (NCBI taxonomy): domain Eukaryota; kingdom Viridiplantae; phylum Streptophyta; class Magnoliopsida; order Fabales; family Fabaceae; genus Vicia; species Vicia villosa. The sequence continues at coordinate 16,822,624 of NC_081180.1, read as the reverse complement.
TATCATTAACATATGCATCATTTGTATCTCTAACAAATTGCATAGCTTGTGTTTGTTACTTGTGACTCAGCAGGATTTAATCAGGAAATCACTCATCAGTACAAATAACAATCAATTAGGGTTTTGTTCTCCCTTCATCTCAAAAGAATTATCTTCATCAATAATCAACATTTGGTCCCCAAAGATTCATTTCAACAAGCTCAAAGGCACTGAACCAACCAGATTAGGGTTTTGACTGAAGATAGCATACTCCTGACTTTTGCTCAGGATTTGACCTAATAACTTGGGACATGGCCTCAAGACCCCAAGTGCATCATTTTGACCCAATCCATTGGCTCAGAACATCTCCTACACAAAGATTGATCAACAGTGAAATTTCAAATCATCAGAATTAGGGTTTTGAACTATCAGGGACTAAAATCAGGGATCACATTTGGGAAACCCTAAAAATCCCCAGGAAGTCAATCAAAGGTTTCAATCATCCTCAAATAATCCCTATGACAATATACAATGGAAATTGTATCTCAATTCAAGATCCACAGTCATCAATTTCATCTGGTCGACAATTAGGGTTTTTGACCTAATTCACTGAACAACTGCCTTTTTAATCAGGACATGGTGTCACAACTCAAACTATGATTCAATATCCTCCAATACCTCAATATGATCCATTCATACCACTCATTTGATGAGGATAGCCTGTTTCATTTGAAATCTCCAGAAACGCGATTCGTCTGAAAAATTCAACTGTACAAGATCACCATTGACTTTTGGGGAATTTTGGTCAACCATGACTTTTGAAGTTTTGAATCATCAATATATGATATATGAAGTCATTTGATCAAGAAAAATCAAGAAAATCAATTAAGAATCAAAAAGTCAAAAGTTTGACTTTCATACTTAGAAAAGTTTTCTAAGTGTTTATCATGGTTTTTTCCAAACTTTGGAAGGGAATTTCTCAAAATTTCACCTACAAACTGAAAAAAACTTCCAACATGAAAGTTGTAGATTTTGATCCAATAAACAACTTTGACACATATAAATTTTTTCCATAAGATCAACCATTTAAGAGATATGGAGCTTCAAAGTTGGCATCTTTGGAAAATTTCACTTGAAACTTCAATTTTCTCAAAGTTCATGGATCTTTTTCACCCACTTCCTTAAAGATCTTGAAGAAACTTTCAACTATGGTTTTGAAGTGTGTAATATGAGCTTTCCAAAATGTCCAAAAGCATGAAAAAATATGGAGTGTAGCTATGGTTTTGATTTTTGCAATTAGAAGCCATTATGCATGAAATTATAAGCCATTTTCACTAAGTTCAAATGCTATATGGCTTATAATTCAAGTGATGACACACCAAAGCAATGATTGAATGATATTTTTCTGATTTGAGATCAGAATGGAAAGAGATAAGAAGCTTAGAGAAATAACCATGGTTAAGTCACTTTAACCATTTTGCATTAAATGGTAAGATTCCTTTCTATCTCCAAATGACAAATCATCACTTCTTGAAGCAAGTTGCAAAGCTCTGAGTTCAGACACTTTGGCCTATAAATAGAGGCCATTTCCACTCTTCAATTCACACCAAAACCTCACAATTATAGGTTTTCTCTCTTCTTTCTTGAATTGCAAGTTTCATGAGTTTCAAAGAGGAGAAAGTGCAAGTTCCATCCCTTGCAAGTTCTGAGCAAAATGATGCTTCCCACAACCCATAAATATCATTTGGAAGTTGTCTGATCCATCCATACACCCCAAAAACACCTAAAACTTAAAATCACTACCTCACTTCTCAAATATGCATAACATGAGACCTATCATGCCAATTTTCATTCAAGCTCAATTCTGTCCAATCTAACCATCCAAACACATCCCATATATCATATATGAACTATCCCAACCATCATTCATGATCTGAAACACCTCCTTCATCAGATTCGATCCTCACTCCAAGTAACTGCAGATCGGGTCCCATGGCTATGCTCAGATGAATTCAAACTGTTCCAAGCATCCAGACACCTTCCCTAAGGTCCATTGAAGCTGTCCAGATTGAGCAGCAACATCTGTAACACCTCCAGGCACGATTTCAATTTCCAGTTTGGCCGTTTTTGAAGGTAAGCCTCATGAACTTCAAACTCTATCATGCACGCATCATAAATGAAATATTGATATATGATCGGCCACCAATTTCACCTTGTTCCTATGTTCGAATCAATGGAAAAGCACTTCATTCAGTGGTATTTTAAGTCGTTTTAGTCTAGTTCTTGATTAGTTTTATTTATCTTTGTATTTGAATCTGGTGTGTTATCTTTTCTAGTTTCTGTCGTTTTTCCATTGCTTTTGATCTTGTGTTGGTAGTGTTTTAAGTTATGCAGATACAGGGCACGATTCGAGGCAAGAAAAAATGAATTTTGGTGAGACAGAGCTGTGACACGGCCACCCGTGTCATGGGACACGACCACCCGTGTCAGACTTGCTGAAGAGAAGAACTTGAAAATATGAAAACCAAGAAGACAGAGTTGTGACACTGCCACCCGTGTCCCATGACACGGCCGTGTCAGACATGCTGAAGAGAAAAAGTTGAGAAATCTTGGAACCAAGAAGTCAGGGGTCTGACACGGCCACCCGTGTCCCATGACACGGCCGTGTCAGACATGTGCGCAGAAAAATTCTGATTTTTAACTTATGAAATCTGTCACTTAAGTAAGGGTATGATGGACTTTTCGTATGAGAATATTTGTTGTGAGGTATTTAGTCACTGTTTGGAAAGAAGAAAATGACTTTTTGACCGTCGGAGAACGTGAAAATAGAGATTGAGAGCACTAGGGCTTGGAGCGAAGAAATCTTCAAGAGCATCCGCGATTGAAGATCAACTCTGATTCAACCAATTGTAATGCCTTTATCTTTAATCATTGTTATCTTGATAATTGCCATGAGTAGCTAAACTATTACTTGTTAGGATTGATGTCCCTGGATCATGTGATGTAATGAATAATCTTTACCGTTATTTTCAGATTATCTTTATGAAATTCAGTTTATGATTAAAAGTTCTTATTGCTTCAATATATTGGAAAATATATGTGTTGATTTACGGTTGGGGTTTTGTCGGAAAAACTACCTCAATGCTTTTTTAATCATAACGCTATAATTAAGAATCACTTAGGAATAAGGGTTTGATGCGTAGCGATCAAATTATCCGGGCTATGTCGTTTAGAATCTTGAGATAAAATTATCTTGTTAAGGAATTGAAAGAGGGTTTTAATCTCAAGAAGTTTTTCACTAAGGAATTAGGGAAAATCAATGTTCGGTGTCGATAGTCAAGAATTTCTAAAGTCAATCTGTTAATTGGTAATTATTTCATTACAGAACGATTCATACATCTCTCCTAACTTGTCTCCGCGTATTGTCATTAGTAAAACTATTTAACTCTTTCGTTTTGCAATAGTTGTTATTTAAATTAAAACATAAAAATCAAACAACCCGATGACTTTTTATTCAATTGCACTGTTCTGAAACATATAATTCCTACGCAGTCCGCGAGTTCGATACTTGGGGAATTTACTCTATTATTACTACATCGGTAAAAATAGTACACTTGCTATTTTACCGGTCAATATACCATCTTGTTTCTGCACCTATGAGGATCATTAACCCTCAATCAATTGCATCATATCATGATCATACACGATTTCACAATGATTTGTCATATTAGGGTTCTTCGTGGCCTTAGAGTTAAAATAAATGAAATTAAATGCTATCATCATGTTCCTCGTCCAAAACCGAACAAGATAGACCCTTTACTTGATCAATTTGGTTCAGTTTCAAGAATTTTCAAAATCAAATGGGGATGGTGTTCTTGGCGCCATTTTCTGTTCAGAAATTTCAAATGTTAATTTTCAAATATAATTAAATGGAGTTGTTATAGTAACAAGCTACGCGCGCAGCTGGGTTGGCAAGTGTTTTGGCTGGTGAACACACGGGCGTGGGTTCAAGTCTTAGTGAAGACAAAACCAATTTTTTATCACCTATTCTGTTCATTTTTTTTCACAACTTCATCCTTTAATTTAACCAATCAAATCAACTTATTTTTTCTTCATTTTTTAAACACTTCTTATTTAATATACATATTTTGACAATATCAAAAAAAATCACAAAAAAAGATTTATTTAATATGTTTTTAATTAGGTTTAAAATGATGCATTTTTAAGTGTTTTTAAATACTTTAAATATTGTTTTTCATTTAATTTTCAAACCTAATCACTTGTAAATATTTTTGTGATCAAAACCTAAATCACTTAGGTCTTAATTAAGCATTAAAATTTGATTTAAACTTAATTAAGTTGACTTTTGTCAAATTCAAATCATTTTAAAACAAGCGATCGCGATTCTTTTCAAAAAAACGATAAACCATTTCTTTTTGAAACTGTTGATTAAGTCTTTTTAATTGATCAATTGATTTTCAAAACGAAGTGGGGCCTCTCGAATATTAGAGAGTGTAAGTCCCATTTCTTTTCTTTTTGTACAGTTTTTTTCAAAACAATAAAACTTCTTCAAATTAAAACTTTTTCAAAAACAAATCTTCAAACAAAAGCGAAACCTCGCGTTCTGTTAACAAAACAATCAACCATGTTTTATAAAATAAAACAGGGGCCTCCACATAGGTATAAGTCCCATTCCCGCACATGAAATTAGGTATTTCATTGTACGCCTTTTTATACATACACTTTTTTGTACATACCTCAATCAGTTTGATTTTTAACTTTGAATAACAAATCAAAAATGAAGGTTTTCTTTAAATCTTCCCAAAAAAAACATGGGCCTCCATGTAGGTATAAGTCCCAAGCCCTTTTGTAAATACCTGTTTACATAGCTTTGAATAAACTCAAGTGGACCTCTCCTCGAGTATAAGTCCCGAGCCCCCGTGTATACAAACGGATCATGCTTACAGGTATATTTCCTTCATAAACTCCATTATATACACATACTTTGTCATATATGTATAACTGTTCATATTTGTTCATGTACTTGTTCATGTTTGTTCGTACTTGTTCATACTTGTGATTGTGTTATGTGCTTGTTCAACTTAGTACAACACTAGGTTCCCTATAGCCTCCTATTGGGCTTCGTGCAAAGAATCTCCACTAGTTTAGGTTAGGACATAGAGTATGGTTTCCCGGTGAAATCGCTCTAAGAGCTCAAACCAACTATACCATGCCTCCCCTTGGGCTTTGTACAAACGAGTGACCCTCCCATAGCCTCCTCTTGGGCTTACAATGCAAGGACCCTGGATTGTCCCTCCCATAGCCTCCTCTTGGGCTTACAATGCAAGGACCCTCGGATAGCCTCCTCTTGGGCTTCGTACAAGGACCCACGGGCTTCTTATAAGCATCCCCAACATCCAAATCAAACACCCTAGGAGATTAGACATTTATCATCTCTATGATAGGAGTATCTCTTCTATATCATCACAAACAATTAATTTATCAAACTTTTTTGCCACAAGGCTGGCTAATCAATCAAACCGTTTTGCCACCATACTGGCTGATTAATCAAAGTTTTTGTCACAAGGCTGACTTCATTGAAACTTTTGCCACAAGGCTGGCTGATTAATCAAAAATTTTTGTCACAAGGCTGACTTCATTGAAAGTTTTTGCCACAAGGCTGGTTAAACAACAAAAACATCTTTATCATTCTAAACACCATAAGCGGCATGGCCCAGGGCTTATAATGAAAAGATTTTCAAACAAAAAATCAAACAGATATATGTGATGATATAGATTAGATACATCGAACATTTAGATGACATTTGTCTCTTTTCCTTTGCTTCCACTAGCATAAGTGGGAACTACGATTGCTCTGACTTTCTCAACATCCCTTTGAGAATACGTAGGCACAAGGTCGTATCCTTGGCGAGCAAAACTTCTCCCTCAAACCATTCAAACCTTAGCACCCGTAGACCCGAGCTACAGATGCTCTGATTCCCTCTAAGGGATATGTATGCAGAGGATCGCGATGATCTTTGCGAGCATAATCAAACAAACACCTTAGGTCCCACCTCTTTCTCACAAGAACCTCCACCATAACAAGAATGGAATAAACAAAACAAAGAAACCTATAGAGTACTATAGATACGTTGGGTGCTAATACCTTCCCTTCGTATAACCAACCCTCTTACCCAAGATCTCTCCCCCACTTTTAAGGTTATTGCAACTTTTTTCCTTTTCCTACTTTGGAAACAATAAAAAGTTTGGTCGGTACAAAAGAAAAATCATTTTTTGAGCACTCGAGCCCAAAGAAGGCATCAGGTGTCTCATCCCGAAAAAAGATAACAATTTTTTCCCGCGACACTTGAGCCACTACAATGTCTCTTCTGCACCAAAAGCAAATTGAACACCACAAGCAAGCTCTCCAAACTGAGAATAAAGTCTCACAAGCATGCTTGAGCCTTGTACCTTCCATTGGAAATCCATTTTTCTCATTTCTTCACAAACAAGTAAAGAGGTACAAATATCACATGTGAACTTAAAACTCTGAGATTTTTCCCTCCACAAACCCTAAATCTTTCCTATAAATAGAGGGCATCACTCCCTTGATCAATTACACCAGAATTCTCCAAGTCCATAGTCACTTGAAATTCTCCATTTTCTCTTCTTTTCACTTTTATAGTGAATTCTTGTTCTAAGAGTTCTGGGTGTCAAACAAGAGTTTGAACAACTTCTAAACATCAATTAGAAGTTGTCCATACCTCTCTTATCCTTTCAAACACTTCCAAACCAAAAATCACTTTTTAACCTCCATTAAAGCTTTCTTTAAGCTCATAACTAGCCAAAACTTAAACCAAACACTTTCGAACCAAAACGACCTTTCAAACAGCTTCTATTTATCATTTGGAAGCTATCCATAACATCCAAACACTTTCCAAACACCTAAAACAGAAAATCACCATTCAAAATTCACAAAAAAGTCTCTTTGAATCAAAGTTTGGAAATCAAGTTTTACTTGTGCGTTTTGAGGCCTTTTGAGTTTGATAGCTTCTAAACATCATGTAGAAGCTATCTAAACTTCTGTTTTGCAACTGGAACATCATCTCCATAGCTAACTCACCATAAATTTTTTGGTTTTAAGTGGAAATCGAGTTTGTAGTTGCAGGTACAATCAAGGAGTTTTAAGCATCCTAAAAGCTTCCTTGAGGTTCATAGGAGCTTTTTGAACACTTGAGGCATTCCCAGGTCTACTGAATTGCTCCCCCCGAATCCATTTTCAGAGGTATATTTCTTGAATTTGTGCATATCTGTTTGAGCATTGTTTTAATCAGTTCTTGATACCATTGTGTTCAGAAACATGTAGGGAATAATAGCCCTAAACTTTTGGGGCTTAACTGTTTGAATTGAGCATTTAATTTGAAATCCAAATTTTAGGGTTCCTATGCATTTCTGAAAAATTCAAGAGTTTGAATGATTTTTAGTTTATGTTAATTACATGGTTGAAATCATGGTTGAATTCTGATCAAGTCAGTGTTTTACTTTTTTAAAATTGATCAAGAAATGATAATGTTTGAATTTCCCTCCATTGTTGTTGTACACGATGCTGAAGGTTGAAGATGAAGTGGGAAAATCATTTTGAAACTTTGTTTATTTTAAGTTTAATGGTAGTTGTTGCTTAACGACTACATCGTTCTAGCAGGATTGGCAATTGTTTGTGTACTTAGCGCTTTGGTGATCCTTAGGTCTGGGGTTCGAATCCCCCTCGCCCCAGACCTTTTTATTTCTTTTATTTTTCAGTGCTTTCCAACTTGTTTTGTGTTATAATCAATTGGACTCCCCTTTTAGTCACCAAGCGCGCGTTGGCTGGTGGTGTAGTTTTGGGTAGCAGCCCAAGGGCGTGGGCTCAAACCCTTCTAGGACCAAAATCCTTCTTTTTAACCATTAGTTTTTTATGCTTTCTTTATAACTTCAAAAAAATCATAAAAAATAGTAGATTAGTTCTTTTTAATCCCTCCATTGTTGTTGTACACGATGCTGAAGGTTGAAGATGAAGTGGGAAAATCATTTTGAAACTTTGTTTATTTTAAGTTTAATGGTAGTTGTTCCTTAACGACTACATCGTTCTAGCAGGATTGGCAATTGTGTGTGTACTTAGCGCTTTGGTGATCCTTAGGTCTGGGGTTCGAATCCCCCTCGCCCCAGACCTTTTTATTTCTTTTATTTTTCAGTGCTTTCCAACTTGTTTTGTGTTATAATCAATTGGACTCCCCTTTTAGTCACCAAGCGCGCGTTGGCTGGTGGTGTAGTTTTGGGTAGCAGCCCAAGGGCGTGGGCTCAAACCCTTCTAGGACCAAAATCCTTCTTTTTAACCATTAGTTTTTTATGCTTTCTTTATAACTTCAAAAAAATCATAAAAAATAGTAGATTAGGTCTTTTTAATCCCTTCTTTTTTGTGTGATTTACTTACTTTGTGTATTTTCATACCATGTTAAAAAATCCCAAAAAATATTTATTTTATCATCATTTAAAAAATTAATCAAAAACATGTTCTTTTATGTTTAAAAAATCAACTAAAAATTGTTTTATTTTGATTGTTTCTTTTATAAAACTTTGTGGATGTTTGTTAATATTTGTTTAGGGATAGGTTAGAGTGTCTTTCACTTATCTATGTACCCTTAGACATTTTCTCCTAAAGAAATTGGTATTTAACAATTAAAACTAATTAGGTTTAGGAGTTTATTTCAAAACCCTTGTTTAAAACCCTAATTTGAAAAAAACCTTAGGTTTAAAACCCTAACCAAAAATATGCAACATGTTGGCCTTTGTCTATCCATGTTTATCTTTGTACATACTTGTTGATTTTAATCCATGTCTTTGTACTTAAATGTTTAACCTTGTCTTGTACATATACTTCTTGATTTTATGTCCATGTGACTTGTACTTGTTATTATTTTTGTTTATCTAACCCAATATTTAATCATCACATTAATCATTCATCATTCATACATGATTTGAATCCAAGGGTTTAAATGCATTCATCTCTTGCTTGTTAACACTCACTTATTTGTTCTTGTACATACATGAGGTATTTATTGTTAATTGTTTAAGCTTGATGTTTTATCCAAAGGATGGGAATGATATTGACTAAATCGTCAAGGTACTTAAATTCTTTTCCAATCTCTTTTATGTTTGTGCAAAGTATTTTAAAGATTTTCACTTGTTTATGATTTAGTAATGTTAAAGCTTAGCCAAAAACCCTTTTTTGTTTTGAAACCTTGGTTTTAAGAATAGAATTATTCCGGGTGAAACTATTCTTGATCCATTGATCTTGTTTTTAAACCTTGGTGTTAAGAGATGAATTATTCCCGGTGAAACTTCTCTTAACCCATTGATCTTGTATTTTAAAGCTTGGTCCTTCTTTGATTTGTTTTAAAATTTGTTAAGCATTTTAAAGCTTAACCTTTTAAAACTTATTAGGTATTTTAAAGCCTAATCTTCTTTTAAACTTGTTAAGTATTTTAAAGCTTAACCCTTTAAACTTATTAGGTATTTTAAAGACTAATCTTCTTTTAAACTTGTTAAGTATTTTAAAGCTTAACCCTCTTTTAAAAAACTTGTGAGTATTTTAAAGCTCACACCCAAAAAGATTTTGGCCACTTTGGCCCCTTTTTTCCTTTTTTAAAAGAGGAACTACAGAAGCTCTGACTTCCCTATTGCACATAAGGGGTATGTAGGCCTAAGATGCGATATCTTATCGATCTCACTTTCAAAACCTTATCTTCCTATCCCCACCCTCTATTTCAAACAAGTTTTTCACATAGGATTTAAACAAAAATAGGTTATTTATAAACAAAAGATAATAACATAAAAACAAAGAGGTTCCCATGGAGTACCATGGATATGAGGGGTGCTTAAAACCTTCCCCTTGTATAACAAACTCTCCGTAGCCAGAACTCTGATAAGTTTATTAGTTTTGATTTTAAAAACTTCTGTGGGTTTTATTCGCTCTTTCACCCATTCCTTTTTGGAAACAATAAAGCGCGGTGGCGACTCTGTTTAAAATGAGCTAAGTCTTCCCATGACTCTAGTCTCACCAAATTCACCGCTACACTTTTGCACCACTTTCATGTCCCTTTTGTCTCTCTATAAGCCTCTCCATATAGGTCAAGTCATTAGTAGTTGGTTTGGGCTTGGTATAAGTTTCAACTTCACAAGAGCAAAAAAAGCTAACAAGCCTACATCCTCATCATTTCTAAATGGTTTAAGATCTTTTTCCTAAGGAACCTCTCCATGCTTCCACCATATTTTCACTTCATACACACTAAATGTAGAGTCCATTTCTTTAATAAGGTCACGAGCTTCAAAGAATGACTAGAAATCTATGTCTTGTCCATTTAAAGCACAAATATCCCCACCTTCATACCTTAACTTTGGGTCTTTTACAAAAGAACCCTTTGTATAAAATACAACCTTGAATAACCCCATTCTGTAAACAGGGTAAAGTTGACATTACAACACAACAATGGACCACACACAATTAGAAACCCTATAACTTAACAGTCAACATGAAAATGCAACAAAGTGGACCACACATAATGCAAAAAACTATTACCATGTCGGGAAAGTGGGTACCATAAACAATTCAAAAAACATGATAACTCACTTATATTAATCTTGGGACCACAACTTTCGAACAACAACTTTAAAATGATACAAAAGGAGAAACGACACAATAGAGCTTCAAACAACGAAAATGTTAAGGAGTTGTCAACGTCTTCAATTGAGCTTCAAGTAACAATGGTGACATTTGCACATTTGTGGGTTTCAGAAAATTAAATATTTGGAGACATTTAGGGTTTCTTCGTTGTACAAGAGGGAATGCGAATCAATCTAAAATATTAACTTAACATAAAATAACTTAAATAATTGAATCAATATTTTAATTACAATAAAATAAAATAAAATGAATTTACTTATACACGTGGACTGCCATGTCACCATCCGTTAGTCACATTTAACGTTAAGGGCCAATTGTATGGACGAAAAACTTTTTAGGGATAATTCTTTGAAGGAAATGTTTAGAGGTACTAAAAATGAATTTCGCAATATTTACAAGAACCAAAAACATATTTAAACCTTATAAATATACTTTGTAAGGTTTCATTTGACACACAATATTATCAGTCAACTTTTGCTTGACATCAACATCAATAATTCAAATTTTTCTTATATGATCATGTCCTTTTATTCCTTTTCATTTTTTTTGCTATATAACATTACTGTTTACTGGTGAACTATTGATGGATGTTCGAAAAAAAATTGTTCAAACAACCAAGAACAATAATATACAAGGAGAAAATAACACTGACAGTCAAAATTAAATTATTTCAAGCAATAATACTAGCTTTTATAATATAGGGCAATCACACAATAACCAAAGAACAAAATAAAAGAGGAAGATGAATAAATACACTAATATTTCTTACCTAGTTCGATCAAATTTGATCAATGTTAGGAGAGGATAACAACTCACAAATCCACTATGAAAGGTTGATATAAAAATTATAAAGAAATTACTGTTGGATTTGAGACTTCACGCACAACAGGGAGTGAATTGTGTGGTTTATATAATTGTGATTTTGAAAAACTCTGTGAAATAAAATCAGAGTTGAAAAACATTTTGTTTTAAAAAAATTTAGCAATGAAAAATAAAATGCAGAAAGTAAATTGTCGTAATTAAATAGTTAAGGGAATAAGAAGAATACTAAGATTTATTCAGGTTCAGTGGAATGCATCTTTCTATTACTTATGCAACAAGGGTTGTTCATATCTTTTAGAAACGTTTGATATGATTTGTTTGAATGTGATCAATCAAATATTGAAGGTTTAAATTTGAATTTGAATTAAATCACATCTTTTGTTGGAGACTTTAGTGGAATAAATCAAAAACAGAATCTAACTAAATATGGATGAGATCTCAACTGATATCCAAAGGAGAAAACTCCAGAAGAAGAATTGTTATATAAGGAGTCTCAAACCTCACATTTGGTGGGTGTGTAAGTAGAGCTGTCAAATAGGCAGGCCCATCCTAGTTCATTTCGACCCGTGGGCCAATATGTTTAAATGGGTCGGGCCGGGTCGATTGCTTAATAGGCTACATAAAATGAGTCTGACCCATTTTTTAAAGGCTCGTGCAGCCCGACCCGTATTTCAATATTATAGTTTTAATTTTACAAAAAAAGGATGTGATGGATAAAAGCTACACAACATAAGTAGAGAGTCATCATAAACTTAATTAAGTGATATTTAATATATATATATATATATATATATATATATATATATATATATATATATATATATATATATATATATATATATATATATATATATATATATATATAGACACACACCACAAAAATATCCATGCAAAAGTACAAAGTAACTTAATATTATCACCAATACTTATGAATTTTTCTCTTTATCTCACAACTATTTCCTTGAGCACATCATCTTAAAAATATATCTGCATCCTTTTTTACTTTTCTTTTCACTCGAAAGCACATTTATGCAATCATATCTTATCTCAATCTGTTTTTCTCCAAAATTTACCAAAATCTTTTTTTAATGGGCCAGCCCGAAGCCAGCTTGGTCCGGCCTGGCCCAGCCCATGAAAAACATAGGCCCGATGGGTTGGCCCAACAATATAGTTTCGTATTTTTTAAAGGTATTTTGCGGTCTCGACCGCGTTAAATTGTTTGGCTTATGGGTTGGGCCCATTTTTTAAGCTCTATATGCAAGTATTGAAGATTCCTTGTGTTAGGGTTTATCTTTAGAGTCTTTCTTTGTGTTATTGTTAATGTGCACCACTCTAACGCCTCAAGTCATATCTTAAGGCATAGAGTTTGGTTTGTTAGTTGAGTTGTAAAATCTTGTTCCAAGATTCTACTTCAATAGGCTTGAGAACAAAGAATTAGTGATAATAGTACACCACATTATTGCTTCAATCACATTTCATAGTAGTTGGTTTGTTTAGTTTAGTTATATATTCAACACTAAATCATTGTGAGTATTGATGTTGATCACTTGATATTAGCGGTTGAGTGAAAGTGAGATGAATCTCATATTTAGGTGTAGAATAAAATGAAGCTTCACGAGTAGTATTAGGAATCTGGCCTTGAATTGGAATAATTCAGATTAAGTCCATGTTCCCTTCTAACTATTTTGGAGTGAATTGTTCTATTGAGAGTCCTAAATAGAGAGTCACTAGGATTAGGAAGAGGCATTGAACAACATGAGGTTGTTGTTCCTATAATACTAATTGTACAGATTTGAAGTTGTAATTTTTCCTTTCTTGAGTAGAGCGTTCCCTAGATATAGGTGTGGTTTACCCTGAACTAGTTAACAATTGTTGTGTTCTTTTTTCTTTTTCTGTTTTAACATCTTGTATAAGTTAAAGTGTCTTATAATATTTGCAAACTGATTTTCTTTCTGGAATACAATGTCCCATATATCTGGTCGGGCATTTGTCTCCAGAATCTGTCATATGTCATAAATTAGTTATTCACGTTGTCCCAAAAATATGGTCCAACATTTTCCCCTCTAAGAACATAATTTTAATTGCTATTAGAGCATGCATCCTATTTTGTTTGGGTGAGTTCTAGGGTTCTTATTCTGTTCAAGATGGAGAACTTTAATGAAGGTTAAGAAGTTCAACAACCAAAAAAAGAATCCTTAAAAGAATATAGCCAAAGGAAAATATGAAGATTGTAAAGACAAAGTAGAGTATGATTGTGAAGAAAATCTCAGGATTGTTAAAATCTTTAGTAAAGTCATGAGAAAACTTGACAAGATATCTAGGAAAATGTCTCTACCAATGTCAAGAACGTTCAACATAAAGAAAAGGATAGTGAAAGACAAAATCTCAACTATTCTCACAGGTACAAAGGGATCCAACGTCTTAAATGCAAATATTTTGGATATATTCAAGCTGAATGCTCAGGATTTAATCAAGGAAACAAATTTATGACTTTAAAAGACATGAAAGAGGTTATACATTTTGGTGGGCCTTCAAATTCAAAGGAAAGGTGTATTGCTTCTATTCAGAATTCAGAATGCAGAATACCAAGTAACATGTCTTAACATTTGGTCAAACCTAATTACCGGTGCACTAATTTTGTCTCATCCATTCCCTTATTCTATTGTAAGTTATATGTTAGACAACCACTTCATCAACATATGTGTCTCCAGAGTAATGAGAAATCTCAAAGGCATCATCAACAAGTTTGGCTTGGAAAGCCTAATATTCTTATTCATATTGCTTGTTCCTCCCACAAGGTACTCTCTTGTGAAGATTTATATTTTGAAACTAGCTACAATAGGCAGTTGATAGGAGAAAAAAACTATGTTATATTGTATGATAGCCATAAGAGAAAGACATTTGTTAAGATGAAGATGGTTGTTGCAACTATAGAGCAGAATGATGAAGATCATGTTAGAAACAAAAACTAAACATGGAAGTACAAGGATCTTTGGTGTAGAGAAATCTGTCATATCTATGTCTGACCACAAAACTGAAGAAAGTATAATTTATGAGGACTGTGAAGTTGAGAAGAAAATCAAGATGTCATATAAGATGTTTCAACATCTTACTCATACTTCTGAATTACCACTTATGGACTTTATGAGACTTAAGCAAAGAGTTGTCGTTGAAGGAATGGTTGATGGTTAGGCTGGAGGTCTCCCAAAATTGAAAACCCAACATTGGCTCAAATTAAGGAACTAAAGAATATTAGTGATTATGTCATAATTCATTAAGGAACTAAAGAAGATTAGTGATTATGTCATAATTATTCTTATTGGGATTTCCTCTCATACGTCTAGAATTCTCACTAATAAAAAACATGATAGCTACTCATAGAATTCAAGAAAGACAAGATAAAATTTGTAGACATTACAGATAACTAGATGATTAATATTCAATCACAAAAATCTCTTGAAAATCTTGATCTACGTTATCGTCCAACCCTAAAAAATCCGCATTCTGGAACTAAATAGAGGAAAATTTGGCTTTTGGTGTTTTTGGGCTTCCATGCGCGTATGGACTCAGGCCATATGCGTATGGCCTTCTTCCTTTTGCATCCACATACGCGTATGCGCCATGGTGGCTCATATGGTCGGCCTGGTCCCATACACGTAACTTGTTGCACTGGTTTTGGTCTGCTTCTGCTAGCGCCCCATACGCGTATGGACACCCCTCATACGCGTATGGGTAGTGACTTGTATTTCACACCCTTTTGTTGTTACGTGTATCACGTGTGGTAATTTACAATGCCATACATGAATGGACTCCCCCATACGCGTATGGGCAGGAAAGCTTGCTTTCACCTCCACTTTCTTCTGATTGTGCATTCTGGCCCAATTTTAGCTCTGATAATTTTTCTGTTGTTTCTTCAAACCTGCAAACAACATGCAAACTAGACCAAATGCGTACAAATAGCAATGAAACACTCAAGTCATGAAAAATACGGACTTCACAAAATTTGACTCGAATAACCAAAAATTATGACACAAGTAGTACAATCCACCTTATTTTTGACGTTTAAATGGTGATAAATATAATACAAATGGTGACTAATCAGAATCATTCTTATAACCGATTAGAGATTAGACACCTCATCAACCACATATAGTAAGAAAATGGTTCACCTCAGGTAGACCAATCGCCACACTATTGGGAGGCTTCTTCCCATTTTGGATAGTCTCTTACTATGGGTTGCGAGCCCAGCCTAAGCGGGCAACCTCAATTGTATTCCGAGAGACCTTTCGTATTACTCGGATACTTGCCCGACGTCAACATATTTCTCTTAACTTGCTTCTTCATGGACATTCCCTTCTAGAACCCAATAAAATTATTCTAGTACACTACCCACTTGTTAGTTAGTTTGTTTAAGCTACTAATAGACTTAGCTACAAACTAACTAACATAACTATATGTTATGAATAACGACAAGGTTCAATTTCAATCAATACTATGACACGTGAGGCAAAAAGCAATAACAACCAAAATAAATGGTCTTTAGCAATAATAACCAATAAGTAGTAATTATAACAGAATAAAGCGATAAAAGACGAAAAGTTTGTTTACCCAAGTCGATCAAAAGATCTACTCTGGGGGAGAGAGTAGCTCTTCAATTCACTATACTCATAAAGTTGTTACAAGAGATTACATATGAGTTACATGAAAATAGTCTTCGCCTTCAGAGTTCCCAAGAACAACCCTGAAGGCTCCCAAGAACAAACCCTTATTTTCTACCTAAATATTTCCCAATCTCTCCGACTCTCAATATATGAATCACTCAAACTCAAGATTTCGAAGTGTTTCTCAGTCCCCTTAGATAACTCCAAAGGTTTCCCAAAACCTTTGTCTTTCTAAGCTTTCCCTTGAGAATATCATAAAACCCTATAAACCCTAAGATTGTAAACTTTAAAACACCGAAGAGATACATACTTATAATAGCAAATATCCAACAAAAAAATCCCAAAAAACAAATCCCAAAAACACAACCCATTCATAAATGGTTCCATGGACCGAACCGAAAAAGTCCAAAACACGCTAATCGAGAATCTGCCGACTTTTCTGAAAATCCTGAAATCAGCGAAACGGACTCGCGCATGGCCGTACAGACTCCACTGCCAACCACTGCCGCCGGGAAAATCCGATCTCCACCGCCGCGCGATTTCGGTTGGCTGCCGTCGTGGCTCAGGCGACTCCTGATATGATTTTTACCAGTTTTTCAATTTTTGACTTTTTAATATAATATCTAGAATTTCCGATTTTTGCCGTTTATGCAATCTTAAAATATGTTTTCCTTCTCTTCTTCATAAGATTTTAAGACACACTTGACAAATATATATATGTTTTCCTTCTTTTCTCTTGGTGTATAGTATTGCTTCTTCACTGAACAATATACCCGCACAGCTAAACTATGTACTTTCACGAATATATAGTATAAATGGAAATGATATGTTTAGAAATTATCAAACAACGATCACCATATATTTTATAAAGTTTGAAGAGTAATTGATCAATATTTTCACTAAGTTCCTCTAACTCTATCGAGTTGATTATTGTTATAACAGGTTCAACTCATACGAAATATATGATTTGCCTTGACAGGGTGTGTTAAAAATACAAATAATTTGAGATTCTAATTGATAATGTAAGGTTCAGCTCATATAAAATACTACTATTATTTTGTTTGATGGAGTGTTAAAGTACAAATAATTAGAGGCTCTAATTGATAATGCAATTATTAAAATTGATTGAATTGTTTTATTTTTACATCTCCCTTGATTACAAATTTACACCGAGTGGTTTCATTAGACACAAAATATCATATAGTTTTTACAAAAAATAAAAAAGTTAAAGATTAAAAGATATGTATTGTCATGTAAAGTTATTTTACATTGATATTTAACCTCACCTCCTCAATATATCAATCATATTTGATACTTCATAAATATAAACAGTTATGTAACTTTCTGTATTGTTTGCAAGTTGTAATCTATAGTCAATGTAAAATAATTTGCATTGTCTTAAGTCTCACAAAGTTAAAACAAAAATATAGATGTTAAATTAAATTAAGATATGTTCTAAAATTTAATGATAGATGTTCACACAGATATACACACATTTATGGTCAGATGAAGTAAGGTGCTGTGTAAGTACAAAGGTAAATTATATGATTTGGTAAATGGATCTTCTAGGCAATGAAAATTATGCTACTAAAGAGTGTACAATAACTACACTGCCAAACATACTATGCAATAATAGCACAAAGGTTTCAATGCAACCAAACAGCATAAATAGTCCTGCCAGTCTATGATCTCATTTACTCATTTGCCCCTGTAGACTCTGCTTGAATTGAATTGGTTTTTAACTTGGTCCCTGTTCATTCATTTGGCTACTCTAACAACATTGACCAGCTTTTTATTACACTGTTATTATGCTATTGCTAAGAAAGTAAAACATTTGGTCACAATAATTCTTAGTTGGCACATGCTTTCTGCATTTTCATGTTGAATAATTAACTCAAACCATCAAACTTTCTGCCATTTTCTGGTAGATTGTATACTTAAGCATGTGATGTATCATGTATGTAACATTTTAAGTACAGGTCTAGCTATAGTTTGGTATTTACAGTGTTTCTGTTAAAAGAATGATCTTCAATCTACAGGGTAAACATAAGTTCTATTACCACCATGTCACTGAATAATTGTCACAGAGCACTAACCACATTAAAAAATAACTTTAGTTAAAATAATATTTCTGAATCTGTAACTTTATAATAAAAAAATATTTACATGAGGGAAAAACTTTAGGATATTTTTTGATACCTGCACTGCATCTCTCATTTTCCAAGTCACAGAAAGAGAAAAAGGTCAAATTTTGTAAGTGGGGTGTGTCCTGAGGCAGAGTTCTGAGGCTGGGTGAACTGTGAAGTAAAGGAACAGAAAAAGTAAAATGAGTTAGTAGCAGTAAAAGCTTCAACCGTACACTCTTTCTGAGACAGAGGCATTACCAACTCTCTTTTAATAGTTTTCTTATACAATAATACTAATAATAACTATTTCCTCTTTTGTCTTTACCAACTTTACTTTTTTTCTCTCTCCCTCTCTCTCTCTCTCTCTCTCACTATCTCTCTCTTTTATTTTATGGATTTCCGTAAATATGTCAGAGACAAGAGATGCCAGAGATGCAGAAGCAGCAGCAACAGAGGAGGTGCAGTCATAATAAGAGCTCAGAGAAAAAAAATAGAAAGAGAAAAATAGCATTAGCATGCAGCACTGTAATCAGAACCATTAGTTCATATTATCATATACATGTGTACACAAGATTCTGCAACACAATGGCCCCTTAAATAAATATAACCTCTCTACTACTCTTCTCTCAAGTTTCATCACTCTAACTCCTCTCAATAATATTTTACTCCTACTCTTTTTTCTGCAAGAACAATCTTTGTTTCTTGATTCCTTTTCTACCCTTTTTTGATGATGAATGGAAGAAACAGGTATCCTTTTACTCCTTCTCAATGGCAAGAGCTTGAACATCAAGCTCTTATCTACAAATACATGGCTTCTGGTATCAACATTCCACCTGATCTTCTCTTCACTATCAAAAGAAGCTACTTGGAATCACCTCTCACTTCAAGGCTCTCACCTCACCAGTCTCAACACTGTAAGTAGTACTATAACTATCCTATGAATCTATGATATCACTATGTGTATGAATAGTTTTGTTTGACTTTGACAATAAAAGGGGTTTGTTGATTTGGTGTGTGTGTGTGTTGTGCATGCAGTTGGGTGGAACTATTTGCCAATGGGATTAGGGAGAAAAATAGACCCAGAGCCAGGGAGGTGTAGAAGAACAGATGGAAAGAAATGGAGGTGTTCAAAAGAAGCATATCCAGATTCAAAGTACTGTGAGAGACACATGCATAGAGGTAAAAACCGTTCAAGAAAGCCTGTGGAAGTTTTGAAAACAACAAACACAGATTCTGTTTCTGCTGTTGCTGTTGCTACTTCATCAATCTTATCAATGACTAAAAATAGCACTAGTCTTGATCCTGATAATAACACTGCAGCACTCACCCCAACCTCTCATCATGATAGTACTACTTACCATTATCCTCAAACTCAACACTCTTCTTATGCTTCTTCTCATCTTCAACACTCTTTTCTCTACAATAATAACCCTCCACCTTCAAGGCCCAGTTTCTCTTTTCAAGACAACAACAGTACTGCTCCCATGTTTCTTGACAGTACTGGCTCTTCCTCTCACAATAACAACAACACTGATTGCAGGTTTGTATAAGCAACTTAATTAGCAGTTTATAACATAAGCACTTTTTTTTCATGATTACTTTAAAGTGTTTGTGTTGTGAGAGATTTTCTTTTTGGTTTTTTTTGAAGGAACAGGTATGTTTATGGACTGAGAGAGGAGGTAGATGAGCATGCTTTCTTCACAGAACCATCTGGTACTATAAGAAGCTTATCAGCTTCATCTATGGATGATCAATGGCAACTCACACCACTTACTATAAGCCCATCTTCCACTTCAAAACAGAGGAGTTGCTCTGGTTTATCCAATGATCAGAATGAGTACTCTTATTTGCAACTTCAAAGCCTCAGTGACAACATCAACAGCAACAACAACAGCAACAACTCAAATCAAGCACAGCATGATCAAGGTTGCTACATCTCAGGTAATGAAGAAACATTCATGAAAGATGGGAAAGAAGAACCTCAAAAGATTTTTCATCGTTTTTTCGACGAATGGCCACCGAAAAGCAGCAGAAACTCATGGCTTGATTTGGATGATAAATCATCCACCACTCAGCTTTCAATTTCCATTCCAACATCATCTCATGATTTCACAACTTTCAGTTCCACTAACCAAAGAGGTAATTAAATTAAGTGGTTTCTCTTTGAAGCATTAATACAAACACATACAAGGCACTAACAATTAATTGCTGATTAACTTGCATTTGATTGTGCAGATGGTTGATTTGAGGTTGGATTTGAATAATGGGTGGGACCCTTGTGATTGAATCAAAGGGCAATAATAATGGTTGTGTGAGATTTGGTTGAATTGTTCTAAATGTTGTACATGTGTTGTTGTTGAAGTGGATTTGTGTCTCCATGGAGGGATCCAATGCATGGTATTGTTGTTTTTACTAAGTTACTTATGTTGTGTTGTTTGTGGCAAACATGGTTTCAGAATTCAGAATCTAGCAGTTATTTTGGCTGTGTGTGTTTATGTGGTTTAGGGTTATATTCAAAGATACATCACTTGTGTTTGTATGTGGTGAGTACAATATTGGATGCTAGCTTTATGGTCCTGCCTATGGGATTTGTTTTTTTCTTTGTCATATTCTCATTTCTCAACTCCCAATACATCATTTATTTTCTTTGGACTATATGGAGAAAAATGTGTTTAAGAAATTTAATTTCTTATCATATTTTAAAAAAATTTGTAGTATTCGGCACTAGACTATCTAATTTGATTTAAATGGGAGTTCTGATATCACGTGGTTCTAATATTTTTTCGATCTCAATTATAAAAGATTGTAATCCTTTCTACTAAGTCTACCCTCAATCACCATTAATCTCACTAAACTATTGATAAAATTGTGTGTCTTTATTAATATAAAAAGAGTTTTAAGGCAAAGTTTAAAGATTAAAAAAAAATTGTTAGAATTTTTTTTAAAGACTAATTTAATAAAAATATTAAATTTAAAAAAAACATGTATTTGACCTATTTCATTAATATTACTCCTTGATAGAATTGAAAATAAATCATTTCTATCAATAATTACCTACATCAAACTCTAATCAAGTTAGACTTTTTTTTTTAATGAAAAGAATATATTAATTCAAAAAACCATTACAAACAGGGGCAATCCAATGGATTCAACCATTAACCAAAAAACCTATACCATTAGATTTGCAATATGCAATCTAATTTTACTATTTCTCCACCCTCTATATACAATGCTATCAATAATTCTTTCCTTTGTATTGTTCATATACATGTCATTGTTAAAAACTTTAGAGTTCCTAAACAACCAAGTTTCATGAATTGTTTCAGTTACTGCCATTTTAAGGATCATCGCTCTCCACCCTTTTCCTTTTGTTCTTGCCAATATCCACTGCAACTCATGGTTCCAGTCCTGAGTAATGTGGCATAAGCCTAACCAATTCAGAATCCCTTGCCATATTTCAGCTGTTTTAGGACAAGAGAAAAATAGGTGATTTGCACTATATTCCTCCATACCACATAAGCTGCACACAGTGTTCCCAATAATGCCAAACCGATATAACCTGTCTTTAGTAGGGAGATGGTTATGACAGAGCATCCATACAGTGACACAAGCTCTAGGACGAGCCAGGTTCTGCATCAACAAGGAATACCACGGTACAATAGTGTCATCCATCAAGCAATTATACACTTTTCTCATAGAGAACTTGCCAACAGTATTCATATGGTTCCAGAGCTGACTAATAGCATCTACAAGCATCTTACACTTTACTATTTTCTTGATAATCCCGGTCCAGTTACTCCCTATATCCACACTCATCACATCCCTGCCTTTCAGATACACTTTGTGAACCCATTGAATCCACAAATTATCACTCTTCTTGCAGATATTCCAAAGACATTTTAGAAGGGTAACTTTGTTCCAAACTGTTAAATTCATAAGGCCCAGTCCACCTTGCTTAATAGGGCTGCAGACTTTGCTCCAAGCCACGGGGCTTTTCCTGCTCATATCAGTTTTCCCAGTCCACACAAAAATGCGACAAATAATATCAATCCTTTTAATCACAGCCTTAGGGAGGGGGAAATTTAACATCCAGTACTGAGTAATCGCACCAATGACACTCTTGATCAATTGGATTCTTCCTACATAGCTTAACAGTTTGGAAGACCAATGTCTAATCCTAGCAGTTATCTTATCAATGAGAGGCAAGTAATGAATGATGCCTAACCTCTTACTGCTAAGAGGAACACCCAAGTACTTAACTGGAAATCTGCCTTCATCAAATCCTGTTGCACAACTAATTCTCTTCTTGCTATCTTCATCAACACTACCATAGAAAACTTTACATTTCCTTGGATTAATGATAAGGCCTGTAGAGTCTGAAAACTTGTTAAAGGCACTCATTAACAGATCAATAGATGTCACATCACCCCTGCAGAAAAGGAGGATATCATCAGCAAAAGCAAGATTAGTCAGAGTCAGATTTCCATATTTTGCATGATGCTTAAAATCACGGTTTTTTTGCATCTTCAACATACACCTGTTAAGATACTCTATCATAATCACAAAGAGTATAGGTGAAACAGGGTCACCCTGCCTAATCCCTCTTTTAGCCTGTACAGGATTAGTAAGCTTGCCATTTACTTTGAATATGTAAGATACCGTGGTAACCAGATTCATTATCCACTTGATAAAGGTACTAGGAAATCCCAACTCCTTCATGATACTCTCCAAAGCTCCCCAATGCACCATATCATAGGCCTTTTGAAGGTCTATTTGGAGCATACATCGAGGTGTGCCATTCTTCCTATCATAACCCTTAATAAGCTCATAAGCAAGGTGGATGTGATTATGGATATCTTGCCCAACAACAAAGGCAGCCTGATTTTTACCAATAACAGTTGTCAAAACATTCCTCAGCCTAGCAGTTAAGATTTTTGATATAATTTTTAAGAAAACTGTACATCCAGCTATAGGCCTAAAGTCCTTGATACTCTTAGCACTTTCACCTTTAGGAATAAGGGTTACCACTGTTTTGTTGAAGTCTTTATGCATTTCTCATGTCCTGAAAAACTCACTTACAGCATCTCTAATATCCTCCTTCATAAAATGCCAGCACTGCTTGAACAACTTAGCACTGAAACCATCAATGCCAAGAGATTTATTATCACCAATATCTTTAACAACATCCTTTATTTCCTTAATTGTAACATTGCTCCCAAGATACATTTTCTGCTCCATATCAAGATCCTTCCCCTCCCTCATAGCTTCCACATCAATAAGCTTTATTCTGCTCACCTTGTCACTCATGAGGCTCCTATAAAAATCTACCACCTCTTTCTCAATCTTATTCTGATCAGTCTCAATGTCACCATTCTCTTTTTGTAAAAACTTTATACAATTTCTATTATACCTGGCTTTGATGTGAGCAAAGAAGTATCTAGAATTCTCATCTCCATGTCTAATCCAGCTAAGTTTAGCCCTCTACATAAGTCTAGCTTCTTCATGATCATGAAATTTGATTATATCTTCAGACATTTTCTTAATCCTCTCAATGATGTTGCCATCCTGTCTATTCTTCATGAGGTCACTTTGAGCTTGGTGGAGACTATCTCTAGCTTCATTCAGCTTGATCTTCATATTACCAGCTTGTTTACTGAAAGTCTTCACATCATTCTTCAATCTCCCAAGCTTCAACCACAATCTATGCATTGGGGGACCCCTGGCTGATTTCTCCCAAGATACTTTGGCCATCTCTTGAAAACCCTCTAAGTCCAACAAGTAATTATTGAACTTAAACTGATTAGTATGCTTCATATCATTAGGACCACTTATATGCAAGATAGAATGATCAGACAAATTAGGGGGTAGAATACTAATAACATAATTGCTATACTGCATAAACCAATCGACATTACAGATAGCTCTATCTATCCTAGAAAAGATAGTTCCAACAGCCTGCCTATTGGACCATGTGAAGTAGTCTCCCACACTATCCATCTCAGCCAGATTTGTATCCTGCATCATGCTAATCAAGTCATTATACCCATTATTGTTAACCATTTTCCCACCAATTCTGTCCCGAGTTGTTGCAACATTATTAAAATCGCCAATCACACACCAAGGCCCAGTTTGAGTGCTATGGATATTAGAAATGATCTTCCATAAGTTCTTCCTCTTATCAAGTTGGTTATGAGCATATATTCCAGTCAGCCAGTAGATGAACTCACCAGTAACTGTATAAACTCCACAATGGATATGTTGGCTAGAGCTGTTAATTAACCTCAAATCAATTTTAGTGTCATCCCAAATCATCCAGATTCTACCATTTGGGTGTGAACTATAGTTATCAAGGAAACAACCATCTCTACTAAGTTTCTCTCTAACTTTGCTGGCTTTACTCTCCTTTACTCTTGTTTCAACCAAAATACTAATCATTGGGTGAAGATTTGAGAGATGGGACCTAACCTCTCTTATCTTCCCAATCTTATTTAGCCCCCGAACATTCCATGAAATTAACATGGTCCCCTATCAAAGGCAACTAGAGGCTCATTCACATCCCCTAGTACCCCATAGCCATTCTCACAGTGGATCTGATTTGAAGTTCCAGCATACTCAGTAGACTTCCCTCTTCCACTACCCTGTTTTCCTATAACAGTCCAGATAGTATCATCAAATAAACCAGCATGATTAGGTGTAGTAGTTACCTCAGCAGTTCCCTCCTTCTTAGCTTCTGGCTGTTCTTCCTCTTTAGCTTCTTGCTGATTTTCAACTGAGATAGTCTTGTTCTTAGGCTGCCATTGCTTCTTCTTATTTTTGAATTCACAATTATGTCCCACTGCTTGACACTTTTCACAAAACTTTGGCCTCCATTCATATTCAACCTTCTGTATACAACATTCCCCCCCTTCTCCTTGATAACTATCTCTTCCAATAGCTTTTGAGTTATGTCCATTTCCACTAACACTCTAGCATATGACACTCTAAGTTTGCTAGCAGTGCACTCATCTGTCACAATAGGAGTTCCAACAACACTTGCCATCATGCTCAGATTCGATCCTCCCCAAAGATGTAAAGGTAGCATAGGGAATTTTATCCATATAGGGATCGTTCTCATCATATCCTTTCTGAGGTTGAAACCTGCTCTCCATTCCTTAAGGATCATTAGCACACCTCTGTAGGAATATGGACCATTCCTCAAGACTGCATCCATATCATCACTTGATTTGAATCTAAGAATAAAGTACCCTTCATCATGGAAGAAGATATCAGGCAATTGCACATAGTTCCATGTCTTCATCATATAGGTCTTTACCGCATTCATACTAAGATCTTCACCTAACACATACATGATGAGTGAATTCCTCCAATATTGTATTTCACGCTCTGCATCTTCATTATCAATTTCAATCTCCACTCTTCCATCAACAATCATTGGGGCAATGTATCTCATCACCAAACCTTTTGCAGGATTACGATTCTCTGATAGTACATCTACCCAAAGCTTCTGATCCTTCATCTCCGTAGTCAGATTCTTTGGAGGTTCCTCAGTAGATTTCTGCGATTCTAGGGTTTCAGTAGGTTGTGCCTCTGCTCTCTCTCTCTCTCTCCCTCCACAAAGCCTTCGTCAGCAGTAACAATCGTTGCAGTAGCAGGTTCACTGGTTGACAGAGTTGGTTGAATCACCGGAATCAACGGCACCGGAGTTTTTGGCGGCCGCCCTCGATTTCGCTTCTTCGTCACTGATCCAGTCATCGTTGAACATAATTGCCTAAGTATTCATTCAAATTAGACTTTTAAATAATAAAAAGTTTAGTTTTTTTAAAATTTTATTTAATTAAATAGATCAGCTTATATATCTTAATAAAGTTGTTAAGTCTATCACATTGAACATATATTTAAGTAAATAAATAAAAAATAATATTTTTTGTGTTTTTCTATTAACTTATAAACTTGTTAACTTTATTTTTTAATAATTTATATTTTTATTTTTATATTTATTATTATGAATTAAAATTGAAAAATAATATGATATATAGATTGATTTTTAAAAGTTCTTGATAAATATTAAATTGAAGCTTAATCCCATTGGTTTATTAACTTGTTGGTTTTATTTAAATATAAATTTTAAAATGTTTTTAAGTAAGTTTGCATGAAGTAGGCTTTGAAGTATGATTAATTGAGATATTAAGCATGAGTTTATTCAATTAAATATATGAGTTTGAGTGAATATTTAACAACTTGTGTCTGAATAGTTAACAAATAACTCAACTCCTTTACAGTCTGTTTGTTGGGATTCATGTCCAAACCTATGAGAATAAAATAGTTGAGCATGATAATCAACGATTAAACATCTTTATTTATATAATAATAAGAAGAAATTATATTCATCTCCTTTGAGATCTATTATATTAAAATGATATTAACATTCTTTTTAATTTTAAAATATGTATTGATTTTTCTTGAAGTCTATAAAATTAACACTGACACCCCTCTATATTTTGTGACAGTAAAAAACTGTAATTTTTTGCCCTATCACTAAAAATATATGTTGGTATATGTATTATTAGGGGAGATGTTATAATCTAGCACGGGACTGCCTAATTTGATACGGATGTTAATTCGGTCGTCAAGTGATTTCAATCATTTCTAAATTAAATTTGTGGAAGATCGAAATGTGGTTTTCTCTACTAAATTTACCGTCAATCACCAATAAATTAATTAAACGATTGGTAAAATTGTGTTTTTATCAATATAAAAAGAGTTTTAAGCCAAAGTTTAAAAATTAAAAGAAATAAATTGTTAGAATTTCTTTTGAAAACTAATTTATTAAAAATATTAAATTTAAAGACATGTATTTGACTTATTTTGTTAATACCCTACAAAAAGACGCTCAGTAGTGACGTGAAAATCACGCCACAAACAGAAAAAATACTTCACAAACCAATATTTGCGACGTGATAAATTACGTCGCAGGAGGCAAGGTGGCAACTTTTAGTGACGTGATTTTCACTTCACTATTTAGTGAAGTTAAAATTACATCGCAATATTTAGACCAGAGATTCCTGCACTTTCAGTCAGAGCAGGCGTAGCAGCGTTTGGTGAGAAAAAGCATCTTCATTAGTGACGTGATTTACATGTCACTACTTGGTGACATAAAAATCACGTCACTAAATTTGCCTAATAGTAAATGAAAAGTTTATTGATATGTGTGTAGTTGCGACGTGATTTCCATATCACTAAGTAGTAACATGTAAATCACGTCACTAATATTTTTTTTTTTGAAAAACCAAATTAAAATATATTTATATATATATATATATATATATATATATATAATTAAATTAATAAACTAAATATATTAAAATTAATTAATAAAATTTATAAATTAATTGAATAAGCTAAATATACTAAAATATAAAAAATTAAGAAACTAAAATTATAAATCTAATATTACTAAATGTAATTATAGTTTAATTAATAGTTTACACAAATTTAAAATCAAAAGTAACAACAAAATAAAAATTAAATTAAATCATCAATCAGTCCGGGTCGGGAAACTCATCATCATTTAGATTTTCCTGATCAGTCGGCGCAGAATCCCCCATATTTTGGTTTCCACCAAAGGATTACATAAATTGTCGCATTTGTGCCTCCATATACGATTGTCTTTTCGCCATGACCTCCATTTGCCGCTGATGATCATTCTGCATTGCCACCATTTGGGCTTTCAGTGCCGCTTCACGTTCCGCCGCCTCACGCCTCACCTCATTTATCGCCAATTGTCTTACGATTTCTCTCTGTTCAGGTGTCAAAGTTACAGGACGTGAACCTCCTTCCCCGTCGATAACTCTTTGATAGAAGTGAAAATAAGTCAATTCTATCGATATTTATCTACGTCTTAGTCAACATCAAGCTCAAGTCAAGTTAAACTGTTTTTTAATAATAAAAAAATAGTTTTTTTTAAATTTATTTAATTAAATAGGTCATCTTATATATCTTAACAAAGTTTTTAAGCCTATCACATTGAATATATATTTAAATAAATAAAAAATAATATTTTTATGTTTTTTCATTAACTTATAAACTTGATAGCTTTATTTTTTGGTAATTTATAGTTATTAATTCTATTAGTTTTATTTTTATTTTAAATTTATTATTATGAATTAAAATAGAAAAATATTATGATATATAGATTGACTTTTAAAAGTTCTTGATAAATATTAAATTGAAGCTTAATCCCATTGGTTTATTAACTTGTTAGTTTATTTAAATATAAATTTTAAAATGTTTTTAAGTAAATTTGCATGAAGTAGGCTTTGAAGTATGATTGATTGAGTACAATATTAAGCATGAGTTTATTCAATTAAATATATGAGTTTGAGTGAATATTTAACAAGTTGTGTTTGAATAGTTAACAAATAACTCAACTCTTTTACACTTTTGGGATTCATGTCCAAACCTACAAGAATAAAATAGTTGAGCAAATAACAATGATAACCAACAATTAAACATTCTTTAGATAATAATAATGGGAAATTACATTCATCTCTTTTGAGATTTATTAAAATGATATTGACATCCCTTTTAATTTAATTTTAAATATGTGATTATTTTTTTTGAAATTTATTAAAATGACACTGACATCCCTCTATACCTGTCACTAAAAATGTATGGTTTTCTCTTACACATATGTCATTTTCTTCTATTTTCACTCTTTAAATGATGTTAAAGTATAATTGTCATATTTTTATTGGCAAATAGAATAAACCACACCTAAGAAATTGTAGGAAAGTTTTCTCCTTATTTAAATTCAAAATTGGCACACTCTAAAACTCTTATTCCCTTTTCAAAAAGAGAAAACTCATTTTTATTCTCTAAGAAAGGACATGAGTTCGAATCCAGACAAATGCAAAAATGTGTTATTTTCATAAATTTTAAAGAATATTAATTATATTTGTCTCGAAAACATTTCTTTCTTATAAAACTAAAATAATTATATACATTTTTAAACTGTGTTTCCTAATTGATACTAATTGATTTTTCTAAAAGAGTATGTCATTCATTAAAATTTCAAAGGTGCCATTTTTATTTTTAAAAAAAATGAGAATTCATACTCTTTTAGATAAATTATCAATCATAGTGAGAAAAAAGAATCACCTCTAAGAGATGTCATTTTTTTCGAAGCCCGAAGATTTGAATGAATTAACTCAAAAGATCTACTAGAATTTGCATGTCACTTTCAAACTTAACTCTATGTTCTTTTCTCAATATGTAACTATTACATAATTCTAGTTTGTTCCTTTTATCGCCTCCTAGTAAACCTTATTTTTCTAGCTCAACCAAACGTCTTTCACTAACATGTCGTAAATGTGATAGCTTGACTATATCATGAATTTCTTTTTTAACTAATGATACATGACTAATGATACATGACTTATAGTGGAACCATATGTTTAATTCTAGTATAATAAGCTAACCCATCAAACATGCTTATAGATACTCTCTCCGTCTCATAATAAGTGTCTCATTTGCACTTTTTTCATGTCTCAAAATAAATGTCTCTTTAGAAAACCAATGCAACATTTATTAATTTTTTCCATTACTATACCCCTATGTATTAACTTTCACGTTTTTCAACTACTCTACTACCTATAAAAAATAAGGGTACTTTAGTAAATGATATTAACTTTATCATTAAAACCAACACATCCAATCATTTTCTTAAGAACCGTGCAAAACTCAAATAGGACACTTATTATGAGACGGAGGGAGTAATAAATTTTGTCTAAGCTTAGGGACATACTTCACATCATGTAGAAGAATCTCATGATTATAAAGTATATTCAAATAAAAAGTAACATCTAAAGTCCATGATCCATACTCCCTCCGTCCCACAATGAGTGACCCAGCACACCATTTCACACAGATTAAGAAAAGTGTAAAAAAGTAAGAGAGATAATATTGTTTTTACCATAGTACCCTTATCATGTATGGAAAATGGTAAACTTTTTAATAATTAGAGGGTAGAATTGGAAAAAATGTATTGGAAATTGAAATGGATCATTCATTTTGGGACATCATTTTATTCCAAATGGGTCACTCATTATGTGACGGAGGGAGTATCTTTTTATTTTCCAAACTAGTCACCACTAGTTCCCGCACTTTCATAAGCCACATTCGCGGCAATCGTAATCTGAATGGAACTCTCAGGTTCACTCTTGTTTGGACAACCTTTCTTAAATGGACAAACCTTGTCACTATTGGATCACTTATACTTTGACGTGTGTTGATCCATTGAAACACTTCAAGTTTCGCTTATATCATGACTTAAACATTTACTTAGACTTTGACCTAGTTTTCTCCCCTTATGGTTTCTTTACAATCATTTATTTCGTTGAAGCATTCAAGCTTTCATGTATCATCGACTTTATTTCATTAGTATTTGTTAATTTCTTGATTATAATATTCTATTATACCCCATCCAAGGTGACAGTGGCTTCTTACCCTAGAGTCTAGACAATAACATACTTGAAATGCTCAAAGGATCTAACTAATGAACTTAATTAAAGTAGAGCTTTGTCCTCATCCTCAAGCTTCACCTTAATTTTCTTTTTTGTAATTCATCAATATTTTTGTTGAAATCCATCAATAGCTCCATAATGAATTTTTACTTTTCCATCATAAATGAGTAAATTTATTGTTTCAAGCACAATATATGAGGCCTAACCGAAACCAAAAAAAAACATTTTAGATACCTGTCCATAGTTTCAACTAGGTGTCTCTGAGTATGGTGAAGTGTGACTCAAATTTTTTCATTCTGTATCCCTTACATGAAGAGATTTTATGACATCCACGACACACTCATATAGGTGTTTTTAGGGCATATTTTTTCTATTTAGAATATTCAAAAGGAAACTTAAAAACGAATGGAGTGGATATCTTATGGTTTTATTTGGAAGTTTGGAGAGAAAAGCAGATGAAGATTTTGAAAAAGGGAAGAATCCAGTGAAAAAAACGGATAGAGGGATTTAGATAGATAGGATTTTGTGGGATTTATTTTTATTCAAAAACTAAAATTTCCTTAATTTATAGAACTAAATTTATATTGGAGGAGAGGTTTGAAAGATTTTGAAATGCTTAGACAAATTGTTAAAATATAATTTATGTTGTTATAATATTCTAAAAATTAAAAATACATTGATAATAAATATTCTTTTATTATTTTATATAGAATTATTCTTTTAAAAAATATTTAAAAACTTTCTATATTTCTTTTTTAAAAAATTCAGAAACATTTTCTTCTCCTCCAAAATGAATCTCCGGAATTGGAGAGATCAATAATTTGTTTATCCTAAGTTTATAATTACAAAACTCGACCTCAAATTAAATAGTAAGTAACATCTGAAAAAACAAGAGACAATTATTTTATTTCAAAACCAAATTAAAACAAAAAACAGAAGCATGCATAATATTAGAAGAAGAAAAAAACTCAAAATGTAATTATATTCAATTTGAAGCGAAAATGAGAGAAATAGAATTAGCATTAATTATATTATTATAGGGTCATACAATATAGTAATTGTGGATAATAAAGAAGTGTCACTATCAATACTTAGTAGTGTGGTCATAGAACTAAAACCAAACAGCTATAAGGTAGTGTCCAATTCTGCAAACTTTGATTCTGATGTTTGGTTTTGGTCCCAAAAAAAAGAGTAACGTAACTATTGCCTTGCAGATAATTTCTGACTCTGATCTCACTCACATCACATTAACATGCATAGAAGAAGTAGAGATAGATAGGGAGAAAAGGAACAGTAATTTAACCCTTGCAGGAGTAAACCACTTCATCATCTGATTCTGATCTGACCTCCCTCAGTTATGCTTCACTCACTACCCTACAATATTCAAGTTATCTCTCTATATCATGGTGCATTCAAGTAAAAATTTCTAATGTTAATTGGGACTAGAATCAACATGGATGAATCAATGATTTATGATTATTATTTTTATAATTTGCTACAATATACAACTATCCATACATTAAGATTTTTTAATAAAATATTAATTTCTTTAAAAATTGTCTCAACTAATTAATAATATTTAATCATTCAAACTCAATATATTTCATTTTGTATTGATGGTAATAATAAACATACAATCATTTGATAAGTTAAATTATTATTTTCTCTTTCAAGTGATATCAACTAATTAATAATATTTTAATCATTCACACTCGATATATTTATTTTGTATTTATGGTAATAATGAACACACAATCACTTGATAAGTATTAAAATTTAGTTCTGTAAAAAAAACTATAATTTTGTAAAAGCTAGGAGTATTATTCAAATGAGTTGTATTATAATATTTTAATTATAATTTATGTCTATGCTTGTTAATCGAGGATTCTACGTGTAATCCCTAAAACAATATCTGACACTCTTTAATTTTTCTTAATACCAAAAGTACTCCTTTAAAAAAAAACATTTTCGAATAAAATTTTTAGTATCATGAAAAAATTTTAGGTATCAACAAAATTTTCGGTTGTTCAGTTGAAATTTTCAGTACGTTGCAATTTTCTTTGGAAAATTTTAAAATTTACTATTTTGTATAGAAATTTAGTTAATTTGAAATTTCTGGAATTTTTCAAAAAAAATTGAACAACTGGAAATTTTGAAATTTTTTGTATTCCATTAAATTTTTTTAAACAATTTTCACGTGAAATTTCCGATATTCTACTTACTATTTTTAAATAATTTTCAGTATGCTATCCAATGTTTCAGTATCGCCTAATTTTTTTGAAATTTCATTAGAAACATGAATTTGTGAAAATGGTAAAAATTTCGAGTAGGATTATAATAGTCTTTTCATTAGATTCGAAGAGTACCATATACTATAATTTAGGAGGTGACATATAGAATACTCTTGTTTACTGGGTCTAATCCTAACTATGCTTAGTTGCTTACTTTATATTACTTCGAGTATTTTTTTTATTTATAAAAGAGAAACTACTTTTTTTTAATACTACCTCTGGTCGATTTATAAGAGAAAATTTGTTTTTTAATTCATTCAATAATAAGTGTATTTGGGCTGTATCATAGACTAAATACATTAATTATTCAATGAATCTAAAAAGTCAATTTTTTCTTATAAATAGGACCGGAGAGAGTACAATTCATTTTAAAGAATTTAGTTTTTTTTTTAAAGTAAAGATACATGTCATTGATGCCCCATTCAAGAAAGAGACTCACATTAATGAGTCGAATGGTGATTATAATGAAACTAATTCAACTGTGGTGCAATTTTGTGATAACGAAACCGTTGTTTTAAAAACTAAACCGGCCATTAAACTGGTGAAGATATCAGATCACTGATTTATTGGTCAAATTACTGGGTCACTGGTCGGACGCATGACTAAACCGGATTATACCAGATAACTTAGATGAATTGTTATAACTAAATTATATATGTATAAAACCTGTCAAACCGTATGATTCTGTCTCTACAAAATATAACTAACATTTAATTTTTTTTTAAACATCATATTATAAATAAATTCGTCAGTTCATAATTTAAACTCAAATTTTAAACATAGGTATCACACATAACAAAATAGTACAAAATTATAAAATATAATTGCAAACAAAGTTTAATCGCAACATAAATTAATGGAATAGTCTATAACAAAATAACTCCGTTGTCTACTAAATTTAATTTCAATGAAGGAAAAATTGTTTCAATGTTGGGATCTCCTTCTTCAATATCAAAATCATCTGCAACAAAATCAACCGCATCTACAACATCTTTATTTTTTATTTTTATTTTTTCATTAAAATAATCAAAACGATGTCGTTTTAATTTTTTTAAATAAAAAAATTAAAAAAGCGCTTAACTGTCGGTTTTAGCAGTTTACATCAGTTTTGACCGGTTCACACCGGTTCAATGACACATTCGATCCAACAATTGAAACAGACCGATTACCTAACCAGTTCGCGGCTTGACCGATTCGGTATGATTTTTAAAACACTGAACGAAACTAACTAGCAAAAAGCATTAGGGCTGCAAAGACTATTGTATCAATTGCATGCAATAATGGTATAATTCTAAATGCTTGGCAAATATTCTTTTTCTTCTCGTGTTTATCACCTTGATAATAGTATGAAACATTTTTTCCTCCCGCACCTTTTGTGATTGTGCAACCAATGCCTTGAATACTTATTACCTATATCCTAATAAAACCTCTTGTTTAATTTTTGTCACACCTTTGCTTGACAAGAAAAATACATTTGACCTCGAGCAATGAAGATTTATTTAATCTTCAAAAACAAGATGAAATTGATTAATGGGACCTTCCCTTAGTCTCTGACTTTACATATTTTATATGATTGGCGGGTTTGTGCAACTTGGAGTTACATAGTTCTCTTGTGACTTCAACGCTCAAATTTTGAAAATATATGTAAATCTATTCTCTGAATCAATAACACCAATAAGCATGGAAGAATCTTGAAAATCATTTATCTGAAAGCAATATACTTTGCATTTATGATATACAAGATTACTTGAAAAATTTCAACAAGGATTTCTTGATATCTCAAACTATTTCACTTAATTGACCTCTATGTAGGAATAAACTGATAACTTCTCGCCCACTAGAGATTTGAGATTTCCTCCATGAAATTCTTTGCATTTGTTATTTAACATTCATTAGATACTTTCCTGAAATAAATCCTAAATGATTCTACTCAGACATGTTTAAAATTTAAATAAAATAATAGACATGAACTCAAACATATCAATAATTTAAAATTGGAAATGAAATAAAAATTTGTAGTATAAGTTGATAAATTTGTTCTCTATGGAGACTTAGACAGTAACAACAATAACAAACTTGTAAATAAAATGCAGAAAAATTAAACTAAAGCTTAAGAGTACTAGTATGTAGAAATAACTTGGTACTTTTGTAATTACCGCTTTTTTGAAATTAATCAAAAGTCTTTATTTCAAAAAAAAAATAACTTGGTACTTTTGTTTTGAGTTTACATCCATATAGATAGGCCAAGGGCCATAAAATCACATTAATGAGGCTTAATCAGGAACAAAATCAACTGGAAAGCTCAAAGGTCTTTAAAGAAAAACTACTAAAATTAAAAAGTCACTTTGCTATTGACATTATTATGACCATAATGGGTATTTTAGGATGGCCGTAATAATCCCATGTTGACAGTAATATTGATTACACTCCTCTAACGCCAAAAATTTTGATCTTCAGTTGGGGAGGAAATTACAATCGTAATGGGTGTTACGGGTTGAACTGTAATTTTCTATGATGTTTTCTATTTTCTTGATTTCTCAATACTGATCAATGGGCATTGACTGTGTATTTTTCTTACCCACCATTAGAACTAGTATGTTCAAATGCTCAGTATCTTTCTCATTGATCATGGTTTTGGATATATCTTGAAGAGAACTATTTTTTCTTTCCATAACTCCATTTTGGTATGGAGTTATAGGACAAGATAAATCATGCTAGATACCATTTTCATTACAAATATTTTCAAAAAGGTTTGTTTTAAAATTTTCCACCATGATCACATCTAAGAGTTGCAATTTTCAAGTTGTTTCCAACTTGCACTTGTTTGCAGAATAGTAAAAACAGAGAATGAGGCACATCCTTGTGTATTAAGAATTTTACCTATGTCATTTTCTTATAGTCATCCACAATGGCTTGTCCATACTTCTAACCATTGATTGATTCATTTTTCATTGGCCTTTATAACTAAATATTTAAGAGCACTGGTGGTCTATTAGAGGAAACAATGATTTTAGAATGAAATAAATTTTTCACAAGTTTATTTTTTTGACATCCCTCGCTAAGAGCATCTAGTTAATACTTCAGATTATGCAGACATCTCTCAATATCAAGCTTATTTAGCTTTAAGATTAATCTCAATCTAGTGTGCCATAATTGTTTTTATCATAACTAATTATATTTGTTCATTGATCTAAGAAATCTCACCTCTTATTTTTGAAGGTCAAACAACTTGATTTTATAAATGTTGTTTTTCATTCTATCACTAAAAATGACAAAGCCATTTCTTACTAATAACCTTATATGACTTTGATTTAAAAAAGAATAACCATTATCACTTAATTGACATATGCTTATTAGGTTATACATTATTCCTTCAAATTAAGAAATTAAAATGACAATATAATTCATGAAAAAGAAATAAAGTAACTGATTAGAAATTAACAATATAATAACCTCAATATCTTGATGAAATTCCAAAATAGTGAATTAGTCTCTAGAGTTTAACTTGTCATGAAGTTTGAAACAATATGATTTTGTGTTCTATTGATGAAAAACGATTTCTAATGTCAACATCGCTCATTTCTGTTACTAAAAGGAAAAAAATAGTACAAAACTTGGGCTTTAAGAGCACTAGATCAAAAACAAGTAACTGACCAAAACCATAATTTTATTTAATTATTTATTAAGGCATGAGATCTATCATGTAAAATACAATTTCAACTCAATAGAGTTCAAAAGTAGGCTTTGGCGTCAAGATAAGTTTTGTAGCTTTGTATCTTAGCTTTTCAACATAGACTTGTACGCATTTGTAGCTTAGTTATGTCCTACACAATAAACTCATATCAAAATTCAAATAATTCTAAATAAAAAAATATATTAAAACTCAATTATGACCCAAATATAAAAATGTACTAAAAATAATCTTAGACTAAAAAACATATAAAATTTGGAAGTACAAATCCCAAAAATATATACCAAAATGCCCTAACCAAAATTTTCACAATTAAGCTTTTGCACTCCTAGCAAAACTTAAATTCAAAAGGTTTTAAAAATGCTAAGTTTCAAGCAAAACTCTTATCCATAACTTAAAAAATATGACAATCATGAACAATTTCTTATTATAACCAAAGCAAAGAAGTGGATAAATCAACCAAAAAATGCATTATAAGTAAAAGATCCTCATAAGAGATAAAAGAATTTATCATAAGTAATAAGATTTTCACATGAAAAATTAACCAAAGAATGCATCATAAGTGTTTAGGCTATTTACCAAAACTTGACAGGTCTCTAACATCTACACTTGAAATAAACATGCAAAATGATCAAAAGGAGTTTATTAAAGTTGTAAGGTGGTCAAAGTTAGGGTGGGAAAAATCCTAAGGGTGTTGACTAAAAAATTAATAGGATAAAAAAGAGTTGGTTAAAAACTTAGAGTAGTTGAACTCAAGAAGAGCTTATTGACTTTCCAATAACTTTTTTGTATTTTTCTTTTTCTTTTCTTTTTTCTTCTTTATGTGAAGAAAGTAAAAAAGAATGATATTGTTGTAACATTACTTTTCTTTCTTGCTTTATTTTTCCACACAAGTTGTAAAAGAAAACTCCTATATCCCGTTAAATAGGGTTATAACGTTATTTTGCACTTCACGTTTGTAATGAGCTATTAAACAAAGATTTAGATAATTAGGCTCAAAGGACTTAAAACAAGGGATAAAAAATTTAAGGTAGGCTTATTTAGCTAATAGTTAAATAAAACAAAAAAAAATAAAACTCCTTAGGCATATCAAAGTGTGCATGCAAATGGAAAGTTTTAATAAGTGCACGTCATGTTCTAGAATAACTAACAAACATGAGTGAAATCGCAAAACAAAACAAAAAAGAGAAAGACAATTAGTATTTCATTCATTATAAGACTCAAATTCTCACCAAAGACAATGATATACAACAAATCATGCACAATTCAATATCAAGTCCAACATATCACTCTAAGAATGTAAAGAAAATCATCTAAATCATGCCACAAACCTTAGTCGTAGAATAATAAAATCACTCATGATAATTGCAAACTTGAAACTCAATGAAAAAACATGCAATGCAATTTATTTGATTATTTTATGGTTAAAACAAAAAGGAAATTTATTTCAAAAATCTAAATGATACCCCCATATTTGAATCACACATTTTCCTCAATGAAAGCAATAAGCATGAAATAAGAGTATAGAAAGAAAGAAAAAAAAGAACTTCTTATTCAAACTACAGTTTGAGGAGACTTTTCTAATGGAGAGTTCTTTTATTACTTCATCTTAAAGTACAAAACTCTCTTGGAAAAGTTTGAGGCGTTTTCCATTGACTTTTAAAATTTTACCAATGAATTCACTTTTTACTTCTAATGAACCATGAGGAAAAGTGTTAGTAACAACAAAAAGGTTCATCCACTTGGATCGAACTTTTCGTGCAATAATTTTTCAAATGGGAATTTAATAATAAAGCTTTTTGTCTAATGGAAGACTCCTTAGAGAAATCTTCTTATTATGAAAGTGCTTAGTTTTATCCCTATAGACTATGGATTTCTCATGGGCTTCTAGTCTAAGCTCTTCGAATTGTTGCATATAGAGCTTTTTCTCCAAACCTACTTTCTGCTTTCTCCATTTCAAGGTTACAACTTTTGACCACCGAATAAATACACTGCTCTATTTCCATTAGGAGGTGGTGTGCCTTACCAAACATAACTCGATAGAGATACATCTCTATAAGTGTTTTGTATGTTGTTTTATAAGGCCAAAGCACTTTTTCTAATTGGTAACTGTCGCACGCTCGCGAGAAATGAACAGAGTCGCCACCAATATATTTATCCCATAAGGAAAAGGAATATCATAAAACCTAACAAAGGAAGGAACAGGTTCTTGCGACCAGAGAATCAAGGTACGGGAGTCGGTTACGCAAGGGGAAGGTATTAGCACCCCTCGCGCCCATCGTACTCGATGGTATCCACCTATGTTTGTTTCTATCTAAAGGGTGTGTACTATGTCTATGTCTAAATGCGAAATGAATGCAGAATGTAGGGAAAATAAAGAATTGTACTCGCACGGGCCCTACCCCGCTGCCTACGTATCCCTTTCAGGAATCAGAGTTACCGTAGCTCGGCTAAAGATTTTCTGTTTGTTTTTGTGTTTTTTAGTTGGGCGGAGTCAACGTTCGCACTCTTGCATAAGGGATCGACCTACGATGCGTACGAGTGGAAATGACATTGCCCTTAGGTGCCAACGAGGCAAAAGAAAAAGAAATGATTGGTTTGTGTCTTTTAGGATAGATGAGTGGTGAACAGTTCCCAATACCGGGCCACTCACCACTTTCTCTACTTTGCTTTAGTCTGAACCATTGTTAGGTGTTTTAAGTGTTTTTGGTTGTGTATTTTTTAAGGGGAATTTGTTTGCGAGTCGAATCACATAAAAATGTATAATGATCGAGAAGCAGATTAGGGAATGAATCCCACTCACTTCCATCCCATTATGTAATGTTTGAGAAACAGATTAGAGAATGAATCTCACTCATTTCTCTCCCATTAATTAATGTTTGAGAAACAGATTAGAGAATGAATCCCACTCGTTTCTCTCCCATTAAGTAGCGACCGAGAAACAGATTAGGGAATGAATCCCACTCGTTTCTATGCCACTAAGCGATTGAGAAATAGATTAGGGAATGAATCCCACTCATTTCTCTATCACTTGCTTAATGTGATTCACATCTTCCTTTTATTAATGTTTTAAAGAGTTGAAAAAGAAAAAGAATGCAATAGGGAACTAGATCTAACATTCTAATCTATGTTATTCTAATCTACAAATGGCCCTAAGGTCGAGGATAACTATCCTATCTCAATTCCTCTTAACAAAGAAGGAAGAGTCTAAGGGAACATGGCAAGCAATAGTAAGGAGTAAGCAACATCAAAGCAAGGAATGAGAGGCTAAGCATGGAAAGGGGAAAGAAGCCCCAAGTAAGTAGCAAAACAAGGGATTGAATGTCCCAAATCAAATACAAAAGCATCACGGTATCATACAAAAATATCCACAAGAAGTTACCAAAGTATCGCATGCGTCTTTACTTACCGATTAGCGGACAAACATCAATTAATCAAAACAAAAACAAGTGAATACATGAACTAGGCTTGAAGTCAGTAGAAAACTCATTCATTTAGTTCCAATATCCTATGTTAATCCATATTAGTCAATTAGCATGAAGCAATACAAAACTCTACCCAAAACTAGACAACACTAGGTTAATACTAGCTAAACGGTTTCGAATTGTGAATGAAGTTAGAAACATGCAATCTGTTGCACCCCAAAATTTGCCCTCTTTCCTGTGCTATAAGTTATAAAGGACGTTTGTTTCGTCACTAAAAAAATCAAGAAAATAATAAAGAGTTTCTTATACTTGGTGTCTGCAAGCGTTAATTCGACTGAGATTCATTGGATTTCATGTTGAGGTGTTCTTATGTGCTTCAATTCTTATTTTCCTCAAGAATTCTTCAAAGCATTATTGTTATGTCGAATTGAAGTACAGTGCATGTCATGGCGTGAAAGTTAGGCTTGTGGGTTCATTTTGTTCAAAGCGTGTTAGCTCTAGCATTTTACTTTTGGCTTGCAATATTGAGTTTGACTTAGCTTGGCCATTGAAGTTAAGGTTGAATTCGGAGAATAAGATGATCGGGATTTGAAGTTTGATTTAAGTAATTCCGTAAATTCAAATTTTGAGTTCAAGATTAATTGATTGGATCCTAGGTCTTAAGCATTTGATTTGGCAAGGATTTGACTCAAGTTGGAAGGAATATTCATTCACATGGATTTTGGAATACAAGATTCAAGGTTATACAAAGTTCATCATCAAAGTGGTTCATTACAAAACCCATCTATTACAATTCCAATACATTCATTTAAAAAAGAAACAAGTTCTGAAACAATTAGACAAAAATCTATGCTTATTCCGAGGGTATCTTCACTTTCAAGCTCCCTGCATATCATTCAAACTGAACCGACAATACAAAGCAGCAGCGCAAAAAAGAAGCTATAACGGAATCTGCAAGGGAGAGAAGAAAAGGATTGAGAAAACGATATAACAGAATTTCAGATGGAGAAAAGAAGGTAACAAAACTTTGACTCACCTGTAACAAACGGGCCCTGAACGTTTCACCATCTTGAATTCTCATCATCACCTTCATCTTCTTCCCAATCATCTTCAATCTCTTCACGATCTCAAATTCTTCATCCAACAAACACCTAACGGAAAATATCTCTCTCTCTTGATCCTTCATCGATTCTGCAAAATCATCGTCACGGTATCTTCGCTCCGTGAAACCGCTTCGCTCAATCTTGCGCAGCATCATCATCACGCTGTTCATCACCGTAATCATCTTCATCGCAAATCTTCATCAATCACAGAGTCACAATCTCCTTACTTTCAATCTCTGCAAACAACATCAACAGCATCACGAATTGCACAATATCGCAACACGCGAGAGAAGAAGAATGAGAGAGAGGAAATCGGAGAAATGAGATCGAAAGTGAGGAGATACCGGATCCGTTCTTCGATTGAGATGATTGGTTGACTCCGAGAGTGAATCAGAGAGATGAGTTTGGAGAGATGCGAAAGATCAAGAGCGAGATCGAGAGAGAACTGGAGAGGTTAGAACGAGTGAGAGCATCGGAGCGATTCCAGCAGAATTAGTGTGACTGAGTAATAGAAGAAGAGGACGAGTCAGACGGAGTGTGGTTGAGATGACATCAATTAAGTTCCCTGAGTCGCCGCTGCTATGAGGCACTCACCGGTGCGGCAGCGTTATCCGTGAGACAATGAGCAGAGAGAGATCGAGGACCACGTGAGAACACCGAGATGATGAATCGGAGAAGGCGGATGGAGATTAACAAGGC
Source organism: Vicia villosa (assembly GCF_029867415.1). Classification (NCBI taxonomy): domain Eukaryota; kingdom Viridiplantae; phylum Streptophyta; class Magnoliopsida; order Fabales; family Fabaceae; genus Vicia; species Vicia villosa. Next base: position 16,780,586 of record NC_081180.1, on the reverse strand, counting down.
GGAATCGGGGACGGAGAAACGGAGATATTCTCGTCGGAGATGATTTTCCGGCCGCCGTCTGCGTGTGCATATGAGAGAGGTGAACGTGAAGTTCATGAGTCACATTTGAGTAAACCCTAATCCCTTGCTGTTCATTTTAATTAACGTCAAAATTTGATTGTGTTTAATCAGCATTAAGTGGAATTAAATGTGCAGAATTGATTGGTGATTAGGAGAATACTGAATCCATAATCTAGAAGTAAATTTGAATAGGATCATATCCCTTGGGCCTTGTCACTGAATTGCTATTTCCATTCCCCTTTAAGCCCGATGCACCATTTTTTTTTGAGTTGATAACAATGAAAACTGAGTACAAAAACAGCTTTGGGCCAAATCGCTGACCACACCTCCCTCTTGAGCCCAGTGCGCCATTTTGCTTTGGTTAGGCAGAAGCTAAGAACAAGAATAAATCTGTCTGGGCCCATTTCCTAAGCTCTGCGCCCAGAATTGTTCCCGGCACCACTATTTTTCAACTTCAAACCCCCTGTGTACACTATTTCACATGTTAGATTTAGTCTTTTTACTAATATGTTTTGTATTTTTTTTAGCATAATGAAAGACATAAAAATCATTGTAGTTTGGTTGAATTTTTGCGTGATAAAAAAATTAATCAAAAATATGTAATGTTTCTTTGTTAGAATTTAGATGTTTACTTACATGGTTTTGTTCTAATTTTTAGATAAAATGTCACAAAAAACAATTTAATCTTGTTAGGCTTTTGTTTAGGATTTACTTAGAATTTATTTTCTCTTATTTTCTATGGCGGGTGCATGCCTCCTTGTTATTACTGATTTGGTTGTTGAGATGTGCGAGGTACTTTGAGAGTGCGATTCGACTTGCTTCGTGTTCCACTTTATTTGTGGGGCACGAACCTATTCCCGATGCGATTCACCTGATCTCTCATTCATTGAGATGTATATTCCTGTATTGTCTGGATTGTATTTCTTGCAGGTTGCTTGTGTGGTTGTGTTTGATACGCACCACATAGCGGTGGTGATTTATTTTCACACCGCATCGCTTTGATGCTTATGCTGGACTCCTGGCTTTGATGGATGTTAGATTACGTGAAGTTTCTTCTCTGCTTACGCTTGCTAGCTCATTGCGGATTTGCTATCCGCTCGGTATTGTCTCCTGGTCCCTTTTACCGCTTTCTCGCATCATCCTTTGACATGAGAAGTAGGACCTAGACATGCATCTGGCCAAGCCCTCGAAAGAGGCTCTGTTTTTGTTGGTGTGTTTATATTTGTGCTTCGCGGCAGGGAGTCACGGTGTAATAAGTCCTATATGGCACTCCGTTAAGTCCTCATGGAAGGAATGCGGTCAAGGGTTCGTAATCAACCCCCGCCTAGTCTCATCGAGTCCGTTTGGTCCGCCCTCTTGTCTATGGCCCGATCATTTTCGCGAGGTCTAATGCTTGGTTAACTTGGGTTGAGTTGCTCCCCTTGGCTATGGCGGGACCGCTTTTCTACCACTCGGTCAGTACCGTTGGTTTGTTTGATTTACGAGCGGATGCTCGTTTGTGTGCTCATTGTTTGCTTCCCTTTTCCCTCGTAGGTTGATTAGTTTAGTTTAGACTGATACCCTTTGTATGATAACATTAGGTAGCAAGCTTTCCCCCTTAGCTTAGGTCTTCCTCATGCATTCTTTAAAACACAAACCACACTCTTTGATTTTCTTTTCTTAAGAGCTTGTTATTTCCGCTCCATTCCCAAGCATAAGTCTCCAAAGGTCGAGCAGCGGAGTGTGAATGTAACTCGTTCACCTAAAAAACACAAAACAAACAGAAACTAGTTAGCCGAGCTACGGTAGCTCTGATTCTGCAAAACAGATACGTAGGCAGCGGGGTAGGGCCCGTGCGAGCATAACCCTTTATTTTCCCTACATTCCGCATTCATTTTAGTCCAGATTAGCATAGATTTGTTACACACCCATAGATTTAGACACTAGCGTGGATACCATCGAGTACGATGGGCGCGAGGGGTGCTAATACCTTCCCCTCGCGTAACCGACTCCCTTACCCTCTTCTCTAGTCGTGAGACCGTTGTTTTGTTTTGTGGTTTGCTGGCATTCCCTTCCTTTTCAGGATAAATATGTTAGTGGCGACTCTGTTAATTTTCGCGGTAGCGACAGCTGGCGACTCTGCTGGGGACGTCTCGACCTGTTGCTGGTCTGGACTCAGCGAGTCGATCCTAGCGCTTGTGTGTTTATCTTTGGGTGTTTTATTGCTTTGCATATTTACCTGTTTGCATTGCATTCTATGTGCGCTTTTACTTTTCTACATCATATTCTGGACTGGCTGGATCTCTGTCTGTTGGGTGGGTGTTTCAAGAGGTAAAATGCCCAATACCCAGGCTATGTGTGAACCATAGGAACCCTAGGATAGAGTGGAAGCATGGTTTGTCTCGAGGTGTACGTCTCGGGATGGATTATGTGACCACGAGCAGAGTAGTGGTTTCAAACGGAGGTATTATCGTCACCCGCTTACGCGCTGTGATGATGCTTACCTTCGGGCGGACCGTATACTGCGTTTCATGACCTTACCTTGGCCTAGATTTTACCCGTGAGTGGGGCGGGAATCAATGATCATTTAACAGGTACATTGTTGGTGACCGCTGTTCTCGTTCGTGGGTTACCGCTGTTCTTGTTCGTGGGTTACCGCTGTTTTTGTTCGAGTGTACTATTGGTTCCTGTTCGTGGGGTACTATGGTTCTTGTTCGAGTGGTAATCTATGTTCTATTCCAGTGTGTTGGTGACTATATGTTCTGGTTCCGATGGTAACTTGCTCCGTTGGTGACTTGTGGTTTGTGTGGTGGTCCGAAACCATGCCGAACCTTTGAACTTGTGCCGTGTGATCTCTCGGCATCCCAGATATATCCAGTATTGTGGTTCTCACCACTTTGCATCACTGCATATTTACTTTCCAAAAAATGATGTACAAAAATAACTAGCATACTAGCATACGTGTTCCTTCCATTTCTAAGGAATCATATCTTTAAGCCTCGCGTCGAGCTTTTCCATCTCTTGCTTGCTAAAAAAATCAAAACACGAGGATTCCTTGGAAATTGAATGAACATGGCATTGCACGCATATCATGCATCTCATACATTCCATGCATAACAGCTGTACATGATCGAGGATCTCTTATTCAAATTTGATACTCTCACCAGACTCAGAGACTTGACTTGTTCTTATTGTGTACTCAAAGATCAGTCATGAAACAACTTTGTGGGGTGATCAAGAGAAAAGCTCAGTTGAGGTTCTTTTTAAGGACGTATCTTATGCTCAGTTGCTTCCATGCTTGCTTTATTTGCAACTGGTTAAGCTCCATACTGTGTGGGTGTCCACAAATTCTATGCTTGATGACGATGACACTAGGTGTGAGTTGTATTCTGCGGCACCTGGTTATGATGTTAGGATCTGCAAGTCTTTGAAGTTGCTTGGGGCTCCCGCACGAGGGATAAGCAAGACATTGTCTATCTTAAGCATTGCACCATTTGCATTGTTCGAATCCCTAAAGCACTGTCAAATTGCATGTGACTTCGCCAGAATCTTCTTCCAGACAGTAATCAAAAGTGTTATGCATGGACACATCTCTCATTCTTAAGGTTCTGTTTCATATCCAGAGTCACCTCCTCCTCATGGAGTTTCCTTTTCAATGGCCTTTGCTTGTCAACAGAGACAGAAAGAATGTAAGAAGCAGGTTGATGTAATCCCAATGCCTGGTGTTCAGTTGTTTTTCTGTTTGATGGAATTTCAATCGATTAAGATTCGTGCTTTGGGTGTTTCTCACCACCAATAGCTCTCCTGATTCCGATGACAATAGTCGGTGTGTTCCATGCTGGGGCACTTGATCATAATGTCAAGCTTTACAAGGTGTTGAGGTACAAAAAGTCCAGGACTTGCTCGATCCAGAGATGTTTGAGTTTATTCATAATGGTTTCTACTGGTCATCCCATTTCATCTGCTGCAAGTATAATGTTTGTTCTTCCTCGAGGAAGTAACTCGTGAGAATCACTTGTGATTGGTACTTCCAGAGGCTTCCTTCCCAACAACTCATGTGTGTTCCAAGTAACGACTTTGATGACCAAGCGTCAGAGGTTATTGTTGTTCGCTGATAGTAATACAAGTTTCCTCCATTCATGATGGTGTTTTCTGTTTCAACAACTATATTTAGGGCTCCCGACCGAGGGTTAAGAAAGACTCCGTGTTCTTGAGTTCGCATCATTGGCAGCTCAAATCCCTAAAGCATTCATAAAATCCAGTCGCTGTTTTTTGGGGCTCCCGACCGAGGGATAAGCAAGACGCTTTGTATCTTGAGTTTGTGCACCACTGGCACATCTCAAATCCCTAAAAGTTGGACACTTGCAACTTCTGTATGACTTTGCCAAAATCTTCTCCCAGGAAGTAATCTGAAAGGTTCTGCAGGAACATATGCTGTCGCTTGATGCTTTCCACTCTGGGGGCACTTGGTTACGTGATTGAAGGTTGTCAGTCATTCAGAGACAAAGTTCAAGACCTGATTGATTCAGAGACTATCACATTCACACTTGAGAGCCAGAATTGAAGTTCTCCTTTGACGCAACGGATCTTCGGAAGTAATAAGTCCATACGGAGAGGATTTCCTCAACGTTGGCATTTCTTAGTTCATCATGCATGTTCATGTTTAAGCTTTCTTGTTTTGTTCAATGTTGTTTGCATGTAAAACTTGTTTGTTTTTGAACTATAATCATAATGCATTGGATATGTTTGTCTTGAAAAAATCCATTCGCTTTTGCTCTTATATGTTTTTTTTATGCTTTTTGTGATATCTAACTCTTGTTAATAAAGCATGATAACTCCGTAGGGGGAATGATGAACATAATACCAAGAACCTCAAATGGTATGCTTTTGAGTAGAACCCTGTTGATGATGTACAGGCATTGCTTCAAATTCCCAAACACTGGAGATATAAGGGAGATAGACCTTCGTTAACCCTTCTGAGCCTTCGAAGTAGGAGTTTCTTTTCTATACGAAAAAACCCTTATTTTAACCCAGGGGCAGGGTAGTATTCAGTTAACCTGATCGAGAATTCAAAATTCATCAGGAGCACACATCTAAGGATACAACAATGGCTATCCTTCAAAAGATTGAGGAAATTCAAATCCACAACGATTATCCCTCACCTCAGGAGGTCGAGACATCAAATTTATCCCTCACATCAGGAGGTCGAGACTAACATCAAAGCCGTTGTGGTTTATCCCTCATATCATGAGGTCAAGAGAGATACCAATACCATAATGGTAATTCTTCATCAATCAAGAACTCAGGCAGTCACAAGTACTTCAGACAAATCAGAGACAATGCGAGATCACACGATTTGTTCAAAAAAAAATGAAAAAAGAAAGAAAGCCCGCTAAGTCAACAACTTGAAAACATTTGACTTAGGCAAAAATTAGGGCATCCCGCTGGACATCCAACTCGAAATTCAAAAGAATTTGTCCAGGCAAAAGTTAGGGAAACAAAAAAAAGAAAAGCAAAGTGAAAGAAAAACAAGTATTACAAAATAAGAATCCTTAACAAAGAACAAAGTCGTGTGATCAGACACCGAAAATGAAAGGTAAAGTGACTTCCATGTTCGAACGCCTCATCAATTCCTCAACCATCTCAAGTTCCTTTTGAAAGATGAATGCTCGTGTCAAGTTAACTGAACTTAGGACTGGAGAACATCACGAAGGGGGTGGGCACCAAATAATTTGAGCCTAAAAATCTTTTTTTTTTCTTAAACCGTGAACCTGGCCACGTTACAACCCTTGAAAGTCCTAATTGAAGCAGGGTTAATTCGAAAGCAAGCTATACATGAGAATACGGTAAGCTGACTCCTAGGAGATCCGCTAAACGCTTGAGTTGGTATCACACCATCTTTTCTCTCTTTCATAAAAAAAAAACTCGATGTTACGACATCCTTTCAATAAGTTTCTTTAAACTTCAAGACAAACATACTCTTTGCATTAGAGTTATATTTCTCATAATAAACATTCTTTGCATATGAACAAGTGCTTAACATCAAGAAAGTTTCCATCATGAACTTCAGATGAAATGTTCTATCCCTCCCGAAGGGCAAGTTGTCTTCCGAACTCCGTTGAGCAGAGGCAGCAATATTTCAAAGTCTGATCACCCTCAGGGGCACAAAATTGTTTGAATACTTTGTCGAGAAAATTTCCAGACAATCTGAGGCAATCAAGTCAAGATTCAAAACGAATCTCTCAAAGTGTTGAGTAATCCCGGGCATTCACTCAAGCATAGTCGAACCTACCTACAATACAAGTCAGGCAGGGGCACAATTTCAAAGTTCATCATACTGGGGCAAGTTGGCTATGATAGCATGAATATCAAGAAGTCCTTACGAGACGAATCTCTTCAAAGTCCTTACAGACTGGGGCAAGCACTATGCATTGACATTCTTTCCTCATCAGGAGATGTTCAGTTTAAAGTTCAGGTGTGAGCTAAACAACTTATGAACTTGAGAACCATCAGGGTCGTCATCCTCAATGGTCTGAAGCTGAAAGTCCAATCTTTAGTGGCATCTCTTTGCATTTCAGTGCGATTTTCAAAACCCTTCCAGAGGTTGCAACCGTTGGTTATCGGTATCCCTCAACCAGAGTCCTGTTATATGGACATCGAAGTCCTTTGCTTTCCGACCCTCGTGTCGTGAGTTTATTTCCTTTCCGACCCTCGTGTCGTGAGTTTATCTCCTTTCCGACCCTCGTGTCGTGAGTTTATCTCCTTTCCGACCCTCGTGTCGTGAGTTTACTTCTTTTCCGACCCTCGAGTCGTGAGTTTATCTCCTTTCCGACCCTCGTGTCGTGAGTTTATCTCCTTTCCGACCCTCGTGTCGTGAGTTTATCTCCTTTCCGACCCTCGTGTCGTGAGTTTATGTCCTTTCCGACCCTCGTGTCGTGAGTTTATCTCCTTTCCGACCCTCGAGTCGTGAGTTTATTTCCTTTCCGACCCTCGTGTCGTGAGTTTATCTCCTTTCCGACCCTCGTGTCGTGAGTTTACCTCCTTTCCGACCCTCGAGTCGTGAGTTTATTTCCTTTCCGACCCTCGTGTCGTGAGTTTATCTCCTTTCCGACCCTCGTGTCGTGAGTTTATCTCCTTTCCGACCCTCGTGTCGTGAGTTTATCTCCTTTTCGACCCTCGCGTCGTGAGTTTACCTCCTTTCCGACCCTCGCGTCGTGAGTTTACTTCTTTTCCGACCCTCGAGTCGTGAGTTTATCTCCTTTCCGACCCTCGAGTCGTGAGTTTATCTCCTTTCCGACCCTCGTGTCGTGAGTTTATCTCATTTCTGACCCTCGTGTCGTGAGTTTCCGACCCTCGTGTCATGGATTTCAAATAGTTGCAGATAGTTGTCATATATACTCCATTGTGTCTGTAAGCCCATTACTTGATTGGCATCTTTACAATCAATACGAATATGCAGAACACTATGAAAGCCAATGCCTGTTTGGTCCCTTTGAAGTCAACACTTTCTTGACCCATTAATCCCACTTCTTGGTGGCGTTCCCTTGAAGAACTAATGCCTGTTTGATGCTCCGGCCGATACTTGTTTGGTATTCTAATCATTGCTTACCTATCAGCTCATTGAACCCATTGCCTGTATGGAAAGTTTTAAAGCCAAAGTTGTCGAATTGACAATCTGTTTGCTCTTGCATTTGCCCATTGTGGGTGAGCATCACTATCCTCTGTCATGTGAGGAAGTCCCGTAAAGATGCCATGCTATATCCTGGGGCATTATCAGCTGTTTACCTCGCATGTACATCCTTTCGAGTGCACCATGTCAGCGCATTGGCGGATCTAGCCAAGTGAGAGATTCTCATTCCCCAGCTGAGTACATTCAGACGAGGTTTTCTTTGTTCCAAAATTCTCATCTCCTCAGCAAAGCACATCTCAATGTAAGTTCTGTGCTTCAGAAGCCTCGTTCCTCGGTGGAATGTCTTCTCCCTAGTTGAATCGTGATTGAATGGTATCTGATTCCCCAGTAAGCCCTTAATGAGGTTCCTTACCCGAATTCCTCATTTCCCCAGTAGAGTGTTTCTCTCCCCAACAAATTGACCTGTTTCCCCAAGAGAGACATCATATTCCCCAGTGGAGGCGTCTTTGTAAAAGGTTCTTGTGTCGAGTTCCTTATCCCCAGCGGATCTCTCATCTCAGTACATCTCTATGCAGAATTATTCATCTTCCCCACTGAGTCTCTCCTCAGCAGAGATTCAATGCATCCTCGGCAGAATCTGTGTCCTTCAAGGATTTCCCCGGCAGAATGCGTTCTACACCAGCAAGTGGTCACTCCCCATCAGAGTTGTCTCCATGACTTGCATTTATCTCCACATCCCCAGAGTGTCGAGAGTTTGCTTCTCCTATGAAGTTGCAAGGGTATTCCCTAAGTGGTCAATTGTGATGTTCATACTCCCCAAGCAGGATTTATTCCCCAAACAGAGCTCGCGTCTAGATTTGATCGTCTCCAGCAGATTTCTGATCCATCTTTGCCAGCTCGCAATAGTGACTTCAGGTCACTCATCTTGTCCTCCACGCAGAGTTCTATACTCTCTTCAGGACTTCTTCAGCAATTCAGTGCTCCTCCGTTGTCTCCCTAAGCAACGTTCGAATCATGCATCATTCGCATTGCATTCTCTAAGTGTGTAGCGTCTTCCTCCTCGGAAACGTTATTCCATACACATTCATACATGCATCATGCATTAATCATATCATATTTGTTTCTTTCTGCAGGAAAGTTATCAAAATACAAATGCCTCTCAAAGAGCAACTCGCCTAATCATTACAGACGCTTATCCTGATATCTAAATCAGAAGAAGTTTGTCTCCCTCTCCCTGACATTGTCAGACCAGATGAAAGTCATTCTTATTCCCGATGTCCCCAGATCGGTTGAAGGTATCTGTTCCTATCCTAATATCCAGATTAGTTGAAGGAATCGCCTCCGGATCTCCCGAGATCTTCCGAAGGAGCTAGCCCACTGATGCTTCAGATCAGTCGGAGATATCTCCTGATGATTTATTTCATCAGAAGAGGACTGTCTATTATTCCTGATATCGCCAGGTCAGTTGAAGACACTCCTATTCCCGATGTCCCCAGATCGGTTGAGGATATTTGTTCTTATCCTGAAATTCAGTTCAGTTGAAAGAACCGCCTCCGGATCTCTAAGATCTTCCGAAGGAGCAAGCCCTCTGATGCCCCAGATCAGTCGGAAAATATCCATTCCCTGACGATTTAGTTCGTTCAGAAGAAGATATGTCTGCTCAGTCCTGATGTCCCCAGATCAGTTGAAGACAATCTTGATTCCCGATGTCCCCAGATCGGTTGAGGAGGTCCATTTTCTTCCTGATGCCCCCAGATCAGTAGAAGGCACAATCCTGATGTTTCCGATCAGTTGAGGACTTCCACCCACCTGACGATTTATTTTCGTCGGAAGAAGACTTGCTTGCTCAGTCCTGATGTCCCCAGATCAGTTGAAAGCATTCTTTAAAATTTCCCGATGCCCCCAGATCGGTTGAGGATATCCATTTTCTTCCTGATGTCCCCAGATCAGTAGAAGGCACAATCCTGATGTTTCCGATCAGTTGAGGATATCCACCCACCTGACGATTTATTTTCGTTCAGAAGAAGACATGTCTGCTCAGTCCTGATGTCCACAGATCAGTTGAAGACATTCTTATTTCCGATATTCAGATCGGCCAAAGACGTCAATTTCGCTTTGATACACAGATCAACCGAAGATGTCGACCTTCTCTTGGTGCCCAGATCAATTGAAGTTTTTCCCTCAGCAATGGGGTTGCCCGTTCCTTCTTATCACAAGTTGGAGCTTATTTACTTATCCAGATCAATTGCCCGTTCCTTCAAATACAAAAGCATCACGGTATCATACAAAAATATCCACAAGAATTTACCAAAGTATCGCATGCGTCTTTACTTACCGATTAGCGGACAAACATCAATTAATCAAAACAAAAACAAGTGAATACATGAACTAGGCTTGAAGTCAGTAGAAAACTCATTCATTTAGTTCCAATATCCTATGTTAATCCATATTAGTCAATTAGCATGAAGCAATACAAAACTCTACCCAAAACTAGACAACACTAGGTTAATACTAGCTAAACGGTTTCGAATTGTGAATGAAGTTAGAAACATGCAATCTGTTGCACCCCAAAATTTGCCCTCTTTCCTGTGCTATAAGTTATAAAGGACGTTTGTTTCGTCACTAAAAAAATCAAGAAAATAATAAAGAGTTTCTTATACTTGGTGTCTGCAAGCGTTAATTCGACTGAGATTCATTGGATTTCATGTTGAGGTGTTCTTATGTGCTTCAATTCTTATTTTCCTCAAGAATTCTTCAAAGCATTATTGTTATGTCGAATTGAAGTACAGTGCATGTCATGGCGTGAAAGTTAGGCTTGTGGGTTCATTTTGTTCAAAGCGTGTTAGCTCTAGCATTTTACTTTTGGCTTGCAATATTGAGTTTGACTTAGCTTGGCCATTGAAGTTAAGGTTGAATTCGGAGAATAAGATGATCGGGATTTGAAGTTTGATTTAAGTAATTCCGTAAATTCAAATTTTGAGTTCAAGATTAATTGATTGGATCCTAGGTCTTAAGCATTTGATTTGGCAAGGATTTGACTCAAGTTGGAAGGAATATTCATTCACATGGATTTTGGAATACAAGATTCAAGGTTATACAAAGTTCATCATCAAAGTGGTTCATTACAAAACCCATCTATTACAATTCCAATACATTCATTTAAAAAAGAAACAAGTTCTGAAACAATTAGACAAAAATCTATGCTTATTCCGAGGGTATCTTCACTTTCAAGCTCCCTGCATATCATTCAAACTGAACCGACAATACAAAGCAGCAGCGCAAAAAAGAAGCTATAACGGAATCTGCAAGGGAGAGAAGAAAAGGATTGAGAAAACGATATAACAGAATTTCAGATGGAGAAAAGAAGGTAACAAAACTTTGACTCACCTGTAACAAACGGGCCCTGAACGTTTCACCATCTTGAATTCTCATCATCACCTTCATCTTCTTCCCAATCATCTTCAATCTCTTCACGATCTCAAATTCTTCATCCAACAAACACCTAACGGAAAATATCTCTCTCTCTTGATCCTTCATCGATTCTGCAAAATCATCGTCACGGTATCTTCACTCCGTGAAACCGCTTCGCTCAATCTTGCGCAGCATCATCATCACGCTGTTCATCACCGTAATCATCTTCATCGCAAATCTTCATCAATCACAGAGTCACAATCTCCTTACTTTCAATCTCTGCAAACAACATCAACAGCATCACGAATTGCACAATATCGCAACACGCGAGAGAAGAAGAATGAGAGAGAGGAAATCGGAGAAATGAGATCGAAAGTGAGGAGATACCGGATCCGTTCTTCGATTGAGATGATTGGTTGACTCCGAGAGTGAATCAGAGAGATGAGTTTGGAGAGATGCGAAAGATCAAGAGCGAGATCGAGAGAGAACTGGAGAGGTTAGAACGAGTGAGAGCATCGGAGCGATTCCAGCAGAATTAGTGTGATTGAGTAATAGAAGAAGAGGACGAGTCAGACGGAGTGTGGTTGAGATGACATCAATTAAGTTCCCTGAGTCGCCGCTGCTATGAGGCACTCACCGGTGCGGAAGCGTTATCCGTGAGACAATGAGCAGAGAGAGATCGAGGACCACGTGAGAACACCGAGATGATGAATCGGAGAAGGCGGATGGAGATTAACAAGGCGGAATCGGGGACGGAGAAACGGAGATATTCTCGTCGGAGATGATTTTCCGGCCGCCGTCTGCGTGTGCATATGAGAGAGGTGAACGTGAAGTTCATGAGTCACATTTGAGTAAACCCTAATCCCTTGCTGTTCATTTTAATTAACGTCAAAATTTGATTGTGTTTAATCAGCATTAAGTGGAATTAAATGTGCAGAATTGATTGGTGATTAGGAGAATACTGAATCCATAATCTAGAAGTAAATTTGAATAGGATCATATCCCTTGGGCCTTGTCACTGAATTGCTATTTCCATTCCCCTTTAAGCCCGATGCACCATTTTTTTTTGAGTTGATAACAATGAAAACTGAGTACAAAAACAGCTTTGGGCCAAATCGCTGACCACACCTCCCTCTTGAGCCCAGTGCGCCATTTTGCTTTGGTTAGGCAGAAGCTATGAACAAGAATAAATCTGTCTGGGCCCATTTCCTAAGCTCTGCGCCCAGAATTGTTCCCGGCACCACTATTTTTCAACTTCAAACCCCCTGTGTACACTATTTCACATGTTAGATTTAGTCTTTTTACTAATATGTTTTGTATTTTTTTTAGCATAATGAAAGACATAAAAATCATTGTAGTTTGGTTGAATTTTTGCGTGATAAAAAAATTAATCAAAAATATGTAATGTTTCTTTGTTAGAATTTAGATGTTTACTTACATGGTTTTGTTCTAATTTTTAGATAAAATGTCACAAAAAACAATTTAATCTTGTTAGGCTTTTGTTTAGGATTTACTTAGAATTTATTTTCTCTTATTTTCTATGGCGGGTGCATGCCTCCTTGTTATTACTGATTTGGTTGTTGAGATGTGCGAGGTACTTTGAGAGTGCGATTCGACTTGCTTCGTGTTCCACTTTATTTGTGGGGCACGAACCTATTCCCGATGCGATTCACCTGATCTCTCATTCATTGAGATGTATATTCCTGTATTGTCTGGATTGTATTTCTTGCAGGTTGCTTGTGTGGTTGTGTTTGATACGCACCACATAGCGGTGGTGATTTATTTTCACACCGCATCGCTTTGATGCTTATGCTGGACTCCTGGCTTTGATGGATGTTAGATTACGTGAAGTTTCTTCTCTGCTTACGCTTGCTAGCTCATTGCGGATTTGCTATCCGCTCGGTATTGTCTCCTGGTCCCTTTTACCGCTTTCTCGCATCATCCTTTGACATGAGAAGTAGGACCTAGACATGAATCTGGCCAAGCCCTCGAAAGAGGCTCTATTTTTGTTGGTGTGTTTATATTTGTGCTTCGCGGCAGGGAGTCACGGTGTAATAAGTCCTATATGGCACTCCGTTAAGTCCTCATGGAAGGCATGCGGTCAAGGGTTCGTAATCAACCCCCGCCTAGTCTCATCGAGTCCGTTTGGTATGCGCACGCTACGCGTTGCTCGCTTCCGAACTTGCACAAGATCTTGTTATCGAGTATGTCAGGAAAAGGGTTCATGTAGCCGGACCCCCGCCTTTCCTATAGCTCGCGTTGCTCGACGTTGATGCTCGGTGTACGCACGCACCGTTTTCCTTTACGATCCGTGACGGCTTGGTTGCTGAGAGGGGTCCGCCCTCTTGTCTATGGCCCAATCATTTTCGCGAGGTCTAATGCTTGGTTGACTTGGGTTGAGTTGCTCCCCTTGGCTATGGCGGGACCGCTTTTCTACCACTCGGTCAGTACCGTTGGTTTGTTTGCTTTACGAGCGGATGCTCGTTTGTGTGCTCATTGTTTGCTTCCCTTTTCCCTCGTAGGTTGATTAGTTTAGTTTAGACTGATACCCTTTGTATGATAACATTAGGTAGCAAGCTTTCCCCCTTAGCTTAGGTCTTCCTCATGCATTCTTTAAAACACAAACCACACTCTTTGATTTTCTTTTCTTAAGAGCTTGTTATTTCCGCTCCATTCCCAAGCATAAGTCTCCAAAGGTCGAGCAGCGGAGTGTGAATGTAACTCGTTCACCTAAAAAACACAAAACAAACAGAAACTAGTTAGCCGAGCTACGGTAGCTCTGATTCTGCAAAACAGATACGTAGGCAGCGGGGTATGGCCCGTGCGAGCATAACCCTTTATTTTCCCTACATTCCGCATTCATTTTAGTCCAGATTAGCATAGATTTGTTACACACCCATAGATTTAGACACTAGCGTGGATACCATCGAGTACGATGGGCGCGAGGGGTGCTAATACCTTCCCCTCGCGTAACCGACTCCCTTACCCTCTTCTCTGGTCGTGAGACCGTTGTTTTGTTTTGTGGTTTGCTGGCATTCCCTTCCTTTTCAGGATAAATATGTTAGTGGCGACTCTGTTAATTTTCGCGGTAGCGACACAATCAAATGGTACAAGTCAGTAGAAAATAGCCTTTACTAGATGCCTAAACAATCACAAAATCATGCCAAGGGGTTTCACACAAAATTACGGGTCATTTGTACAAGTTACGGTGCGATCGTCAATCAAAAACAAGTTATTTACATGTGAGAAAGAAAAATCGAGTAAAATAGGAAAACATGATCTAAAATTTTCAATTCCAGGTTTTAGGACCTCTAGACATTCCTAATTATATGTACAAAAAGTAACCAACATCATTGCATGAATGCAAATCGAATTATAGATCAAATTCACATGGTTAACCACTTAGAAGAACACATCAATCGGGTAAAAGAAACCTAATGAAAATCTAATCAAGACATGGAATTGCACTTTTATTTTTTATACACATGAAGATATAGGAACCTTCTGATATCACACAAAAAATGGGAATTCAATTCTACTTCTAAGGCACTCAACCAAATTATTTTGTAAAACACACTAAACATGCGAAAATATGAACATATCTAAGAAAAAGATTTTATAAAAATAGGAAAACAACTCTAAAAATCCTTAAAAAATTACAATTATGTACACACAATATTCTACTTAAAACCTATTTTTATTTATTTTTTATTTGAGTGAAAACAGATTTATGAGTCAAAAATTAGAGGTGGAACAAAATTAAAACAAAAACTTAAATCTGCCTAGCAAGAGGGGTGCGTTAGTAAAAGTAATGAACTGCAATCTCTCTTATTAGCGCTTGGGCCTACTGCAGAGGGTGTAGAAATTAAAGATGGCGCTAAGGCCCAGCAATCATTTACATGGCCCAACCAGAATCACACATTGTTGCACTTTATCATTCCACTTCGTTTTATTTTCCTTTTATTAATCAGCATGCATATTATTATTGTGGTTTACATAAAATGTGACATAGATAGAACATATATCAATTGGTTCATTTGCTCTTTAGTCAGATAAGACAAAAAGAAAAGCTCGGGCCAATCATAACCACACATCTCACACACTAATCATTTGAGTAAAACAAAACAAGCAAGAAAATGGGAAAAGGAGCCAATGGTACATTGCCACGTCAGGAATGGGGGAAACTCATTAAACAACATGCAGACGCCGGAGAGAAGCTCCGGTCGCCTTCTCCGGTTGCACCACCACCGGTGCCGGACCAAAGTACCCAGAAAAACGGAACTCTAACACCACTTCGCTCATAATTTCGTGCTGAATCCAGATCTAACGTTCATTTCCTCTAATTCTCATTCTAGTAACCTAACCGAATCAATCCATGAACCCTAACTTCAAGAAAACTCCATGAAAACGCAAGAATCACACAGTACTAATCTTTACGCTATTCACACAACTTACATACTCAAGAAGCTATTAATCCATGTAAGATACGACGTTCAGAGATTTGCAAACAAAATGCATCTAGCAAGCACTATACGGACCTAGCATGGAAGCTGAGAGTTTAGAGAGATTCAG
The DNA here is from genome assembly GCF_029867415.1 of Vicia villosa. Classification (NCBI taxonomy): domain Eukaryota; kingdom Viridiplantae; phylum Streptophyta; class Magnoliopsida; order Fabales; family Fabaceae; genus Vicia; species Vicia villosa. Next base: position 16,764,934 of record NC_081180.1, on the reverse strand, counting down.
GAGCCACACCTGATCGAATTTAACGTTTCCAGAAAGCTCTCCTATGCTCCGTTGTTCTTGATATGAATAGCGATGATTCCAGTCGATGCGAACCGTTTCATTTTGCTCTCTTTGATTGTGGTTATGGCTGAGTGCTACTGATGATGATTACGAAACTTGGAGGGGAAGATGAAGAGCGAATGAGAAGTAGCTGCAGTGAGAGTTCAAGGTTCCCTTGCTGAAGGTGGAAAACGAATTATGATGATGGAGGTTAACGGTTGGTTAGAGTTTCGGCTACGGAGTTTGAATTTGGAGAGTGAAGGTGGATGGTGGTGGATTGAAGATGAGAGTGAAGGCGGTTGTTACGGTGGTTATGGTGGTTGCCGGAGTTTGTTATAGGGTAGTGAGGGTGTTGAGAGAGAGAGAGACGAGGGAGAGCATAAGGGAGTGAAAGTGTGAATCTGGAAAGAATGAGTGTGTGTGTTAATTTGTGAAGAGGTTTTTATTTATATAGTGAGTGTACTTAGTAGGTTATGGTGAGGATGAGTGTAGTGTAATAATGTCTTCTCCATACTTAGTGAACAAGTATGAGCAATTATGGCATGGTCTTCATGGGCCTTTTTACGTGTACAGTGGTATGCCTGGTGTTTAGAGAAATGAAAGTGCTGCAAGACATCTCACATGTTGTTCATTAAAACTTCATGGCACTAAATTTGTGAATCAATAACTCTGGATGCAAACCCCCAAACGATTCAGTCTTGGTATCAGTTTGAAGAGGGCATAGCATAGAGGAAGATCCATGTTGGGGTTGTCTTGAGATGAGCCATGTATATCACTTAAAATTGGGCCTGAAGATTGAGTACACAACTGCCTAAGAGCTGCGCGCGGTGACCTGGCTTGGCTTCACATTTGTGGCAGATACGCAACTTGGCCAGGAGGTGACTTTGAGTCTTTGTAGTTTGCTCGTCACACGTTCAAAGTCAATGATCTTGAGTCCATTAGATAGAGGGCATAGCAAGGAGTACTTTGACACCAATATTGTTCAAACTAGAGGCCCATATAGGGAGAAAATTGAACTTGGATTCAGCTCACCATGTGTTTGATCAAATGACGCGCGTGACTTGGAGCCCTGGCCTGGCTGGACGCGTGATGTGAGCTTTGCGAGGGCCTGACTTTGAAGACTTGTAATTGATTCAGTATTCAACCAATTGACTCAATTCTTGTTTTATTACATAGAGGACATGGCAAAGAATGGAAGCTTACCAAGTTTGCATTTGTAGAGTTCCTGAATTGCCCTAGAATCGACTTCAAAGTTGGCACGCCACGTGCTTGATGAAATGTGTCACGTGTGACCAGAATTGTGCCCAGCTTCATGACTTGCATAAATGGATTTCTTCAATCTTTGAACTCTTATATCTCTCAAACCACGCTTCAAATGAAAATGTTCCAAACTATAAAGTTGTAGAGAGCTATGATTAAAGCATTTTTCATGTTGTGACTTTTCTGAGAAAATGGCTGTTGACACGTGTAAACTGATGCTGAAGTGGACTGATCATCATGCCTTAAAATGCCAAAATAATTTCTAAGTATGAAAATTTCCATTTTTAGCCATATTTCCCAAAATGGAAACTTTGACCAATTCTTCCTGATTTTATTATTCCTTTGACTTTTCTTGATTGACTTTCACCGAAAGTCAATATTTGACAGTTGACCTTGACTTTGACCAAAAAGTCAACTTTTCTTTTTTTCCTGATTATTGATGAAATTCCTGATTAAAGCTTTTCCAGTCAAATTCAGTCAAACGAATGTGTCCACATGGTCAATGTGAAAGCTTCTCACTCATAAAATCCATTCCTGATTATATGTTGACCCGAAAGTCAACTGGTTGACTTTGGTCAAAGACCCTAATTCAGGATAATTAATTGAACATCAAGCTTGTACTTCCCAACCAATGCCTTGACGTGAAGGTGAGAAAACCACTGATTCAAGAGTGCCCTCAGGAGGATAGTGCCACGAGGCCAAACCTCGGATCCTCATATTTAATCAGGAGTTCTTTGCCATAAAAGCTCTTTCTTGCCAGTCTTTGATTGGTACCAATGATATGTATGTATGCAATGACATGACGTAGATGGATGTATGCTCAGAGATTATAAACCAGATAAATTACGGTAGGACAAATTTGGGGTATGACAGCTGCCCCTATTTAATCGACTTAAACTTGAAGGTGAGATTGGCGCTAGCCTTTCGAACGTTCAAGGTAGAAGAAGATTAAATATCAAGACCAGAAATTTGTCCTAAAAGGGAGATGGTGTGAGCGTTATCTTTATTTTTGTTTTGATATCTGCTGGGGAGAGAGAATTTTTGTTTTTCCGATGGAGAAATATACAGTGAATAATGGATTTGAAAGGTGATAACCTGTAACGCAGCCAAAGTGCCAATACAAGGTTCTCAAAGGGAATGTTTACTACATGGAAATGGTCGGAGCAGAAGTATGTCTGGTGGGAAGGTAAGATAGACAAGTGTTTTTAAAGGAGATACAGACAAGTATAGACAGAATGACACATACGAGCATCAAAAGGGAGATACAGACGAGTATCGAAAGAACGACACATACGAGCATCAAAAGGAGATACAGACGAGTATCGAAGGAACGACACATACGAGCATCAAAAAGGAGATACAGACGAGTATCGAAGGAACGACACATACGAGCATCAAAAGGAGATACAGACGAGTATCGAAGGAACGACACATACGAGCATCAAAAGGAGATACAGACGAGCATCGAAAGAATGTGTCGAGCATCAAAAAGGAGATACAGACGAGTATCGAAAGAATGACACATACGAGCATCAAAAAGGAGATACAGACGAGTATCGAAGGAATGACACATACGAGCATCAAAAAGGAGATACAGACGAGTATCGAAAGAATGACACATACGAACATCAAAAAGGAGATACAGACGAGTATCGAAAGAATGACACATACGAGCATCAAAAAGGAGATACAGACGAGTATCGAAAGAATGACACATACGAGCATCAAAAAGGAGATACAGACGAGTATCGAAAGAATGACACATACGAGCATCAAAAAGGAGATACAAACGAGTATCGAAGGAATGACACATACGAGCATCAAAAAGGAGATACAGACGAGTATCGAAAGAATGACACATACGAGCATCAAAAAAAGGAGATACAGACGAGTATCGAAGGAATGACCCATACGAGCATCAAACAGGAGATACAGACGAGTATCGAAAGAATGACACATACGAGCATCAAAAAGGAGATACAGACGAGTATCGAAAGAATGACACATACGAGCATCAAAAAGGAGATACAGACGAGTATCGAAAGAATGACACATACGAGCATCAAAAAGGAGATACAGACGAGTATCGAAGGAATAACACATACGAGCATAAAAAAGGAGATACAGACGAGTATCGAAAGAATGACACATACGAGCATCAAAAAAAGGAGATACAGACGAGTATCGAAAGAATGACACATACGAGCATCAAAAAGGAGATACAGACGAGTATCGAAAGAATGACACATACGAGCATCAAAAGGAGATACAGACGAGTATCGAAGGAATGACACATACGAGCATAAAAAAGGAGATACAGACGAGTATCGAAAGAATGACACATACGAGCATCAAAAAAAGGAGATACAGACGAGTATCGAAAGAATGACACATACGAGCATCAAAAAAAGGAGATACAGACGAGTATCGAAAGAATGACACATACGAGCATCAAAAGGAGATACAGACGAGTATCGAAGGAATGACACATACGAGCATCAAAAAGGAGATACAGACGAGTATCGAAAGAATGACACATACGAGCATAAAAAAGGAGATACAGACGAGTATCGAAAGAATGACACATACGAGCATCAAAAAGGAGATACAGACGAGTATCGAAAGAATGACACATACGAGCATCAAAAAGGAGATACAGACGAGTATTAAGAGGAATAACACGGACGAGTGTCTGAATCAATACAGACGAGTATCGAAGGAAGATACAGACGAGTATTTGAGAAGCTTGGTAGGTGGACTTACTGGGGATTGGGATTTAGTCTTGGAATGATTTGCCAGGACGGAAGGCAAAGGATACGCAACACGGGGGTTGGATCTGAAAAATTTTCCCGTACGAGGGAAGGAATCACAGAGACTAGGGACGACTAGGCTCGGCAATAAGATGACAGTAACCACGGGTGATTACGGGGATATTGATGCTGACGAAGCATAAGAGTTACATTGATCCCTCAGGCCAAAGGCGGGGTGTAACTCTTCAAGAGTGGCAATCGTTTGAATTGCCACACACCAAGTATGGTCTATTCAAACGATTGAAAAATGAGATGGGTTGAATGCCCACCCTCATCCGCACTCTAATATGCTCGTAGCACACGGGAAATAACCTCGGAGACAACGATTCTGACGAAGAAAGACATTGCGTCCGATCCATTGGAGAGAGAAGATAAGATTTCTTTTTGGGGGTTGAGGATACCAAGTATCAGCACTATGGCTTGAGGAGATTTGTATGTAGTAGTAGACATTAATCGGAGTTTGTAAGGACATTTTTTTATGTGGGGAAGTGTCATTTTCTTGATTGAGCGTTGGTTTGTATTGTCTGGCTTATGCTTTGTATGCATGTTTGAATTTTTCTGTGTGGCGTAATAATTCGTTTTAATGGATATGCTACGCTTTTGAGGATGTAATGTTATATGCAATGAATACTATATGCAGGGTGCCAAATAAAGGCATTAGTGAGGCAGATGAGCAGGATCGCTGGGGTCCGTTGCTTATGATCTTGAACCACCATTGTGTATTACAGTACCAAAGATTATTGGTAACTGCGTTGAGGGTTAGAGCGTGGCCTTGCTGGGGGATGGAATGACATTCGCTTGACTTCTCTTACATCCTGGAATGCTTGGAGGTGGTGAATTCGAGAGACCCTTCTTTGTTAGCCATGTGGGACATGGACCTCTTCAGGTGCCCCATGCTCGCCAGCATTGATGAACTGCACACTTGTATTCGTATGCGTGGAATGATGACGTTCTTTGTGATAAGAGATAGGTCGGGACGACCGTTAGAATCTGCAACCTGCACAGAAAAACAACGTTTGGATGCAAATGGTGCTCCTTAGAGCACTTTTATGTTTATGTAACATCATGTTTCGTTTTTATTCAAGATTATTATCCCCCATGCTTTCAATGCAATGTTTAATAACGAATTAAATCACACCTCGCATGCGAAAAATGAAAAGTAGGAATGAACGCTTTTTATCAAAAGATCATTTTATTGATGGAATGCCTATGAATAGGCTTCTGTACAAGGAAGCAACTCCTAAATGAGGTAGTTGCGAAGAAGAAAATAAAATGCAAAGAGCAAAATGGCAAAGAGAAATGCTCGAATTTCCATTAAAACTGGTATTGCTACAGTTCCCATATCCTCGATCTTCTCAATGCTTTGCTTCAGAAGCGTAATGGTTGGATCGATCTGTCTGCTTTGCCAAGGGTGTATAGTGGTTTTTGTGAAGGGTATTCAGACTGCAACCTCTCGCTTTTGATCCCTAACTTTTGCCTGGATCGCCCTTTCGGGTTTTCAACCCAACGGGATACCCCTTTTTGCCTAAGTCGCCCTTTCGGGTTTTCAACTTAGCGGGTTATACTCTTTTTGTTTTATCCCTAATTTTTGCCCAAACCCTTTTGGTTTGCCGGGATGCCCTTATTTTTGCCTAGGTACGTCGACCTAGCGGGTCTTTTATGCGTAGTATTTTTTGACTGAGTCTGAATTGACTGGGAGCGGAACGTCTTCCCCATCCATCTTTGTCAGGATTAAAGCACCACCTGAAAATGCTTTCTTCACAATGTATGGTCCCTCATAGTTGGGAGTCCATTTGCCCCTTGGATCGGTGTGAATTGGCAAGATCTTCCTTACGACTAGGTCACCTGTGTGGAATTCTCGAGGCCGAATCTTCTTGTCATACGCTTTCTTGATCCTCTTTTGGTACAACTGGCCATGGCAGATAGCAGATAAGCGCTTCTCCTCAATTAGATTGAGATGATCAAGCCTCGTTTGAAACCATTCTGTTTCATCGAGTTTGGCATCCATCAAGACTCTCAACGAAGGAATTTCCACTTCGACAGGTAGTACGGCCTCCATACCGTAGACAAGAGAGAAGGGAGTTGCCCCAGTTGAAGTACGAACCGAAGTTCTATAGCCATGCAAAGCAAACGGTAACATTTCATGCCAGTCTTTGTACATTCTAACCATCTTCTGGACGATCTTCTTTATATTCTTGTTAGCAGCTTCGACTGCGCCATTCATCTTTGGCCGATAGGGTGATGAATTGTGATGTTCAATCTTGAACTCTTCGCACAACTCTGCCATCATCTTGTTATTAAGATTAGACCCGTTATCAGTGATGATCTTGTTCGGAACCCCATATCGGCATATGATTTCTTTCTTGATGAAGCGAGTAACGACTTGCTTGGTTACGTTCTTGTAAGAAGCAGCTTCAACCCATTTGGTGAAGTAGTCGATAGCAACAAGAATAAATCTGTGTCCATTTGAAGCTTGTGGCTCAATTCGTCCAATCATGTCTATACCCCACATAGCAAAGGGCCAAGGCGATGTCAGGACATTCAGAGGAGTTGGAGGAACATGAATTCTGTCAGCATACACTTGGCATTTGTGACATTTCTTCACATACACATAACAATCACTTTCAATTGTCATCCAATAATATCCTGCTCGCAAGATTTTTTTGGCCATAGCGTGTCCACTGGAATGGGTTCCAAAAGATCCTTCATGAATTTCCCGCATGATCAATTCTGCTTCGTGTCTATCCACGCATCTGAGCAAAACTGAATCATAGTTTCTTTTGTACAGGACGTCTCCTGACAAGAAGAATTTGGATGCTAACCTTCGAAGCGTTCGCTTATCACCAATCGTAGCATCTTCGGGATACTCTTGCTTCTCAACATACCTCTTGATGTCGTAATACCATGGCTTTTCATCATACACATCTTCAGTAGTGAGGCAATGAGCAGGGAATGCATGTGCGGGCTCTTTGTAGCGGAGGATCCTTATGTCTGGCACTTCTTTAGGGGAACTAACTCTGAACATAGCTGCCAAAGTAGCCAAAGCATCTGCTAATTGATTCTCCTCTCGTGGGATGTGATCAAAAGTGATTTCCTCGAAAGCGGGCAACAACTCCAAGATATAGTCCCTATAAGGAACTAAATTGGGGTGTCGTGTTTCCCAATCACCTCTTACTTGATGTATGACCAAGGCAGAATCCCCATAAACCTCAAGGATCTTGATCCTCATATCAATGGCTGCTTCGAGGCCCATTATTCAAGCTTCGTACTCTGCGACATTGTTTGTGCAATCAAAGCATATTCTAGCTGTGAAAGGGATGTGAGTTTGACGAGGGGAAGTCAAAACTGCTCCAATGCCATGGCCCATAGCATTTGATGCACCATCGAACGTGAGAGTCCATCGCTCTCCTGGTTCGGGTCCTTCATTATCATCCAGTTTCATAATATCTTCATCAGGAAAGTCAAACTTCATTGACTGATACTCTTCTAATGGCTGATGAGCAAGATGATCTGCAAGGACACTTCCTTTGATGGCCTTCTGTGTGACATACTGGATATCATATTCTGATAAAAGCATTTGCCACCGGGCTAGTCTTCCTGTAAGGGCCGGTTTTTCAAAGATGTACTTTATCGGTTCCATTTTGGAGATCAATAGAGTGGTGTGAGTCAACATGTACTGCCTTAGTCGGCGAGCAGCCCATACCAAAGCACAGCAAGTTTTCTCGAGTAGTGAGTAACGGGATTCACAATCGGTAAACTTTTTGCTCTGGTAATAAATGGCGCACTCTTTTCGACCAGACTCGTCATGCTGGCCCAACACACACCCCATAGATCCTTCAAGCACAGTTAAGTACATAAGAAGCGGTCTTCCAGGAACCGGAGGCATGAGGATTGGTGGCTCTTGGAGATACTGTTTGATCTTTTCGAAGGCTTCTTGGCAATGATCATCCCAACGGATATCTTGATTCTTGCGCAACAACTTAAAGATGGGTTTACAAGTGTCAGTGAGATGAGAAATGAACCTGGCTATATAATTCAATCTCCCAAGGAACCCTCGAACTTCTTTTTCATTCTTCGGTGCTGGCATATTCTGTATTGCTCTTACTTTATCAGGGTCGACCTCAATCCCTCGTTGACTCACAATGAATCCAAGTCACTTTCCTGATCGCACTCCAAAAGTGCACTTGTTTGGATTAAGCCTCAACTTGAATTTTCGCAAACGAGCAAACAATTTCTCAAGATATACCAAATGTTCCTCCTCAGTTTGGGATTTTGCAATCATATCATCGACGTACACCTCAATCTCTTTATGGATCATGTCATGGAAGAGAGTCACCATAGCTCGTTGATATGTTGCACCAGCATTCTTAAGACCAAAAGGCATCACCTTATAACAATACGTACCCCACGGAGTGGTAAAAGTAGTCTTGGTCATATCTTCAGGAGCCATCTTTATTTGATTATAGCCAGAAAAACCATCCAAGAAGGAGAACACCGAATACTGAGCAGTGTTGTCGACTAGCACATCAATATGAGGCAGAGGGAAATCATCCTTCGGACTTGCCCTATTCAAATCTCGGTAGTCGACACACATGCGTACCTTTCCGTCCTTCTTAGGAACAGGTACTATGTTTGCAATCCAAGGAGGATACTCACACACAGATAAGAAACCAACCTTCAACTGTTTTTCAACTTCTTCCTTGATTTTCAAAGCCATATCAGGTCGAGTTCTTCGTGGTTTTTGCTTTACAGGCGGACATTCTGGTTTGAGAGGTAGCCTGTGCATAACTATATCCGTGTCTAAACCAGACATGTCTTCATATGACCAGGCGAAGATATCAACATACTCTCGAAGCCACTCAATCAACCTTCTCTTTACATCACTTTGCAAAGCGGCACCTATCTTGACCTCTCTTTTTGCTTCTTCTGTACCGAGGTTGATGATTTCTATGGCTTCTTGATGTGGCTGAATAGATTTCTCCTCTTGTCTCAAAAGTCTTGCCAATTCCTCGGGGACTTCACAATCTTCCCCACTATCCTCATCAGCTTGGTCAATTGGATTCTCAAGGATATCAGGACGTGGAACTGTAACATTATCATTTTTGATGGAATTCGAGCCAGATCTGCACGATGGATGATTTATGCCTTAGAATGCAACACATAAAAAGGAAAAAAGGAAAGCTTTGCCATTTTTGAAAAAGTTTTTAAATTAAAAACAAAAATGAAAGAAATGGAACAGTAATTGCATGCGAAGATATGATTTTCATTCAATATTAAACAAATTGAAACAACATGGGGGCCCTTCTTTATACAAGTGGTCAAAATGCTTAGGGCGAAGCATATGACTTATCGAAACAAGAAAATTACATCTCCATAAAAGTGACTCTGGGGATGTCCAAGATAGTCCAATTGTTGAGTTCCTGTCCAGGCGCAGCATGGCAAATGAATCTGGAGAGATCTTCTTCATCATCATCATCCACGGCGAGAACCTGACTTCCAAAACTGGTGCTTGCACTGACGAACACTTGAGAAATGGGGGGAATCACCTTCTTTCCAGGAATTATGCTGAGCTGAGTAGAAGAAGATGGTTGATACCCAAGGCCATACTTGTCTCGCTTCTCATGAACATCAATCAGCTTGCCCCAGGCACTATGGGGAGTACCAGCTTCTAAGAAGGCCTTAGCATCATTTAAAGACGAGAGGGGTGCTCCGAGTTCCCTCTTATTCTCAACCACGGGGAGTTTATCAACCGACACAATCTCTAAGGCTTGAAAAGGTGTCTCTTGTATCTCTCCCTCCACTTCAACATAACGGTATGATGCCAGATTATTGACTATCAAATCCTCTTCACCAGTGATCACAACAATCTTGTCATTCACAACAAATTTCAAACACTGATGGAGGGTAGACGTCATAGCCCCAGCAGCGTGGATCCAAGGACGACCCAAGAGGCAAGTATATGAAGGTCGTATATCCATAACGTAGAAGGCAATGTAGAACATGTGAGGACCAATCAAGACAGGCAGATCAATTTCCCCTTCTACGGACCTTCTAGAACCATCACACGCTCTGACGCTCATAGTGCATGGTCTCATCATAACCCCATCCATACTCAGCTTAAACAAAGTGGCCTTGGGCATCACATTAAGAGAAGAACCCGTATCAATCAGAACTCGGGACAGCACAGCATCCAGACACTTGATGGAGATATGCAACGCTTTGTTGTGCGCTCTACCCTCGGGTGGAAGTTCATCATCAGAAAAACCCAAACAATTACCAGCAGCAATGTTGGTCACAACCCCTTCGAACTGAGGTACGGTAATGTCTTGAGTTACATGAGCGGAAGCCAGAACTTTCATTAGAGCATCACGGTGAGCTTCTGAGTGCACCAAGAGGGACAAGATAGAAATCTTAGCTTGAGTTTGGTCAAGTTGATCAGTCACCTTATAGTCACTTTTCTTAATGATTCTCAGAAGTTGCTCAGCGTCCTGTGCAGTACGGGTCTCAGGAGGATCAACAACAACTTGCTTCCCCTTCGTTTGTGCACTGACATCCTTATTGGTCTCCTTAGGAAATGGAGGAGGGGCAGTAAAGATTCGACCACTACGGGTAATGCCACCAGTGCCAGCAATGTTTGTGATGCTCGAATTACCCACTGGAGGACAGTCATACTTCTTCCCTCGAATATACACAGCATTATAACTCCAAGGAACAGCCTTGGAATTACTCACATGAGAGGGAACGAGAGATGAGGTCGAAGAGGTCAGAGGGGCATCTGGAACCTGAATAACCAACGGAGTTTTCGGAGCCTGAATGACCAAGGGAGTACTCGGAGCACGAATGACCAAAGGGGTGTTTTGATTCTTTGACACTTCAGCAGGATAGTAAGGTATCTCTAAAGTAGCCACATCTTCGTCAGAAACAACCCTTTCCACTCTAAGAACGCCTTTATCCATCAGCTTTTGAATTTCTTCTTTCAATTTAGCACATTCTTCCGGATTAGAAGAACATTGCAAACAGTAGTCATGTAGCTCACACAAAACCTTTTGTTGCAAAAGATGTTCTCTGATAGTTGTTAGCGGCATCTTAACCTCACTAACATCATTCACCAGGATCTGATCATCACATAACTCAATAGCATTGGTCGCACCAGCATGAGGAGGCATAGGATTATTCTGCACATTAGGACCAGTAGGAGCGAACGAGATAAGCTTGTCATCAAGGAGATCCTGAACTTTGTACTTCAATGCTCTACACCTTTCGATCGTATGGCCTGGAGCACCTGAATGAAATTCACATCGAGCATTAGCATCATATCCAGGAGGAAGAGGGCTAGGTGGAGGACCCATTTCGCGGAGTTGCACTAATTGACCAGCAAGCAATTGGGGAAGAAGTTGAGCATACGGCATTGGAATCGGATCTATACGCCTGTCAGGGTATCTTTGCCTTTGCGGACCTCTCTGACCTTGAGGCCTAGGATTCTGTTGGCGATTCTGAGGAGCAGCAGCTTGTTGTTGTGGTACGAAAGGCTGTTGGGGTGCCATCCATGGTTGTGGAAGAGCAGCACCATATGCCTGAGGGACATATGGACCAGGAACAGCATAAGGCATCGGATAATAAGGGGGTGGAACAACAGAATATGCAGGAGTTCGTCCTTGGTCAACAGAAGCGGTGCTAGTCTCACCTTCCTTCTTCTTCACAAACCCAGAATACGGCTTCTTACCATTACCACCTGAGTTGCTAGGACTAGTAACACCTTGAATGGTACCAGCTTTGACACAGTTCTCGACCCTCTCACCAATGATGACCATATCCGAAAAGGAAGGAGAAGTATTACTAACCATGTGCTGAAGATACGGCCCCTTCAGAGTTCCCATAAACAGATCAATCAACTCACGGTCCAAGAGAGGAGGTTGGACACGAGCAGCAAGTTCACGCCACCTCTGGGCGTATTCCTTAAAGGACTCTTCAGATTTATGTGACATATTTTGCAGCTGTGCGCGGCTAGGAGCCATAGCAGTATTGTAGTGGTATTGTTTTAAGAAGGCATCAACAAGTTCTCCCTAAGTACTGACATTAGACCTCTCGAGTTTCATATACCACTCCAACGGGGCTCCAGTGAGACTATCCTGAAAGAAATGGATTAGTAATGGTTCATTCTCAGCATGAGCGGCCATCTTACGGCAGTAGGAACGAAGGTGAGTCTCTGGGCAGGTGACTCCCTTGTACTTATCAAAGTCTGGCACCTTGAACTTCGGGGGAATCACAATCCCAGGTACCAGGCATAGAGCAGCAGTGTTGAAACTCGAAGTTTTAGCAACCTCAACGACCTTAAGGCGTTCTTCAAGAGCTTGGTACATCTTAGCAGTTTCAGTCAACTCAGCAGTAAGATCATGTTCGAGATCAATAACCTCATGATGGTCATCCACTACTTTTGGTATCCCTTCAACAAGAATCTCTTTAGTCTTTACTCCCCCATCAGCAGAGTTGGTAGGAGTATCCTTGACCATCCCAGCGACGCTCTTTCTGAGCTCTTCTTGTCCTTGGACAACGACATGGAGAGTCTCCATAAGTTGAGTCATTCTTTCCCCCATAACATCCATATCCCTACGGAGGGCAGCTTGATTCTGTTCAAATTGGTCCATGATTCTCTTCTCGTTGTTCCTGGTGCGGTAAGGATGAAAGGAAGTCAGCTTTGTCGTTGAAGCAGAAATCTGATGCTGAAAGGGACCCCAATTAGTTTCTTGTACAATAACCTGAAAATGCAATGTGATAATATGAATGCATGAGTGCATGTGTGCGTATGACGTGATGTGCCATTTTCAGAGTATCCAAGATTTAATATTGATCCAGAATAGCTAACAACGTGACAAAAGATAAGTATCAAGAGAGACTAGTTCTTTTTCATTCATAACAGAAATTTAAACTTGGGCAAGCCATACATCAACAAGATAGTTCAACAAGGGAAATAAAAGACCCCATCCAACAAGTCTGGTGGTGGTCGAGACATAAAAACTCAAACATCAATCCATCTGAACATAAAACAGAGGTCCTCCTTGTCTGAAGTGCTCGTCACTCCACTTCTTAGTTTCATCAAACAGTTTCTTGGTTGCTTCTCGATCTTTTCCTTTAAGAAGGCTTTGAATCACCTCATCTTTGCGAAACAAATGCCCATCCAACTTCTTGCAGCACTCCCTAAGTTCGTCACATCCTTTACATTCTGGGAGATAATCCTTCTCAGGTGCATTCTCCATACTTGCCATTTGATTTCTGAGCTTGACATTCTCTTCTGTTAGTCGAGCGGAGCGGAGGTGACTTCCTTTCAGCTGTGTCTCGACTGCTATTCTCTGAGTAGTCTCATCTTCCAGTTTCTTTTTCATAGTCCTCAGCTGATATTTAGTCTCTTTTTCTAACTGGAGCTTGTGGGCTTTCAAGTCTTCTCTGTACTCTTGCTTGAGTTTCTCTTCTGCCTCTTTTATGGCCCTTTTTATGATCTTCTCGTTATCCTCGACAACGATAGTGGTAGCTTTTTCACCCCTTTCAGTTCTAGTCCTCTTTTGAACTCTGGAAGATCCTCCTTTCAACATTTTAACCTCATGTGCTAATTCAGCCCTTTTCTGATTCACCAAGAAGTACTCTATCTTAGCATCTTGCCCCTTCTCACGCAACCGGATGTTTTCCACATGTACTTGGGTATAGTCTTCAGCTGGCACGGTGGCAGTTAAAACTTCAGGTGATTGTTCATACAATGGTTTAACCTTCGGGAAAGGCAACAGGCGCTCCTTGACTCTATCTTTCACCCAATCAGTGTAGGCTTGTTTAGCAACGGCATTCTTCCCTCCTAAGGAAGTTCGGTCATCTGTATGAATACTATTCCAGGCGCTCCTCACTTTTTCTAGACCCTCTGGATCAGCCCCTTTCTTAAAGCCAACGGATTCAAATATTTCCTTGTCTAACGGCTTGTCCTTTAGCGCAAAACCCAACTGGCGCAGCGCTAGCCTCGGATTGTAATTGATAACTCCCTTCGTTCCTATGAGGGGAACGTTGTCAAAACTACCACATCTAGTAATAACTTCCTCTATCCTTTTCCCAAGGTGATACCAAACGATGTCATTCGCCGTAAGCCCCATGATCCTTTGAGGCCATTTCTGTGAGTCCCTTGTTGTGACAAACGGTCCACTTTTAGGCAAGTGTGAAGTGAACCACTCGTATAACAACGGTAAACAGCCTCCAACTGCTCCCTTCGTCCCATACCTGGAATGAACAGCATAATAAGTATCCGCCAAGAGAGTAGGCACGGGGTTTTGATCCATAAAGAGGCAAATGGCAGTGAGGTCGACGAAATTCGGGATATTCGGGAACAACACCAAACCATAGATCATAACAGCTAAGAGAGCATTGAATTCTTTCCATTTTTTTCCAATAACAAGGGCATCAGCTTTCCTCATCAGAAATTTAACATAGAATCCGTGGGTTCCACCATTAGGCTTCCAGTTATCTGTAACATCTTTCATGCTCAAATAAAGAGCACCAGGAATTCGGTCCATTTTCGGTTTCTCAGGTACACATACAAAAGGGATCCTATGTTGAACCTTAATCTTGAGGATGTCAGCATATTCTTCAAGGGTTGGTGCCAATTGGTAATCAAGAAAGGTGAAACATCGTAACTCAGGATCGTAGAACTGAAGAAGTGTGTATAGAGCCCATTCATCAACCCGAGAAGTTAACATGTGTAAGATATGGCCATATGTCTTCCTGAACTCATCCAAGTTATGCCCAGTAACTGAAGTGCTCAAACGAATCAGAGGCGTTATATCCTCACAGAAGAAACTGCAGGTGAAGGTACGCCTAGTAACCTCTTTGGTAGCGGTCACGTTGTTAGCCATTTCAAGTGAAGAAGATAATAACCTTGGATACCCTGAAAAAAATGGCATGCACATGAGAAATAATAATACTTTTTTCTTTCTTTTTCTTTTCTTTTCCTTTTTTACATATCTTTTCTTTTCTTTTCTTTTTTTTTTTTTTTGAAAGGTAAACATGCCATGATGTAAATGATGCAATGGAAGTTTCCCCACATAGGAGAAGTGTGTGTGGCCTCTGGATGAGATCGGACGTTGCAGGATCAAAGGTCCGGCATAGGCACAATGAAACCATAAGAACACAAGTCACCAACAGAACAGAACGGTCACCAACGGTACCTGTCATGTATATCCCACCCTAGGTGTAGTCTAGGTCAAGGTAGGTCAATGGCTTCCAGCGTTATCAGTTCTCCTGAAACACCATCATTGTCACAAATACATGCCAACAACGGTATCTCATTTGAACCTCGACTGGTCGTGGGTCTCATGATCGCAATCAACAGAACCTGACATTCTGTTGGCGTCATGACTATCCACTCTGTCCTAGGTATCCTATGTGTCACTCTGGCCTGGGTATTGGGCCTTTTACCTCATAGAACATCCCACCCAACCTGCAAACAGTGAAAATATATGGTCCCGAATGGGATCCCAATCCAGTCCAGATGTATGCGGAAAGTAAACATGATATGCAAGCGGGAAAGTAAACAGGACATGCGAAACATAAAATAAATACATAAAATAAATAAATGCACGTATAGACAAAACATAGCACACCCAGTAAATAAACAAACAAATGGATAGGCTAGGATCGACTCACTAAGGATGGACCAGCAACAGGTCTAGCAACATCCCCAGCAGAGTTGCCAGCTGTCGCACGCTCGCGAGAAATGAACAGAGTCGCCACCAATATATTTATCCCATAAGGAAAAGGAATATCAGAAAACCTAACAAAGGAAGGAACAGGGTCTTGCGACCAGAGAATCAAGGTACGGGAGTCAGTTACGCAAGGGGAAGGTATTAGCACCCCTCGCGCCCATCGTACTCGATGGTATCCACCTATGTTTGTTTCTATCTAAAGGGTGTGTACTATGTCTATGTCTAAATGCGAAATGAATGCAGAATGTAGGGAAAATAAAGAATTGTACTCGCACGGGCCCTACCCCGCTGCCTACGTATCCCTTTCAGGAATCAGAGTTACCGTAGCTCGGCTAAAGATTTTCTGTTTGTTTTTGTGTTTTTTAGTTGGGCGGAGTCAACGTTCGCACTCTTGCATAAGGGATCGACCTACGATGCGTACGAGTGGAAATGACATTGCCCTTAGGTGCCAACGAGGCAAAAGAAAAAGAAATGATTGGTTTGTGTCTTTTAGGATAGATGAGTGGTGAACAGTTCCCAATACCGGGCCACTCACCACTTTCTCTACTTTGCTTTAGTCTGAACCATTGTTAGGTGTTTTAAGTGTTTTTGGTTGTGTATTTTTTAAGGGGAATTTGTTTGCGAGTCGAATCACATAAAAATGTATAATGATCGAGAAGCAGATTAGGGAATGAATCCCACTCACTTCCATCCCATTATGTAATGTTTGAGAAACAGATTAGAGAATGAATCTCACTCATTTCTCTCCCATTAATTAATGTTTGAGAAACAGATTAGGGAATGAATCCCACTCGTTTCTCTCCCATTAAGTAGCGACCGAGAAATAGATTAGGGAATGAATCCCACTCGTTTCTATGCCACTAAGCGATTGAGAAATAGATTAGGGAATGAATCACACTCATTTCTCTATCACTTGCTTAATGTGATTCGCATCTTCCTTTTATTAATGTTTTAAAGAGTTGAAAAAGAAAAAGAATGCAATAGGGAACTAGATCTAACATTATAATCTATGTTATTCTAATCTACAAATGGCCCTAAGGTCGAGGATAACTATCCTATCTCAATTCCTCTTAACAAAGACGGAAGAGTCTAAGGGAACATGGCAAGCAATAGTAAGGAGTAAGCAACATCAAAGCAAGGAATAAGAGGCTAAGCATGGAAAGGGGAAAGAAGCCCCAAGTCAGTAGCAAAACAAGGGATTGAATGTCCCAAATCAAATACAAAAGCATCACGGTATCATACAAAAATATCCACAAGAAGTTACCAAAGTATCGCATGCGTCTTTACTTACCGATTAGCGGACAAACATCAATTAATCAAAACAAAAACAAGTGAATACATGAACTAGGCTTGAAGTAAGTAGCAAACTAATTCATTTAGTTCCAATATCCTATGTTAATCCATATTAGTCAATTAGCATGAAGCAATACAAAACTCTACCCAAAACTAGACAACACTAGGTTAATACTAGCTAAACGGTCTCAATCTAGTGTGCCATAATTGTTTGTATCATAACTAATTATATTTGTTCATTGATCTAAGAAATCTCACCTCTTATTTTTGAAGGTCAAACAACTTGATTTTATAAATGTTGTTTTTCATTCTATCACTAAAAATGACAAAGCCATTTCTTACTAATAACCTTATATGACTTTGATTTAAAAAAGAATAACCATTATCACTTAATTGACATATGCTTATTAGGTTATACATTATTCCTTCAAATTAAGAAATTAAAATGACAATATAATTCATGAAAAAGAAATAAAGTAACTGATTAGAAATTAACAATATAATAACCTCAATATCTTGATGAAATTCCAAAATAGTGAATTAGTCTCTAGAGTTTAACTTGTCATGAAGTTTGAAACAATATGATTTTGTGTTCTATTGATGAAAAACGATTTCTAATGTCAACATCGCTCATTTCTGTTACTAAAAGGAAAAAAATAGTACAAAACTTGGGCTTTAAGAGCACTAGATCAAAAACAAGTAACTGACCAAAACCATAATTTTATTTAATTATTTATTAAGGCATGAGATCTATCATGTAAAATACAATTTCAACTCAATAGAGTTCAAAAGTAGGCTTTGGCGTCAAGATAAGTTTTGTAGCTTTGTATCTTAGCTTTTCAACATAGACTTGTACGCATTTGTAGCTTAGTTATGTCCTACACAATAAACTCATATCAAAATTCAAATAATTCTAAATAAAAAAATATATTAAAACTCAATTATGACCCAAATATAAAAATGTACTAAAAATAATCTTAGACTAAAAAACATATAAAATTTGGAAGTACAAATCCCAAAAATATATACCAAAATGCCCTAACCAAAATTTTCACAATTAAGCTTTTGCACTCCTAGCAAAACTTAAATTCAAAAGGTTTTAAAAATGCTAAGTTTCAAGCAAAACTCTTATCCATAACTTAAAAAATATGACAATCATGAACAATTTCTTATTATAACCAAAGCAAAGAAGTGGATAAATCAACCAAAAAATGCATTATAAGTAAAAGATCCTCATAAGAGATAAAAGAATTTATCATAAGTAATAAGATTTTCACATGAAAAATTAACCAAAGAATGCATCATAAGTGTTTAGGCTATTTACCAAAACTTGACAGGTCTCTAACATCTACACTTGAAATAAACATGCAAAAAGATCAAAAGAAGTTTATTAAAGTTGTAAGGTGGTCAAAGTTAGGGTGGGAAAAATCCTAAGGGTGTTGACTAAAAAATTAATAGGATAAAAAAGAGTTGGTTAAAAACTTAGAGTAGTTGAACTCAAGAAGAGCTTATTGACTTTCCAATAACTTTTTTGTATTTTTCTTTTTCTTTTCTTTTTTCTTCTTTATGTGAAGAAAGTAAAAAAGAATGATATTGTTGTAACATTACTTTTCTTTCTTGCTTTATTTTTCCACACAAGTTGTAAAAGAAAACTCCTATATCCCGTTAAATAGGGTTATAACGTTATTTTGCACTTCACGTTTGTAATGAGCTATTAAACAAAGATTTAGATAATTAGGCTCAAAGGACTTAAAACAAGGGATAAAAAATTTAAGGTAGGCTTATTTAGCTAATAGTTAAATAAAACAAAAAAAAATAAAACTCCTTAGGCATATCAAAGTGTGCATGCAAATGGAAAGTTTTAATAAGTGCACGTCATGTTCTAGAATAACTAACAAACATGAGTGAAATCGCAAAACAAAACAAAAAAGAGAAAGACAATTAGTATTTCATTCATTATAAGACTCAAATTCTCACCAAAGACAATGATATACAACAAATCATGCACAATTCAATATCAAGTCCAACATATCACTCTAAGAATGTAAAGAAAATCATCTAAATCATGCCACAAACCTTAGTCGTAGAATAATAAAATCACTCATGATAATTGCAAACTTGAAACTCAATGAAAAAACATGCAATGCAATTTATTTGATTATTTTATGGTTAAAACAAAAAGGAAATTTATTTCAAAAATCTAAATGATACCCCCATATTTGAATCACACATTTTCCTCAATGAAAGCAATAAGCATGAAATAAGAGTATAGAAAGAAAGAAAAAAAAGAACTTCTTATTCAAACTACAGTTTGAGGAGACTTTTCTAATGGAGAGTTCTTTTATTACTTCATCTTAAAGTACAAAACTCTCTTGGAAAAGTTTGAGGCGTTTTCCATTGACTTTTAAAATTTTACCAATGAATTCACTTTTTACTTCTAATGAACCATGAGGAAAAGTGTTAGTAACAACAAAAAGGTTCATCCACTTGGATCGAACTTTTCGTGCAATAATTTTTCAAATGGGAATTTAATAATAAAGCTTTTTGTCTAATGGAAGACTCCTTAGAGAAATCTTCTTATTATGAAAGTGCTTAGTTTTATCCCTATAGACTATGGATTTCTCATGGGCTTCTAGTCTAAGCTCTTCGAATTGTTGCATATAGAGCTTTTTCTCCAAACCTACTTTCTGCTTTCTCCATTTCAAGGTTACAACTTTTGACCACCGAATAAATACACTGCTCTATTTCCATTAGGAGGTGGCGTGCCTTACCAAACATAACTCGATAGAGATACATCTCTATAAGTGTTTTGTATGTTGTTTTATAAGGCCAAAGCACTTTTTCTAATTGGTAACTGTCGCACGCTCGCGAGAAATGAACAGAGTCGCCACCAATATATTTATCCCATAAGGAAAAGGAATATCATAAAACCTAACAAAGGAAGGAACAGGTTCTTGCGACCAGAGAATCAAGGTACGGGAGTCGGTTACGCAAGGGGAAGGTATTAGCACCTCTCGCGCCCATCGTACTCGATGGTATCCACCTATGTTTGTTTCTATCTAAAGGGTGTGTACTATGTCTATGTCTAAATGCGAAATGAATGCAGAATGTAGGGAAAATAAAGAATTGTACTCGCACGGGCCCTACCCCGCTGCCTACGTATCCCTTTCAGGAATCACAGTTACCGTAGCTCGGCTAAAGATTTTCTGTTTGTTTTTGTGTTTTTTAGTTGGGCGGAGTCAACGTTCGCACTCTTGCATAAGGGATCGACCTACGATGCGTACGAGTGGAAATGACATTGCCCTTAGGTGCCAACGAGGCAAAAGAAAAAGAAATGATTGGTTTGTGTCTTTTAGGATAGATGAGTGGTGAACAGTTCCCAATACCGGGCCACTCACCACTTTCTCTACTTTGCTTTAGTCTGAACCATTGTTAGGTGTTTTAAGTGTTTTTGGTTGTGTATTTTTTAAGGGGAATTTGTTTGCGAGTCGAATCACATAAAAATGTATAATGATCGAGAAGCAGATTAGGGAATGAATCCCACTCACTTCCATCCCATTATGTAATGTTTGAGAAACAGATTAGAGAATGAATCTCACTCATTTCTCTCCCATTAATTAATGTTTGAGAAACAGATTAGAGAATGAATCCCACTCGTTTCTCTCCCATTAAGTAGCGACCGAGAAACAGATTAGGGAATGAATCCCACTCGTTTCTATGCCACTAAGCGATTGAGAAATAGATTAGGGAATGAATCCCACTCATTTCTCTATCACTTGCTTAATGTGATTCGCATCTTCCTTTTATTAATGTTTTAAAGAGTTGAAAAAGAAAAAGAATGCAATAGGGAACTAGATCTAACATTCTAATCTATGTTATTCTAATCTACAAATGGCCCTAAGGTCGAGGATAACTATCCTATCTCAATTCCTCTTAACAAAGAAGGAAGAGTCTAAGGGAACATGGCAAGCAATAGTAAGGAGTAAGCAACATCAAAGCAAGGAATGAGAGGCTAAGCATGGAAAGGGGAAAGAAGCCCCAAGTCAGTAGCAAAACAAGGGATTGAATGTCCCAAATCAAATACAAAAGCATCACGGTATCATACAAAAATATCCACAAGAAGTTACCAAAGTATCGCATGCGTCTTTACTTACCGATTAGCGGACAAACATCAATTAATCAAAACAAAAACAAGTGAATACATGAACTAGGCTTGAAGTCAGTAGAAAACTCATTCATTTAGTTCCAATATCCTATGTTAATCCATATTAGTCAATTAGCATGAAGCAATACAAAACTCTACCCAAAACTAGACAACACTAGGTTAATACTAGCTAAACGGTTTCGAATTGTGAATGAAGTTAGAAACATGCAATCAAATGGTACAAGTCAGTAGAAAATAGCCTTTACTAGATGCCTAAACAATCACAAAATCATTCCAAGGGGTTTCACACAAAATTACGGGTCATTTGTACAAGTTACGGTGCGATCGTCAATCAAAAACAAGTTATTTACATGTGAGAAAGAAAAATCGAGTAAAATAGGAAAACATGATCTAAAATTTTCAATTCCAGGTTTTAGGACCTCTAGACATTCCTAATTATATGTACAAAAAGTAACCAACATCATTGCATGAATGCAAATCGAATTATAGATCAAATTCACATGGTTAACCACTTAGAAGAACACATCAATCGGGTAAAAGAAACCTAATGAAAATCTAATCAAGACATGGAATTGCACTTTTATTTTTTATACACATGAAGATATAGGAACCTACTGATATCACACAAAAAATGGGATTTCAATTCTACTTCTAAGGCACTCAACCAAATTATTTTGTAAAACACACTAAACATGCGAAAATATGAACATATCTAAGAAAAAGATTTTATAAAAATAGGAAAACAACTCTAAAAATCCTTAAAAAATTACAATTATGTACACACAATATTCTACTTAAAACCTATTTTTATTTATTTTTTATTTGAGTGAAAACAGATTTATGAGTCAAAAATTAGAGGTGGAACAAAATTAAAACAAAAACTTAAATCTGCCTAGCAGGAGGGGTGCGTTAGTAAAAGTAATGAACTGCAATCTCTCTTATTAGCGCTTGGGCCTACTGCAGAGGGTGTAGAAATTAAAGATGGCGCTAAGGCCCAGCAATCATTTACATGGCCCAACCAGAATCACACATTGTTGCACTTTATCATTCCACTTCGTTTTATTTTCCTTTTATTAATCAGCATGCATATTATTATTGTGGTTTACATAAAATGTGACATAGATAGAACATATATCAATTGGTTCATTTGCTCTTTAGTCAGATAAGACAAAAAGAAAAGCTCGGGCCAATCATAACCACACATCTCACACACTAATCATTTGAGTAAAACAAAACAAGCAAGAAAATGGGAAAAGGAGCCAATGGTACATTGCCACGTCAGGAATGGGGAAACTCATTAAACAACATGCAGACGCCGGAGAGAAGCTCCGGTCGCCTTCTCCGGTTGCACCACCACCGGTGCCGGACCAAAGTACCCAGAAAAACGGAACTCTAACACCACTTCGCTCAGAATTTCGTGCTGAATCCAGATCTAACGTTCATTTCCTCTAATTCTCATTCTAGCAACCTAACCGAATCAATCCATGAACCCTAACTTCAAGAAAACTCCATGAAAACGCAAGAATCACACAGTACTAATCTTTACGCTATTCACACAACTTACATACTCAAGAAGCTATTAATCCATGTAAGATACGACGTTCAGAGATTTGCAAACAAAATGCATCTAGCAAGCACTATACGGACCTAGCATGGAAGCTGAGAGTTTAGAGAGATTCAGGAGCCACACCTGATCGAATTTAACGTTTCCAGAAAGCTCTCCTATGCTCCGTTGTTCTTGATATGAATAGCGATGATTCCAGTCGATGCGAACCGTTTCATTTTGCTCTCTTTGATTGTGGTTATGGCTGAGTGCTACTGATGATGATTACGAAACTTGGAGGGGAAGATGAAGAGCGAATGAGAAGTAGCTGCAGTGAGAGTTCAAGGTTCCCTTGCTGAAGGTGGAAAACGAATTATGATGATGGAGGTTAACGGTTGGTTAGAGTTTCGGCTACGGAGTTTGAATTTGGAGAGTGAAGGTGGATGGTGGTGGATTGAAGATGAGAGTGAAGGCGGTTGTTACGGTGGTTATGGTGGTTGCCGGAGTTTGTTATGGGGTAGTGAGGGTGTTGAGAGAGAGAGACGAGGGAGAGCATAAGGGAGTGAAAGTGTGAATCTGGAAAGAATGAGTGTGTGTGTTAATTTGTGAAGAGGTTTTTATTTATATAGTGAGTGTACTTAGTAGGTTATGGTGAGGATGAGTGTAGTGTAATAATGTCTTCTCCATACTTAGTGAACAAGTATGAGCAATTATGGCATGGTCTTCATGGGCCTTTTTACGTGTACAGTGGTATGCCTGGTGTTTAGAGAAATGAAAGTGCTGCAAGACATCTCACATGTTGTTCATTAAAACTTCATGGCACTAAATTTGTGAATCAATAACTCTGGATGCAAACCCCCAAACGATTCAGTCTTGGTATCAGTTTGAAGAGGGCATAGCATAGAGGAAGATCCATGTTGGGGTTGTCTTGAGATGAGCCATGTATATCACTTAAAACTGGGCCTGAAGATTGAGTACACAACTGCCTAAGAGTTGCGCGCGGTGACCTGGCTTGGCTTCACATTTGTGGCAGATACGCAACTTGGCCAGGAGGTGACTTTGAGTCTTTGTAGTTTGCTCGTCACACGTTCAAAGTCAATGATCTTGAGTCCATTAGATAGAGGGCATAGCAAGGAGTACTTTGACACCAATATTGTTCAAACTAGAGGCCCATATAGGGAGAAAATTGAACTTGGATTCAGCTCACCATGTGTTTGATCAAATGACGCGCGTGACTTGGAGCCCTGGCCTGGCTGGACGCGTGATGTGAGCTTTGCGAGGGCCTGACTTTGAAGACTTGTAATTGATTCAGTATTCAACCAATTGACTCAATTCTTGTTTTATTACATAGAGGACATGGCAAAGAATGGAAGCTTACCAAGTTTGCATTTGTAGAGTTCCTGAATTGCCCTAGAATCGACTTCAAAGTTGGCACGCCACGTGCTTGATGAAATGTGTCACGTGTGACCAGAATTGTGCCCAGCTTCATGACTTGCATAAATGGATTTCTTCAATCTTTGAACTCTTATATCTCTCAAACCACGCTTCAAATGAAAATGTTCCAAACTATAAAGTTGTAGAGAGCTATGATTAAAGCATTTTTCATGTTGTGACTTTTCTGAGA
The DNA here is from genome assembly GCF_029867415.1 of Vicia villosa. Lineage (NCBI taxonomy): Eukaryota > Viridiplantae > Streptophyta > Magnoliopsida > Fabales > Fabaceae > Vicia > Vicia villosa. The sequence continues at coordinate 16,740,465 of NC_081180.1, read as the reverse complement.
AAATGGCTGTTGACACGTGTAAACTGATGCTGAAGTGGACTGATCATCATGCCTTAAAATGCCAAAATAATTTCTAAGTATGAAAATTTCCATTTTTAGCCATATTTCCCAAAATGGAAACTTTGACCAATTCTTCCTGATTTTATTATTCCTTTGACTTTTCTTGATTGACTTTCACCGAAAGTCAATATTTGACAGTTGACCTTGACTTTGACCAAAAAGTCAACTTTTCTGTTTTTCCTGATTATTGATGAAATTCCTGATTAAAGCTTTTCCAGTCAAATTCAGTCAAACGAATGTGTCCACATGGTCAATGTGAAAGCTTCTCACTCATAAAATCCATTCCTGATTATATATTGACCCGAAAGTCAACTGGTTGACTTTGGTCAAAGACCCTAATTCAGGATAATTAATTGAACATCAAGCTTGTACTTCCCAACCAATGCCTTGACGTGAAGGTGAGAAAACCACTAATTCAAGAGTGCCCTCAGGAGGATAGTGCCACGAGGCCAGACCTCGGATCCTCATATTTAATCAGGAATTCTTTGCCATAAAAGCTCTTTCTTGCCAGTCTTTGATTGGTACCAATGATATGTATGTATGCAATGACATGACCTAGATGGATGTATGCTCAGAGATTATAAACCAGATAAATAAGGGTAGGACAAATTTGGGGTATGACAGTAACTCCAATCCTTCTTATTCGACTACACCATTTTTTTAAAAAATAAGCTTATTTTCCTTATTCGAGATCTCGACTTGCCCATTAATTTTTGGTTGATACAGTATAAAGACATTATGCATAGCCCCGAAATTATGGAGCAAATATTTAATGGTGAGGTTACAAAAATGAGTGTAATCGTCCATTATGATGGCTCGGGGTATTTCAAATATGCAAAACATATTTGACTTGACAAAATCTGAAATAACTATAGAATCACTAGTCCTAGTAGGAGTTGAACACATATCATATGTTCGGTTAGAATAAAGATTTTTTGCTCAAATGTCTCGAGAGTTGCAAAAGATACAATTGGAAGGAGTTCCCATTTAAATAATTGAGTTTTGAGTGATGTGTCAGCGAATACTACGATAATAAAATTTCCCTTTACATTATAACTTATCTTTCATAAAAAAAAACTGGGAGATTGATTGTCACATAGTGTGAAAGAAGTTTTCACTTGAACTCCTGGGCGGACCCAGCCTAAGGCACACTGTGGCTTTAGCCACACTAAATTTTTAATTTTTTTCTTCTTATATATAAACTTTTGATTTTTCTCTCTTAATCTTTTAAAAATAGAATCAATTATCAAATAGATGAGGGCGAGTCATTGTTTTATTGGTCGAATTATTAGGTTATTGGTCGAACCATGTAACTAAATTGGCCTAAATTGAATAATTTAGTTGAATAAATCATATAATTTAATTAAATAAAATAGTCTCTATAACAAAATTAAACCAGTCGAATTATATAACCTGATCTCTAAAAAAACCACGACACTTACCAAATTTTAAAATTTCAAAGTATCATAATTTTACAAGTTCATTATTTAAATTTAAATTCTAAACATAATTATTACACACAACAAAATATTACAAAATACAAATCAAAATAAATTTTGATCAAAGTCTAATTGCAACATAAACTAAATAACAAAAATAAGTGCAGTGTCTAATAAGTTTAATTATAAAGAGGGAAAGTTGCTCTAAATAAGTTTTGAACAAAATCTACTTGTATTTTAATTTTATTTTTCTAAAAAATAATCTAAATGGCATCGATTTTTTGAGAAAAAAACAAACATTTAATCCGTCTATTTTTAAAAAATCGCCAATTCTCTAATTTTTACCGATATTGACCAGTTTTGGTCAGCTCTCACTAGTTTAATAGCTTATTTGATCTAACAATTAAATTACACAGATGATCCTTCTAATTCCCGGTTCGACTGGCTGGTCCAGTTCTTAATTTTTGAAACAATTTTCATTATAAATGTATTTCTTATTTTTAATATAGTTTAATTCATAATTTCTTTGATGTTTAGCGACACCAATATGTAATGTCTGGATCCGCCCCTGCTTGAACTCATATAGCAATTTCCACTCTCCTGAACAAAATAGATAACAAGTCCTTTGATAAAATCCATTGGTTCAAACTTTCATATATTTCATTTCCAAACTTATATTTATGAACATTTATCAATCCCTAACTTGTGGGATGTTATTACATGATTCTTAGTTTCATGGTTAATCTACTTTCTGTTAACAAAGTTAGTTAGGGAGTTAGAGGTGCTTACACAATCATTTTCTTCCTCTCACCGTACGCTTGTACAAAATATATTTTTCCTTGCATTATTCAATTCATTGAATTTGTACAGGGATTGTTTCCTATTGATTTCTCTTAATGATTCATTATATTCTTAGTTCATAGCAACCATATTCTTTAAATTCGCTCAATACCATTACTCGTTATAAGGGGTCAATCGAATTAGACAATGTGTTGGTTAGATACATGCATGTTGTTGAGGCTAGTTTGACATGCCTAAATATATTTAAAGAAATCACGATGTTTAGGGTTGGAGCTGATGAAAAAATTACACCATCATATGATCTTTTATATGTTTAATTTATGTATTTAATTTGGGTTTTTTTAAATTCATGTCATATAGTACTCTATCGGATCTAATATGTAAGCAAAAATACAAAAAAAAAAACTTTAAGAAAATAGTATAATTTCATTAAATCACATATTTTTTTACAATTTTACCCTTACTTTTCCTTTGAAAACATTGAAATATGAAAAAAAAAAATTAGGGTAGATTTGAAATAATAATATTAAATGTAATAACTATAAAAGACTTTTTCTTATATTTAAGACCATTGATTTTTTGTTGTTGCGGACATATGAGACTAGAGAAAGTAAAAATCATATTGTTGTATTAGAATTAACCAATGATATATGATGTTTTTATTTTATTTATGGTACTTCTTAAGGGGAAAAGTTATAACATTTCATTAATAAGAATGTGCTTAATACAATACAAATTTCTATCAAAATTTTGAAACTAACTAGAGATATGGTCGCTTTAACTATATATTATAGGAAACCTTATTTGCTAATCTCCTAATAAACTCTACACCTGAGTTGTTATAATATGTTGAAAAAAGTCTCAACAATGACTATTAATATTGTCATACCCCAATTTTTGACCTAAGATACCACCTCATATCATTTGCATATGCATCATTTGCATCTCTAACAAATTGCATAGCTTGTGTTTGCTACTTGTGCTCAGCAGGATTTAATCAGGAAATCACTCATCAGTACAAGTAACAATCAATTAGGGTTTTGTTCTCCCTTCATCTCAAAAGAACAATCTTCATCAACAATCAACATTTGGTCCTCAGAGATTCATTTCAACAAGCTCAACAGCTTTGAATCGACTGAATTAGGGTTTTGCCTGAAGATAGCATACTCCTGACTTTTGCTCAGAATTTGACCTAATGGCTTGGGAAATGATATCAAGACCTCAAGTGCATCATTTTGACCTAATCCATTGGCTCATAATATCTCCTACACAAAGATTGATCAGACAAATCCTCAGATCAGGGTTTTGAACTATCAGGGACTGAAATCAGGGATCACATTTGGGAAACCCTAAAAATCCTCAGGAAGTCAATCAAAGGTTTCAATCATCCTCAAATAATCCCTATGACAATATCCCATGGAAATTGCATCTCAATTCAAGACCTACAGTCATCAATTTCATCAGGTCGACAATTAGGGTTTTTTGACCTAATTCACTGAACAACTGACTTTTTAATCAGGACATGGTGCCACAACTCAAACCATGGCTCAATATCCTCTAATACCTCAATATAATCCATTCATACCACTCATTTGATGAGGATAGCCTGTTTCATTTGAAATCTCCAGAAACACGATTCGTCTGAAAAAGTCAACTGTACAAGATCACCATTGACTTTTGGGGAATTTTGGTCAACCATGACTTTTGAAGTTTTAAATCATCAATATATGATATGAGAAGTCATTTGATCAAGAAAAATCAAGAAAATCAATCAAGAATCAAAAAGTCAAAGTTTGACTTTCCATACTTAGAAAAATTTCTAAGTGTTTTTTCATGGTTTTTTCCAAACTTTGAAAGGGAATTTCTCAAAATTTCACCTACAAACTGAAAAAAACTTCCAACATGAAAGTTGTAGATTTTGATCCAATAAACAACTTTGACACATATAAATTTTTTCCATAAGATCAACCATTTAAGAGATATGGTGCTTCAAAGTTGGTACTTTTTGAAAACTTCACTTAAAATCTCATTTTCTTCAAAGTTCATGGATCTTTTTCACCCATTTCCTTAAAGGTCTTGAAGAAACTTTCAACTAGGGTTTTGAAGTATGTAACATGAGCTTTCCAAAATGTCCAAGAGCATGAAAAAATATGGAGTGTAGCTATGGTTTTGAATTTTGCCATTAGCGAACTTTTCACTTGAAATTACATGCCATTTTCACTAAGTTATGAACCAATTTGCCAAATGATCCAAGTAATGATGCATAGAAGTAATAATTGGTAGATATTTTCTGATTTGAGACAGATGGGAAAGAGATAAGAAGCATAGCCAATTTTAACCATGGTTTAGTAACTTTAACCATATGCATTTAATGGTAAGATTCCATTCTATCTCTTAAGTGCCAAATCACCATTCTTTGATCAACTTGCAAAGCTTGGAGTTCAGAATCCTTGGCCTATAAATAGAGGTCCAAACTTCATTCAAATTCACACCAAAACCTCACAATTATAGGTTTTCTCCCTTCTTTCTTAAGTTGCAAGTTTCAAGTTTCAAAGTGAGGTAGAAATCCCAACCTCCAAACCTTTGAATTTCTGGCCAAAGTGATGGTTCTAACAACTCATAAACATCATATGGGATGTGTTTGAACCACTCACACACCCCAAATCACCCCAAAACTCAGATTCACTTTTCAACCTCCATATGAACATCAAATGAGCCTTATCATGCCAAAATCCACACAAGCTCATTTCTGTCCAAACTAATGCTTCAAACACATTCCATATATCATATATGAGTTATACCAATCATCATCCATGACCTGAAACACCTCCATCTTCAAATTCGATTCATACTTGAAGCAACTGCAGTTCAGGTGCCATGGCCATGCTCAAATGAATCCAGCTTGTTCCAGACATCCAGACACCTTCCATAATCATCATTGAAGCTATCCAGATCGATACAAAGCATTTGTAACACCTCCAGATCAAAATCCCATTCTCAGTTTGGCCGTTTTTGAGGTAAGTGCACTTAAACTTCAAACTCTACTCTCCACGCATCATAAATGAAATATGAACATACCATCTCATTTCTGCACACATGAGGATCATTAACCCTCAATCAATTGCATCATAACTTGCACATACATCATTTCACGATCAAATTCAGTTTTAGGGTTCTTCATGTTCAAGTGAAAATTGATAACCTTAGAGCAAAAATAAATGAATTCTAAGATCATCATCATGTTCCTCGTCCAAAACCGAGTGAGATAGACCCTTTGATCAATCAAAACAACACAGATTTGAAGAATTTCAAAATTCAGTTAGGGTTGTGTTCTTGGCGCGTTTTTTTGTTCAGAAATTTCAAATATCAATTTCAAAATATATTTTATTGAACGCGTATGTTTAACAAGCCACAAGCGTGGCTCAGTTGGTCCAGGTTTTGGCATGTGAGAGAGAGGGCGTGGGTTCAAACCCTAGTGGAGACAAAACCAATTTTTTACCACTTGTTTTCTTTCATTTTTTAACAAACTTCATCAATTAATTTAACCAATCAAAATTCATTATTTTTTCTTCATTTTTTACACACTTCTTATTTAATATACCTATTTTGACAATATCAAAAAAAATCATCAAAAAATATTTATTTAATATGTTTTTATTTAGGTTTAAAATGACTTATTTTTAAGTATTTTTAATACTTTAAATATTGTTTTTTCATTTGATTTTTTAACCTAAACACTTGTAAATATTTTTTTGTGATCAAACCCTAATCATTTAGGTCTTAATTAAGCATTAAAACTTGTTTTAACTTAATTAAGTTGACTTGTGTCAAATTCAAATCGTTTTAAAACAAGCGATCGCGATTCTTTTCAAAAACGATAAACCATTTCTTTTTGATTCTCAAAGGAAGCTTTTGATTAAATCTTTTTAATTGATCAATTGATTATCAAAACGAAGTGGGGCCTCTCGAATATTAGAGAGTATAAGTCCCTTTCGTCTTTCTTTGTACAGTTTTTGTTTTAACAGAAAACTTTTTTCCAAATAAACTTCCCAACAGTTTTTTTAACAAACAAATCTTTCAACTCTTTTTTTAAACCATCCACCATGTTTTATGAAAATAAAACATGGGCCTCTCGAATATTAGAGAGTATAAGTCCCTTTCCTCTTTCTTTTCACAGTTTTTCTTTGTACAGAAAACTTTTTTTCAAAAAAACAATACTTTTCAAACTGTTTTCAAAAACAATAAAACTTCTTCAAAATAAACCTTTTTAAAAACAATTTTCAAATCATTTCCAAAACAACAAAACTCCAAACTTCAAAGCTTTTCAATATACCATGGGCCTCCACGTAGGTATAAGTCCCGAGCCCTTTCGTACATACCCACTCAAGTACATGAAATTAGGTATTTCATTGTACGCCTTTTGTACATATCTCAATCAATGCGTTTTTGAACTTTGAATAACAAACCAAAAATGAAGGTTTTCTTTAAATCTTCCCAAAAAATACCATGGGCCTCCATGTAGGTATAAGTCCCGAGCCCCTTTGTAAATACCTGTTTACATAGCTGTTGAATAAATTCAAACGGACTTCTCCCCGAGTGTGAGTCCCGAGCCCTGTGTATACAAATGGATCATGCTTACAGGTATATTTCCTTCATAAACTCCATTATATACACACACTTTATCATATATGTATAACTGTCCATATTTGTTCATGTACTTGTTCATACTTGTTCATACTTGTGATTGTGTTATATATGCTTGTTCAACTTAGTACAACACTAGGTTCCCCATAGCCTCCTATTGGGCTTCGTGCAAAGAATCTCCCCTAGTTTAGGTTAGGACATAGAGTATGGTTTCCCGGTGAAATCGCTCTAAGAGCTCAAACCAACTATACCATGCCTCCCCTTGGGCTTTGTACAAACGAGTGACCCTCCCATAGCCTCCTCTTGGGCTTACAATGCAAGGACCCCGGATTGTCCCTCCCATAGCCTCCTCTTGGGCTTACAATGCAAGGACCCTCGGATAGCCTCCTCTTGGGCTTCGTACAAGGACCCACGGGCTTCTTATAAGCATCCCCAATATCCAAAACAAATACCCTAGGAGATTAGACATTTTTCATCTCTATGCTAGGAGTATCTCTTATATATCATCACAAACAATCAATCAATCAAACTTTTTTGCCACAAGTCTGGCTAATCAATCAATCTTCTTTTGCCACAAGGCTGGCTAATCAATCAAATTGTTTTACCACCGTACTGGATGATTAATCAAAGTTTTTGTCACAAGGCTGACTTCATTGAAACTTTTGCCACAAGGCTGGCTGATTAATCAAAACTTTTTGTCACAAGGCTGACTTCATTGAAAGTTTTTGCCACAAGGCTGGTTAAACAAACAAAAATCAAACAGATGTATGTGATGATATAGATTAGATACATCTAGCATTTAGACGACATTTGTCTATTTTTCTTTGCTTCCACTAGCATAAGTGGGAACTACGATTGCTCTGACTTTCTCAACATCCCTTTGAGAATACGTAGGCACAAGGTCGATCCTTGGCGAGCAAAACAAAACAAAAAAACCATTCAAACATTAGCACCCGTAGACCCCGAGCTACAGATGCTCTGATTCCCTTTAGGGGATATGTATGCAGAGGATCGCGATGATCTTTGCGAGCATAATCAAACAAACACCTTAGGTCCCACCTATTTCACAAGAACCTCCACCACAACAAGAATGGAATAAAACATAACAAAGAAACCTATAGAGTACTATAGATACGTTGGGTGCTAATACCTTCCCTTCGTATAACCAACCCTCTTACCCAAAGATCTCTCCCCCACTTTTTAGGTTATTGCAGCTTTTTTCCTTTTCCTCCTTTGGAAATAATAAAAAGTTTGGTCGAAACAAAGAAAAATCATTTTTTTTGAGCACTCGAGCCCAAAGAAGGCATCAGGTGTCTCATCCACAAAAAAGAGGGACACAAAAACGATTTTTCGCCCGCGACAAATATCTCCGAATTATGTGTAATCCCTTTTAGAGTAATAAAAACTATCTACAACTATATTAACATTTAATTCAAAACACATAGGTCCCATATTAAGGTCATGTACCTAATTTAGAGCCTAAAGTAAACCAGAAGCTCAGCTCACCAGTACATCACAAATATGATATAACCGCTATAGTTTAGTTAACAAAAAACACCATGCCCATCTCTTATACAAAACTAATTTCCACTTTGTTGTTCATAGACGAAAGGAAGTATCCATATTACATTTTAAATTTGTCTATTGATGGCATACTCCACTTGTTACAAGAAATAGCTTGATGAAATTAATGAGGTGTTGTTTTTAATTCCTAAGCAGGTTGCTAAACCTTGAATAGCTCAATGAATTTGTTAAGAACTGTCATCTGTTTCACAATAACAGTGTTCTAGATCTTGTTGTTTCTTTGCATCTAAATACTCAAAATAACAACAGAAAAAAGAGAACAATTCTCATGAGACAAAATTTGAATGATGTTGAAAAAAGTCATAGGAGCGTCGACTCCGCTATTTCCTCATCACAAATAATAAAATAGACGGGGGATTTGGCGCCAAATGTTTCGACTATTAGAACAATTTAGAAAGATATGCAAATAAACTTTGATATCATTATCACATACATTACAATTATTTAGACAAGTAATACCTTTGTCTTGAAGCCGATGTCGGGTAAGGATGCAGTATCCACACACTCAACATAACCTTTGGTGATTTTTGAATTTTGTCTATACTAACCAAATCAAAGATTGTGTTAATTATCTAAGAGTTTCACCTCTCATTATACTCTCATTATACAGTAATAAAATATTAGCCGCAAAAAAGTGATTCTCAGCATTAAGTTGGTGGAGTGATGGAAAAAGAATAAATCTATCAAACCACTTTTCATTAAAAATAGATATGTTTAAACCATCTAAAATAAATATTGCACTATAAATACAACACCACACAAAATTAGTGTTATTCCACAACCTCAAAGTAAAAAAGTTGGTATTTTGGATAATAACATGTTTTGAATAAATTAGATAAGATTGTTCTGCAATGTGAATATACACCATCCTAGTTTACTGAGAAGAGAAAGATTGAATAAATAAAATTTGTAAAGCTCATGCTTCTTTTGTTCATAGGCATAAAAAGTTTGTCTCATGACAACTAATATAGTCTCTCTGTATGAGATCCTAACTTACCCCACCAGAAAGAATCCATATTTTCTCATATCATCAATTAGGGAGGAAGGTAACATAAAAATACCCATGAAATTCAAATTGGCTGAAGCAAAAATTTGATGTGAACGTCTCGGCCTACCTATGAGAAACGTTTTCTAGTCCAAGAGTTTATCTTTTTCCAAACTCTTTTCTCGATTAAGCTAAATTTTACCTTCTTACTCCTGTCGACCGTGGATGATAGTCCTAAGTACTTTCTTGTATCGAGGAATGTTTGAACACTAAGAACACAACCAATAAATTCTCTATCCTATTGGGTAGTATTAGGACTGTAGAAATTTTCATACTTTTGATATTTGATCGTTTGTCCAAAAGCTGCCTTATATGTTTCAAAAATATTTTCCATGCTCGTGACTTCATGACTATTAGTCCTGAAAAATAAAATACAATCATTAGTAAATAACATGTGAGATATAATGGATGCATCACCGACAAATGTTGACTCCATAAATGTTATGGATCCCTGTGTCGCAAGCTTCTTTCATGTATTATGGGTCCCATATCACCATCATTGACGACAACACAATAATCAACAAATTTAACACACAACATGACCAAAAAAATCCATTCCATTTTTCACCACTGTACCCATATCAAATTCAGCGTTAATCACGATTTGACCACTATACCTAGACATATTTTACACATTCAAATTATGAAATATTAAGTAAATGCCACAAAGATTTAAACCTAAAACGGGTTTGGGCCCATAACCTATTCAACTCAGTTTCTAAAACACATATAAACAAGTAAACAGCATTAGAAATCGGTCACAGTAAAACAATTTCTAGTAAATCGCGATTACTAGCAGTCGTCCCTTCCGGCACCGGCTCGGAACCAGAACCTCAACATGCCCGTCCGATGGTACGATCACTCAACCCAATCCCATTTATACTCTCTCTCTAATACTTTTCTAAAATGAAAATGGTGTTTCAGGATTCTTCACTGGCAACCAACCCAAGGATCGGTAGTAAACAGCCACATACTGAACGAAATCTCACAGTGCGTCGACACTTTCAGCGGCGTCAAAGAAGGAAGATGGAAATCTACTCTCACTTTCTACAGAGCCAATGTACGAGACCAGTCAATGAGTGCTGAATTCCCTCGCGATTTTCTCGGAATTTCGCTCATGGAACAGCCTGATAAATATTACTTCATTATTCGCAGTCATAAGCTTGTTGTTGAGGCTGAGTCTTCAATTCTGACTATCATGGAGAAACTTCAGTCTTATAAATCTAAAGTTGCTCTTAATTTTGAGGTTTAGTCTTTTGGGTATTTCTTTGTGTTTGGCTCTAGTTTTGAATTTGTGTTTTTTGGTTAATTGTTGTTGGGATGATGGTGCAGGGTTTGCAGTATAAACTGGGTGACTTTCAGTTGAGACTGATTAAGGTTGTTCCTAATCAAGCTGAAAATCTCAGAGGCATTTTAATGGAGGTAACCACGTTTGATTTTTTGTTCCGTTGGTTAGTGTGTGTTTGGTTCTTACATTGGCAAAAATTGATTTTGGATAAATATAAGTTTAAGATAAAATGACTTATGTTTGGATACGAACGCCCGAAAATCAATTTTTGATGCTAAACTATGTATCCTACCTAGCTCCTTTTAGGCATCATCTGGAATTCTATGTAGAATTGACACCTTTTATAAATGTGTGTCTGGTGTCTGACACGTGTCATGTCTGTGTTAGACACCAACATATGTGATAACATTCAATTTACTGGTTTTTTAAGATTATTACCAATGTCGACGTATGAGTGTCGGTGATATGTCCGGTGTTCATGTTTGTGTCAATGCTTCATGGCTGGATATTGAGAGATAGTTTGCTTTCCTTTATATAAGCCAGATTGACCAGCCCCAAAGTGTGTGATTCCGCAATTGACTACACCAGGAGTCCATGTATTTAGAGGGATTCTTTTATTTTCAGTTCCCTTTTGATTCCACTAGTCATATATATGTTAAGTACAACAATGTTGTTTCAAATCTTTACTTAAAAGCTATACCCAACTTATTTTCTTCCATAGAATATGCATCATCCAGATACCCCCTTTGACATCACGAAACAATGAGCTTTATTTGGTGTTTTGTTGATAATTCTTTCTTCAACTTTTTTGAGGCTACGATTTATTGCTTTCATTTGAATAACATTCCCTTTTGGACAGAACAGGATAGAACACAAGGTCATTGAATTAATTGGAGATGAAAAACCCTGAAACCTCTGTCTCTCCCTTTCTACTGTCAGTGTTATCAAATAGCGGCGCCGTGGCGGATATACATGGCGGTTTCTGGGCTCGTCGCTATGGTAAATATCGGCCGATATTGCGGGTTTTTCCGCCATAATCCGCTATAACAGTGCTGCAAAGCAGCCGTTATGGAGGGTTTTTCCGCCATGAACTGCCATCCGCCATCGACAACGGCTGCTGCTGTTGCTGTTTGATGCACTAGTTTAAAATTATAAAAAGCAAAAACCTTTTTCAAGTATTTTTCCTTCTAAATTTTGGAAATTGCTCCATCAAGGATGTCTTTCACAAGATTGTCAAGATCTCAATCTAGATCTTAAAATCTTACGATCGTGCGTTCTCACTTGCCCCCAACAATATAGATCTAAAGTAGAATAGTTTATTGAAGCAAAATCAAGTAAGATCGCTGCAAAATCAAGATTGTTGATTATGTGTGATCTTGATCAGTTTCGATCACAATCGGCCATTTTCAGGCCACCATCATTACAATCGGCTGTCTGACGGCGGTGAATGTATGCCTTTTGAAATGAAGTTTCAGATTTGGGGTTTTGAGAATAAACATTTCAGATGTAGGGTTTGTTTTAAATAATGAGCTTAAGTCAAACTCGTTTGGGCCAAGGATGTCCCTAATGTCTAACAAATGCTTACTGTGGTAAATGGTAATAAAGTACTAGAATTATATCATACATGTCTAAAGAATATGAAAAAAAGTCATTTTTCCACAAATACACTTGCCTACCAAAATATTATGGAAAATTACTTCAAATATATAGTATTATTTTTTTTTCCGTTTTAGTAGAATCTTGTGATTTTTGTTACAATCTTATGTTTTACGTTTTTGCTACCCTTCTCGATCTTAGAAAAATAATTGAGTAGGATCTTCCAATTTTGGTTACAATCTTATGTTTTACGATCTTGCTACCCCTTCTTGATCTTAGAAAGATAATTGGGTAGGATCTTCTGATCTTGCTTACAATCTAATGTTTTACGATTTTACCATCCCTTCCCGATCTTATGCAAGATCTCGATCTTGACAATCTTCCATCTGTCACAAAGCTATCAAAATTATGATGCAGTCCTTTGCCTTGCCATCGACTTGACTCCAGCGACGTCATAGAACTTGACAATGAGAAAGAATTCCCTGATCGGCAGCACTGGCTGGGTTCTAGCGTTCTAAACAGTATTAAAACATTTAGCAGAATTCATAGGAAGCTCTTAGTAATTGTAACTTGCACTTTAGGCTGATTGGTGGAAGTTTAATTGAAGCATTTTCCTCTTAGGTATCATATACTTCAATTTTATTATCTTATAATAGTGTAATTATAGCTGTTTTCTGTTTAATCACATCCACCATCTAATTGATCAATATTTTTTCTTCTTCTTTTGGGAATGTTTTTAAATGACAATAATGATTTTGTCGCTCTCTTATTTTGTCTAGTCTTTTATTTAGCAATCCAAAAGAATCTTTTTGATTAAGTCTTTTATGCAATGGCTTCTTTGCTTAAAGATGAGAAAGCCTTCAATTGATCTGCTTAGGTGTGTTGTCAATAGTGCCGTGATTGCGCACTATAGCAGATTCAAATAGCAGTTTAGGGATCTACTGTAACACAACTACTCTTCTCACTTGTAATTTTGTTTAGTTTGTTTACTATTGTTTAGCCTTCGCAATAGGGGCTATACTGCTATAATGCATTTTTTTAAGTTTTGTTAATTTTTGTCTGCAGATTGAGTATCTTCCTATTTCTTCAATTGAAATAGCCAAGCCAATTCTTGAAGAGTTCATTGACATATGGCGACAAGTGCTGTCGAAAAAATCATTACCCGGTCAATTCATGCGAGCAGAACCAGTATTTGCGGAATATGGGCTCTCAGACACTTACAGTTTTCAACACACAGCTGTTCAGTATGCTGCTGCATTGGCCCAATTAATTGCATCAGTTCAGTCAGGAGGGCAGTTAAGGAGTTAATTAGTTAGTTAGGACCATTGAAGCTTTTCCTCTCATCAAAATGCAATAAAGTTCTTCTGCTTAACGCCAACACCAAGAGTGTAAATCAGACTCAGTGGTTTTGTTGTTGCATGTCTCCTGAAGTGTTGTTATTTATTTCTGAGTCGTACAATTCAGAGGAGATCTTGATTATTTTTTAATCTTATACACTTTTTTTGAATTTCAGAAATACATCTTAAAATTACAAAAGGATACTTTTGAATATCAATTTTAAGTGTTTAAATGTCATTTATGGTGTTTAAGAGTAATTCCCAAACAATTAAACTTTCAGAATACAAAATAAGTTAAATGAGTTCTAACAGCTTGGAAGTTGGAACCATACACACAGGGGCTGTATAAAATATGCAGTTTAGAGGCCCAAATTTATAACAAAATTCAAATCCATTTTAAATATCTGGATATAATTAAGAAATTTTTCATTGCATCCATATATATATTCTCAGATCCGCGGTTGAAACTCCAAATTACCCCTATATTTTGGAGATGCATATCCGAAGACACCTATTTTTAATTATAAGGGGTGTTTTTGGAGATGCATCTCCGAAATATTTTGGAGTTTATCAGCAAACGCAAACATCCACCCCTTCAGTTTTTATAATACACAAAAATCAACTTCAAACCCATTTTCAAGTGTTCCATTTGACGCATATCATAGCCTATAACTTCAACTCAACTTCCATTCAAGTCTCAAAGCTCCATTATCTTTACACTAAAAGCTTCAATAAACTGTAAGTTTCAACAATCTCCAACTATAGATTCAAAATGTTGTTTTTGTTATTAGAAATTAAGATATTACTATAGGTTGAATGATGTTGTAGTTCAATGATATATTTTAGATTTAGAAAAATGAGATTTTGGTTGAGTTAGGGCAAGAAATGGAACTCAGCCAAAAATGGTTGTTCGCATGTAATTTCAGAAGTGCATTTTTGAAATCACCTCTGACCAGTTTCGAATATGCACTTCCGAAATTTGGTCTGAGTTATTTTTTTTTAAGTTTCAATTTTGTTTTCTTCATACTCTTATGAGTGACATTTTTTCAGGAAAATGATAGATAATCAGGTACCGACCGCACGACTTAGAAAGGGGAGGCAAACACAGACAGTATCGGCTCGGCGCGAGAGTATCGTGCAACAAGGAGTGACTATGGGACAGGGACAGGGTCGAGTCCGAGTCCAAATGGATTAGCCGCCTGAAGGATCATCATCTGCACCGAGGAGTCGGCTGTCTCGGGCGTCTTCCTCTCGTGAGGTTAGTCGGGAGGAGGAGTAGGAGGTTGCGAGGAGGAGGAGGTACCTAAGGTTCACCCTGAGCACAACGATGCTCAGGACGCAGAGGCGGGCAGCTTCCCGGGAGGGCCTTCTGACACACCCCTCTTGATTTACTACCATAACCATGTTGCTCGACGTATTTGGGACAACGAGGTTGTTTTTTTTTGCACTATCTAATTTAATCGTTTTAATTTCAAATTGTTCAAATGAATTTATACAGTTTAACTAACATTGTTGTTTTTTTGTAGCGACAAAAACGACCTACCATAAAATTCGTGAACCATTCGCGGAAAATATTTGATTTGTTTAAACTGCAGGCTCAGTGGTTTAATGATGTTGTAGGTGGTTCTGGACTTGGCGGGTTATGCATGACCGGATATAGTACTATAAGTCACGGCATGCAGGGGGCATTTACTGAAAGGTGGTACAAGGAGACCTCGTCTTTCCACGTTCCTGTTGGGGAGTTGACGATCACCCGCTACGATGTTGCCTGTCTGCTCCACCTGCCGATCAGAGGGAGGTTATTGGACCATTCTCGGATACAGAGGGTTGAGGCCATATAGTGGATGGTGTATTACTTGGGTATGGACCTAAATATGGCAGATTATGAGTGTCGAGCAACTAATGGGGCACATATCCGGTTCTCCAGCCTGAAAGAGCTTTATGAGAACCACTTGGTGGTGGCAGCGGAGTCTGAGGAGGAGGGTGATGGGCTTTTTATTGAGTATCACCGTGGTTGCGCTTTGCGGTGTTGGTTCATGTTATTGGTAGGCACCACCCTCTTTGTGCACAAAAGTGCAACCTACATGGACATGACTTATTTCCGGTACTTTATTGATCTGACTACAGTTCACGAGTGGAACTAGGAGGCCGCCATTCTGGTATACCTATACCAGAAGCTGAATGAAGCATCGAACTGGAGGACCAGACAATTGACTAACTCTTGCACACTCCTCACAGTACATTTCTTTTTAATTATATCACATTTGATTATATCACATTTCTTTTTAACATATTATCGTATTTGTGTTTCAGAGTTGGATCATCTCTTACTTCCATCGCATCCACGACTACGATTCTGATCCCTTTTACACTGACGTCATCCCCAGGGCTGCATGATAATTCCTCCAAAGGGGGAATTAGAAAGTTGGGCATTATCGTGTATATCTCGATCATACTGCTCACGATGACATCTAGTGGATGTCCTCCAGTGATTACGGTGATGTCCCATTCGAACGCATCGCGTTATATTCCGGATGGTTGGCATGTGGGGTCAACACCATGGTCAGATATCTGCCGGAGCGGTACATGAGACAGTTTGGGTGTGTGTTGATGATATCGAGATCTCAATTTGAGGCTGCTCCAGAAAATGTTACCCGTCAAGATCTCATTGCTATATTTGAGGATTGGACGCATCATCTAGTACCTGAGGAGTATCGGCGTATGCGGATCACCCAGAGCTGGCACTGCATAGATGGGTACGTGACATGGTTTTATCAGGTGTCACATCCTATTATGACACCTGATGCTCTAGGATGTCCACCTAGGCCAGCGCACGGGGAGCTATTGGAGAACCAGCAGGCTGAGGATCACCATGCCACTGATCTCCTGCCGATATGCCAGCGGATACACTCGATTATGCAGGAGGCATTGGAGAGAGGGATCATTGAGCAGGGCGGTTCTGAGGCGGTTGCCATAGTACAAAGGATGGTTAGTGAGGCGTTCGATGTGGCGGCGTATAAGAGGCAGAGGAGGTCACAGGGAGTTCGTATTAGGCATACTCTGTAGTATTAGCCTATTTATGTATTGTTTATGACTTTTTTACGGTGTTATTTTGGCATTTTGAACTTATCCGAACAACTTTTTATATATTATGATATCATTTTTTTACTATAATCTACGTCTTTTTTATTTTCATTAAATATTTGTCGGATAATAGAAGGTATTAATTTTAGAAACTACAATGATCCTATTGTAACAATGTAATGTTGTTGTTTTTAAAAATGAAGAATCAGAGAATATTTCTAATATGCATATCCGAAACTACTTCATGGCATTTTCGGACATGCATATCCGAAATATTTATTTGTAGTTTAAATATGGGTGTTTTCGGATATGCATATCCGAAATATTTGAAAATGAGAAAATGATGCCTTCGGAAATGCATATCCGAAGGGTATTTTGGGGTTTTCAGGAGTGTTTTCCACCCTATATGGGTGCAATGAGAAATTCCCTATAATTAAATAGTTATTAAACAGTTTAGTTATTAATGGTTGGTTATCCATCCATGTAATCCAAATATAATTAAATGGTTATTAATCGGTTAAATTATTTTTAGACTCGGTTATAATTCGGTTATTATTCAAAATTTAAAGTTAATCCAAATATTTTAATTCAATTATAACTCTTTTAATTTTCAAAATAAAAAATATTTTCAAATTGGATTTAAAAAAAATAGTTATATAACATAACTAAATTTATAATCGGTTATATATCCAATTTTGATTAAAATGTGATTATGGTATAAGTCAAAATTATTTAAATGATTTGAAAATAGTTATGCTTTAGTTTCTAAAAATAATCTACTATGCACACTCCTATATACACATCTAATACACAAATGTCAAATCTTATTGGAAATGTGTTTATTTACAAAATAAATAGATCCTAAGTTTATTATTATATTTTTCTCTCCAAATTATCCATAGTTTCCTTTAACTACATAGCTATGTGGGAGAGAAACTCAAATCGATTTAGTTTAGAAATGGATTTCACATAAAGTGGTATGGTGTACATAGATTTCACCCAATAAACTTTGTAACATAAACTAACATACCAATAAACTATATCATTTTTCAGAGTCTAATAAACTTTGTAACTTAAACTAACATACCAGTAAACTATGAATCACTAACTATGCGAATATGACTATCACTCATTTGACCAAAGAATAAAAAATGCTGAAGATAAATATGTGAGTTGAGAAGGGTACCTAGATAGGCGAGGTTGAGGAAGCAAATAAATAAAGAAAGATAGATGCTTTGAGTTAAGAGCTACAACTGCTGTGATAGGTGCTTTTAGGAAGGAAGAGAAGAAAACACTTGTTAATAAGAAACACTTATGAATGAAATTGAATGTCAAGGATTGTGAAAACTTTCCTCGTTGCTTAACCACTCATGTATATAGGCGAAAATAATTAAACGAACCAAATCAGTTGTAAAAAGAAATTACAAAATCAACGACCAAACTTTTTCCCTTGAAAACGTAAACAAACTCAAGTGCACTCTAAGGGGCGCCTTGCCCTTACTAGTCATTTTGACCCACGGGTCAAAAAGAAGTAGTGAAACGTTTAAATGATGGAAATGCATTTAATGAGCTTGTTCCCCACCACTTTTTGAATTGAATTCGTACATTTTGTTTTTGGTTCGAATCAGACAACTTCCTTGGAGGCCAACCACAAATGTTAAGGACCTTGACAAGCCTTTGGGGTAACTATTCTGCACCGACCAAAGGCTCAAATCGCCGAGGCCCAAATCAATGTAAATTCACTCCACTTGACCTAAGGTATAAAAGTCATCTCATATGAAATACAAGATACACTTTCTGATTTCCACTTTCACCATATTCATTTTGAATCTTGAACTGACTTGAGTGTTGGAGTGTTAACTTTGTAGATCCACCTCTGCGCCACCATATTGGAGATTAACACCACTGGTTCAGGACTTTGAACTAACCGACTACATCCTATTCTATTTCAGAACATAGCAAAAATGTATTATTTAAAAAAGGGCCATGCAAATCGGTGCCCCCGAGGCACTGATTAAAAATTCCAAATAAAAAAATATTTTATGTTAAATGAATTGAATACACACAATATTCTTTAGAAAAATTAATTATTTCTGTTTTCAATGCATTGAATACACATATATTTTTAAAAAACTTATTTTTTTAATCTCTTAAAAAATATCCAACTTGCCTTTTTAATCTCTCAACCTGACTCGTTAGCATTTTCCTTTAAAAAAATAATAGCATAAAATACATTAAAAATTATAATAGCATAAAGCATACAAATTAATATAATATCTAAAAAAAAGAGTGATTGAAACCAATCAACCAAACTGGAAAGATAAAGATATTATCAATTAAAATTTTTCTAAATAAAAAATTAGTCGAAACTGAATCGATTATACTCCCACCTATTAGGAGTAGAGATCTAATGCAATTAACTTATAAAAGAAAATAAATTTAAGCAAGAACTCATTCACAATAAAATATTAAATTATAGATAATGAAAGGAATATTTTTAACATTATTAAAATAAGTGGGGTGCTGCCATTTACATGTGTCAGGTGCCACATAGATTTTTCTTAAGCGACTCTTTTTTGTTAAATCAGCCATAGTTAAACGAATGCCTTCAAGGTGGTAGGGTAGATAAGGTGGGGAGAAATTGGATTCCAGCACCGTTACCGGCTCGAACCAGAACCTCAAGATGCCCGTCAGATGGTACGATCATTGAAATTGTTCTGGGCCAACCAAAGGGCAAATTAGTGAGGCCCAAATCAATGCAAACCCACTCCACATGACACAAGGTGTAAAAGTCACCTCATACAAATTACAAGATACATATTCTTTTTTCCAAACCCATGGGAAAAATCGACCAATCCAAAGGGTCTTTGACCCTGATCCTGACATCATCAATGGTCATTTCGGAATTTAGAATAAACGGGGTCCCCCCAACTTATGCACCCACCTAACCCTACTTGCTTGCATCAGACAACTCCACCAACATTATGATACTCCGAGACAACTCATCAACTTTAAAATGCTCTCCGAGCTTCACCCAAGAAGCTACGTCCAGCCTACCTCGATACTCCAGGTGGGTCTTAATTTCAACGTCAACGGGTTCGCTGGTAAACTTAGACGAAATCCCCAACACATTCTCTCATCAACTTAGCAACTAGTATTACTACATTAGATAAAACAAGCGGGGGGCATATGAACCTCAATGTGACCCTCATCAACGTCATTATCTAATAAGACGACAGCGAAAGAATCTACGGAATAAGCTTTCTCATCAAGAAAAATTCAAGATACTTTTTTTCCTATCAGAATCATCGGTCAACGACACAACTTTGTGGCCGATGTAATCATGAGAAAGGGGAGGGATTGTGAATCAATAGATACCATTGTTTGTGCAACGAAAGAAACATCACTCTTAGAATCACTAACTATGCGAATAAGGCTATCTAGGGATGGCAATTTGGCCCATCCCCAGTGGGTACCCACAAAAAACCCCATATCGGGTAGGGTAAGTACCCATAAAAATTGGTATGGGCACGGGCACGGGTAATTACCCATTAAAATATGCGGGTATGGGTGCGGGCACGAGTACCTTACTACCCAACCCGCCCCATACCCACACTACATATTTTTATAATGTCATTTATATTATTATATAAAAATGCATGATTCTACATTTTTTTTAAAAATATATCGCTATTAAATCATTATACATTTTAGAAAAATTAATTATTTCTGTTTTTCAATGCATTGAATACCCATATTTAAAAAAAAAAACTTATTTTTTAATCTTTTTTTTAATTTCTTAAAGAATGTCCAATTTATCTTTTTAATCTCTTAACTAGTGCCATGGGGACACTCGTTAGCATTTCTCTTTAAGATAATAGCATAAAATACATTGAAAAATATGATAGCGGAGATACACAAATTATTAAAATATTTGAAAAAAAAAAGAGTGATTGAAACCGATCAATCAAACCAAAACAAACTGAATCAAAACAAAACAATAAAGATATTATCAATTTAGAAATCTATCTATAATATAAAAAAAGTTGATGTTCTGGAAATCACAAAAATACTCTTTTGTTATCTTAGTCTAAAATAATAATTTGGTGGCAAACAATGTCTTTTGTTGGTTTTTCCAACTCACTTTCACTTTCTAAGTCACTTTTCACTTTCTAAGTCACTTTTCACTTTCTACTTTTTCACTTTCCAACTCACTTTTCACTTTTTATTACTTTATTATTATTATTATTATTATTTCTAATAAATTATTAATTAAAATATTCCAATACATTATCTTTTTAATAAAAAAAATTTATGACCATTTTAAATGATTGTTAATGTACATTTAAAATAGTATTTAATTATAAAAATTAACTTTAGTAATTGAATATTAATAACGAAGAAATATAATTTGAAATAATTTTTATTTTAAGATAAAATATTTTTTAAGAAAATAATAATAATTTTAGTTTTAAAAAATATTTCAATTAAAATGAATTTAAAAATATACTTAAAAAGGTGTGTTATTGAATAAAATACAAAAATGTGTGTCACTTATCATTAACTTTAATTTATATGATTCAGAATATTATTATATTAATATATGTCATTAATGAAATTTATACAATTAAAATAATGTTTGTACAATTAAATATTAGAAAAATTATTTATTATTGATGTCATTTCACAAATATATGCTATCAATGTAAATAGGAGAAATATATATATATATATATATATATATATATATATATATATATATATATATATATATATATATATATATATATATATATAAGAGAAAAAATTGTATTACTTATTCGATTGTAATTTAACAAAAATAATATTTGTATATCGGAAAAAAAAATCTACTATTGATCTAAATATTTTTATATACGAAAAAAAATGATATTTATGATCTAAAAAAATTTTATTCTAAAAAGGTATACGGGAAAAAAACTATTATTGATCTAAATATTTTTATGTAAACGATATCTAAACATAAATAATATTAATATATGAAAAAAAATCTATGAATGATCTAAATATTTTTATATATGAAAAATGGTATTTATGATCCAAAAAACTTTTATTCAAAAAAAGTATACGGGAAAAAAACTATTATTGATCTAAATATTTTTATATACGAAAATTTATAATTGATTAAGATATTATTATAAACGATACTTAAACATAAATAATATTTGTATATATGGGGAAAATCTATTAATGATCTATATATATTTATATATGAAAAATGATATTTGTGATCCACAAAATTTTGTATACGAAAATATTATTAATTTAAATATTTTTATATACGAAAATTTACTATTGATCTAGATATTTTTCTAAATGATACCTAAACATAAATAATATTTTTATACAGAAAAAAATTATTATTGATTTAAATATTTTTATATACGAAAAATGGTATTTATGATAAAAAAAATTTGATTCAAATTTTGTTTTTATTTAAAATAAATATATTAGATAAACTAATGCGCCTACCAAACTAGAACCCGTAAGAATGCACAAGTTTGTTATTAATTTTTTTAATTAAAAAGTAATCCAGACTGAATCGATTTAGACAATTTTTTTAATCAAAAACCAGTGTAAATTGAATCCATTTATACCCCTACCTATTAGGGAGTAAGATCTGATACAATTAGCTGATAAAAGAAAATAAATTTAAGCAAAATCTCATTCATAATAAAACATTAAATTATAGACCATAAAAGGAATACTTTTGACATTATTAAAAGGAAAATAAGTGGGGGTGTTGCCATTTACAGGTGTCGAGTGCCACGTAGATTTTTCCATAAGTAACTCTTGTTTGTTAAATCAGCCATTGTAAAACAACTGCCTTCAAGGTGGGTCGAAATTGGATTCCAGCACCGTCACCGGCTCTAACCAGAACCTCAACATGCCCGTCAGATGGTATGATCACTGATCCCAATCCCATTTATTCTCTCTCATTTTCTGCTTAAACTAAAATGAAAACGGTGTTTCAGGATTCTTCACTGGCAACCAAGCCAAGGATCGGTAACAAACAGCCACATACTGAACGAAATCTCCCAATGCGTCGACACTTTCAGCGGCGTCAAAGAAGGAAGATGGAAATCCACCCTCACTTTTTACAGACCTAATGTACGAGACCAATCAATGAGTGCCGAATTCCCTCGCGATTTTCTCGGAATTTCGCTCATGGAACAGCCTGATAAATATTACTTCATTATTCGCGGCCATAAGCTTGTTGTTGAGGCCGATTCTTCAATCTTAACTATCATGGAGAAACTCCAATCTTACAAATCTAAAGTTGTCCTTAATTTTGAGGTTTATTTTTTCTTCTTCCAATTTTGCAGTTATTTTGTTCCAATTTTACTATATACGTAACTTGATTGTTGTTGTGACTTGTGATGATGGTGCAGGGTTTGCAGTATAAACTGGGTGATTTTCAGTTGAGATTGATTAAAGTTATTCCTAATCAAACTGAAAATCTAAGGGGCATTTTAATGGAGGTAACAACATTTAAAGTTATTATTCGTAGATGTTTTTGATTAAGAGTTGTTGAAATTGATTAAGAGTAATAACAAGTTAATAGTTATTGTTCATAAATGTTTTTGATTAAGAGATGTTGAATTTGATCAAGTGTTTTTGATTAAGCTTTGTGCTTTGAAATTTGATCAAGTGTTTTTGATTAAGCTTTGTGCTTTGAAATTTGATCAAGTCTCTTATGAGTATTTTGTTAATTTAGTTTTACGTTTTATAGTTATTATTCATATAATTAGTCCAAAAATTAGTCAAATAGCGGTTATCCTGTTATCCGCTATCCCAGTTTTAGGGTGGGCCACTCTGCTTCGTTTTCTAGGATTAATAACTCTGATTTTTATCTTTAGCCCTCTTTTGATCACAATAGTCTGATCTCAATAGGCGTATACATCGTCAAGAGTATTTTATGTTTCTCTTGAATAATATACCTTTAGACTTTAAGTATATTGATATTTGAAATCATTACTTATAAGGTAAACCCACCATAGTTTCTTCCTTAGACTATTTCATTCTCAAGTTACTCCCCTCAGATGTCTGATAGAAACTGGTAGCAACATACAAATTAATGGTAGAAATTGACTTTTAATTACAAACAATAAAAATAATGCATAATACACACATAACCTAACCCTAGAGATTTGAGAGTCTTGGTCTCTCCCTCCAAGAATTAGAGAGCTTGGTCTTTCCCACACAAAACCATTCAATAACTATGCCATCATCATCTGTTTCTCCTATCCTTTCCCTATTTATTCCTAAGGAAAAGCTAACATGTGCCCCAAGGGCACAAGTTAATGAAATATTTATAGAAATATTTTATTGGAACGCGTGCATTCAATGTATCGAAACTTTAAATTTGACGTTATTATATTTAATTACATTTAACTTTTTCTAATTATAGTATCCTTAACCTGTGCCCTTAGGGCACATGTTAGCATGACCCATAAGATAATTACCATAATAACTTCTTCATAGCTGCCTATAACTTCCCTTAGAAGAAGTCCAACATGTAACAACTAATTTACCAAACACTCAAGTTAATTTATCAACTATCAGTCATCAGCTATCAGCTATAAGTCATCAGCTACCAGCTATCAACTAGTTTTACCAAACAGAGCCTTAATATCTTGGCGTACCCAATGCCATTATTATTATTATTATTATTATTAATTATTTCTAAAAACCTTAACTCTAAATCTGATGGATAGAAGGGTATAATACAGTAATGCTTTGTTTCCATTAAAACTCACACTCATGAATGATTCTTTGATTCTCAAGTAAAATAGGGGCTCATTTCTTTTACAGAAGAACATATTTTCTCTGAGAAATAACAACACTTGTTTTTGATTGAGCAAATTCAATTCCAAGAAAGTACCGCAGCCGACCAAAATCTTTGGTTTAAAAATGTGTAAACAACTGTTGCTTTGGTTGTTTAATGCCCTCTTCATCATCACCTGTAATGACAATATCATTTACATACACTACAGGGTAAATCATCTCATTCAAAAACGAGGATTTAAAGAAAACCAAGTGATTTGCTTCATACCAAATCATACTAAATTGTTGAATAAAGGTGGGTTGTTTCATATAAATCTCTTATTCTAAATCACCATGTAGAAAGACATTCTTGTTATCGAGTAGGTATAGAGGCCAACAGCAAATGGCAGCCATAGACAAGAACAAACGAACTGATGCCATTTTAGCAATTGGAGAAAAATCATCACCATAATTCAAGCCATAAATCTGAGTATATTCTTTTGCCACCAATCGGGCCTTCAATCTATCCATATGCTCCTCGGGCCCAACTTTGACAGTGAAAACCTATCGACAACCCACTGTAGATTTTCTAGTAAGACTTTCCAGTAGGACGAGGAACAAGAGTCCATATACTATTGAATTCCAAAGCTGTCATTTCATCGATCATTGCCTATCTCTATCCTGGATGAGATAATGCCTCCTGGATATGAATGGTAATAGAAGACAAGGCAGAAGGCAGAAACAACGACAGAATGACAGGATGACAGGAAGGTAACCTATGGTAACTTACAAAATTATAAATATGATATGGATTGATAGTGGATCGTTTACCTTTACGAAGTGCAGTGGCTTAGTCAGCCTATTACGAAGTGCAGTGGCTTAGTCAGCCTATTACGAAGTGCAGTGGCTTAGTCAGCCAAATGATAGGTGGGACTGTAGTAGGAGAAGAGAGTAGTGTAGGAGTTGATTCACGAGGATTAGGTGGAAGGAGAACCTCTGAAGCTCTATGAGGCTCATAAATAACACCATACCTGTGATCAACCTGTGAGGAAGACACTTGTTCTAAAACCTGAGGAACATCAAGAGATGAATTGCGAATGCCGGAGGTGGTATTAAATCTGAACTACCTGTTGGCACGAAGAACATAGTATCCTCAAAGAATGTGACATCTGCAGACACAATGATACAATGTGTGTTAGGACTTAGGACAATAACACCGATATCCCTTTTGAACTTGAGAATACTCAAGAAAAACACATTTGACCGCCCATGCAGACAACTTATAAGATCATGTACAAAACAGGTGGAACCAAATACCCGAGGGGGGTCAATATAAAGGGGGTTCCCGTGGAAACAAAACAAATTGGGAATTTTATTACCCGTAATAGAAGATGACATGCCATTAATTAAATAACATGTCGTAAGAACAACGTCACCCCAACTTTTAAAGATGCCTTAACATTTATCAACGGTGTCCAGGTGGTATCAACAATTTGACAATACTACGTTTAGCCACACCATTTTGTTGCGGTTTATGTGGACAACTAGATTGTTGTATGATGCCATGAGATTATAAAGCAGTTCAAACTACGAGTAAGATGACCTGATTGAAATTAAATTGAAGGGACTAATAGGTACAAATAATACTGAGTTTAAGGATAAAGATGGAAGAGGTGAAGTGTGACCAACACCAGATGCATGCGCCTTAGACTTGTTAGCAAGAGTAATGGTGTGAGGTGTTTTAGGAGGAGATAATTTAGAAAAGAGAGATGGATTACCAACTAAGCTAAGTGATCAGATGCAGTAGAATCTAAAATCCATAGTCCAATAGACGTTGAGTGAGAGAAACAAACAGTAGAATTACCCGTGTGAGCAACAATAGCTGATGAGGACAATGCCTGTTGAGCTGCTTTATACTTAGATACTCTTGATATTCACTATCAATTTCAGGTTGGAACCTCAACTCAACTTGATATTCACTATTTGTAGGAGAAGATGGAGCAAGCTTATTTAGTTTTGCTTTTGTTGGTTATACTTTCACTCTGAATTTAAAATATTCAATGCTCTTATTATGCATGACATCTTCATAGATGTTAAACTGAGAGTAACCGTGCTTCCTTAGATACTTGTTTTTAAGTTTGGTTTTATTTTCTCTGCAGGTTGAGTATCTGCCTATTTCTTCAATTGAAAACGCGAAGCCAATTCTTGAAGAGTTCATTGAAATATGGCGACAAGTGCTGTTAAAAAAATCATTGCCCGGTCAATTCGTGCGAGCAGAACCAATATTTGCGGAATATGGGCTCTCAGACAGTTACAGTTTTCAACACACAGCTGTTCAGTATGCTGCTGCATTGACCCAGTTAATTGCATCAGTGCAGTCAGTGCAGTTAAGAAGTTAAGTACTTTGGACCAGTTAAGTAAATGGCAACATATATGTCAGTTAGTTAGGACCAATTTAGAAACATGCCGTTATAAGTTATAACCAACTAAAATTTGTCTGAAAGAATTAAACCTATGTGTCCTGTTTATTTGGTTAAAACATGGATGGCGTTTTACTGCAGTCAAAATCAACTGCAGTCACACATTCATGTGTCGGTAGCTATCCTATTAAGATTGGACAGTTTTAATTTAAAAACTATAAATTAAAAAATAAATCTATTTATTTGAACGGTTCGATCATGATCGAACGATTTATAACATTTTGACCATGTGAATGCGGCTAAAAGCCTACTGTCTCTAAGTTATCCATGGTTTACTCCAGCTACATCTAACAAGTCAATGGAAAACCTCCTTGGGAGACAGAACTTGATGTAACAAAAACTAACATACCATATTTTAATACTTATTCATATCATACATTGATTCTATTCAGATAAGCCATTTTTCTCAAGCATGTGATATTGTTTCAATTATGAAGGATCTTACTGTTGATTTGAAATTTCACATTATTGAATTTGAACCAATGTTAAGGGTCTGTTTGGTTGGGGGGTTTTGGAGGGGAGGGAATATTTTAAACCAATTGTGTTTGGTTCAATTTTTTATGAGGGGAGGGGAGGGGAGGTAATCTGAATCGCTATGAGAGGAGTTTTTTGTTCCCTCCGAATTGGAGGGATTTGGAGGGGAGGGGAGGGAGAGGAGTTATGTTAAAATCTATTTTTGTTATATTGACAAAATTATCCTCATTTTTTTATTATAATCATAAATTGTCCTTAGTAAATAAATTGTCCTTAGTAAATATTATATGTTAATTTATTATTTTATTAAAATTTTCATATTTTTTAACGACAATTCTATTATTTAATTACTATGACTCAACTTTTTTTTTCATGTGAATTTTATAAATATTTTATGAGATTAGATGGATCATCAAGATGAGAAAATGATTCATTTGAAGATTGATAACATAATGATTTTATGGCATTTATCAATATTTTATTTACATTTTAATATATTTTTGAGTATTTGAAATATTAAATATTTTATTTGTGATTATCTATGTTGTTCATGAGTTGATAAAATTTTTTTTGGTGAATATTATTTTGTTTTTATTTTATTTAGTAAGAGTGTTATAATATTTTAAGGATAAAAATGTAAAGTAGTTTTAAAACCCCTCCCCTCCCCCTTGTGAACCAAACATATATTTGATTAAAATGTCTCCTTCCCCTCCCCCTCTTTTGAACCAAACATACATTTAATTAAAATACATCACTTCACCTCCCCTCCCCTTTATTAAAATCCCTTCCCTCCCTTCCGTTGAACCAAACAGACCCTATCCATTTGAACCAAGTGTGAAAATGGACTCAGAAAACAAAGATTTCTTCTAGAGAACTTTCAATACATTAAAAACAAAAAATGTTTTTTTTCTCCTCAACCTTCTCAAATTCCATATTATCATTTTCTTCAATTCACCATCCATCAAATTTGTCTTCTCCATCCATATTCTCATTTTCTTCCCGTTTATCATCAATTGAATTCATATTCTCACACGATGTACCATCGCAATTTGAACCCAAAATCCTAGTCGCATCTGCTCTTATTTTCACTTTCTCTCTTCATGATACCCAATACGGCCGGAGGAGTCATCGCTTTTTTCTTTTGATGTTGATATTTCTTACTATGTGGTTGGTTGATCAAGCCATTGATGTAGACATTGGGACTCGAGTGTTTGTTGATTCGGTTTTTTTTTCGCTAACTAGGAACAAACCCGTGCGTTCGCACGGGTTCTGGTACGGGACGCGCATTTGTTTTAGATGTATATTTTTTAATAGAAAAATGTCTGGTACCCGTTAAAAATAATAATAATTGAATGTATATATAGAAAAATGTCTGGTACCCATAAAAAAATAGTAATTGAATGTATAGAAAAATGTCTGGTACCTGTGAAAAAATAATAATTGAATGTATAGAAAAATGTCCGATACCCGTAAAAAAAATAATTAAATGTATAGAAAAATGTCTGGTACCCGTAAAAACATTTAGATCAATAAGATTTTTTTAATACAAAATATAATTTTGTTATAAAATATGTGAATAATAGAAGCTAAAAAAATGTAATAAAAAATAGAAGCTAAAAAAATTATGAATGAAAAAAATAGGAGAAAAATTAAAGAGAAATCTTATTAATATAAAAAAGAAAATAATATTTGAAAATAAGAATAAAAGATAGAAATATAAATTAATTCATTAGGAGTAGAGGAAGATATATTGAAAAATGTCTTGTACCCGTGAAAAAATAGTAATTGAATGTATAAAAAAATTTTTGTACCCGTAAAAAAAATTGAATGTATAAAAAAATGTCTGGTACCCGTAAAAACACTTAGATCAATAAGATTTCTTAATACAAAATATAATTTTGTTATAAAATATGTGAATAATAGAAGCTAAAAAAAATGTAATAAAAAATAGAAGCTAAAAAAAATGTAATAAAAAATAGAAGCTAAAAAAGTTATGAATGAAAAAAGTATGAGAAAAATTAAAGAGAAATCTTATTAATGTAAAAAAGAAAATAATATTTGAAAATAAGAATAAAAGATAGGAAGATATATTAATTCATTAGGAGTAGAGGAAGATATATTGAAAAATATCTGGTACCCGTGAAGAAATAATAATTGAATGTATAGAAAAAATTTCGGTACCCGGAAAAAAATTGAATGTATAAAAAAATGTCTGGTACCGGTAAAAACACTTATATCAATAAGATTTTTTAATAAAAAAAAAATATAATTTTGTTATAAAATATGTGAAAAATAGAAGCTAAAAAAATTTGAATGAAAAAAGTATGAGAAAAATTAAAGAAAAATCTTATTAATATAAAAAAGAAAATAATATTTAAAAATAAGAATAAAAGATAGGAAGATATATTAATTCGTTAAGAGTAGAGGAATATAATTTGAATTTGAAATTTATGAAGAAAGAGAAAATTGAAATAAAATATTTTAATAATATATTATACATGTATCGATGAATAAGTTGACAATGTATAGTAAAAGTAGGTATATGCATTGATAAAGTGAAATAAATTTATTTTATTAAATATATTTATTTGTGAATTTGAAACAAACAAGAAAATGTAAGAAAGAAAGAGAAGTTGGATGGAGAAACCATCCATGTGGCACAATAGTAGAGCAATAACGGCATTTTGGTATTTGGCACAACATATAATTTTCTTTGGATTTTTGAAAGAATTCTAAATTAGTGATGTTAGATGCCTATTTGAAGAATCAGATTAATGATAGTTTTGTTTCGGCCGGGGAGTGTTAACACAGACGAACGGTTATGTTATGCGATCCTTATTAAAAATTAAAGGGAAATGCTAACGAGTGCCCCAGGGGCACTCTTTAATAGCTTTAAAAAGTAAGTTTTTCTTGGAAATATACGTAACTAATGCATCGAAAATTGAAATGGTGAACTTTTGAAAGAATATTTTCTTTATTTAGAATGCTTAAAGAGTGCCCCTGGGGCACTCGTTAGCATGACCCAAAATTAAAAGGACTAAGTTTATAGACTTAACAAAACAACTGACTACCTGGAAAAAAAATAGAAAATTGACTCCACACTAACATAAATGCGTGCTAGAGAATAAGAATTGAAAGCAACAACAATTAATTAAAAAAGAAAACAATATAAATAATTCTAAACTCAATTGATTTATTCAACAATTTCTCACTTAAATTGCATTTCCTTGCAACAGTTTATCTCAAACTCATCAAGCGTTTCTAGAGCACTTAACAAATGATAAAATTCTTCAATTTTAAGTGGTTTTATCATGATGTTTGCCAAATGATCTCTTGTTATGCAATAATTCAACTCAATAACACCATCATTACATAAATTTCTCAAAAAAGAATTTGAACATCAATATGTTTATTTCTTCCATGTAAAATTAGATTTTTGAATAATTTAATTGTTGAGACATTATCACAAAACACCATTGTAGCTACTTTTAGACAATGACTTAGATGTTCTAACACTCTTCTCAACCAAACACATTGACATGCACATAACGTGACTGCAATAGACTCTACTTCTGTTGTAGATAAGCCAACAACCGACTGTTTCTTTGACACCTAAGAAATCACACCACCTCCCAACAAGAAAGCATAACCTAAAGTGCTTATCCTATCATCAAGGTCTCCTGCGTAATCACTGCCAGTATAAGAAATTAATTCTTTGTTTCCTCCAGCCTCATAGACGATTCCCAAATTTTAGGTGCCTTGTAGTTATCTTAAAATACGCTTTGTTGCCAAGAAGTAACTCTCTTTTGGCTCTTCCATAAAGCGACTTATCAAACTGATAGAATATGCAATATCTGGTCTTGTAGTTGTAAGGTACATAAGACTTCTCACAAGTTGCTTAAATAGAGTCATATCAACCTTCACTCTCTTATCTTCTTTTAGTAACTTGTTGTCTGGAACTATAAGACTCTTCACAGGAATACAATCAGATATGTTAAATGTGTTTAACATATCCTTAATATATATTTTTTGCCCAATGAAGATGTAACGCCCATTTTTAGTTTGTGTGTTTTATTTAATTATGCCATATTGTGTTATGTGTTTTATTTAATTAATTATGTGTTAATTGTATGCTTATGAGATGTGTGTGTGTGTGTGTGTGTGTGTGTGTGTGTGTGTGTGTGTGTGTGTGCTAATTGTTGGGTTTTAGTAATAAATAATATAAGTTAGAGAAGCTTTTAGTTATTGCGCTTGAGTTAACATTAGTAAGTGTAGGGTGTTATTTAAGGCCCATTAGTAATTAAAAAGGTAGTAATGTTTAACCAAAACAAGGGTTTTAGAGGATTAGAGGTTAGAAGTTCATTTTCACAAAATTAGGAATAGAAGAAAAGAGAGGAGAGAAGAGGAGAATCTCAAGGTTGAAGATAGAGTTGGCTTCAATCCAAAACCTAAGGTAAGGGTGGGACTCTTTTATGCTAAAGGGATGTATGATAATATTATCGGTGGGATTTGATTGTATGATTGTATCCATGGAATTTGTGTTTAGAACTTAGGGTTTGTGACCAAATGCATGAATCTTGATTTGGAAATGTGTTGTAATTGATGTTTGCTGATGAATAATGATAGATTTCGTGTTTATACCTGTTCAATTGTTGTTTAGTGGTGATTTTGAGAGTTGGAAGTGAGGTTGTGCAGGTCTGTTACTGCTATTTGTTTTTCTGCACAATCGCGCCTCCGCTAAGCAGAGCTAGTCCGCTAAGCGGACCTTGTTTAGTGATTCGCCTCTGGACCCCTTCGCTTTAAGCGGGGTTATGAAAGTTCGCTAAGCGGAACCTGTTTCGCAAAAGTTTATGCCACGCGTCGCGTGAAGAGGGGCGATGGAACTTTAGGGGCATAAGCGCGCTAGTAGGCCGCTAAGCGGACCCTGTGTTACAAAACTTGTTCAAACTTTGAAATGATGTATCTTTTGAACCGTAACTTTTTTCTATATGTCGTTTGAACCTTCGTGAAGCTTTAATTGCTGTCTTTCCTTGGTATATGTTAGGAATATACTTAGAATTTCTTTTGGACTCTCATTCTTGAATTGAATTGTTGTTGACGTTGGATGTTCGGAATTGACTATGTCGTTTAAGTTGATCATGTTGTTTAAGTGGAATATGTTGTTCGAGTCGATTATGTCTTTTAAGCGTGATTGTGAATGTGCATCATTGAGTCACATTCATTGTATTGTTTGAGACGGCCCTTGTGGTAAATGTTTGAGACAACCCTTGTGGCAATTGTTTGAGATGACCCAATGGCAACTGTTTGAGACGGAATTTACTCCAATGGTACCACATGCATTTGCATTGTTCGAGTTGCATAAGTGAAGTCGTATGATGAGTCATAATTGGATATTTGTGTGTGCATAACATGAATGTTAACCTGTGTTGAGGTGATGGTTGCGTTCGTTGATCATATGTGATAATTGACTATGTGTGCCTTAATTGAGATTGACATTATTGTTGTTGGTAAGACGTTGAATGATGTGAATTGTAGTAAGTGATATACGTCGAAAAGTGGTGACCAATGTACGATTTATTCTCCGCTTTGAATATTATCATACGTTTCTTTATAATGAATGATATCTCACTCCTTCTGTTTGAATGTTACCCACCGTTGGTAACGTGCAGGTAATGACGAGGAGTAGTCTTGTGCCTTATAGCTCGAGTCGGTGTGTCGATGCTCTGATACGTAGCACTTGGGGGGATGTCGGATTACTTGCTTATGTCTTGTTTCTTGTTGTTTATTCCTTGTTGGATTTCGTCATTATGTTATGTTGAGATTTGTTGGATATATTGTGCCATGTTGGCCTTGATGTTTATGACTTAGATTTCTTGTTAATATTTGATTTCCGCTGCGATGTGAGTACTTCCCGGATAATTGATGATTAATGCATGAGATATTACCCTCCTATATGCATGTTATGTATCCATGTTAATGAGCATGATATGTGAATGTGATATTAGTTGTTTAAATGTGACACCTCGAATCATTTCGTTCAGATTATTTTAAGGTTTTGCACTCTGATTTTCCTGTTAATTGCGGGGTAGATTTGGATTGTTACAGAAGATACCATTGCAACCTTGCAAAAATTCAATGCCCGAAAAACATTTCATATTGCCTAGGCCAGTCATTGCAAATTCTTTCACCATCATAGTTTTGAACTCTTGAAACATCGACTTATCATTACTAGCATATATAAGATCATCTACATAAACACACACAATTAAAATGTCAAATTTCTCTTTCTTCTTTATAAATAATATGTGTTCATATGGACATTTCAAAAAATCATTTGGTGCAAGATAAGATTCCGATTTGTTGTATTAGGCTCTAGGAGCCTTCTTAAGGCCGTAAAAGGCCTTCATAAGCTTGTATACTTGATGTTCACGCACTACTACAAAAATACATTTAACTTCAGACGCAAAATGTATTAATCCCCGACTACAGAAGCGAGGTAACAAAGGATGTCATGAAAAACTTTCACTTTACCCCTCGATTATTAAAAAAATCGAGGGGTAAAGTTATCTGCACATGGGCTTGAACTCCAACATCTACATTTTTATTATTTTCATAATTGAATGGTGTGTTCAATATTAACTCTTGGTGTTGTGTAAAACCGAGGTAATAACTCATTGTTGTTACCTCAGTTATTAGTAAAAATTGAGGGGATAACATTATTTTTTTTAATACTTCTGTTTGTACATGTATTACAGAACCATATCACAGAATATAGAACTATAATTTATAGATCTTTAAAATAGAAATATTATACATTTTGTAAATTTATGAAACAAAAGCATTGTACTTTTTTCCAATTTCTCAAACAAAAATATTATACCAAAAATATTCATTGTTTACACCAAACGCAAAGTCAAAATGACACACATCTTATAATTTTACAATAAAACATAAATAAATGATTAAACAACAAAAGCAACAACCAAAATGGAAAGTTTTGTAGGTTGTCCAAAAGTTCTATGCTAAGATTGGTCACTGGTCGTTAAACACCTATAATTTGAACAACATTAGAAACCAATTAGGATAATCAACAGCAACTTTAAATCTTTAGTAAAAGGAATAAAAAAGAGTAAAATGCATAATTATAAATTACTAAGTGATATAAAACATTTACTTACGAGTTTCCCATATCCCTTCTTTATGATCACGACGAATAGCATGAACATCATCGGAATAATTTTCTTAAGATGAACGATGTACATGTGTTGCGAAACAACGAGTCTCATAATTAAAATCTTGATTTTTATCAGTATTATCCGGAAGATATTTTTCGTGAAGAACAATTGACCATCTAGTGTTTGAAGGATCAGTGACATAAAATTCTTTTTGTTTGGGTTGCCATGATGAATGGTTCGTTCTTATTAGTTGTCTTTCGAAGATCAACCCATGTGAATCCTAATTCATCAGTTCCTACACGAGTGTTATTATCAATCCATTTGTACTTAAATAAAGGCACTTTAAAAGCAAAATATTCAATCTCTAAAATCTCCTCAATAATCCCAAAGTATGCTTTAGATGCTAGTACATGATTGTTATCTTTGGAACTAGAAAAGTACATGAATCTAACTTCAATCATAACCCCACTATTTTGCACAGTACTACGATCATCCTTTGATATTGTATAGAATAAAAATTTAGTAATGTTGTATGCACTGCAAGTAATTACATTAAACTTAGGCATACGTGACAACCGTTTAATTATCTTTCATGCACTAGTCTCTTTAGAAGCATTATCGTTAAACCAATTTATGAAAGTTTTGTTATGCTCTATCAACAACCATCTTTCATTCATCCTGGAGAAGTTTTCCTTTATAAGACTTTTGTTAGTGATCAAGTAAGGTTGAACTTCATGAATGTTATTCAATATATACAAATGTGCTTGAAGAACAACATTTCGACCAAAAATCTTAACATTTAAACCTTGAGTAACTCTACCATCATGACGAGAAATAGAAATTTTTATAGAGTTCGCTTCTGACAAATAGTTTGTAAAAAACTCAATAATTTCTTCTATGATGTACTGTTCAATGATCGAAGCTTTCTAACGGTGATGATTCTTTATGTACCCTTTAAAAATCATGTATCACGCTGCTGGATAAATCCATCCTAAATAAAGTGAACCACAAATTCTAATATCCATTACTAGATAAACAACTAAGTGAACTATAATGTCAAAGAATGATGGAGGGAAAAACATCTGTAATTGACAGAAGATAATTGCAACCTCATGACCCAAGTCATCTAAATATACAAGATCAATGACTTTAATACATATAACATTGAATAATAAGCACAATCTGGTTATAGTTACTCTTATATTTCTTGGTAAAATGCCACAGATAGTCATTGGTAGAAGTTGTTGCATTAAGTCACGACTATCATTAGAATTTAAACTAACTAATTTGTGACACTTCTCTGACACAAGTTTCTTCACATTTGATGAGTATCCTTGGGGAACTTTGATATCCTGTAAATAATTGCAAAAACTTTTTTTTATTTTAGATAGAGTGTGACATGCTGAGGGGAAATATGTTATATTTCTTATTTCTTTTGGGGCTAACTCTTGTCGTATACCCATCACAACCATATCTTCACGGGATTTCTTAGTATCTTTTGTCTTTCATTTAATGTTGAGAAATGTTCCAATCAAACTATCACATACATTTTTCTCCACATGCATCACATTAAGACACTGTCTTACATCAATACTAGACCAGTATTAAAGATCAAAGAACATCAACCTCTTTTTCCAAATATTTTTTCTACGGGCCTTTTTTGTTTCTATTAATGTGCTATTATCTTTTATAAACTTCATTCCCGATTAAGTACTTTGGAGCGATATCAAACTCCCACTCTCCATTAAAAGCTTTCCACAATCTACAGTATGTATGATTACCTCTTAAATTTTTTTGATGCACAAGATAAACAATATTTTTTCCATTTTGTAATTGGTGGTGGCATGTATCAAATTCACATATAGGACACGATTTATGTCCCTTAACGTTGTACCCAGACAAATTATTGTATGCAGGAAAGCAATTGATTGTGCAAAATAACATGACACCCATCTTAAAGTTATCACCTGTTGTCATACCCCAAATTTGACCCACTAAGACTTGTCCCTTCTTATTTATTTTCATTGACACATCATTTAAAATATGTATGTATTAATATATATATATATATATATATATATATATATATATATGAGTGTAGCGGGGAAAATCTGACATCGAAGCCATGGGATTGACTCGAATCAATATTCCGTTTTGAAATCGCCACCGCGCTTTATTTTTTCAAAGGAAAAGGGAAAAGAACGAAAAACCCAAAGTTTTGTTTTTAAAACAAGAAAGAGGTCTCAGGTACGGGTGTTGATTATATGAGGGGAAGGTTTTAAGCACCCCTCATATCCGTGGTACTCCACGGGAACCTTTTTGAAAATCTGTGTTGTGTGTGCTAAAAAGGGTTTGTTTTATTTTTAAAATAAGCTCGGCAAAGCGTTAAGCTTTGGGCCTACATACCTCCTCGGTGCAATGGAGAAGTCAGAGCTAATGTAGTTCCGCTTTTGGGAAAAACGTTTTAAAACGAATAAACACTTTGTTGTCGTTAGAGAGAAATACTCAGCCATTGATCTTGAGCATGAGAACAAACAAGTTCTTCGCATCGCAAATGAAAGAAGGGCGCCAACTCGGATAAAATCAACGAGTATGCCACTAGCTCTCTCACGCGGAAAAGATCTCGTTATTATCAATCAATTTCAAAATCGTGGGGTATAACCACTCGTTTCGACAATTAACGGTGTCTAAACTTTTGAAGAACAGCCACTAAGGGCGAAAGATATTTTTAAGAAAAAGGTTTTGAAAAGATTGCAAACATAAGAATATTTTGGAAAAAGGGAGAAGATTTTGAAAATTTAAGAATGGGAGGAGATGAAGAGGCTAACCTAGTACATAAAATAAAAGCTAAGGAAAGAAACGGTCTAACCGAATAAGAAGCCAACACTTGACATTAAGAGCCAAGGTAG
Organism: Vicia villosa; assembly: GCF_029867415.1. Taxonomy (NCBI): domain Eukaryota; kingdom Viridiplantae; phylum Streptophyta; class Magnoliopsida; order Fabales; family Fabaceae; genus Vicia; species Vicia villosa. The sequence goes on along the minus strand of NC_081180.1, from coordinate 16,702,743 downwards.
TTTTCCCATCCTTTGGATTTATCAATACCAACACATTACACTTGGGGATCCAGATGAACTTATTGTCTTAGAACCACTTTGCATTAAGCACATTAAGATTCTGACGAAAATTGGGCAGAGTAACGGCTGTTTTCGGGTAAAATCCTTATATCAATGCCTTGGAATTAACCATCAAGGGCTTTCAAGGAAATACCTGCACACATAAACATACAACAGAACAATGCCAGACAGACAGAACAATCACAGGATAGTAATAGAATGAGTCCAGAGGTACTAGGTCCATAAGTCTGAATCTCCAAAGTGCTAGGGATAGTAACCGATAGTCCAAAGAGAACCTTATGTATTTTTTAGATTTTGGTTATTTATTAGTGTTTTAGCGAAAAAGTAAAGTATGGTCCAAGTGGACAAAGAGAAAATGACGGAAGGTAAATATGATGAAATGATAAAGTAAAGCGATAAAGCGAAAAATATAAAGAGCGGTAATATAAAGAGCGGTAATATAAAGAGCGGTATAGTAAAGGTGCGGAAATTAAAGTTAGTTGTTAAGTGTTAAAGATAACCATCTTGAAACTTGTCAAGTATGTTATCAAAGTTAGTAGGAAGATCTATGGTGAGTGAATGATGTACTCGGATTTAAATTCAATGGGGTTTATCAGAAGCTTGATAGAATCATAGCGACTACACGATAAAAACCTCCACAAGTCTTAAATCAACCGCATACAATTCTCTTCCATGTTTGATCTTTTTATTCGGGACACGAAATATTGCGCTATGTTAAGCAGATCGCCAAGTGATTTATGTAGAAATCACCCTACAACGAGGCCGGTCAAAACTTTATGTGCTAATGCATGCGAGAAGAACGATATGTAGATCGCCTTCCGAAAGCAATACCGCACGAAAAGAAAATAGGTAACGATCTAGTCTTTACTAAGAATCCATAAGAATTCTCAAAGTATTAAGACTTTCATCGATCAAAAGAAAAAAAGGAGAAGGAGAAGATAAAATGCATAAAGATAATCAACTCACACTATCATTAATATCATTCATCTAATATTATGGATTTGGTTCTTTCAAACCTATCAACATCCTAGATCCAATGATATTAATGAAATGGAGGAAGAAGAATAAGATTCACAAAAGATAATCAACTCACACTATCATTAATATCATTCATCTAATATTATGGATTAGGTCATTTCAAACCTATCAACATCCTAGATCCAATGATATTAATGAAATGTAGGAAGTAGGAAGCCAAAACAAGCATAAAAAAGGCAAAAAAACACATTCTGCCAGCAGGAAATCGATTTACCTCTGTAGGAAATCGATTTCCTGAGTGCAGAGTTCAAATTTTGAAAAAAAATAAGGTGGAAATCGATTTCCTGCACGCAGCATTCAAAAAACAGCATTAGGAGGCATAAAACTTGACTTAAGCAAACATACAAACACCTTATGATCACATATCCATAGGAGCACGAATTTTCCATCAAATCACCATCAAATAGCACCAATATAGCATCAAAGATGCATTGAACACAAGCAACAAAGATCTACATCTTAGAATTGAGAAATTTACCAATTCTTGAATTAAAGTGGTGAAGTAGCTTCAAGAACAAGCACAAAGTGTAGATCCTTCAAATATGGAGATGAACAATCAAAGAAAAGAGAGAAATGTAGGAGGCTTAGTTCAAAATTAGCAAGATTCAAGGTGAATCTCACTAATCTTATGAAAATGAACTTTGGGTGAGGGTTTTGGAAAGGGTGAGAAATGAATTTGCAAGCAATTTTTTGGCTCTCCAAGCTTGAGAAATGAATTTGCAAGAACTTTTTTGGCTATCAAAAGCTTGAGAAATGAGAGAGTAGAGGGCTCTATTTATAGAATTGGAGCAAGAGTAGTGGCAAATTGGTCTTTTTGTGTTTGGTGATTAACTTGTGTTTAATTGGTGATTAAAGTGGCAATTAAATGGTAAAAATGGTAAAATGAGGTTAAAGAGGGTTTAATGAATGAGTTAATTTTGATGAGGTGGAAAATTGATAAAATGATTAAATAAAAAGGTGCCAAAATGATGTCAAGCTTCCCTCCTTATTTTTTTTGAATTTTGCGCACAGGAAATCGATTTCCCACAGGGGTAAATCGATTTCCATCTTCAAATTTTCAAAAAACTGTTTTCTTGCACTGTTTTGATTTTTGCCCGATCTTTCACCTGTAAAATATAAACAAAAGAGACAAAACATATATTTTTTGATTTTTGGTTAGTATAAACAAATAAAAAACTATAAATGCTCGATAATTCCCGTCAGAGATAATCACAGTATCAAAGATAAAGCTTCACAATGGTGCTCTTGAATGCAAATGATGTATGATCTTAGGGTCAAAAATTGGGGTATGACAGATGCCCCTATTTAAGTTTCTTCTTTCCGGAGATGTGAGGGACGTAATTGAAGAGACTTAAATATAAAACACACAATTTTTGAACCTAAGGTATAATGTGATGCTAATGGATGCATCAAGTATGATTATGGAATAGAGAGGAGTATAACACCACTGGGGAGATAAGAAAGGATTCCACTGGGGGAAAAAGTATGTGTCATCCAGGGATAAAACTTGGATTCCACAGGAGAAAGAGACAGTCAACAGAAGCTTTCAAGATAAAACATGATTGCACTTCGAGAAGAGAATATCTGAGGCCTACATGAATGTGGCTACATCAAAATGAATATCAAGGTAAAACATGATTGGACAACATCAAATGACAACCAAGGTAAAACATGATTGGATATCGTCAAAGGATAATCAAGGTAAAACATGATTGGATAATCATCAACGGACAATCAAGGTAAAACATGATTGGATAATCATCACAGGTCCATCAAGGTAAAACATGATTAGATAATCAAGATAAAACATGGTCGAAAGTGATCAGGATAAAGCATGATTAGAGACAATCAAGATAAAACATGGTGTAAGTGATCAGGACAAAGCATGATCAAAGACAATCAAGATAAGACATGATTGAAGGGAGCCAAGATAAAGCATGGTGTAAATCTTTCAGGAATGACACTAAAAGAAGAAAAGATACATCTAGGAACAACACTAGACGGACAAGACAAACAAGTATCTGTTTTGGATAGGTGCCAAGTAAGTTGGACTTTGATCTCAAGGTGAAGATGTTGATAGCAACAGGACCTTGGAAAATGCAAATGAGTATGAAATTTGTTTCAATGCATGATGTTGAATTTTTCTATGCATGATATATGATCAATGCAATGCAATTGTTTGTTACAACTGAGGGAGACTCTTTTGTGAGGCACGAAAGGAACTCGATTCCTCAACACGGGAACTCTGCCCACTCTGCTTGGGAAGAAGATGCTTAAACACACTTCTATTACACCGGTAACTGTATCAAAACGATGATCCTTTGAGAAGGACTGATAAAGTTGCTTGGGGATTACTGAAGAAGATTGCCCCTTATTCACTAATTGTTGCAAGTTAACTGATCATGGCTTCAGTTCTTGAAATGCATGTTGGGATGGCTTGCCCCAGTACAAGTATTGAAATGATATTCTGATCAACAAATCTTGAATGAACATCTGAACAACAAGATCTTGAAGTAACGTGCCCCTGATAGGATCACTGGTCAAGTTTCTCGACTGTTTGAACTTCCTGAAAGGTGAGTGCTTACTTGCAAATAAAATGTTCATTCAAGAATGGTAATTTTAATGCAATGCTCAAAGAACATTTTTGAAATCAAAATCATTTTTGGAAAGATGTTATTGATGTAAAGCAAATGGAATCACTGGTCAAAACATAAGGGTTAAGACATTCAAAGTGAAAGATAAAGCAAAGATATGATATCAAAGCAAATTATTGGAAAATCTCATGGGAGCCAGCTTACGCAACCTTGTTGTAGTATGCTTTCAAACAAACCTTGCTTCAATTAGGTCTTTTAAAGGTTGTAATGTGGCCTGGTTCACGGTTTAAGAAACAAAGGATATAAGGCTCAAAATTTTGTAACCCACCCCATCTTCGTGATGATCTCCAGTCCTAAAACTCAGTTAATTCAACTTATGCATTCAGGTTCCAAGAGACTTCTGGAATTGCACCTTTGATAATGATGATAGTTCACAAGCAAAGAGAACTTTTGAGATGGCAGTCACTTCTTCCTTTTGGTAGTCACAACATTTTGTTGTTTGGGAATTTATTGACTTCTCTTTTTTCATCTTTTCTTTTTATATATCCCTAACTTTTGCCTGAACTGTTTATTTTGAACTTACAGTCAGCGGGATGCCTTTATTTTTGCCTAAGTCATCATTTTTGGTTTTGACTTAGCAGGCTTTTCTTTGTATACATTTAAAGATAATGACTGCCTTGCTTAATGATTGATGAACCATCATTGGCTTTTGATTGACATCTCCAACAGTTCTTTGATGTATGCGGAGCAAAGCTTGCGATTGAAACACTTGTTGAAAGGTGTATTGAATGATTCTCTTAAAATAGAATACACAGCCAAATTAACTGAGAACTACCCTGCCCCAGGTTTAAAATGCGGGTTTTTTCGTACAGAAAGAAAATCCTACTTCGAAAGCTCAGAGGGGTTGACAAGGGATTAACTTCCTTATTTCTCCAGTGTTTGGGAATTGAAACAATGCCTGTACATCATCAGCGAAGTTTTATTCGAAAGCATACAGTTCAACAACTTGGGTATTTCGTTGTCATCATCCTCCCTCCAATCTTTGCATAAAACACAAGTTTGATAGAGAAAGCAAATGGAAGAAAAAGTTTTGTAAAAGAAAGCACATACATAGTATATGTGAATGAATTCAAAATATGCGATGCTCATTTCATTAAAATCACCATTCAGAAACAAATAAAGTCTAAAAGTAAACAGCACAATAAAGGAAATACAAACAGCACAGAATCAAGGCCTAGTGACTAATCAGCAACAAAGATGAGCTATCCTGTCTGAAACACTTGGCTTTAGGAGACCATCTGGCTTTCACTTGTCTTCAGCCACTTTGATCTGGCAAAAGATTAGTGACAACATTAGGACCCATATCCCTGAAAGATAGCATCTTTGATCTTACCAACTCTTGGTCTTGTTGAAGTTCTTCCATACTTTTCAGATACATGCTTCTAGTTCAATGTGTCGAGGAATCAGCTTGACAGATAAGCAAACCACTCTGAAGATGGAGACAGACAAGGATAAGTTTTCTGGACAACCTGGATGTATGTATGCAAATGATGCAATTGTTGTTTTTTTGTTTTTTATTTATTTGATTTTCAAAGAATTCAAGTTATTACTTTGTAAACATCAAAACATGAAGGAGGTAAATCCTATATTGGATCAAAACTTTGATCAAGTTATCATCAAGATCAATCATCCATTTTGGTGGATTAAGGTTTTCACCCTATCGACACCCAAGATCCATTGAGTTTGATGAAACTTATGATGTTTACAAAGAAAGACCTATGAGTTCCTTGGAAATCAAATGAATGCATGGATGCATGGTTTATGCATCAATCACAATCAAGATCAAACATGGTCGCACAAACAGGGTTCAAAGGTTCGACGTCACGAGCATGGAGTCAAAGTTAAGAACCACCCACAAAGGTATGAACTAGGGAATTTTGTACCTGCCGAACGGGTTCTACAAAGGTTCCCAGAGTTTTCAATCTTCTATTGGATACTACCGGCACGCACAATTGCTCATAGGCGCCAATAATATGCCTAAAAAGACCTCGTCTGAGCGTAGTATCGCATGACAACAAGCTCAAATTGGTACTTGATCTTGTTTCTGCACTACATCCTAAAAAGGCTTAGATGGGTTAAAAGGGTTCTAGGTCATTCAGCTTCTACGGACACTCACTATTGAAAGTAATAGCGTCCTTACGATGATTCGTAACAACCTCTACTACCTTCCATGAGGCCTCCACTGATTGGGGTTCCACCATATGACGCTCATGTTAAGGATTGCTCCTGACATGCGACTATTGGTCTTACCACCTCCTATCTCAAGTTACTCACAAAAGTTCGGGTTAGAACTTTATCTCATCACAGAGGAACCATCGAGCACCTAAAAGAAAAAAAAGAAAATAAACAAACAAAGCACACAACAATATATATAGATAAAAACACACAGATAAACAAAAATAGGCTTAACACACTTAAAACTGGATCTCCAGTGAAGTCGCCATTTTTCTGTAGCGGGGAAAATCGGACATCGAAGCCATGGGATTGACTCGAATCAATATTCCGTTTTGAAATCGCCACCGCGCTTTATTTTTTCAAAGGAAAAGGGAAAAGAACGAAAAACCCAAAGTTTTGTTTTTAAAACAAGAAAGAGATCTCAGGTACGGGTGTTGATTATATGAGGGGAAGGTTTTAAGCACCCCTCATATCCGTGGTACTCCACGGGAACCTTTTTGAAAATCTGTGTTGTGTGTGCTAAAAAGGGTTTGTTTTATTTTTAAAATAAGCTCGCCAAAGCGTTAAGCTTTGGGCCTACATACCTCCTCGGTGCAATGGAGAAGTCAGGGCTAATGTAGTTCCGCTTTTGGGAAAAACGTTTTAAAACGAATAAACACTTTGTTGTCGTTAGAGAGAAATACTCAGCCATTGATCTTGAGCATGAGAACAAACAAGTTCTTCGCATCGCAAATGAAAGAAGGGCGCCAACTCGGATAAAATCAACGAGTATGCCACTAGCTCTCTCACGCGGAAAAGATCTCGTTATTATCAATCAATTTCAAAATCGTGGGGTATAACCACTCGTTTCGACAATTAATGGTGTCTAAACTTTTGAAGAACAGCCACTAAGGGCGAAAGATATTTTTAAGAAAAAGGTTTTGAAAAGATTGCAAACATAAGAATATTTTGGAAAAAGGGAGAAGATTTTGAAAATTTAAGAATGGGAGGAGATGAAGAGGCTAACCTAGTACATAAAATAAAAGCTAAGGAAAGAAACGGTCTAACCGAATAAGAAGCCAACACTTGACATTAAGAGCCAAGGTAGTTTTCCCATCCTTTGGATTTATCAATACCAACACATTACATTTGGGGATCCAGATGAACTTATTGTCTTAGAACCACTTTGCATTAAGCACATTAAGATTCTGACGAAAATTGGGCAGAGTAACGGCTGTTTTCGGGTAAAATCCTTATATCAATGCCTTGGAATTAACCATCAAGGGCTTTCAAGGAAATACCTGCACACATAAACATACAACAGAACAATGCCAGACAGACAGAACAATCACAGGATAGTAATAGAATGAGTCCAGAGGTACTAGGTCCATAAGTCTGAATCTCCAAATTGCTAGGGATAGTAACCGATAGTCCAAAGAGAACCTTATGTATTTTTTAGATTTTGGTTATTTATTAGTGTTTTAGCGAAAAAGTAAAGTATGGTCCAAGTGGACAAAGAGAAAATGACGGAAGGTAAATATGATGAAATGATAAAGTAAAGCGATAAAGCGAAAAATATAAAGAGCGGTAATATAAAGAGCGGTAATATAAAGAGCGGTATAGTAAAGGTGCGGAAATTAAAGTTAGTTGTTAAGTGTTAAAGATAACCATCTTGAAACTTGTCAAGTATGTTATCAAAGTTAGTAGGAAGATCTATGGTGAGTGAATGATGTACTCGGATTTAAATTCAATGGGGTTTATCAGAAGCTTGATAGAATCATAGCGACTACACGATAAAAACCTCCACAAGTCTTAAATCAACCGCATACAATTCTCTTCCATGTTTGATCTTTTTATTCGGGACACGAAATATTGCGCTATGTTAAGCAGATCGCCAAGTGATTTATGTAGAAATCACCCTACAACGAGGCCGGTCAAAACTTTATGTGCTAATGCATGCGAGAAGAACGATATGTAGATCGCCTTCCGAAAGCAATACCGCACGAAAAGAAAATAGGTAACGATCTAGTCTTTACTAAGAATCCATAAGAATTCTCAAAGTATTAAGACTTTCATCGATCAAAAGAAAAAAAGGAGAAGGAGAAGATAAAATGCATAAAGATAATCAACTCACACTATCATTAATATCATTCATCTAATATTATGGATTTGGTTCTTTCAAACCTATCAACATCCTAGATCCAATGATATTAATGAAATGGAGGAAGAAGAATAAGATTCACAAAAGATAATCAACTCACACTATCATTAATATCATTCATCTAATATTATGGATTAGGTCATTTCAAACCTATCAACATCCTAGATCCAATGATATTAATGAAATGGAGGAAGTAGGAAGCCAAAACAAGCATAAAAAAGGCAAAAAAAACACATTCTGCCAGCAGGAAATCGATTTACCTCTGTAGGAAATCGATTTCCTGAGTGCAGAGTGTCATACCCCAATTTTTGACCTAAGATACCACCTCATATCATTTGCATATGCATCATTTGCATCTCTAACAAATTGCATAGCTTGTGTTTGCTACTTGTGACTCAGCAGGATTTAATCAGGAAATCACTCATCAGTACAAGTAACAATCAATTAGGGTTTTGTTCTCCCTTCATCTCAAAAGAACTATCTTCATCAACAATCAACATTTGGTCCTCAGAGATTCATTTCAACAAGCTCAACAGCTTTGAATCGACTGAATTAGGGTTTTGACTGAAGATAGCATACTCCTGACTTTTGCTCAGAATTTGACCTAATGACTTGGGACATGACCTCAAGACCCCAAGTGCATTATTTTGACCTAATCCATTGGCTCAGAACATCTCTTACACAAAGATTGATCAGACAAATCCTCAGATCAGGGTTTTGAACTATCAGGGACTGAAATCAGGGATCACCTTTGGGAAACCCTAAAAATCCCCAGGAAGTCAATCAAAGGTTTCAATCATCTTCAAATAATCCCTATGACAATATACAATGGAAATTGTATCTCAATTCAAGATCCACAGTCATCAATTTCATCAGGTCGACAATTAGGGTTTTTTGACCTAATTCACTGAACAACTGACTTTTTAATCAGGACATGATGCCACAACTCAAACCATGGCTCAATATCCTCTAATACCTCAATATGATCCATTCATACCATTCATTTGATGAGGATAGCCTGTTTCATTTGAAATCTCCAGAAACGCGATTCGTCTGAAAAAGTCAACTGTACAAGATCACCATTGACTTTTGGGGAATTTTGGTCAACCATGACTTTTGAAGTTTTAAATCATCAATATATGATATGAGAAGTCATTTGATCAAGGAAAATCAAGAAAATCAATCAAGAATCAAAAGTCAAAAGTTTGACTTTTCATACTTAGAAAATTTCTAAGTGTTTTTCAATGGTTTTTTCCAAACTTTGGAAGGAAATTTCTCAAAATTTCACCTACAAACTGAAAAAAACTTCCAACATGAAAGTTGTAGATTTTGATCCAATAAACAACTTTGACACATATAAAATTTTTCCATAAGATCAACCATTTAAGAGATATGGTGCTTCAAAGTTGGTACTTTTTGAAAGTTTCACTTGAAATCTCATTTTCTTCAAAGTTCATGGATCTTTTTCACCCATTTCCTTAAAGGTCTTGAAGAAACTTTCAACTAGGGTTTTGAAGTGTGTAATATGAGCTTTCCAAAATGTCCAAGAGCATGAAAAAATATGGAGCATAGCTATGGTTTTGAATTATGCATTTAGTGATCATTTTCACTTGAATTTTCACCATTTTTCACTAAGTTTCAAGACTACATGACCTATAATTCAAGTGATGACACACCAAAGCAATGATTGAGAGATATTTTCTGGTTCAAGATCAGATAGGAAAGAGATAAGAAGCTTGGCCAAAATAACCATGGTTTAGTTACTTTAACCATTTGCATTTAATGTGAAAGATTCCATTTTATCTTTTAAGCCAAATCATCATTCTTGAAGCAACTTGCAAGAGCTCTTCATTCAGAATCCTTGGCCTATAAATAGAGGTTCAAATCATCTTCAAACTCACACCAAAACCTCATAAACATAGGTTTTCTCTTCCTTTCTTAGAATGCAAGTTTCATGGTTTTCAAAGAGGTAGAAAACTCAACCTCTAAACCTTGCAAGTTCTGAGCCAAGTAATGCTTCCCACAAGCCACAAACATCATATGGGATGTGTCTGATCCATCCATACACCCCAAAAACACCTAAAACTCAGAATCACTACCTCACTTCCCAAATATGCATAACACTAGCCTTATCATGCCAAAATCAAATCCAGGCCATTTCTGTTCAAACTATCACTTTTAACACCTTCCATATACTTCATATGAATGATCCAAACACTCACATATGACCTGTAACATCCCCATCATCAGATTCGATTCTCACTCCAAGCTTATGCAGGTCGGGTACCATAGCCATGCCCAGATGAATTCAGATGGTTCCAAGCATCCAGACACCTTCCATAATCATCATTGAAGCTATCCAGATCATCACAAAGCATCTGTAACACCTCTATTGCAGAATTCGAATCCCAGCTTGGCTGTTTTTGAAGGTAAGTGCTATGAACTTCAAACTCATACATACATGCATCATAAATGAAAAATTGAGTTGCTATCTTGTTTCTGCACTATCACTGATCAATAGCCCTCAATCAATTTCACAATTCATCAATCATACACGATTTCATGATCAATCTCAGAATTAGGGTTCTTCGTGTTCATCAGAAAATTAATGATCTTAGAGTGAAAATAAATGAAATTAAAGGTCACCATCATGTTCCTTATGAAAAAACGAGTGAGATAGACCCTTCACTTGATCAATTTCATTCAGTTTCGAAGATTTTCAAATTCTTGTTGAGGGTTTGTTCTTGGCGCCAGATTTGGTTCAAAGGTTTTTGGAAATTGATTGAAAATATATTTAATTGGGCGCGTGTTACTTACAAGCCACAAGCGTGGCTCAGTTGGTTGTTGTTTTGGTTAGTGAGCAAGAGTGCGTGGGTTCAAGCCCTTTGGAAGACAAAACCAATTTTTTGACACTATTTTCCTTCAATTTCTTCACAACTTCACCAATTAATTTAACCAATCAAATCAACTTATTTTTTCTTCATTTTTTAAACACCTCTTATTTAATATACATATTTTGACAATATCAAAAAAAATCACAAAAAAGGATTTATTTAATATACTTTTAATTAGGTTTAAAATGATACATTTTAAGTATTTTTAAATACTTTAAATATTGTTTTTTCATTTGATTTTTCAAACCTAATCACTTGTGAATATTTTTTATCAAACCCTAAATCACTTAGGTCTTAATTAAGCATTAAAACTTGTTTTAAACTTAATTAATTTGATTTCTTTCATATTCAAATCGTTTTAAAACGAGCGATCGCGATTCTTTTCAAAAACGATAAACCATTCCTTTTTGATTAAATCTTTTTGACTAATCAAATGATTTTCAAAATGAAGTGGGGCCTCTCGAATATTAGAGAGTATAAGACCCACTCTTTTTCTTTCTTTTTACAGTTTTTCTTTGTACAGAAAACTTTTTCAAAACAATACTTTTCAAACTGTTTTTCAAAACAATAAATCTCACATCTTTTTTTTCAAAACCATCCACCCTGTTTTATGAAAATAAAACAGGGGCCTCTCGAATATTAGAAAGTGTAAGTCCCATTTCTTTTCCTTTTGTACAGTTTTTTTTTTAAAACAATAAAACTTCTTCAAAATAACAAACTTTCAAACAGTTTTTCAAACGACGCGTCTGTAAATAAAACAGTCAACCATGTTTTATAAAATAAAACACGGGCCTCCACGTAGGTATAAGTCCCAAGCCCCTTTTGTACATACCCATTCCAGTACATGAAATTAGGTATTTCATTGTACGCCTTTTTGTACATACACCTTTTTGTACATATCTCGATCAATTTGATTTTTAACTTTGAATAACAAACCAAAAGTGAAGGTTTTTCTTTAAATCTTCCCAAAAAAATACCATGGGCCTCCATGTAGGTATAAGTCCCAAGCCCTTGTAAAAACCTGTTTACATAGCTTTGAATAAACTCAAGTGGACCTCTCCCCGAGTGTGAGTTCCGAGCCCCGTGTATGCAAATGGATCATGCTTACAGGTATATTTCCTTCATAAACTCCATTATATACACACACTTTGTCATATATGTATAACTGTTCATAATTGTTCATGTTTGTTCATGTACTTGTTCATACTTGTTCATGTTTGTTCATATATGTGATATGTGTGCTTGCTCAACTTAGTACAACACTAGGTTCCCCATAGCCTCCTATTGGGCTTCGTGCAAAGAATCTCCACTAGTTTAGGTTAGGACATAGAGTATGGTTTCCCGGTGAAATCGCTCTAAGAGCTCAGACCAACTATACCATGCCTCCCCTTGGGCTTTGTACAAACGAGTGACCCTCCCGTAGCCTCCTCTTGGGCTTATAATGCAAGGACCCTGGATTGTCCCTCCCATAGCCTCCTCTTGGGCTTACAATGCAAGGACCCTCGGATAGCCTCCTCTTGGGCTTCGTACAAGGACCCACGGGCTTCTTATAAGCATCCCCAATATCCAAATCAAATACCCTAGGAGTTTAGACATTTATCATCTCTATGATAGGAGTATCTCTTCTATATCATCACAAACAATCACTCAATCAAAACTTTTTTTTTTGCCACAAGGCTGGCCAATCAATCAAACTCTTTGCCACAAGGCTGGCTAATCAATCAAACCGTTTTGCCACCGTACTGGCTGATTAATCAAAGTTTTTGTCACAAGGCTGACTTCATTGAAACTTTTGCCACGAGGCTGGCTGATTAATCAAAACTTTTTGTCACAAGGCTGACTTCATTGAAAGTTTTTTGCCACAAGGCTGGTTAAACAACAAAAACATCTTTATCATTCTAAGCACCCTAAGTGGCATGGCCCCGGGCTTATAATGAAAAGATTTTCAAACAAAAACAAACATATGTATGTGATGATATAGATTAGATACATCGAACATTTAGATGACATTTGTCTCTTATCCTTTGCTTCCACTAGCATAAGTGGGAACTACGATTGCTCTGACTTTCTCAACATCCCTTTGAGAATACGTAGGCACAAGGTCGATCCTTGGCGAGCAAAATAAAACAAAAAAAAACATTCAAACCTTAGCACCCGTAGACCCGAGCTACAGATGCTCTGATTCCCTCTAGGGGATATGTATGCAGAGGATCGCGATGATCTTTGCGAGCATAATCAAACAAACACCTTAGGTCCCACCTATTTCACAAGAACCTCTCAATAACATGGAATGAAAAACAAAGCGAAGAAACCTATAGAGTACTATAGATACGTTGGGTGCTAATACCTTCCCTTCGTATAACCAACCCTCTTACCCAAAGATCTCTCCCCCACTTTTAAGGTTATTGCAACTTTTTTCCTTTTCCTCTTTTGGAAACAATAAAAAGTTTGGTCCGTACAAAAGAAAAATCATTTTTTTGAGCACTCGAGCCCAAAGAAGGCATCAGGTGTCTCATCCCGAAAAAAGACAACGATTTTTCCCCGCGACACAGAGTTCAAATTTTGAAAAAAAATAAGGTGGAAATCGATTTCCTACAGAGGGAAATCGATTTCCTGCACGCAGCATTCAAAAAACAGCATTAGGAGGCATAAAACTTGACTTAAGCAAACATACAAACACCTTATGATCACATATCCATAGGAGCACGAATTTTCCATCAAATCACCATCAAATAGCACCAATATAGCATCAAAGATGCATTGAACACAAGCAACAAAGATCTACATCTTAGAATTGAGAAATTTACCAATTCTTGAATTAAAGTGGTGAAGTAGCTTCAAGAACAAGCACAAAGTGTAGATCCTTCAAATATGGAGATGAACAATCAAAGAAAAGAGAGAAATGTAGGAGGCTTAGTTCAAAATTAGCAAGATTCAAGGTGAATCTCACTAATCTTATGAAAATGAACTTTGGGTGAGGGTTTTGGAAAGGGTGAGAAATGAATTTGCAAGCAATTTTTTGGCTCTCCAAGCTTGAGAAATGAATTTGCAAGAACTTTTTTGGCTATCAAAAGCTTGAGAAATGAGAGAGTAGAGGGCTCTATTTATAGAATTGGAGCAAGAGTAGTGGCAAATTGGTCTTTTTGTGTTTGGTGATTAACTTGTGTTTAATTGGTGATTAAAGTGGCAATTAAATGGTAAAAATGGTAAAATGAGGTTAAAGAGGGTTTAATGAATGAGTTAATTTTGATGAGGTGGAAAATTGATAAAATGATTAAATAAAAAGGTTCCAAAATGATGTCAAGCTTCCCTCCTTATTTTTTTTGAATTTTGCGCACAGGAAATCGATTTCCCACAGGGGTAAATCGATTTCCATCTTCAAATTTTCAAAAAACTGTTTTCTTGCACTGTTTTGATTTTTGCCCGATCTTTCACCTGTAAAATATAAACAAAAGAGACAAAACATATATTTTTTGATTTTTGGTTAGTATAAACAAATAAAAAACTATAAATGCTCGATAATTCCCCTCAGAGATAATCACAGTATCAAAGATAAAGCTTCACAATGGTGCTCTTGAATGCAAATGATGTATGATCTTAGGGTCAAAAATTGGGGTATGACAATGAGGGCATATCATATGAGAATGCATTTTTTATATGAGAATGTGAGAATGAATCTGAACCATTAGATTTTAAAATAAAGGGTGGAGATTACGTGAGAATCTTTTTTTTCTCTCCTTGATTATTAAAATAAATGATGTAGGAGAGAGAAAAAAAGATTCTCACATAATCTCCACCCTTTATTTTAAAATCTAATGGTTCAGATTCATTCTCACATTCTCATATAAAAAAGGCATTCTCATATGATATGCTATATATATATATATATATATATATATATATATATATATATATATATATATATATATATGAGGAGGGATATATTTACTCCAGGAGTAAGTGTTGAAGACTTACTCCAAATATTAACCATTGATTATCATTAATCTAACGGTTTTAGTTTATCATTTAATCTAATTATTTTAGGAAATATTTTTCTAAATAAAAAATTAATTAAAACCGTTAGATTAATGATAATCAATGGTTAAGATTTGGAGTAAGTCTTCAACACTTACTCCTGGAGTAAATATATCCCTCCTCTATATATATATATATATATATATATATATATATATATATATATATATATATATATATATATATATATATATATATATAAGCATGATCAAGATTATAAAATGAGTGTGTACGTCATAAACTCGTAGAAAATTTCACACACCTACTCTTGATTAAGCCTTACTCTTAAATTATTTATATTTTAACAAATAGCAAAATATTTGCCTATGCTTCATAAACTTTCAAATTGATTTTTTTTCAAATAAATAACATAACACAATTGGTAAGGAAGTAAGGCTTGCAAACAAAATGTCATGGGTTTGAACCCCACCTCCCATATTTTTATTTTGTTCCCCAAAACATTTCCAATTTTCCAAAACAATGAATCGACATAATCATCCAAAATGGAAAGAAGGATTAATAGGTTGTCCAGTTCCATTTTTGGACATATTCCGAGGACTATAAATAAGTCCAATTTCTACACTTTTTGGACCATGTTTTTTTACGTACAATTTTCACAAATTCCCAAAACACACACATTTAGCTTTTTCTACGCTCCTCTTCTCTCTTCTCCCTTTTCCCATTTTTTTCAAAAACTTCTTTCAAACTCAAATCTCTCAAATTAAAACTTTTGGCCGATGATTAATCTATAAGGCCTCACCTTTTTAACAATATTTTGAATTTTAAAAAATAAAAGACCAAACCCTCTCTCTAAGAATTGATTTTGAGAGTTTCTATTATATACTTGAGATCTTTTAATAGGCGAAGTTCACAAACCCCCTTATACAAGAAAATGTTGGTTGTCATACAATCATGATAGTACTAGACGAAATATATGATCGTTTGCGTCTTCTCCATTGAAATGCTGAGACTGAAGTGGCCAAACTTCCTTCCCAACTGTAGATTGAAGTGATTAATCACATCTCCACGAAATATCTGAGTTCAATTTGGTTTAACAGGATAACCAATAACTTATTGAGATTTTAACAGGATGATCTTTTAACCTATGGTTTTAAATGGGCATAATATGAACCTAATGGTAAGTTTATCAATGTTGATAATATTCATCCTTCAAATAAACAAGGCTTTCTAAGAGCCTTTGGGAAGTTCATCAATATCAACAAACTTAACCTAAATAAATATCTGAAACTGATCACATAATCCTCAACCAAATCTTTTAATGTGTTTAGCTTCCAACCACATATTTTTATTCCTAAATGAATTATGTTCATCGAAGATGCATAAACAACATTTTGGAGAACTTATACAATGCTACCCATCCAGAATCACAAAGACACCTCACTCACAAAAGAACTAATGAAAGAAAGTGAAGATGAAAACTTAGAGATAGTGTGTGTGTGTGTGTGTGTGTGTGTCAATACACAATTCGATTTTTGAATAAAATGAAACGAAGAATGTGATCTCTATTTATAGGCTTGAAATCCTCCAAAAAAGGAAGCAATATTAAATTAAAAATATATGTTACTAATCGATTAAATCATTTAAATATAACGGCTATGAGACCTCTATTTATACATGTGAACGAATAAGGAAGATGAAGTTGAGCTTTAGAAGGGTTGAGTGCAACTTGCTCTAATGAATGAAAACTTTGAAGGTAACATGAATATGAAATGAACAAAAGTTACCTTCTTATAAGATTAGACACATAGGCGCGTAAGCAACGATTACCTCCCCATAGACACACACCAATGGTATCAAGGATAACCTCTACACGTCTCTTTTCTTGACATGTGCAAGGAAGTCAAGGGTCCTCAATATACTTGTCTTCTTAAGAAAAACGCATCATGAGAGACATTTAATGTTGCACATGCTCCCATAAATGACGTTTGATGGACTAGTCTCAAGCAACGTTTGGTGAGCTCTCCCCAAGATACATTTGAGGGACTCACCACAGAAACTTATTTTGGCAGGGTCTTTAATATGGTCGTACGTTTAAATCAAATCACTTCACTCTTCACAGGTTTCGTAATTGAAGGATTATGTACTGAGATAATTTTATTGAGGCATAAAAGTCAACTCGTGGAAAGAATGAACTATATGCGACCATGTTGGATGAGTGTCCGAAGTGGGCTCAGTCGCCCGAACTAGTATCCTAAGTCCATTTCGCTTATTAGACGAGGGCCATAAAATGTTCAAGTAGAAACAGTCTTGAAGTACTAGCCAAAGGAGAAAACCCTCTCTCTACGATTTGGGAAAAAATTAGCCTTTCCATAATCCCACATTTTTTGTTAAGGAAGTGGAAAAAATTATTTCTCTAGGTTCCAACTAAATGATCTTCCATTATCCCATTCTCATAAATGAGAGAATCATTACCTTATTTCATAAAACAAAACTTACATATTCTATCAGAATTCCTACGAAAGTCGACTCTCCCTTCTATTATACTTTCAGCGCATATATATATATATATATATATATATATATATATATATATATATATATATATATATATATATATATATATATATATATATATATATATATATATATATATATATAAGTGTCAGACATACATGTAAGGAGGCCGATGTTAATTAAAATTGTTTTCATCTTTCAACAAATACAAATTATTAGGGCGATAAGGTATAAATTATGTCTTAACGGCTGCGAATAAGAGCGATAAGGTATAAATTATTAGAAGAATACATTAATTCAGAATTATGCAGAGTAAGACAAAAACAGGGCTAGTTCTTTGGTAGCGGTGGCCGCGTTCTACACGAGATAGGGAAATACCCACTATAATGGCGGCCTTTACGGCGGCGGCCCACCAAACGACATGTTTTCATTTTCACACTTCATTATTTTTTTTACACCCACGTATTGCATAAAAATAGTTATTTGAAATTGTTCTCTCTTTTACTAAAAACAGTAAAGAAAGTCAATAATTTTATAAATGCATCTTCAAAGGTTTAAATATCCTAACTACAGGAAGAGGTTGATATATATATATATATATAATATTTGTTTTAATTCAAAGTTTGTGCCGAGAGTTACGGACACTGGCCAAACATTGTCTTCATTTAAGAATTGAAGATTAGATATTTTTAATAAATAAAATATTTTAAATTCAATGCATTGAATACAAATAATATTTGTTTTAAAAAAGTTAATTATTTATTTTTTTTAATTTATTAAACAATACTCAATTTATTTTTTTAATCTCTTAATCCGTATCCCGTTTGTATTACCTTTAATAATATTATATAGAAGAAAGAATTAATTTAGGGACATATTGATTGAGTTTATGTGTTATAGGCTGTGAATAAGGTATAAATTATCTGAAGAATCAATTAATTTGAAATTTTGCAGAGTAAGACAAAAAGAGGGCTAGTTGTTTTGTTTGGTAGATAGAGTCAGTGGTGGAAGTGTAGCGGTGGCCGCGTTGTACACAAGATAGGGAGATACCCACTATAATGGCGGCCTTTACGGCGGCGGCCCACCAGACGACATGTTTCTATTTTCACCCTTAATAATAATTTTGCAAGGCTTTTACACATCCAAGTAATTTTATTAAAGAATGAAACTACCGTTGGAGATTTCAAATTCAAACAGATAAAAAAAATTATTAATCAATTTAAAAAAACTAAAAATCATAAAAGATCAAATATTATTAGATATGTTTAAATATCGTTTTCTAAAAATCGGTCGTTTCGAATCGGATTTCAAATTATTTTTTCGATTCAAATTAAACGGAACCGCATACATATATTTTTATACTTTTTTTTATTAATATGATATATTATGTTAATTCATTATTCGATGATATTTATATTTTAATACTATTTATTAATTTAGTTTTAATTATTTATTTTTATTATTTTAATTGTTTTAATAATAATCTATCATGTTATCTCTAATATTATATCAAATATATTCTATTATACTTCTCATAATTTTAATAAAAAATTTAATTTGTAATTTGGATATTTAAAAATCGATTAAAATTGAATCAAATAGATTAATTTTTTTAATCAATAATCAAAACTGAATCGAATTGCGAATAAATTTATCTTTAAATTAGATGAATTTTTACCTCAAAATCAATCAAAGTCGAATCGCAACCATTCTACCAATGATTATTTTTACAAAGTATTCATTTTGATCTATTAACTATACTCTCTGGTTTATTTTGATCCCTTAATTTTTTTCATGTCACTTTGGTCCTTTAATTTTCTAAAAGATGCAAACATGTCCCTTCCGTCAATTGGCCTCAAACGTTCGTTTATTTTATCTACGTGGCAGGTGAGTTGTCAAAGTTTCTTCATGTTCTTTATATTTCTATTTCCATGCGTTATTCTTCATCTTCATCGTCATTTTCAGCTGAGGCCAAATTAAGACAAATCCTTCTTCCTATTTCTCTTTGTTTGTTTAACATCTTCTTTGTACCCGTCATCATTGTTCTCTTATTGTTCGTCTCATCTTGGTCACCGATTGATGAAGGTCAAAATTAAGGATGATAATGAATCGAACTAACTAAAAAATAGTTCGAAATTCGATTCAAAAATTAAATCGTTGAACTAGGTTCATGAACCAAATGAGTTGAATATGAGCTAAAAACTAAGTTCATTAACTAAATGAGTTGAACTTGAACTATACACAGTTCGACTCGTTAGGTTCATGAGTTAATTCGATTATATATGATATAGTTTATATTGTCTTTAAAGAGTAGGTTTAAAGATTTTCTCTAAATCTTAGTATCTTATTTTTTTAATCTAACGGTTTTAATTGATAATTTATATTCTCAAGTGAGCAAAATATTTCTACAAATAATTATACAAATAAAATTAATATCGTATAAATTCCAATCTTATAACTTTTATTTTATTTCTATATTTTTACCTAAAAAATATTAATTTAAAATGTTAAATATATAAATAAAAAATAGATTTTAAAAAATTAATTTTAAATCCGTAAAATAAGCGAGTTGTACCTAATAAGATAGACTTAACGAGTTGATCCATGATGTTCGTGAACTTCTAATAAGTCGAGTTTGAGCTGAAAAAAAGTTCGTGATGAACTCGAACTCGAACTCAAACTCGACAAATTCTTAACGAGTCGAGTTTGAGTTGAAAATAAAGTTCGTCATGAACTCAAACTCGAACTCAACCAATTCTTAACGAGTCGAACTGAACTGAGGCGAATTCAACTCGACTCGACTCATTTCCGGTTCTAGCCAAAATGTAAAATTTTAAACAAATTTAATTATATTTTAAAATAAGAGCAAAAAGGACTATAAAACAAAAAATGTATCTTATAAGTTGTTTGTCTAGTCTAATGCTTTTTCGTTGTCAGTGAACAAATTTTGATTAACCCAATTAAGATGTGAGATATAAAAAGCAAATGATGAACAAAAATGAAGTTAAATAAAGCAAATTTTCAATTTTATAATACTATCATAAAAGGTAAAAATTACAATGATCACAATTTCCAATATGATATAACACCAACTATGTACAACTATTAAATTAAACCTGTAAAGTAAAATAATGTTACTATACATAATTCCATTATAAAGTAAAATAATGTTACTTATTTTAGCCTATACATTATAGAATGGTGGTAACCATCAAATTTCTTAAATTAAGTTATAAGCTATTTTTTCTTAAAATGTTACATTATGATAAAATTTTCAATAAATTCAGGCCTATAATAGAAGTAACTCCATTATGATATAAGTTTGGCAAATTGCATTAAAAAGTTGAGCCCCACTAGTGTGTTTGTACTTGGTACATATTGCTATGATGCTATATTTTTGTTAGATTTTTTTCATTTATTACATTTACTACGGTTACACCCACATGAAAAGTTTCTAAAAATGTTGTATATTTATTTGTTTTGAGATAAGATTCAAAACTGAGGTAGACTCAAGGAATCATGCAAGTACAAAATTAAAGCTTCATGATACATTATATGATAAAAAAAATATCAAAAAATAAAAGAGATGTGAAACGTGTGTGTTAACAACTTTTTTTTATTTAAATATTTTTTAATATATGGTGGATTTTTGTTTAATTAATTCATATTGGAGACAGGATTTAAAATTTGTTTTATTGTAAAAATGTTGAAAAGAATAAAGGTATTAGCATAGGAACAAGGACTTGTTGGTGTCTCGTTTTTAAGGCTAAGAGATGTTCCTGTCACGAGTTCACAGCCACGTGACAGTGTACGTGTTACTGTAAAATAATTAATGACATGTTTCATATTTATATATGTTAACACAATAATGCTTAATGGTTTATGATATTAATACTATCTTAAGAGTCTATAATATACTGTATAGCCTAAAGATGTGTCTATGAACCACATAATTAGACACAAATACAATTTTTTATTAAATATTAAGAGTGTAGAAATAAATAATATGTGATTTAATAACGAAAGTTTGATAGATTCAAAATCTTAAAATTAAACTCTGCTATATTAAAAAATGTGGTTGATTTTAATTCAATATTATAAAATCGAGTTTAATTTTTACTTGTAAAATATAATCATGTCATAAATTGTTATATGTAAAATTTTTGCCGCCAAAAGCTATTAAATTATTTAATCTTATATCTTATGTTATGCTTCTGTTTCTATATTGTTTGCGGTGGAAAAAAATAATTTTGAAAGAATTGATTTTAGTTAAAATTGAGTTTAATATAAAGTGATTTATGTTTGAATATATTCACAACAAAAATGAATTAATTTGTATGAAAATGTTATTTGGATATTTTTATTAAAATTGTTTTTGGATGTGTAAATGACGAAAAGGATAAAAAAAAATGGTGAGAGTTAAGAATATTGTTCAATTTAAGAGAAAAGAAAAATTGATGGAAAGGAAGAATTAATTCCTAGAATTGATTTCAAGAAGCTAGAAATTGTAGCTTCATAAAAAATCAATTCTGAACTAGAAAAAGCACGGTGGCGGCAGACTATTTGAAAATGTCAAATACTCCAGAATTGATTTTACAGACCCATAATTGATTCTGATACTTTCTACCAGGCAACCAAACATAGATTTAAATTTTTGTTTTTCTATGAAAAAAAAAAAAAAGCTTGTTTGTATCTTAAACCAAAATTTGATAGTATGTTAAAAATTGTGATTTATTTTAATTCAATTTTATGAAATTGATTTGTAAGATGAGAATTACTCTTACTTATAAATTTTATAAAAATATATTTATATGATATATTATTCTATAAGAAAAGTTTAACACTATTATCTATTAAATCATTTAATTTATATAATTTTTTATTTTAATTTTGTCCATGAAAATACAAAAAGTATGTCTTCCTCTAACAATATATTCAGAATAACCTAATATATTTTTATATTAAAATTTATTTTTGGAATAAAATAAACTTATTTATTTATTTAAATTGATAAAATATATTAAATAATAATAATAATAATATAAGTTTCAGTAAATTTAAAAAATGTTGAAAAATAAATACATTATATATGATAATATTTGTAAATATAATAACATTAAAATATTCAAATTATAAATTTTCCGTCAAAATCATTGATGTAAGATGATCTTATTGAGATTAGACGATTGTCTTGACCTGTGAACTTCTTTCTGGTCGGTCTGAAGAAGATGAGGGGTACCTGCAATACACTTTGACGTCAAAGTGAGATCCTGAGTGAAAGCAAGTGAATCAAGTGAGTATGAATGAATTATCCGACCCTCCTGTGAAAGATGATATTTATAGCCCTGAACGCTAGTCTAATATCTACTGTTTTGAGCTAGATCATTGAAGGCTCAAAACAGGAGACTGCTAGGATCCTACGTGGTAGGACATGGTCAGCAAATGACTCTCATCATAAGTGAACTATCTGTAAGGTTCAGAGGAGGAAGACTGAATCTTCCACTAGCAGTTGACCACGTGCTCTACTTCGGACATATTGGTAGTTGGTCACGTGCTTTACGTGAGACAAGTGGGTTAAAGTCTCCAACGGCCGTAATCAAGTGAGTATTCCATTGGACCTTTACGTTGGATTGAACCGTGACCGACGTTAGGCCTGTTTGCGGATCCATTCCAAAACAAAAGACAACACGTACAAGACAAAAATGAATATGAATTTGCAAAAGATGGCTAAAACAACAAAATCATATACAGAACAGAAAAAATAATATAATTAAATATCAATATTTTGAATATGAAGTTATTTCATAATTTTATTTAATTTTAAAATAAATGATTGGATGATATGAACATATCAGAGCAAGTTTATGAAACGAAAGTCAGTAGATGCATCAATGTTTTTGTTCCATATTATTGTTGGTTACTCCACCATGAGAATTCATTTTCCAGTACCTTAACTTCAAATTGATAACAATAATTAACTATTTACTAATTAAAATAATTGATAATAATAAACATAAATTTGATCAAGTTGTTTTCCTTTTTATTCCAATTTAATTTATTTAGCATTCCTCCTAATATTTAGATAAAAATCTAATACGGAGTGTCTACTTTTCTATTTCTATTGTGCTGGTAGATCTATTTTATTGTATATAACAGATCATTTTGATAAATAAGATTGAAGTAAATTTTATTTGTAGTGCTCGATATTGTTCATATTAGAGTAAATTTGTTTCTATCGCAATGAAATTTAACAAACTCTTTAAGTTAAATATTTAAATAGTATTATGAAAAATAATAAAACAGTTACTATAATAATTTTTTTGTTATTAACATTGTAACTAACATTAGTCAAATAAATATTTACGGGACTTAAATCTTTATATACAATATCTTCACTATCAAATCACTAGTTTATAAAATTATTTTTTATTGAAGAAAATATTTATGACATGAAAGTAAAATTTGATACCACTATAAAATTTAAATAAGTTTTTGGTGTTTGTAAGCAATGCATGTTCAAAATTTACCAAATTATTATAATTGATGAGTTAGATGACATATCTAATTGATAGAGTATTGTATTATCCTTATGTATTGTTTTATAATTATTTTATTTTATTTTTGATAATGTTATCCAATTTGTCAAAAGACTTCAATTTATTGCAAAGAGTGTTCAGATTTTAAATATTGACATAACTTTGTTATAAATGTTTTTTTATGATATATTTTATTGAGTGGAGAAAAAGACGCATGTGAATTATTTCATTAATTCGCAGTAGCTGGAAGATCAACACTTAGGCTTTTATATATATATATATATATATATATATATATATATATATATATATATATATATATATATTTGTTTATTTATTTATTTGTGGGACCTAGTGCTGGGATAAAAATAGCAATACTCAAGTCACTTCAAGTAAAGTGATAAAATGATAAAGTATGAGAAAAAATATTTTAACAATCAAAGAACTTTTTACACTTAGATTTCTTAACATAAGAGGCAATAATTTTTTTAAAATATCTAAATTCTTATACATAACAATATTGCGTCTCTTAAGGTTTTAAAAATGATTTGTTTTACCATTTAAAAAAAGCAGTGTTGCTTTAAAAAATAACACTGTTTTTTTTAATGATAAAATTTTTATATTATTGTGTCTTGTCTGGTGATAGATACATCATATACTCATTCAAAATTTCAAAGTGATAGGTGTACAAGTTCTTCTATTTATAAATGCTAAAGTCTTCATGTTTCTAACTATTATGAGACTTTTCACACTACTCACACTTATTATCCTTAGTATATAGATCAAGTAAATTTGAGTTTTAGTGTGGTGGAGTGCACTTTTAATACGACGAAGTGAGAGTGGACTTGCAATTGCAAAATTAACATTCAAACGCTAAATTCAATAACTAAGAGGAAAAATAGTTTGAGTGTGTGAATGAAAGAATATCTAAAATAACTTGCATTGAGTTTTATTTAAGATACTTGAAACCGTTTCTATAAGATCTGACATATTACGTTAGTTACTGTTCGATCAAATCCAACTGTAGTATATAGTAAGTGTATTGAAGGCCAGAATTGTATTTTCTCAATCTTAAATGAGATCTCACTTATTCTGCACAATATATACTATTGAATTTTTCGTTGTTGATCTTGCGAGCGGTCCATAACAAATCTATTAGAAACTTATTTAACTATTGGTTGGTTAAACTTTACAAAATGTATATATATATATATATATATATATATATATATATATATATATATATATATATATATATATATATATATATATAATTTAATCACAATAAACATACTAAAATTTTAAACAATGTTGTATTCCACTTTACATACTCTTTCACACTCTTTCAGTGATGTCTCTATTCTCTTCATGAGTCTCTTACAATATTTTATCTTATTTTAGTGTAAGATCAAGATCACATTAAACGTGGAAATAATAAATCATCTGAAAACTTTGCATTGGCAATGATTCCATCTAGTAGTTGCTTCAATATATTCAGAAGACCAAAACAAAGACAGTTCGTTTACAAAACCACTATTTAAGGTACATGAAACTTTAATAACGGTTACAAGCATTACTCAGATTATGTTGGCTGGAACACTTCCCAAGTGGACCCCACGTCAATTAAAAAAACTGTAAAATTAGTCAAATTATAAATTGGTTTTAAAAATAAATGGAGCGTGATTAAGTTACTATATAATAGTACTAAATTATATTATATTTACAAAATTTTAAATACCTATAAAATATAAACTCGACTTATTAAAGTGATTTTTCCTAGTTGAGATAAATAGGTGAGAGTAGATGATTTAATTTCAATCCTTTGTTGATATAAGTTCAACCTTTGATATATTAATTAAGTTAAATAGATATAATCTCTTATTTAGAGTTCAATTTTTCAATGACAATATATATTTATATTTAAATGTTAATGTAATTGTTGATATTTACAAATTAATAATTTCAAAAAAATATTTTTTAAATAGTAAACTAAACTTACAAAAACTACACTATAGTAATTGTTTTATCATCTATTCCCTATGTTACCGAAAAATATCTCATTTTCAATTTTTTTTTTAAATAAATATTTCTTTATAATATTAATACAACATGACATTATGATGAGACGGAAGTACTTATGTTATATAGATATATACTCAACTTTATAGAAATACTAATTTGTTATTTGAATTTTTTTTTTCCATTCAAAGTGATGATTTTGATATTTTGTATTTCCTATCTAGGGTTAAAAGAAAAGTTTTTCAAAATGAAATATCATATGTATACTATTTTTTTATTGTTATCATTGTTGGTGTTTGCTGTAAAAAATAATTTTACCATTTAGGTAATACAAGAATTAAAGAATATAATGAACTCTAAACATTTTGCCGTATACTCTTTTCATTACTTTAACTTTAAAAAATCCCTAAATAAAATTAACTTAGATTTAACATACATATGATTCGTAATCATAGATGAAAGGTGATTCTATTTATCATATAATTTAAATCAATTAATAGTTATACACAAACACCTGATTGCAATTGCGATCGCATGAGTTCGAATTCGAAACATTTTACAAACATGAAACCAAAGATACTTCATAACAAACATAATGTTTTTTTTAGTACCCAACACAAGATCTACCAATATTAAACCACATAATATTTCTTTTTTTTTTTTATTGAAGGACAATAACATTAAATTAAAATTAGATGATTAAAATCCTAGAGTGGTTAATTTTATTGAAGAAAATAAATGTTTATTAAGAACTACTACATTTTATTGTAGCTACCTATTATCATTCTCCTAGAACTTCTTCACTGGATTCAAGAAAGGAAGTGAAAGAATGAAGATTATTGGACACATTAGTTTCATCACCAAAGCCACATTGGGTCCAGTTCTTCAAAATCTCATCAGAAAACATCGGAGTCTGATCCGAACACGGCGACGATAACAGATCATTGTAATCGAAACTGCACGTAGTCGAGAAATCCGAGTTCAGAAGCTCAGACAAGCAAATATCATCTCCAATGTTGAAATCAACCAACAAGTCTGCAGACAGTTCTTTCTCTAATGACAGAAAACCGTTTCCGTTGTTACTCATCGAGTCACTCGCCACAGCATCGACAACCATTGACGGTTTTGTTTCTGTTTTCGTCTCTGTCTCGTCTCTGTTCTGTAAATCATGCATTGGTGACGAATGAGGAAGCGAGTTTATGAATAATACCTTGGAACATTTTGTAGCTTTTGTACGGACAACATGGGAGCTTTGCGTCACTGGCTTAGGATTGTTCTGTTTCTGTGTTATCTTTGCGTTTTTCGGTTTAGCAGAGATCGACTTGGAAGGAGAGGAATTTTTGGCGTTTTGCTGATTCAGATCTTTCACTTTCTTTCCTAAATTGGTGTTCCAATAATTCTTGATTTCATTGTCTGTTCGTCCCGGTAATCTTCCAGCTATCAGAGACCATCTATCACAAATCAAAGTCAGAAAATTAGTACACATTGGTGGCTCGAGTTATATTAATCGAAGAACTGATATATTTCGTCTGATGTATGTGATTTATATATAGATCAGATACATCAGTTTTGTTTATAAATAAGACCAAGAGAGAATGTTAATACTTTACCTGTTTCCGAGTAATTTGTGAAGTCTGATGATAAGTTCTTCTTCGTCGGACGATATATTACCTCTTTTGATATCTGGTCTCAGATAATTCAACCATCGAAGTCTACAACTTTTTCCGCATCTTTTCAAACCTGCATGAAAAAACAATTAAAACAAAAAAAAGAAGTATAAGAATCAACCAACAAGAAGATGAAAGAGGAAGAACCTGCTCTTTTGGGAAGGTTTCTCCATTTTCCTTCCCCATGAAGGTTAATGTAATCAGTGAGGATTTTGTCTTCATGAGCAGTCCAAGCACCTCTATTCAAGCCTTCCTTGGAACAACAGGGACTTCTTCCCATGGATGGTGTTCTTAATTAGGCTGTCTTGGATTCCTACCTCACTCTCTCCAGATTGGAGTATTTGGATGTAGACAGAATTAAATAAGTTTGCAAGAGTAATTGGTAACCATCTATATATATACATGTGTGCCAATATATGGAGCCTTTAGGTTGTTGCATATAAAATTGGGATCATTTATGTCATGTGATGGAACACTGGTTGAATTGGAATTGGACATGGCTAGTTTTTTTTGTTTTTTTTATAGATTCCATATATTTACTAATGGTAAATGTATCTCTAGAAATTTTAGAGTCTAATTTCTTCTACTATACTCAAAATATTTGCTCTTAGAGTCATTTATGTTTGCGAGTGTTAATGGTAAAAATCTTCACTTCTAACGGATGAAATCGAAAGGTCAAAGTAAGACTTGAATTCGTTTTTTTTTGCAAATTTTTGAATAATTTATGTTCGTCGCGTGTTTTAAATATCATTGAAAATGTTGTAGCAAAAATATTTGAAAAGTATGTATATTAAAGAGAAATATACATAATTTTTCACTATACCAAACAAAAATATTAAAGAGAAATATACATAATTTTTCACTATACTAAACAAAATTGTTAATCAAAATTGTTGTCTTTTATGTGTTTGAATGTATAACCTATAGTTGAATAGACTTTTGAATGGAAGATGAGATTCCCTAAACAATGAAGATTATTTGCTAAGATATAGAAAACATCCTTCTTGCATGAAATTGACATTGATGATTTAAATTTTATGTATAAAAAATGCTCCCAAAATGTTAATTCTCGAATAGATTTTAAGTTTAACATTTTAAAAATATTATATAAAATTGATGTGTTCATTGAATTTTCTTTTATGACTAGAATCATTTAGATTATGCACGATTTTCCAATGTCATCCACTACGTTATGAAAAGAAATACTTGTTATAGAAATTCTTAGATCTTTTATAAAGAGGTATGATATGAAAGTCACAATCATTGAAGAGGTATAAGATGTAAGTAAATTAAAAGTTCATAAGTTGATTGGATCTCTACCAGGATTTGGCCCGGACAGTTCGGCAGATTCCCACGTATTACGCACCCGTTCGCCACTTTGTTTTCAACCCGTTCCCACCTACTGGACGAGGCAAGCTAGCTTCACGCTAGGAGCCTCTTTTCCTTCTGCCCAATTCTTAAGGAACTGATTACAGAGCAAACCTGCTATAAATCTAAGTATTTTTTTCTGGAAAACTCTACCACTAAAGAGCAAGCACATCACTAGTGAAAATTCACTCTTTTGAAATGGCGATTAATGATAAATCTAAGGAAAAAAGTAAGACTGTTGCGTTTAAAGGTGATATTGAAGAAGATGACGACCAATTAAAAGGTGATATTGATGAAAACTTAATTAACTCTATTTCCCTTTTATCCAAAAGGTTTAGCAAGGTCATGAGAAGACTTGATAAGAGATCAAGAAATAATGTCACAAACAATTCCAAAGACAACTAGCCTCAGAACTCCAAAGGTTTTAATCCTCAATGCAATGGAAAATATGGAGAAAAACAAAACAAGGCCAATAGAATCCAATGTCATAAATGTGAAGGCTTTGGACACATTTAGACCGAATGCACCAACTTCCTTAGGAATCAGAAAAATGAATATACTGCCACCTATTCAGATGATGAGTTAGATGAGGAGAGTGAAACATAAGAAGCCAAAAGTGTGGTACGTAACACCCTAACCCTAACACATAATTTATAAAAGAAATCAAATTATTTTACACCAAAGGGTGTCATACATTCTCAGCATAAACACCTTTCGTAAATTTTAAAAATATCACAACAAAATTATTAAACATTCAAATATAATTCTTCATGGTCTCATAAGTAGAAATACTTAAATAAAACATCAGTTTGATAACAAATCATCAATTAGCAGAATAAAAGAAATAACGGCCCCATCCCTAGTGTTACACTATCGGAGCGACACAAGGTACTAAACAACGCGGAAACAATAAACGAAGAAGGATTCACGCCAACATCTAAGGCTCCTTAGACTCTACCAGAATATCTGCATCATATGCGTAAAGCCAACACAACAAGCAAACAAGGGGTGAGATTACATTCAAAACATGTTAGTGGTGGATGGTACAACAAGGATAGATTAAAATCACATATATTCACATCAATCAAGCAACTCAATCACACATCAATCAATCATTCAATGAGATTTATGTATGGATTTCACTCCTCAAATCTACTACGATGCATGTGGTACCAAGGTTTAGAAGTTTTAAAGTTATGTAACTGAATTCATCAATGGTTACTTCTCTAAACCATGACCTCCTCACTGATTCCATCTCTAAGTTGGGACTCATCACTAATTACATCTCTAGATTAGAACTCATCAACAGAGCGAAGCCCCACCTATCACCTCATTGCATGATGCATGAATTCTACATACACAATACATGGAAGCTCATCACCACCTCCATCTCTAAAACTCAACATCAGTTCCATCTCTGAACCGAACACCTCAACATACTAGATTATTAAATCTCAACATAAAAATCAAGATTATATAATTTCTCATTAATAATCATCTCAACATCAACATCCATCCTCATGGAGTAATCATTAATTCAATCAACAAAAACAAATCAAAACAAAATGGTTTAATCGTCATTAACCATCAATTAGATTTACACAACAAGTAACACCATATAATCACATCCTCAAGTACATTAGTAACCTCTTAGGACCTTACCATGAGGTTGTACTACACATTATTTTTCCAACGCTTCAAACTGTGCCTCAAAAGAATTTCATCGTTGGAGTGTCTCGCTACGCGAGGTCCTCCCTCGCTAAGTGACGGCTCGCTACGCGATACCTTCCCGCTCTAAGAGATGGCTATTTAAGAGAGGTCATCCTTCTCTAAGTGCAGACACACAAATTTGTAAACCTAGGAGTGTGATTTTCGCCATTGGAGGACTTTCGAAGCTTCGATTTCGATTTCGTAAAAAGACAAACACTTAGAATTTAACACATAATAATTATACAACAATTATACAACAACCAACTGTTCGCAATGATTTATGACAAACAACCACTAGTCCTCCAATTGATCCTAGGACATGTGTCACAGTTCTTATTATTTTCATAAACACACTTATATTAAACATTGCTTCGAATGACAAAAGATAATGAGAATTCTCTTAAAGATTATAACTTATCGAAAAATAAAAATAAAACTGGTGTTGCCAACAAATTCTAAATGACTGAATCTTAAGGCTTGAATTGACAATTTTGCAGGAAAGTAAAAGGGCGTGTAAAATGACTGAAACTTAAAGGGTTTTCGACTATAAAAGTAAAGGATTTTAAAAGGTATAAAATGTGACTTGTATTGATAAATAACTTTAACATAAAAGTGGTGTTTCTTATACGTACATTCTCAGCAAACTCGTTTCTCTTACGCTGGTACTTTGAGTATTTGAGTAACTTTTATACAAAATGAACACACGAATCCTAACATTAAGACTCATATTTATACTAATTTTGACCCTAACGGTCTCTTCACAGAAATATGCCACGTTCGACATTTAAAATGCTTCGATCTTCTAAAGCTTCCACGCGTTCTTCTAGCCAAAATAAACTTGTTTGAATTTCAAACTTTCCCGCTTGAAACCTTGAAACGATCCAACATGATTTGTCGAAGCGTGTTTCCAAATATCTGAAATATTAGTCTTTTACTCCTTCGACTTCAAAGACATTATTTTGGACTCTACTTCAACATAACATTAAGTTCTTCATAAGAATGAACTTATAAATGGCCTTATGAAACCATATCTCATGCTATTCTTCAAAACATGGTATCCTTAAATCGACATTAACTGCATGTCGAAATCTCCAGCTAACACCAACACAAATTATATAGATCCAACATCAATTAATCATCAAATAATCAACATATTCATCACTTTTAAGCATTTTAACGTGAATCTCAAATTTCAGAATTTGTCATATATTTGCATACGAATTTAGCACTTAATAACAACATAATTACATAATTAAATTTCAATATTTAACCACTTTGATTTAGAGAGGTCTGCACAACCATCTCTAATCCAAGAATATCATCAATGGAGGAAAGGAAAAGAAAGAAGTGTACTCCTAGGAACCCATCTGTCACTTGATATCCTTCATTCTCATCATCCTGTTGAGTTATGTGCTCAGACATATGAGCTTGAACATTTGTCTCATTCAACTAATCACACACACCACCATTTGGTTAGGAATCGAACAACCAACATTTGCATTAGTTTGGGGCGTGTGAGCCATATCACCTAAATGACATATATTACGATCATCAACTCCTCTAGTTCTCACTAAAAATAGACAATAAAAATTAGTCAAGTTTAATAAAATAGAGACATTTAAGATATATGTTTAAAAAAAATGCCATTTCCACATTTTCAAAATGATGCAGTATACTGCATTACTTGAAAAATACGACCACACCCATTCAATACATCATAGTTTGAGAAAAATGTGGAATCTGATTTATAATATCTGCCACACTTTTAGTAAAAAATGCGTCAAAATCTCAAAATAAATCCATAATCATGCATTTTATTATAGGTAATGAGATAAACTTTCTTTCGCATTTATACAAATACTCTAAAAGTGTGGTAAAATTGTTTTTTTTTTTTTTAAATACAAAATTAATTGTGATTAGCATAGTTGATTGTAGAGGAATATAAAAATTTACTAAAGATTTTAAAAATAGTTAAAAT
The DNA here is from genome assembly GCF_029867415.1 of Vicia villosa. Classification (NCBI taxonomy): domain Eukaryota; kingdom Viridiplantae; phylum Streptophyta; class Magnoliopsida; order Fabales; family Fabaceae; genus Vicia; species Vicia villosa. The sequence continues at coordinate 16,669,994 of NC_081180.1, read as the reverse complement.
GTACAAATGAGATAAGTTTTTTTTGTTTGACTATTTTTTTTTTTTTAGGGGCGGTGTGATATTTCCATAGTTATTGTAGGATTGCCAAAGATAGACATAGAGGTGTTTGACAGAAATTTCTATAATTTCTTTTATAGAAGTCAGGTCATTCCATTTCCAACTAATCTAGATATCTATAATGAAATTTAATTGAATTTTAAAAATTACAAAATGAGGGATTTTTTAAATTTATGATTATTTTTTATAATATTAAATAACCTTATAAATATAAATATTAACTTATTCACAATATTATTTAATTTTTAATAATAAAAAAATTATACTCAAAACCTAAAATAATTAATACTAATAAACTTATACAATTATGTAATTAAAAATATAAATTTGATGTCTAAAATTTAAGACTATCTTTGCCAAAACCATGTCTAGCTAGGCAAACATCTTCTCTTCATGGTTTTAACATATGTGTCTTGTGATTTTTTTAAGGGAAATATTTGTACAATGTGACAACCTACTAAGGTAGATATCCATATATAGTGCATACAATGCATGGAATTAGATTAACTCTATTTAGCAGCAAAAAAAAGGATCTATCATTATATACCAATATTTTGCAGTTTTGTATTAAAATTTCATTTGTATATTTAATTCTAATCCTTCACATTTTTTCGACTCCATGTATTTTCCCTTATACTTTTAGTTCGACTCCATTATAATTTAGTAGTATTATTTTTAATTTGATAGCCTAAAAAAAAGCTCCAAACACCTCCTAAGCTGTTAGAAAATCTCAGCATAATGTTATTTCCATGTGAGAATGCAACCTCAAAATTGACATAGAGAAGAGTATGAGTGTAATTGGTTTGGTTTAAATTGGTTTTTGGTAAAAAATATTGTCCGAATCGATGATATTTTATATTTATAGATTTTTTTTGTGTTTTTTAAAAATAAAATTGAACCAAACACTTTGTATATTCTCCGCGATCATATTCTGTATATCAAATTGTTTTTTTTTAATATTAAATTAATTTGTATATTCTCCACAATCATGTTTTTCAATGTATTTTGTACTACTATTTTTTCAAATAATACATTTTATATAATTTTTTTCATCAATTTCATGCTCTACTTTTCCAACAACTTATAAGTTTTACTTATTTCATAGAAAGTAGTAACAAATAAAACACAACAATAATAGAAAAAAGTAATGTCAATCTTCTATCGAAATACTTATTTTGCTTCGATCAAGTAATGTCAATTTCTAAATGTCGTAGCATGTTCACCATAACACCTCCCACTTTTAAAACTAAACTCGATCGACATCTTAACACACATGTTCCAGACTTTTGTCAATGTTGCCATCATTGTGACACCTCTAGGATTTCTTGTTCTTTTATGGTGAATAGTAGGGTCTTCATTTGTAGGATGCGTGCTAGGTGAATCGACCGTCTATCTGTTTATATAAAAAAGAATAAAATCAATAATATATAATTATAACTTTAAATATTAAAAATAAAAATAACAATAACAATAAATTATTTATGGAGAAATACTAAAAAAATATATTTACTTGTTAGTTTTTTCATATCCCTTCTTGATGATCATAATGAATAACATGCACATCATCTAAATTATTTTTTCCATATGAGATATGCACATGTGTTGCGAAAGAATGGATCTCAGACATATAAAGAGTTAAAACTTGATTTTCATTATTAGCATAAATGTGTTTTCTTTATAGAACAATTGACATCTATTGTTAGTAGGATCAGTGAAATAAAAAACTTATTTTTCTTTGGATACCATGATAAAATATTCGTTCATATAAGTTGTCTTGCGAAGGTCAACCCGTGTGAATCCTAATTTATTGGTTTGTACACTTGTGTTAATGTCAATCCAGTTACATTTACATTTAAATAAAGATAATTTAAAAATAATTTAACCAATCTTCCAAATCTGCTCAATGACCCTAAAATACAATCCGGATTAAGAATGACAAAACGGACCGTCAGTCCCGCCTCGCCTTAAACCCGCCAAAAAGAAGCGGGACGGGAAAGTCCGCAAAGTGGAAATGGACATAGAAATTTTGCCCGCCTGGCGGGCTTGTCCGCCTATTTTTTTTCATCTTTTAATTGATTAATAGTTTTTTTTTAACATTTTAATTAAATTTTTCACTTATCTTTTAGAATAATTTTTTTAATAAAGTATCTTTTAAACAAATTTTACTTAAAAAAATATTGCATATATTTATAAATAAATGTATAAAATAAAATCATCAATAATTAGAATTATTAGTATTAAACTAAAAATATGTGGGCTTAAGGAGGAACAGGATGAACTGATAGGCAGACAGGCTTTGGAAGGGCGAGCTTTAACGAGTGACGGACCCAAACTCCCAACCCAACTCGTCAGTTTTTGACAGGTGTGCGGGCCAGTGCAACGGACTACGATCCGTTTTTTCAGCCCTAATCCAGATGCCATTACAACATTCTTATTTTTAAAACTACATAAGCACCTGTATTCAGCCTTAACTATAACCTCACTTTTTTGTATGGTACTACAATCATTATTTGATTTTGTATAGAAGGAAAATTTATAAATGTGATATGCAATGCAATTCAAGTTATAACATTAAATTTAAGCACATATGATATTCATCTGATGGTCTCATATGCACTATCTTCTTTAAAAACTCTTCTATTAAACTAATTTATGAGACTCTTGTTATTTTTCACTCATCTAATTTTTTTTATAAGTCTTTTATAAACATATAAGTAAGGTTGAAGGTGATCAACATTATTCAAAATATACAAATGTAATTAGAGAACTACACTCCATACCATTAACTTAACATTTAAACTTTGATATATATATATATATATATATATATATATATATATATATATATATATATATATATATATATATATATATATTAATATAATTATTATTTCGCTCTCTTGATTAATCTAATGGTTAGCATTGAATGTTCTTATCTCTTATAAATATATAATTATTTAAAAGTAATGCACTGACAGTATAAACTAACTTTACACATACAACCAATCAAAATTCTTACACTTGCCATGTCATATTAGTTTTTTTAAATTAAAATTGTGTTTTAATTGGATACATGGTTGTGATTGGTTGACAGTGTAAAAATATTTTACACTGTCAGTGCATATCCCATTTTCTCATTAATATTTATTATTTATGTATTTATAAACTAATACATATACCATTTAGGGTATATGTACAATAACTAAAATATTATTTTAATTAGACGATAAATAATTTAAAATTAATTAACATGATAAGACAATATTACAAACATAATAAAATGATAAAAAAAAATAAGACAACTTACAAACAGATTTATATATAATATAAAGATAGAACTCCTGAATATAAATACATAAATATATAAAGAAAACATTGTTACACAAAATAAATTCTTTTTAATTCATAAATATACATATTTTGTGTAAGTTAATTCAACTAATATGTGTTATTTGAGTCAAATGAAGGCAAACTATTGATACATGTTAATTCTTGCCCAACAACATTTATTTATATTTTCTCATAATTATCTACTTATAAAATTAATAACATCAATTTATCATCCATATAATAATAAAATAAAAGATTCAAACAATAATTTTAAAATTATAATGGATATTATTTATGGTTTTAATGCATAATTTCTTATTATGATATGATTCCTTTTACGATTTAATATTTGTAAAATAATTCAAATACAAAAACAATAATATATTAAATAGATTACTAAAATTTATTCATATTATACAATTATATAATATTGATATATTATTAAAATATAAGAGAAATAACACCGCTATCCATCCATATGCACGCGTATCCTAATAGTTTTCATTATTTTAAAATATGCAAGAAATTTGTTCACTAAGTAAGTTAATGGATTAAACAAAATCTATTCATTTATATATGTGAATCAATCATCCAACATATTTTAATGATTCAATGGATCATTTTTATCATATAATTTAAATTTATAAAATCTATTTTTCTTAAAAATAAAAAATTGTTTTTTTAAAAGGGTCATGCTAACGAGTGCCTCCGGGGCACTCTTTAAGGTTTCTAAATAAAGAAAATAGTGTCTAAATAAATTAATCATTTCAAACTTTCAATTCATTAAATACAAATATTTTCAATAAAACATAAATTTTGTTACTTAAAAGAAGTCAATTATTTATATTTTTAATGCAATGAATACAAGTATTAATAACAAAACATACCATTTTTATACTCTTAACCAGTGCCCCTGAGGCACTCGTTAGCATTGCCCTTTTTAAAAATACAAAAAATAATTTTTCCCTGAAAGTACAAAAGATTGATTTATTTTTGAAAAATTAAAAATCTTTTTTTCTGCAAATACAAAAAAATCAATTTTTTCAAAAATATGAAAAATCTATTTTTTTCCCAGAAAAAATAATTCGATTTTTATTAGAAAATACAAATTTTTTTCTTCAGAAATACGAAGAATTGGGTATTTTAGGAAATACAAAAAATGAGTTTTTTCTTAAACACGAAAAATTTGTTTTTTCGAACACACAAAATTTTGTTCCCGAAAATACAAAGAATTGTTTTTTTTCCCAAAAATAAAAAATTCGGGGCTTTTTTATTTTCACAAATACGGAATATCGATTGTATTTCTGAAAACATACAAAATAAATTCTATATTAAATATATATTTTTTAAATTATATGAATATATTTAAATTAATTTCTTCGATGGATAATTATACATTAATTAAAATGACGTTAATGGATAGATTAGATGAATTTTATTTTTAATGGATAGATTGAATTGAATATTTTAAAAAAAAAAATTCATAGATTGTTAGTAGACTAATGAATTATTTTAATTCATCAATTAACAATCCAATTCATATTCAATAATTTTGCCAACCGTACATAATGTATGACTTCTAGAAATGAGAGTGTATGAAATAATTTTTTTAGAGTGCCTCCTATTGGTATGAAGGGTGGAACTGAGAGTGTATAAACAAGAAATTTTAAGGTTAAATTTCAATTTTAGTTTCTTTATTATAGTATATTCACGAAATTAGTTCTTTCATTTTACTTTTAACAATTTTAGTCTCTTTTCCTCATTTTTGATAAAAAATGTTGATTTATCAATTTTTTTAAAATATGTGGCACAATATAGGTGGATTATTAAATTTCACATCATTAAACTAAAAAATTAAATTATATTTATACCACAAATAAAACAAAAAATATAATTCAAAGAAAAAATTAAACTCAAATAAAAAACTATTAGTAAGAAAAAAACTCTCTATCTTGAATTTTTTTTCTCACTAATAATTTTCTATTTGAGTTTTATTTTTTCTTTAATTATATTTTTTGTTTTATTTGTGGTACAAATATAAATTAATTTTTTAATTTAATGGTATGAAATTTAATAATTCATCTATGTTGTGCCACATATCAACTCATGTGCCACATATTTAAACATTTATAAATCAATATTTTTTTAATCAAAAATAAAAAAAAGGATTAAAATTGTCTAAAAATAAAATATAGAGATTAATTTTGTGAGTAGCTTATAATAGAAAAATCAAAACAATAATTTAACCAAACTTTAACTAGTTTCCTTTACTAATAAATAAGTGTTGATACTTAACTTTTGAGGCATACTCCTAACCGAAAACATACTCCAACTTTTTAGAGCTTAAGTAAACCTTCCTCTGTCTTTAAATTCTTTTATACTTTTAACAAAATTTATCATTACCAACAATATTTTTAAAATTCATTTACTTTATTCGCACTTGATATTTCAAGTCAATTATATTTCAAAGTCATTTACATTTCACCATTTTTAATTTCACGGGCTTTAAGTTTTAATTTTACTACACTCATTTACTTTCCTTCCAAGTCAAATCCTCAAACCCTTTCCAACCAATTAAGAGATATTTTCAAAATCATCATCTATAAGTGTTATAACCGGTTACTGTAGAGGTGTAACCACTTACAGCTATAAAAAAAATAAAAAAAATTTGAAAATAAGGGATATTTTCGAAGGTGAAACTGATTACACATTCGCAGTAATCGATTATCACTGTTATAATTTTAGTTTTTGTAACAGCTGTAATCTGTTACAAATTTTGTACAACCAATTACATGCAATTAATTTAGTTAATTTATGTTTTTAAGCCTATGTTACTTACATTCCAATCCATCCGAAAATTATATAAATACCAAGAGGTATCTTCATCAAGCCCTCAATTACTCTCTCTCCACTCTAAATTACTTATTTTTATCAACCTTGTAATTTTAAATTCAACAATGATCACACTATTGATTGAGAACAAAAACAACATTTATGGGTCTTCGGCTAATCAAAGGGTCAAGTTAAATCAATTCCTTGGATTGGGTGTGTTCGAACACGGCAAAGTTCCACAGCTTTGAGTGCATACCGGCCAACAATGAAATCCTAAGGATCGAAAAATGCAACCTTGTTTTTCTTTTAAATTAAAAGTCAAACAAAATAAGACATGACTTCAACAATATTGGCCAACAATCAAAAACAACTTTGAATTGCACGCCGACAAAAACTTATATAAATGATGAAGTATTAAAAGTTTGTATTTTTACATATCCGTATGGTGCAATAAAATAACTATTCAATAATTAATGAAAATTTCTGTTGTTGAATTTGGTCACCTACATATTCCAATCCTCTTTTCTTGTATTAAACCTACAAAATAATAAACAGTTAAATAAACCTGAGGCGTGTAAGCACACTGTCCTTAAGGATTTATCCGCCTCATAAGCGCAAACCCCCCAGGATTCAACAGGTTCTTCTCATATTCTTAATATGAATATGAGGCATCAGAACAACAAGAAGTAATCTTAAAGATAGCAGGAAGATGTGACCAGAAGAAAAGAAAAATATATATCCAATTCATGTTATTTGTTCATATTTTTATATATAATCCAAAAGTAAGAGAGTCCTTTATGTAAGAAAGAGAGAGAAATATGTTTAATGACTTTGACTAAGTCAAGTCAAAATATTTATTAACCAAATTAAATATTGTCATAAATTATAAATAAATTAAATAATAATAATAATTTTCTTTAAAATATTTATCACTTTAAAAATTAAAAATAAACTTATTTAAAACTTTTGAAATATAATTAAAATTTACAACAATCCCCCACATATTTCAAAAGTTTAAAAGTAGAATAAATAAATTTTTCTGGATTCACATCATGAATGTGATGCATCAAACTAGTGTAGCAAGCTATATGAACTAGTCCTAGAATGATAGTACTTAACATACAGTGAGATTGGTGTAGCAAGCTATATGAACCAACATCACTTAACGTATGTTAGAGGTCTATCACTCACATCACACCCCCACAATTCTTGTTGTTGTCGCTGTGGTGCGCTAATAGGCCGTGCGCGTGCCTGGTTATTTCATGAGTGCTCTAGAGATTTTGCCAAGATCTCATACAAGCGGCCCCACTCGACACTCATATAGGTGATTTCATCAAGTGTATGCTGCAAATCATACACCTCCGATTAGGATATGAAATTCATTAAAAGCTACGCAAGCTTATCCTCTCAGTAATGCAGTGTCTAGCACTTTCTCATCTACACCATAGGAAAAGGACACAAGCAAAAATTAATCAAATAATTTTTGGTGCTAGCAGAACTAACAAGTGACTTGTTCTTACCCATATGAACCTTTTTCATGGGATCTCCAATCACAAAGGTTGGGTTTCCATCACTTGTTAATTTCAATTGGCTAAGTCCAATTCCCCTCGATGTGTCACAAATTAATTTCTTCCTAGGGATTTTGTTAGAGGATCAACTGAAATCATTTTGATCTAACTTCAAATAAATTGACGATATTATCTCATCGTTTAGTAGCTACTTTATATTCAAATGAGGAAGCCACACTTTTTCTTCCTAAAAATATTGACTAAGACGTCTCTAAGTCAATAAATCTCAAATATTACTCAAGTTTTAATATTAAACTTGATCTCCATAATTAAATGTATACAGGTCTGCTTATATGACTTATAAGCGACATCATTATTTCTCAATAAAATAAATATAAACACATTTAAGATATTATTATAAAGGTGTGCTTGAATTTTTTTTTCAAGTAACAACACCCCCACAATGAAAAATAGTTTCACATTGGTTTTATTCCCATTTGAATCATATATTTACATCAATGTATTATTGTAACACATTGGATCATCCACACTATAAGAAATATCATAATTATCACTCAAAAAATATATCATATATCATATGATTAAAAATCACCATACCATTATTTTTCACACTACTCAATAAATAATAAATAATTTTTCAATAATACGGATTTTTTCCCATATTAAGAACAATATTATTTCAAATTTCTCTAATTATTATATCTTATAAACTTACAAAAATATATCAATAATAATAATCACGTTTCTGTTTCATTTATTTTTCTCATTCATATCATATATTCAAAAATGATTTAATAAGTCAATAAAATAATCAAATAATATTTGATAATAAAATAAAATATCTCAATTTTTTTATTCATTGCTTTATTCATACATGTATCCAGATGTCAAATAAAAAGTCTCCTAATATTATATACCCCACAATAAAATATATTTTGGCAAAATCAAAAGTACATATATTTTATACTCATAAAAACTTGAGCCATAATAAAATATATCTCAATTCTACACTTTTAACTCAATTAAGTATTTAAATTAAATAATATTAATTAAATATTTAACTAATATCAATAAGAATTAAATACTAAATTCAAAACCACTAAAATACATTAATTGAATAAATGTATCGTCATTAGCATCTAAATTATTTTCAATATCACAAATAATTCTTCATAAATAAGCCTAGCACAAAAACTTCATATAAATAGGTACTTCATATCCACTCAATCAAAATAGAAACGTGTCCAAAATTTTATAGATGCAACTTTTGAAACAATAACCAAAATGTCCAACTACAACACAATTTTAATAAAAATGGTATATATATTCACAACATATTTTTATAAAAATATTCTCAATAATAATATTCTTATAAAAGTAAATTAAATGCATAACAATTAAAAAAAATTTATCTAATTATTAGTAGAATATACTGCATATTTATATTCAACTAAATAATTGTGACAAAATAAAAAATTCAACAATATATTAACTTTCCAAGGTCACATAATAATCTAATAAATATTTATCATTATAAATATTTATTTTATTTGATAACAAATTTCAATTTCAATTAAGCACAAAAATTACAATTAATCAGCAATTGTGAAAGACATTTAATTTAGAAACATAATCAATTTGTATTAATATATTTAACCGTATAATAACATTTATAAGGTCCGTTTTTAAGTTACTTTTATACCATGTAAAAAGAAACGTTTATTTTAATAACATAATACTAATTTAATAATTAAGACTATATAATTATGATATATAATCAATATTTTAAAAAATAATTATGTTGATATTTGGTAATGGTACCATCCAAATAAAATTAAACAGGTAATTCATAATAATACCACTTTTCCTTTTGATCAACTCTTAACAATATTTCCGTATTGTATTTTCTCAATAACAAAAGTATCATATAATACTTTACAAAAAAAATCATATAATAGATTTATCAAACAAACCAAATTTAAGGGTAGTCATATTTCATTTTTATTTTATTTCTAAAATATAAAATTTGATTACGCCGAACAAAATATTATGCCTATAATATGTTTAGAAAAGTATGCAAGAACAAAATATAAAAATGTATAATTTTGAAACATGAACAAAATTATTTTCACATAATATTATTACTGATAAATAACATTAAAATATTTAAAATCATAAGCCTCTTTTAGCCATCATTAAAAAAATATATAACATGAGTTTGAAAGTATAGAACCTGAAGATTTAACAGCATCAACCTTGAGAATAAATCCTTAAGATTGTTGTTGAATTTGGTCACCTACATATTCCAATCCTCTTTTCTTGTATTAAACCTACAAAATAATAAACAGTTAAATAAACCTGAGGCGTGTAAGCACACTGTCCTTAAGGATTTATCCGCCTCATAAGCGCAAACCCCCCAGGATTCAACAGGTTCTTCTCATATTCTTAATATGAATATGAGGCATCAGAACAACAAGAAGTAATCTTAAAGATAGCAGGAAGATGTGACCAGAAGAAAAGAAAAATATATATCCAATTCATGTTATTTGTTCATATTTTTATATATAATCCAAAAGTAAGAGAGTCCTTTATGTAAGAAAGAGAGAGAAATATGTTTAATGACTTTGACTAAGTCAAGTCAAAATATTTATTAACCAAATTAAATATTGTCATAAATTATAAATAAATTAAATAATAATAATAATTTTCTTTAAAATATTTATCACTTTAAAAATTAAAAATAAACTTATTTAAAACTTTTGAAATATAATTAAAATTTACAACAATTTCTTCACCCACCTCCTAACCTTCCTGCCCACCCCTGGTGAATTTACCACACTACCCCTTGTTTCGGAAGTTCATTTCTGAAAAGGTATTTTTTTTGTAAAAAATGTGTTTTCGGAAATGTATCTCCGAAAACGTGTTTTTTTTAATATAAAATATTGATTTCGGAGATGCATCTCCGAAATAAAGTTACTTTTCAGAAAATGTGGTGTTTCGGAAGTTCATCTCCAAACGCACCCCCCTTGGAGGAATTCGGAAATGAACTTTCGAATTTATGTTTGGACAGAAGAAAAATGAAAAACAACAACGATTCGCTTTATTTAATTGGGTGAAGATTACAACGATAATATTACTGAAAATTAAAGTTACATATCGTTGAACACGGGTAGGTGGGGATGAGTCAACATTTTGATAACGTCGTCCGCCGATCTTTGAAGTTTCGCGTCCAACTCGATCGGGCCTTTCGAAGAAAATCGGTCGAACGTTGTCCACAAAACCGCTAAATCTTCATCGTTCTTGATCTCAAAAGGTGTGAACTTAATGTCTCCCTCGTCGTTAACCGATGGCGAGCGGTACTCGAGCTTGACAACCTTTCGATTCTCGGGATAGCGCAAAAGCGTGTTGAGCGACGGTATCAACTCCGCAAACGGCGTGTCGCGCGAGAAGCGGAATTGGAACGGCATCGGGTAGCCGGTTTCAAAGTAGACGAATGCTGTAACACCCCAAATCTACCCGATAAATTATACGGAAAATCATAGTATAAATTCCAAACAAGTTCATTTGAGGTATCACATATTCGTCATTTCAAAAACAGTTACGGCTTATTTGCCTTCACATAGATACATAGCACATAAATTTAAAACGATAATCAAATCATTACTAAAAATCACTTTGTTTAAATTCAATAATTAACTCGCAGCGGAATCAACAAACTTCATAAATATTCAATTCAAGTCGTAGCATCATTGCACGGTAACTTTAAGTTACAATTTAAACCAAAACCATATAAAAATTCAGCAAAAGAAATAATAATTAAAACAATCGCTTTATCCCCCCGAGTGCTACGTATCAGAGCAAGACACCAACTCGACTAACAGCAACTAAAGACTTCATAAAATCACTTCAAACTTCCACCGCTATCTTGAGTACCTGTCCGTTTCCCACGGTAAGGGAAACATCATTCAGAAGGGGTGAGATATCGAAAGATATAAACAAAAGTATGGTAATTAATATATTAGATCAAATCATACGATTATCACCACCTTCAAACAACAGTTATAATAACATCTAGCAACAATTTATAACAACAATTATAACAACCATCAACAACAACTATTATCACAATAATTACAATAATTATTTCGCAACTCAAACCAACACAACTTATATCAACATCAACTCATATCAACATTAACTTCACAACGACTCAAAATGCGACACAACTATGACCATGCATGTGGTACCCAGGGCTTCAGCCCCCATCGCTAATTGTCAGTTAAACCGAGGCATCAAGGCATAAGCCTTCGTCACTAATTTGCCAATCCAGGCCATCGCCAAAAATGCATATGTATATGAATGCAACAAACACATACAACAACAACAACATCATCGTCACAAAAGGCATAAGCCTATATCGTCCCTATAACAATAAATAGAGGTATACATCGTCACTGAAACATCCTTCAACTTCGCATAAAACAACAACAATATACACATCGCTCAGAAATCACAAAGAAATAACAACACAACATACTCATCATAATTCACAAAACAAGCCGATCACAATCACCTACTAGCATATACGAACTACCTCTATAATTTTCAATTAATTTCGGATAACTAAATACACCTAATCTCACATACAATCATCATATTCCCGGTTATATAATTCGAACCTCACCCTTACCTTGGATATGAGATTCCTCTACTCTCCCGGTTGCCATAGCTTATGCCGTCGCTTCCAACTTTTCTCCGAAAATCTTTTCTAACAACGTGCTGAGACGCACCAAAAACCTGTTTGTAAATCGCTTTGTCAGACGGGCTTAAAATCATCAAAACGAAAATCGCTCCGGTCAGAAGTTACCACTACGAGTCTGGAACATTGTGTCCAAGTACCATAACGATCCAACGGTTGGATTGAGAGATATACCCGATTTGCCAAGGGGACTCTATGCTGAAACTTGCTGCGAAAATTAAGGCTTCCTCCATAATTTTCTTCTTCTCTCAAGTGCTCCTCCCTTCTTTCTCTTCTCTTTTCTATTTTTCCTTTCTCCCCAAAAATAAGTTATGAGACTCCAACTCTAAAACCCTAATTTTCTCCTCTTACTATCTCTTTTCTCTTAATGGGTTTAACCCGTAATCCATCTATTACGTTTCTACTACTAAGGCCCAATTAACTATATCTCTCATACAACTTAATCAACCCAAATAAAACAAACACACATACAATTAAATATTTCAAATAATTATTATATCACATAATAAATAAATAAATAAATAATTATTAAAAATACTAAATAGTATAATTACTAATATAATTAATAAAAATATTAATAAAATGGGATGTTACAAATGCTAGGTGGGGGTAGGTTTGTGTCATTTGTGTTTTGTGGTGTGAAGAGGATGAAGAAGAGTGTGTAGTATTTATAGACTTATTGGAGCATTGATGGCCCAACAAACCTTATCCTGCCTCAGGGGACATTTCGGAAATGAACTTCCAAAAATAGGAGGCAGATATGTATATTTCGGAAGTTCATTTCCGAATTATGCAGAAACAGACATAAATTTTACATTTTGTTGATTGCTTAGTGTGTTGTGTTAATTGAACAAATGGAATTGACATTAAACATAAATTAGACAAAGATGACATAAAACATACTTATATTATATATGTATTGAATCAGTCCGATTTTACATGATAAACAACAATACATACAAAAAATGATCGTTACAAACAAAAACGATCCGGAACGAACTAAAATTCACCGAACCAATCGGTGGATCCTAAGTCCAAAATAGGCACGTTCTTCGACCGCTCTCTATTTTGCTCGCGCTCTTTGCTCATCATTTCTTCAAACTCTGCCATTCTCGAAACGAACGGATCCGGCCAAGTCTCCGCCTCATTTGAACGATGTGTCGTCCAGTGACAAGAAGTAGCCGGTATAGGACAACCCGGTTTCAAAAACACTTGAACGAAGTGCCGCGATCGTAGATACCCGATGCATATGATGCGGCCCGACGCGTCCAACGACGGTCGACTATGAAGTGGAAAGAAAGTCTCACTTAGTCCAAACCTCGTCAAATCGATGCACACCATATCATATGCACTTGCTATTAGATGACCCATCTCGGGGAATGACATCCACTTCGAAACCGGAGCGATACCGGTAAGTGATGGAACAAGTGCATCATGAATTTTCGTAAACTTTTCTTGATTTTCATATAGTCGGCCGTAGATGTCCCGATACGAAGTCAACTCCGCAATGAGTTCCCGTCGGACTAAAGTGTGATTATTTTCCCCTTTACCGAGCAAACCCGCAACGGCCCGATATCCACAATTGCCGCCGCCTCCAACATCAACGATGTTATCGATATATTTGTGCATAAAAAGTGGCATCTCATCAATGTAGACAATTGGTGATTTTTTGATCGGCGGTGTGCGAGGTGGCTTCGAAATACGGGCTCCTTTGTTACCACTACACTTAGACTTCGGTGTCTCATGAATTTCCGGAAATGATGCATCAACATGTTCAAAGTAGGAAGGAGATCGTTTTGTTGGCGTGTCATCTTGTGTAATTTTGGACTTTTTGTTAGGTGCCAAATTGTGTTAATATTTGCTTTTATATTTGGTACCTTTCGACTATTTTTTATCGCATATTCATGAAACCCCGTCTTCTTTTGGAATAACTAATAGTAGTTTAGTTATTAAGCTTTTGTTTTCTTTTAATCGTTGTTTTTAAGTGTTTATAGTGCAGGTTTTCTTTCTTTAGGTGGGAATTTTGAGGATTGAAGTACTGAGCCTATTGCAAAGGAAAAATTTCAACATCTGCTCTAGGGCGCGTCGCGAGCTAAGAGCGCGCGTCGCGCGCTGTAAAGGAACATTTGGAGCTCAAAGTCAGTAGCATCCGCGCGTCGCGAGGTGAAGAGCGCGCGATGCGCGCTTGGGCGGTTTGATCATTTAATGAAGAGCGCGCGCCGCGAGAAAGGGCGCGCGACGCGCGCTGCGCAGATTCTGGTTTTTCTATTTATAGTTCAGTTCTGTCCTTGTGTGGAAAAAAAGGAAGAGAGACCATTTTGGAGAGCCAAGAACCCTAATTTCACTATTTTGACTTATAATCGAAGAATCGAAGCATTGATCGTCGAGAAATTACCGTTGATGCTTGCTATCCTTACTTCATTCCTTCTTGTGCAAGCTACCATGTCAATGGATAGCTAAACACTTTTGTGTCAAGGCTTTGATGTAATCTTCCTTACTTTTTGTATGTTTTCCTTATAAATATTGTGTATGAACAAGTTGTTAATCAATATAGAGGATGTAGTTTGCTTTATCTTAACTTTCTATGGTTAAAATGTTTGTGAAATACAATGTTTGAATCTCGACCTAACTAGATCATCTATCAAACATTAAGTCTAGACATGGAACTAATGGTTGATAGTCACTTTGTATCGGTTTTTAAATGTTATTTGTGTTGTTCAATCGATTGAGAAATCGTTGGTTGAACAATCCAGTAAATCTTGCTATAAAGTTGCGGAAACGAACGGTATAGACGTACGATACGTGAGATATTGATTGATAACTACTTCATACGCATGATCTTGGGAAGACATACAAACTATAGGTTGATGAAATCAAGTCTTGATACTTCTCTTTAACACTTAGAACTTTCATTAATTTACTCTTTGCTACTAAAGTGATTTAATGATCTTTTGCAAACCCAAAACTAAAGTAACATTAACTCAAGGCAACATAAACTATAGAACGGCGGTGATATCGCACCAATCCCTGAGGAAACGATAATCTAAAATTACCACAATAGTCTTTCAACAAATCCCTGAGCAACACTCGTAGGAGGAGACAACTAGCTAGGGAAAGAAGACAACAACAAGAAGCATCTTCTTCTTCAACTCCGGTGAAAACTTGGTTGAGGAAGAAATGGCTGCGGATCCTAATGTTCCAGCTCGAGGGCCTTGTGTTAATAGCCCTCGACTCAATGCACAATTTGCTCGTGATCAAGCCAATGGAAGAAACTCCGAGATGAAAACGGGGTTACTTCAATTACTTTATCAGAATCCTTTCACAGGAGCAGATCACGAGGATCCTTTTACTCATCTAACAAAGTTCTATGAGATCGCCGGAACCATTGGTGCTCCGGAAGCCGAAGAAGAACAGGTGTTCAGGAGACTCTTTCCTCATTCCTTAATTGGAAAAGCTAAGGAATGGTACCTTGATCAACCAAATAATGTCATGACAAATTGGAACGAGTTAGAAGAGAAGTTCTTGGATCGGTTCTTTCCTCACAATAGGTTCATGGAAGCGAAAACTTCTATTGCGGTGTTCTCTCAAGGTTCGAATGAATCTCTCAATGAAGCATGGGAGAGGTTCAAGTCCATGGTTAGAAAATGCAAAGGTCATGGGTTTGATGAATTGTCTCAAATCCATATCTTTAGGAATGGACTCCAACCTCAACCAAAAACTCTTTTAGATGCTACCGCGGGTGGTTCGTTGATGTCAAAAACAGCTGCTGAAGCAATTGCTATCATTGATAGGATGGCTTTGAATGATCATCAAGGGCAACACAACCGTAGTGCATCGCAAAGAAAACCAGGAGTTCTTGAATTGAATACTAGTGATGCAATACTTGCTCAAAACAAGTTATTGACACAACAAGTAGAATTGCTCACTCAACAAATGTCAAAACTCCCTCAACAAATCAAAGAGATACATGGGATCCCTTCTAAAAATCAACAGGTGATGTGTTGTGAATTGTGTAGGGGTGACCATCAAACTGGTTTTTGTCCTCCACCGGGTGAAGAGGTGAACTATGTTGCAAATCCGAATCAAGGCTATGGTGGGAGACAACAACAACCTTACAACAATAACCAAGGTACCAACAAAGAGGTAATCAAGGTTATCAAGGATGGAGGCCGGATGCGGGTCCATCGAATCGTCAAAGTCCTTATCAAGGTGGTTACAATCAACTACCTCAACAACCTCAACAAACAAAGCTTTAAATAGAGGACACTCTTAGCCAATTCATGCAATTGCAAATTGCAAGCCAAAAGAGTACGGATGCGGCCATAAAGAACCTTGAAACTCAAGTCGGGCAATTGTCAAAGCAACTTGTCGATCAAAACAAAGGTCCTTTTCCGGCTACTACAGAAGAAAATCCTCGTGAGCATTGTAAGTCAATTCTAACTCGTAGCGGTAGAAATATTGATATGGGTGTAGGAGAGATAGTTGAGGAAGAAATTGCTGAAAGTGAAAAAGATAGGGAGATTGAAGTAGAAAAAAATGTTGAGGGTGATTTAGTTGAAAATGAGATAGAGAAAGAATTAGTGGAAAAAGAAACTCTTGAGAAAGAAGTAGAAAAAGAGAGAAAAAAATTGAGTGTGAGTGAGAAGGGAAAGAAGAAGGTGGATGATTCTATACAAGTGAAGAAATTACCTTACCCTCCCGATCCGTCAAAGAAGGATGATGAAAAGCACTATGCTCGGTTCTTGGATATATTTAGTAAATTACAAATAAATGTTCCTTTTTCCGAGGCATTAGAGCAAATGCCGATGTATGCAAAATTCATCAAAGACATCATCACAAAAAAAAGGAGATTCTTGGATCCCGAGTTAGTAACGGTAAGTTCGTGTTGTAATGCGTTAATTCAACGCACTACACCTATAAAAGCAAATGATCCTGGACGGGTAACTTTACCGGTGTCTATTGGAAATGTTCATATAGGCAAGGGTTTGGTCGATACCGGTTCGAGTATTAATTTGATTCCATTGTCTATGGTGAGAAGGTTAGGAATTAATGACTTGAAGCCAACTCGAATGACATTATCATTAGCGGATAAATCCACAGCTCATCCTCATGGAGTTGCGGAAGACTTGCTTGTCAAGGTTGACAAATTTTGGTTTCCGGTTGACTTTGTTGTAATAGACATGGAAGAAGACCCAGATATACCGTTGATCTTAGGAAGGCCCTTCATGAAGACGGCCCGAATGATGATAGACATTGATGACGGCTTAATGAAATTGCGATACCAAGACGAGAAATTATGTCTTAATCTCTTTGAAGCCATCAAGCATCCTAGTGATGACGATGATTGTTTTAGAATCGATGCCACAAAAAAAGCAATTAAGAAAGTGGAAAATCAAATGCACTTGTCTAATCCTCTTGAAAAAACTTTGATGGAAGCTCTTGAAGTGCTTACAAAAGATCAAGAGAAGGAAATTGAAGATTGCTTGAGAAATCTTGAGGCATGTGATGAGATAAATCCCTTTGAAGCTCAAATTGAAGAATTGAAAGATGAGCTTGAAGTTGAAGAACCAAAGGTGGAATTGAAAGTGTTACCTTTTCACTTGAAGTATGTGTTTCTTGAGAAGAATGCAAACAAGCCGGTTATCATTAGCAACGGCCTTTCTAAGGTTGAAGAAGAAAAATTACTTGTGGTCCTAGAAAGAAACCAAGAAGCAATGGGATGGACACTTTCCGATCTCAAAGGCATTAGCCCCTCCTTTTGTATGCATAAGATTTTGATGGAGGATGACTTTAAACCGGTGGCTCAACCTCAAAGACGTTTGAATCCGGTGATGAAAGAGGTAGTAAGAAAGGAAGTAGTGAAAATGTTAGAAGCAGGGATGATTTATCCGATCTCGGATAGTGCTTGGGTGAGTCCCGTCCATGTGGTGCCTAAGAAGGGTGGAATGACGGTGATTCGAAATGAGAAGAATGAGCTAATTCCTACTCGAACCGTGACTGGATGGAGGATGTGTATCGATTATCGTAGGCTAAATAAAGCTACGAGGAAAGATCATTTTCCCTTACCATTTATGGATCAAATGCTCGAGAGATTATCCGGTCAACAATTTTATTGTTTCTTAGACGGGTATTCGGGATACAATCAAATTGTAGTCAATCCCGAGGATCATGAGAAGACCGCTTTCACATGCCCTTTCGGTATTTTTGCTTATCGGCGAATGCCTTTCGGTTTGTGTAATGCACCGGCAACATTTCAACGGTGTATTGATAAGTGCCAAAATGTCGATGTTTTGAGTATGTAAATAGTGGCACTTATCGATACTTTTGTTAATACCGTTTGAATAATTCCCCGTTTTGTATACAAATACGTATACTTTGTGAATAATTGTATTTTCATATACTTTTATACCATTTGATAGTTTTTCCTTTGTTTTTATAGGTATTCATGCTTATTGGAGTCTTGAGGAATAATGTGTCAAAGGCACGGCTTCGATTTTGCAGTTTTGGTGCAAGCCCGCTTAGCCACCATCAAGCGGACTTCCAAAGACTCAAAATAAGGATGATAAAAATCATCATTTTGGTTTCCATTCATTCATTATTGGATAGAGCATTGAATAAGCTTTCCAACGCTTCGAACCGGGCGCAATTCGGAGTTACGGTTCTCGAGTTATGGCGAAAACAAAATCTGGTTTTTAGCAGACTCCGCTAAGCGGACTCTGTTCCGCTCAGCGGACCTGCGGATTTTCAGACTTGTTAAAAAGGGGAAAAATCACATTTTTAGGTTATGGGTTGGGTATTTTTGAGTCCCAACACCATCAACTTCATTCTTAGAGTAGAATTGGCTTAGAAAACATCTTCGGAGGTTACATTTGGATGATCGGGGGTGGATTGAGCGTCGAACGGAGCTGACAAACCGGGAGATTTTCGGTTCATTTCTCTTCTTCTTTGTGTATTTCTCTTTGGTTGGGTTTGTTTGTATATTTACTTGAATCTTATGTATATTTACCGATTATAATGTTATATTTAACTTGCTTTACAAATCTGTGTTGATATTATCCTGGATTTTTGCTCTATGCTGGGGATTTGGGGTGCTTTAGAGATAAACTTCTTGAATCCTTATTGTAATACGGTGAACTGACTTTATTTGAAATGTTGCGGATAGCAAGAGTCGCCACCGACTTTTATTTTATCCAAACTAAATCGGAAAGGCTAAAAGAAACAGAAAAAAACCTTTTAAAGAAATCTGAGTTCGGGAGGTAATTTATGCAAAGGGAAGGTGTAAGGCACCCTTTGCATCCATGGTTTTCCATGGGCTCTTAATTGCTTTGCTTGCTCGTTTTCAGAAAATGTAGATGAAAGAGGAAAAAGTGGACTTTAGCTCGTAAATGAGCGTAGCCAGTTTTCGAAGAATTGTGAGAAAGAATATTAAAGATGAGCATTGCAAGGCAATTAGGGGCAATTACCTTAAACTCAGATGATAGGTCTCTTTTTAGCCTTTCAGAATGAAAGGGTCTATCCTTGCCATAAGAGGGCAGGAAGCCTTTCGTTTGGAGGTTTGAAGGGCCATCGAAGCATCCTTTGCCATAAGACTGTCCCATGCCATAGAAGGGCAGGTATTCTAAGGCAAGGATCAGAATGAGCCATTTTCGTAGGCAGCCAGAAGATACCTCAGCCTTTTTCCGTAGGCGACATCCGAGGGTCGAGGTCATTTGTGTATCGAAGGCAGCATCATTAGGGTCGTGACCTTTTTATCGAGGCAACATGGCTGAGGTATCTTCGAATTCGAGGGACGTGGCTTATTCTGCAAAAACACAAAGGCAACAGGCAACAAGGCAACAAGCAACAGGCAACAGAGAGGGTTACCCCAAAAGGGTGCGTGTGTGCAACATTCACGTGATTATATTCAGATATTTATCTTTTAATTAGTTATTCTAATTCAGTTTAAGGCTTGCACTCCCTAAGATTACTAACCACGCAGTATATAAAGCAATAAAGGGAAGGGGGAAAATGAAACCAGCGGAGGAGAGGGGAATTGTAACCAGCGGATCCCTTAATAGGGTTTGATACAAGTAATAATAAAACAGAAAAATACTAAAGATAGGGTTCAGGGTTACCAGACTCGTCGCTTTGGCATTCGACAAACCCTGAAAAGGCAAATAAATAACAAAATTGGTGACTAATTCAAAGGCGGGCGGGGGTAACCCTAAAAAATAAAGAATAGATAAATAAAGATAAAAAAGAACAATGATCAAATAGGCGAGGGTACTTAGCTTCGATTCGTATTTGATCTGATATGGTTATTAGGCGAAGGTTGCCTTGAAGGTAAACCCTGAAATAAAGGCAGAAAATATGTGAAGGCAAGGCAAACCCTAACAACGAATCAATTAAAAGAATAAAATTAAGTAAAGCAGCACACTTATCTTCGAGGTTTGTTGAAGGCGCGCACTCGAGGCGAATTATATTGCCAACCCTGATAATGCACAGAAAAGAAAATAAAATCAGTGTAGGGAATGGTCATCGTGAACCCTGATTAGGGCGAAAATTGAATTTAAATAAATAAGAAAAGCACAAACGATTTGATTAATTATCGGTCTCGCGACCTAGTTAATTAAATCGGACAGAGAAAATAAAATCGAGCATGCAAGCATTTTTTTAGGAATTTTTGAAATTAAAATAGAATTGATATGAATTTTTAAAGATTAAGTAATCAAATATATAAATTAAAATAAATAAATATACAATAAACATAAATATATAACATAATTTAAAAGGAATATATAAATATAAAAATAGATAAAACAAATTAATTATAAATATATAAAACAAATATATAAACATATAAAGTAAATAAACAATATAAGTATTAAATAAATAAATAAATAATATTATTATAAAAAAGATTTTAGAAAATAAATGTAATTGTTTATTATTATTATTAAGAAAAGAAAAGGATTAAAAACAATATATAGATTAATATATAAAATAATAAAGGCCATGCAATAAAAAATAAAAAAAATTGCAAAACTTAGCTGTTCTGATTCCGTGTGGCGCGCGTGGAAGGACTATGATAGATCCGCAGCTTCGCGTGCGTCAGATCTGATGAGAGGACGATCAGGTGGCTGAGAGCGTGAGGGACCACAACAACGCGTGTTTCTTAACGCATCTGATCCATAAGCTTTACGCGCCCTTTATCAGTTTGAACCCACCAATCACGCGATGACACGTAGTCATCTTCTTCAACAAAAAACCTGCAAACATATTTTACACCCTTCGTGGCGAATGCGCTGTAAAAGGGTCTACATATCACACCTGCAAAATCGCGAATACAACCAAATGGCCACAAAAATTTGGCGCACCACCACCAAGGGATTCGTCTGTGGCTTGCGAACCTGGCTATGGTGTTTATTAAACCTAATTTCACCTGTGCAAGAAAACCCCAAATCGGAGCAAAAACCCTAACCATGGCATATTGCTCGAAACGGCACAATAACGCACCAATTTATCCAGAAACAGCAAACATACTAAGATAAACAATAATATGCAATTGATTTCATGTATGGATGCTTGTATAGTGTAAATCGAGAGAATTTTTAGAAGCACATACCTTGATGAATAGGAGATGTTTCTGGGGTTGTTGAATGCGTGCAGTGATCCAAACACTTTCAGTAATCTTCAAAGAACGTATTGCAATGCTTAGAATCGATTGAATTGCCCTGTAACACAAAATTGAAGTTTTAGTTTTTGGTGAATTCTTGAATCCGAGTTCAGGTCCTCTTGTGCAGATTTTTTGTAACCCTTGTGGTCTGAGTTTGTTCAGTATTTATAGAGGTTGATTAGGGTTGAATAATCTTGAAGGAAATCCAATCAAATCTTTGTTTGAATTTTTGGGAAGATATGGAGAAATATGTTTCTAAATATGGCTTAATTGATTCAATTTTCTCCCCATTAGCATTTGCATGAAATTATACCAAATATTGTATTTAATTATTGACTTAATTGATTGAAAAATATAATTAAATCAAATTTTCTCAAATATCTTTGATTTAATTGATTTAAATTACATTTTAATGAATATAAATTCAATAAAAAATCCAATATTGGTCATAATTTCGTGACTAATGGATTTGGATCTTCTAGATGGCTTGGGGAGCAAGATTGGATCACAAAATTTTAGGCCCATTTGCAAAAAATATTCAAGTTCCTTCACTTTTTCCCTCCAAAACAGTCCAACTTTAACAAGGTCTATCTCCCTCAATTTTTGAGGTATGGAAGTGTTCTAAGACTTTTTAGAACCCTTAGAGAGTCCTTTAACCAGTGTCTTTGGTCTCGTATCAAAATTATTTTCCATGCTCCTATTATGTCCTTTTGAAAAAAGTGTCTTTTTGTTGACTTTTGGAAAGGACCTATAATGTACGAAGCCATATCTCCTAAACCATTGACCTATGGGCTTTGATTCTTGGACCATTAGATAGAGGAATGAATTCCCTTCAAAATGAGCTTTGGTGGGAATTTTTCTGATGAAGTATGAATATTTGGTGAATTTTCAAAGTTTGGTTGACTCTTTCAGTTCATGCCCAAAATAGTAACCTTTGACTTTTGACTTTTCTGATCTTTCCTTGCATCATCATGATCAATCCTTGATCAAATGATGTTTTAGGTTTATGAGGATATTGTTGACCAAGTATCTTGAACTTTGACTGTATTTTGACCTGAAATGACTGTTTTGCCCTTGAGAGTCGACTGTTGACCTAATCAAGATTTGAGGAACCAAATTTGTTCTGTTTGACTTGAAACTTTATATGGAGATGCTTTGGGATGTTAGTGACCTTATGGAGCCACCTTGAGCCATTGATTCAATGATTTTCTCTTGAATTAGTCAAACCCTAATTCAGAGCTTGTGTATAGGAGACTGTGTTTTGGAGCTTTGTCTTTTGATTTGGTTTTGTGTATGAAAAATAGCATGGGCAAATTTTGGGGTATGACAGCTGCCCCTGTTCAATTATCTTAAACCTGAAGATGTAGAGTGGTTTGCATGCCAGTCGGTATCTGAAGGTAGAAGATGATTGAACATAAGAATACCAAGAAATTTGCCCTAGTTGAAGTAGGGACTTTTGTCGGAGATGGGCTTTAAAGATGCCATCCGGTAGTTGAAGTTTGAGAAGATGTTGTTGATCGTGTCATTACCGTTCGTAGTAAATGAATTAGATCTTTGGAGAGATAATCGTGTCTACATCGTTCGTGATGATAGAATTAGATTCTCTTGTCGTGTCAGCACCGTTCGTAGTAACTGAATTAGACTGTAGACGCAGTTGATCGTGTCCACACCGTTCGTGATGATGGAGTTGGATCTCTGAGATTTGATCGTGTCAGTACCGTTCGTAGTATCTGAGTTAGATCTTGGATCCTTGACCGTGTCAGTACTGTTCGTAGTAACTGATTTAGATCTTGGAAAGTTCTCGGTCGTGTCTTCACCGTTCGTGATGATAGAATTAGACCTCCGATGGCTTGATCGTGTCAGCACCGTTCGTGGCAGCTGAATTAGATCTTGGAAATGATCGTGTCATTTACCGTTCGTAGTAAATGAATTAGATCTTGGAAATGATCGTGTCAGTACCGTTTGTGGTGACCGAATTAGATCTTGGAAATGATCGTGTCATTACCGTTCGTGGTAGATGATTTAGATCTTGGAAAGTTGGAGTTTTCGTTCGTTTATATGTACCTGTATTCTGCAAAAAGTAGGGTTGAGCCTGTGCAATGTCATGATGCATGGGTTACCTAATGAGCTTCTCAAAATAAATGAGACGCTTTGCATGTTATGTATGAATTTTTACGTGGTAATGTATGCGATGTATGAGTATGTTTATGATATATGATATGTGAATATGATTTATGTTGCCTCGATTGAGAAAATAAATCCCTGTTTCATTGTAATTTGGATATCTGGTTTTGTCTTGAAGATGCTCAGCTGGGGATTTATGATTTTGCTTGGGGATGATCAGTAACTTGATGTACCCTGATTGGGGATACAGAGAAAATAGAGATGAACCTTTGTTGGGGAGCCATGCCTTTATTGTTGGAAGACATCTCCTTAGTGATTACTCTGTGGGGATATGATCTTGTGAACCCGGCTTTGTGGGGATGAATATATGTCAATCGATTTGTGGGAGGACTTTTGATTACCTCGGACATTGTCTCTTTGCTTTTCCTACTAATAGAGATTACTACATATTTCTATTGGAAAAAGAAAATGGATGATGATCATGTTCATATGCATATGTTCATTCAAAATTATCATTGGACGTTTGCGTATTTGAAAAGAATAAGAAATTTGAAAGAAAGAAGTAAATTGTATTGAGAAAAGCCATAAATAGGCAAGATGAAACATATTGTGTGTTTTTGAAAAGGTAAAAAACAAAAGAAACATAGCTATGTAAAAATGATCCTATTGAGTTTCCACTCTGCTATTGCTATTATGTCTTCGAGCATCTCATCCCATGCTTGTCGGAGAAAAGTGATTGAGTTGATCTGAACCCTTTGAACTTGTTGTTGTAGATGCATCTGATTGATGAATGATAGGAACGAGACATAGTCGTACGCTTAATCCTTAACTTTTGCTTAGACCGCCTTTTCAGGTTTTCAGTCTAACAGGATACCCTTTTTTGCCCAAGTCGCCCTTTCGGGTTTTCAACCTGACGGGTGTACATATTTTTTATATATATATCCCTAATTTTTGCCCAAACCCTTTTGGTTTGCCGGGATACCCTTACTTTTGCCTAGGCGCGTCGACCTAGCGGGTCATATTTATGCGTAGTATTTTTTGACTATGTCTGCGTTCACAGGTTGCGGGAAGTCCTCTCCATCCATAGTAGTGAGTATCATTGCTCCTCCAGAGAAGATCTTCTTGATGACGAATGGTCCTTCATAGGTGGGAGTCCACTTGCCCCTAGGATCAACTTGTGGTAGAATTATTCTCTTTATGACCAAGTCACCAACTCGATAAACTTGTTGTTTAACTCTCTTGTTAAATGCCTTGATCATACGTTTCTGATACAATTGCCCATGACAAACAGCCGCGAGCCTCTTTTCGTCAATCAGGTTTATTTGATCTAGTCGAGTCTGGATCCATTCATCTTCATCTAGCTCTGCTTCTTTCATGATCCTTAATGACGGTATCTGAACTTCAATTGGTAATACAGCTTCCATACCATAGACTAATGAAAACGGGGTTGCCCCAGTTGATGTACGTGCGGAGGTACGGTAACCATGAAGAGCAAATGGTAACATTTCATGCCAATCCTTGTAAGTCACAGTCATTTTCTGCACAATCTTCTTGATATTCTTGTTGGCAGCCTCTACAGCGCCATTCATCTTTGGCCTATAGGGAGATGAGTTGTGATGCTTGATATTGAATTGTGTGCAAAGCTCAGTAATCATCTTGTTGTTTAGATTGGTACCGTTATCAGTGATGATCCTTTCGGGAATGCCATACCGACAGATGAGGTTATGTTTAATGAATCGAGCCACCACATTCTTGGTCACGGAGGCAAATGAAGCAGCTTCTACCCATTTAGTGAAGTAGTCGATGGCTACTAGAATGAAGCGGTGTCCATTGGAAGCGGTGGGCTTAATTTCTCCAATCATATCAATGCCCCACATTGCAAAGGGCCAGGGAGCAGTTAGTACATTTAGAGGAACGGGAGGCACGTGTACTTTGTCGGCGTATATCTGGCACTTGTGACAAGTTCTTGAATGGTGGTGACAGTCAGTTTCCATTGTAGACCAGTAGTAACCTGCTCTTAGAATCTTCTTGGCCATAGTATGTCCACTAGAGTGGGTCCCAAAAGTACCATTGTGCATGTCTTCCATGATCTTTTCAGCTTCCTTCTTGTTCACACAACGAAGCAGGGTTGAATCATGGTTGCGCTTGTATAAAGTCCCATTACTCAGAAAGAACTTGGATGCGAATCTTCTTAGGAATTTTTTGTCATTGATGGATGCCCCTTCAGGGTATTCTTGAGTCTCGAGGTACCTTTTTACTTCGTAGAACCATGGTTTCTCTTCAGCCTCGTCGTCAACTATCTCATAACAATATGCGGGTTCGTCATGTCTTTCAATGATAACTATAGGAGCCTCATTATCCCAATTGACTTTGAACATAGATGACATAGTAGCTAACGCATCGGCCAGCTGATTCTCTTCTCGGGGAATATGTTCGAAAGTAATCTCTTCAAAATATGGAATTAAGGATAGTACGAACTCCTTATATGGTATGAGATTAGGATGTTTTGTATCCCACTCCCCTCTGATTTGGCTGATTACTAGTGCCGAATCCCCATACACTTCCAGGAATTTGATCCTTAAATCGATAGCAGCTCTGAGCCCCAAGATACACGCTTCATACTCAGCCATATTGTTGGTGCAGTCGAAACATAATCTTGCGGTGAATGGGGTGTGTCCACCAGCAGGGGAGACAATTATAGCGCCAATGCCATTACCAAGTGCATTCGAAGCTCCATCGAAAACCATAGTCCATCGGGATCCTGGTTCAGGTCCTTCATCCGGGCCAGGTTGCTCATAGTCAGTAACAAGCATCACATCTTCATCTGGAAATTCAAAGTTCATCGATTGGTAGTCATCTACCGCCTGTTGTGCCAAATGATCTGCTACTACACTACCCTTGATTGCCTTCTGTGTTGTGTATTGGATGTCATACTCTGTTAGTATCATTTGCCATCTTGCTATTCGTCCAGAGAGAGCAGGTTTCTCGAATACATACTTGATGGGATCCATTCGGGAAATCAACAAGGTGGTATGGTTCAACATATACTGTCTCAGTCGGCGAGCAGCCCAAGCCAAAGCACAGCAAGTTTTCTCGAGCAGTGAGTATCTTGTTTCACAGTCGGTAAACTTTTTGCTAAGGTAGTATATTGCATGCTCTTTTCGACCAGACTCGTCATGTTGCCCCAGTACGCACCCCATTGAGTTCTCTAACACTGTTAAGTACATAATTAGAGGTCTTCCTTTGGCAGGTGGCATCATGATCGGAGGTTCTTGCAGGTACTTCTTTATTTTGTCAAAGGCCTCTTGACATTGGTCATTCCATTTTACTACTTGATCTTTCTTCAGTAACTTGAAGATTGGCTCACAAGTAGCGGTCAAATGGGAGATAAATCTAGCAATGTAATTCAGTCGACCTAGGAATCCTCTAACTTCTTTCTCGTTTCGTGGAGCGGGCATTTCTTGTATGGCTTTTACTTTAGCAGGATCAACTTCGATACCTTTGCTACTAACAACAAAACCCAACAGCTTGCCAGACCTCACGCCAAAAGTGCACTTGTTCGGATTCAATCTCAACTTGTACTTCTTCAACCTATCAAACAACTTCTGTAAATGGACCAGATGTTCTTCTTCAGTGTTGGACTTTGCAATCATATCATCAACATAGACCTCTATCTCTTTGTGGATCATATCATGGAATAAGGCTACCATTGCACGCTGGTAAGTTGCCCCAGCATTCTTCAACCCAAATGGCATGACTTTGTAACAGAAAGTGCCCCAAGGCGTAGTGAATGTTGTCTTTTCCATATCTTCGGGTGCCATCTTAATCTGATTGTAACCTGAGAAACCATCCATAAAAGAGAAAACCTTGCATTGTGCAGTACTATCAACCAGAATGTCGATATGTGGTAGTGGGAAATCATCTTTAGGACTTGCTCGATTCAAATCTCTATAATCTACACACATTCTGACTTTTCCATCTTTCTTCGGTACGGGCACTATATTGGCGATCCAAGGCGGATAACTCACTACTTTCAGGAACCCAGCATTGAATTGTTTCTCGACCTCTTCTTTGATTTTCTGAGCCATGTCTGGTCTGCTTCTTCGTAACTTCTGTTTAACTGGAGGACTATTCTCTTTGATAGGTAGACGATGAACCACAATATCAGTATCGAGCCCAGGCATGTCTTCGTATGACCAGGCGAAGATCTCAACATTGTCTCGTAACATCTGGATCAACCTTTGCTTGACAGCATCCTCTAATTCAGCCCCTATCTTGATTTCTTTCTTTTCTTCATCGGTACCTATGTTCACAACTTCAATTGGCTCTTCGTGCGGTTGTATAGTCTTTTCTTCTTGCTCTAGTAAACGGGCAAGTTCTCTAGGCACTTCACAACCTTCCTCACCTTCATCCTCAGCTTGATAGATCGGATTTTCAAAGTCATATTTAGCAATAGCAGAATCGTTATCAACAGGATCCAGAGTGAATGTGGATCTGCAGTGCATTATGTGGGTGTGTGTGAGAACGCATAGCTATAAAAGGTAAATAAAAGAAAAGATAGAAGCAAACACACAATTTGAATACGAAACGTCCAATGCTTTATTGAATGAAAATATGCTTATGAAATGACAAGCCCTAACAAATGGACCATTGTGCCTCGGGCAGGACACATGGCTTTAGCGTTTTATTGTCTTTATTGAAATACAAGAATTAAAAAACTGGAAATAAAAGAAAAGCAGGAAATAAACTAAGAGTGGCAATTACTCCTGATTATAGGAGATAGAAACAATGTCCTCGGCCTTCCAGTTGTCCAGCCCTTTGTCTGATGTAGGAAAGATCCACTTGTCCAGGTTGTGATTGTCTTCCTCTTCTTCAATAGCATTGACTCCCTTGCTGATGAAGTGATGCTTCAAGTCTTCTGAACGAGGAGGTGGTGTTCCCTTTTGATCCTTAGCAGTGCAGCCTAAACCCCATTTGTTGGATTTGTATGGGATGTCAGGTAATTGCCCCCAGATAGTGCAACCACCTTCTTCTACCACAGCCCTAGCGTCTTTCAGGGAAGCCATTGTAGGAATATCTCTAGTAATCTTAGGAGGAGTGTAGACATGTTTAGTTTCTGGAACTGGTTCGAGGATCCATTCATGTGCTATGCGGGGCGATTCAAATGTCTCTCCAGTGAATTCAAGATACTTGGTCTCATCTACAAAACTCACCAAATATTCGTCTTCACCATGCACAGTGACAATCTTGCCTTCCATTGGGTACCTCAACTTCTGATGGAGAGTTGAAGTCACGGCATTTGCTTTATGTATCCAGGGACGCCCAAGTAGACAGGAATAGGCGGGACGAATATCCATCACGTAGAACACAGTATTAAAAGTTTGGGCGCCTACTCTGATGGGGAGCTCAACTTCGCCATACACAGTACTCATAGTGCCATCATAAGCTTTGACTATCACATTACTAGATTTCAGCTCAATTCCATCGACCTTGAGTCTGTCCAACACCACCTTGGGTAACACATTCAGAGAAGAGCCATCATCAACTAGTACATGAGCCAGGGTAGTACCACCACATTCAATGGAGATATGCAGTGCCTTGTTATGATTCCTCCCACTAGGGCTTAGATCAGCATCAGAAAACCCAAGGTAGTTATCAGTTGTTAAGTTCGCCATACAGTTCTCGAGTTGAGTGACAGAAATCTCTTGTGGCACATGGGCAGCCTCTAGAAATTTCATCATAGCCTTGGCATGGGTCTTTGAACAACTCAGGAGCGACAGCATAGAGATCTTGGAAGGAGTATGCCCCATTTGTTCAACAATATCATAATCACTCTTGCGGATGTATTTCAGGAACTCATTTGTTTCTTCAGATGGCGCATTTCTAGTGACAGTTTCAGGTTCAGGCAGCGGTCCTTTACCATGAGCGTCAGCATTTGGGGTGATAGCAACAGCAGGTGAAGTAACATTTGGGGAGATCTCTGGAGAAAACACCCTTCCACTCCTCGTCACCTTACTAGTTCCAGCAATGTTTCCTACATCAGGATTGACATCTTCAGAAACCTTATCAAATTCAAGTTCTTGCTTAACTCCTTGCACATAGACCTCGGAACCATAATTCCAAGGGATAGCTTTGTCAGATGAGTATGGCATAGGACCAGGTTTAGTGATAATGATTGGAGCCCCACGGGGTTCAGCAGAAATCTTGAAAGGAGCCTTGGTAGGGATCTTTAGTGGTACTTTAGAGATCACAGATACATCTTCGAACTTCAAACCACGGGAGAAACCCTCACACAACTCTTCAATAGTGGGAGTCTTCTCAAATCTGATAGTGCCACGATCCATCCAGCCTTGGATGCCTCTTTTCAGGTTCTCACAACCCTCGGGTATGAGTGCACAATAATAACAGCCAGGGTCGCAACCTGGAAATAAACCAGCTCGCAACAACTTTCTCTTGATATCAGGAAGAGGGGTTGACAGGTCCCTCACATCATAGACATGGATTGTGTCCATGATGGCATTAACAGTATGGTCATGCCTTGGCATTGGAGCAGTGATGACATTAGGGGTCTCAGGAGCGTCGAACTCAATTTCACCAGCTTCCAACATGTCTTGAACCTTATTTCTCAACGCCCAACAATTATCGGTAGTGTGCCCAGGACTATTAGAATGATACGCACATTTGGCCTTAGGGTCATAATTTGGAGATGTGGTAGTAACACTCTTGGGCGGGTCTCTCAGAGTGATTAGGTTGGCTTTCAGCAGATGTTGCAGAACTTGCGATAGAGGCATGTTGATCTTGGTGAATTGCCTCCTTGGTCTATCAGTCTTGCGTTGGTAGTCTTGTCTAGGAGTTTGTTGAGATATTGGTGCAGAGATGAGGACGGCACCAACAGACTGATTCTGGTCATCCTTACTACGGCTCTTTTGACTATGAATAGCATTAGATTCGTTTCTTCCTTGATATGGCTTCCTCGTAGTGCCAGAGGCAGAACCCACTTGGATCTTTCCACTTCGAATACCATTTTCCACACGTTCTCCAGTTAGGATGAGATCAGTAAACCCAGATGAAGAACTACCCAGCAGATGACTATAAAATGGCCCAGTTAGCGTGCCCATGAACATGTCTACTAACTCCCTATCATTTAAAGAGGGTTGGACTCTCCCAGCCAAATCTCTCCATTTTTGAGCATACTCCTTGAAACTTTCTTTAGGACCCATGGACATGCTTTGAAGTTGCATGCGAGTCGGTGCAAGATCAGAGTTATATTGGTATTGCTTGTAGAAAGCCACAACCAAATCTTCCCATGTACGGACGCTAGCACCTTCCAGCTTATAATACCATTCGAGTTGAGTTCCAGATAGACTCTCTTGAAAGAAATGGATCCAGAGCCTCTTATCAGCAGTGTGAGGCTGAATCTTCCTCACGTAAGACCTCAAGTGCATCTTAGGACAGGAAATTCCATCATACTTAGCAAAAACTGGAGTCTTGAACTTCGGAGGAATAACGACCCCAGGAACGAGTCCTAATTCTTCAAAGTCCAAACCAGGTACCTTCTGAATTTCCACGCTTCTCAGACGCTCTTCCAGTAGCCTATACTTCTCATCAGCGTAATCCTCGTCTTGGGGATACTCGTCTTCTTCTTCTTCTTCTTCACCATCAGAACCTATATGGCTTCCCTGATTGTTCTTGACACTGAGATCATCTCTCTCTTCATCTTCCTCATTCTTAGGGATTTCAGCATCTTCGGCCTTCCTGGGACGACCCTTGAACCTTCTTCCCAGATTGATCACTCCTTTGGGCTTCTGAGTCTTCTTCTCCTTCTTAGTCAGAAGGGCTTTCAGTTCGTTTTGCCCATTGGCTAGGGTCAGGATTAGAGTTTGAAATTCAGCATTCTGAGCTTGGAGAGCTTTGACAGATTGTTCGAGATCCATCTTTGTTACTGAAATAAACAGCACAAAGATGAGGCATTTATTTTACGAAACCTGTGATGCGATGTTTATGAATGATATGATTTATGCATATGCAATGTTTCGAGGACCTTGGAATTCAAATTTGTTTAAAACAAAACAAAAGAAACTTTATTAATAATACTTAAGGGAAAGAATTTTGCAATTTGTCTTATTTGTATCTTTTACAATAATGAAAATATAAACTAGGAATAAAATAATAATAAAGATAAAAGTCTTCAAGTCTCCCATGGACGCTTCCTTTTTGAACCGATGAAGTTGTTGATGCCTTGCTCCGCTTGAAGTAGCCTTGTGAGCTCTAATACTTTCTTTTCTTTAGCACGAAACTGAGCTTCGAAAGTGTCTCTTTCTTCCTTTAATTGAATCCAAGATCTTTTTAATTCTTCGATGTCAGTTGGCATGTCTGGATGAGCAATAATTTGAGGAACTTTTTCCTCGCAATCGGGCTCTACTATCACAGGTAGGACATATGGATAAGGCATGACGAGACGTTGAGCACGAGTGCGCACCCATCTAAGATAAGGCCCCAAAGGAATGGAGTTTCTTTGTCCTAAGCTTTTGTTATCAACTCTATTTACCATATCCCAAGCTCGTATGAACTTCCGGCGGTGATTCTGAGTATCATCTTCATAATCAAACACAATCCCTTGTATAAGCATATGGTGAGGACCATCTCTTCGAGCGTAACCAAATTGTCGTAAAGCCAAGCAAGGATTATAAGTGATACCCCCTCGTATGCCAAGTAAAGGCACATTAGGATATTGTCCACAACGGTCGATCATGGTGAAACTCTCCTTGGATAAAGACAGCCAACGGATATCAGAGTGTGAAAGTGACATTATTCTCTTGTGCCATTTCAACCTTTGGTCGTTCCTCATTACTGAGCGAGGCAAGTGCGAAATAAACCACTTAGATAGCAAAGGTATGCAACACATAAGAGTCCCTCGTTTCTTCATAGTACGAGTGTGAAGAGAGTGTAGGATATCTCCAAGCAAGGTAGGAACTGGATTGCGTGTCAGAAATATCTTTATGGCGTGCACATCTATGAACTGATCAGGATTAGGGAATAATACCAAACCATAAATGAGTAAAGCTAATATGTCTTCGAAGGCTTGATAACTCATGGACTTCAAAAACATGCGAGCTTTTCCGAATAAGAACTTAGCGAGGAATCCCTTGACTCCACTTCTGGTTTCCCAATGACCATCAATATCAGACTTCTTAAGATGTAAAGCGGGAGCGATAACTTCTAATTTTGGAATTTCTTCCAAACCAGTGAACGGAATCTGATCTCGGATGGGGAGTCCAAGTATGTCGGCAAACTCTTCCATAGTAGGCACCAGCTGATAATCCGGGAAAGTAAAACAATGATGCTCGGGATCGAAGAATTGAAATAGTACACTCATCATTTCTTCGTCAAAACCTGAAGTAACTAAACTGGGCAAGAGACCATGTCTTTCAGAGAATCGGGAACCTCCAGGAATCTCTAATACCAATTCTTTCAGTTCGGAAGGTATCTTCACAAAGTTAACTCGAATGGTGTTTCTAGTCTCCATGACCTACAAAACAGAACAAAGATGAATTCCTCGGTCCTCGAATGGTTAGTCACGGTGTTATGATGCTTATGATGTTTATGATGTCATGATGTCAAGTAAATAACAAACACAAACAAGTCACACCATTTTTGCCTTAAGGTTTGGCTTGCATGTAGTCCAGAGGTGCGTACCCTCCCCCTGAAGTTTAGTCGGTTCAAACCTGTCCTATATACAGATCGGGTTCTAGGGAGCTCATATCATTGACCTTTCTCGAAGGCGCTTATCTCAGTTCGGCAATCGAATCGCCAACCGAAAAGGTCCTGAAAGTCCAGTCCATATGAGTGTAGCTTCGAGTATCAACCAACTTCAGTCGGAACCAAAGCCAGCCATCTCGCTACTTTCTAAAAGGCCAAAGTCAAGTTCGACTAAGGTTCTAAGGGCGAATTAGTGCTTAATGACACCACGCGGCAGCCAAGCATTTCCTCAGGTCGGATCCCAAGGAACACCAGGACAAACCAATGTGTCACACTAACGATGGCCATCAGATCAACCACATCAGTATACGCTGTGCAGTCTCCTTGATCTCATGCCATATACCTAAGGTACTCAGATCCGGGTTAGGATCTTTCACACAACAGAATACCCAAAACAGCCCTGCAAAATTAAATCAAACAAAGCAAACAATAGAAAACATTTAAATGAATCCTAAACTTTTAAGGTAACCCCTCTTTTATCGAAATTTATCCCCAGCAGAGTCGCCAGTTCTGTAATACGGTGAACTGACTTTATTTGAAATGTTGCGGATAGCAAGAGTCGCCACCGACTTTTATTTTATCCAAACTAAATCGGAAAGGCTAAAAGAAACAGAAAAAAACCTTTTAAAGAAATCTGAGTTCGGGAGGTAATTTATGCAAAGGGAAGGTGTAAGGCACCCTTTGCATCCATGGTTTTCCATGGGCTCTTAATTGCTTTGCTTGCTCGTTTTCAGAAAATGTAGATGAAAGAGGAAAAAGTGGACTTTAGCTCGTAAATGAGCGTAGCCAGTTTTCGAAGAATTGTGAGAAAGAATATTAAAGATGAGCATTGCAAGGCAATTAGGGGCAATTACCTTAAACTCAGATGATAGGTCTCTTTTTAGCCTTTCAGAATGAAAGGGTCTATCCTTGCCATAAGAGGGCAGGAAGCCTTTCGTTTGGAGGTTTGAAGGGCCATCGAAGCATCCTTTGCCATAAGACTGTCCCATGCCATAGAAGGGCAGGTATTCTAAGGCAAGGATCAGAATGAGCCATTTTCGTAGGCAGCCAGAAGATACCTCAGCCTTTTTCCGTAGGCGACATCCGAGGGTCGAGGTCATTTGTGTATCGAAGGCAGCATCATTAGGGTCGTGACCTTTTTATCGAGGCAACATGGCTGAGGTATCTTCGAATTCGAGGGACGTGGCTTATTCTGCAAAAACACAAAGGCAACAGGCAACAAGGCAACAAGCAACAGGCAACAGAGAGGGTTACCCCAAAAGGGTGCGTGTGTGCAACATTCACGTGATTATATTCAGATATTTATCTTTTAATTAGTTATTCTAATTCAGTTTAAGGCTTGCACTCCCTAAGATTACTAACCACGCAGTATATAAAGCAATAAAGGGAAGGGGGAAAATGAAACCAGCGGAGGAGAGGGGAATTGTAACCAGCGGATCCCTTAATAGGGTTTGATACAAGTAATAATAAAACAGAAAAATACTAAAGATAGGGTTCAGGGTTACCAGACTCGTCGCTTTGGCATTCGACAAACCCTGAAAAGGCAAATAAATAACAAAATTGGGTGAGTGTATGACTAATTCAAAGGCGGGCGGGGGTAACCCTAAAAAATAAAGAATAGATAAATAAAGATAAAAAAGAACAATGATCAAATAGGCGAGGGTACTTAGCTTCGATTCGTATTTGATCTGATATGGTTATTAGGCGAAGGTTGCCTTGAAGGTAAACCCTGAAATAAAGGCAGAAAATATGTGAAGGCAAGGCAAACCCTAACAACGAATCAATTAAAAGAATAAAATTAAGTAAAGCAGCACACTTATCTTCGAGGTTTGTTGAAGGCGCGCACTCGAGGCGAATTATATTGCCAACCCTGATAATGCACAGAAAAGAAAATAAAATCAGTGTAGGGAATGGTCATCGTGAACCCTGATTAGGGCGAAAATTGAATTTAAATAAATAAGAAAAGCACAAACGATTTGATTAATTATCGGTCTCGCGACCTAGTTAATTAAATCGGACAGAGAAAATAAAATCGAGCATGCAAGCATTTTTTTAGGAATTTTTGAAATTAAAATAGAATTGATATGAATTTTTAAAGATTAAGTAATCAAATATATAAATTAAAATAAATAAATATACAATAAACATAAATATATAACATAATTTAAAAGGAATATATAAATATAAAAATAGATAAAACAAATTAATTATAAATATATAAAACAAATATATAAACATATAAAGTAAATAAACAATATAAGTATTAAATAAATAAATAAATAATATTATTATAAAAAAGATTTTAGAAAATAAATGTAATTGTTTATTATTATTATTAAGAAAAGAAAAGGATTAAAAACAATATATAGATTAATATATAAAATAATAAAGGCCATGCAATAAAAAATAAAAAAAATTGCAAAACTTAGCTGTTCTGATTCCGTGTGGCGCGCGTGGAAGGACTATGATAGATCCGCAGCTTCGCGTGCGTCAGATCTGATGAGAGGACGATCAGGTGGCTGAGAGCGTGAGGGACCACAACAACGCGTGTTTCTTAACGCATCTGATCCATAAGCTTTACGCGCCCTTTATCAGTTTGAACCCACCAATCACGCGATGACACGTAGTCATCTTCTTCAACAAAAAACCTGCAAACATATTTTACACCCTTCGTGGCGAATGCGCTGTAAAAGGGTCTACATATCACACCTGCAAAATCGCGAATACAACCAAATGGCCACAAAAATTTGGCGCACCACCACCAAGGGATTCGTCTGTGGCTTGCGAACCTGGCTATGGTGTTTATTAAACCTAATTTCACCTGTGCAAGAAAACCCCAAATCGGAGCAAAAACCCTAACCATGGCATATTGCTCGAAACGGCACAATAACGCACCAATTTATCCAGAAACAGCAAACATACTAAGATAAACAATAATATGCAATTGATTTCATGTATGGATGCTTGTATAGTGTAAATCGAGAGAATTTTTAGAAGCACATACCTTGATGAATAGGAGATGTTTCTGGGGTTGTTGAATGCGTGCAGTGATCCAAACACTTTCAGTAATCTTCAAAGAACGTATTGCAATGCTTAGAATCGATTGAATTGCCCTGTAACACAAAATTGAAGTTTTAGTTTTTGGTGAATTCTTGAATCCGAGTTCAGGTCCTCTTGTGCAGATTTTTTGTAACCCTTGTGGTCTGAGTTTGTTCAGTATTTATAGAGGTTGATTAGGGTTGAATAATCTTGAAGGAAATCCAATCAAATCTTTGTTTGAATTTTTGGGAAGATATGGAGAAATATGTTTCTAAATATGGCTTAATTGATTCAATTTTCTCCCCATTAGCATTTGCATGAAATTATACCAAATATTGTATTTAATTATTGACTTAATTGATTGAAAAATATAATTAAATCAAATTTTCTCAAATATCTTTGATTTAATTGATTTAAATTACATTTTAATGAATATAAATTCAATAAAAAATCCAATATTGGTCATAATTTCGTGACTAATGGATTTGGATCTTCTAGATGGCTTGGGGAGCAAGATTGGATCACAAAATTTTAGGCCCATTTGCAAAAAATATTCAAGTTCCTTCACTTTTTCCCTCCAAAACAGTCCAACTTTAACAAGGTCTATCTCCCTCAATTTTTGAGGTATGGAAGTGTTCTAAGACTTTTTAGAACCCTTAGAGAGTCCTTTAACCAGTGTCTTTGGTCTCGTATCAAAATTATTTTCCATGCTCCTATTATGTCCTTTTGAAAAAAGTGTCTTTTTGTTGACTTTTGGAAAGGACCTATAATGTACGAAGCCATATCTCCTAAACCATTGACCTATGGGCTTTGATTCTTGGACCATTAGATAGAGGAATGAATTCCCTTCAAAATGAGCTTTGGTGGGAATTTTTCTGATGAAGTATGAATATTTGGTGAATTTTCAAAGTTTGGTTGACTCTTTCAGTTCATGCCCAAAATAGTAACCTTTGACTTTTGACTTTTCTGATCTTTCCTTGCATCATCATGATCAATCCTTGATCAAATGATGTTTTAGGTTTATGAGGATATTGTTGACCAAGTATCTTGAACTTTGACTGTATTTTGACCTGAAATGACTGTTTTGCCCTTGAGAGTCGACTGTTGACCTAATCAAGATTTGAGGAACCAAATTTGTTCTGTTTGACTTGAAACTTTATATGGAGATGCTTTGGGATGTTAGTGACCTTATGGAGCCACCTTGAGCCATTGATTCAATGATTTTCTCTTGAATTAGTCAAACCCTAATTCAGAGCTTGTGTATAGGAGACTGTGTTTTGGAGCTTTGTCTTTTGATTTGGTTTTGTGTATGAAAAATAGCATGGGCAAATTTTGGGGTATGACACTTATCTAGGATGATTATCTGTTGGTTCTGAACTCTAGAGATAGATTTAGAGCTAGCATTCACTGTTTGTATCTGTTCTTAATGCTTTCGTGTTTGAGCGGCGCGCGAGAGATCGCCGACGCGAGAATGCGGATGTTCTCGCGACTTCGCGTTAGAGATAACCTTAGTTGTGAGATGATCTCGTTTGTGCTCCAGAGATGGACGCTTATGTGAGAGATACGTGATAACATAGATGAGTATCGTAGGTTGAGTATAATGGGTTGGTAAGTGTATGTTTGTGAAGAGTGAATATATTTACATTCCTGATAAGTTCTTTCTCTTCTAAGAATGTGTTTATTCTTTTCCTGTCTATATCTTTGTTTACTTTTTGCTCATTCAAACCCAAGCTCAAAACTGTAGAAACTGTTGAATGGCATCTCTCCATCTCTGAGGACGATAATTCCCGGATCAATATTTCCAAATCTTTTCTGTTGCTTGCCCTATACTGCATTCAACAAAATGGCGCCGTTGCCGGGGATGGTTGTGATTGCATCGCAATAGTTTTCGTGGTTTTGAGCTTTGTATATATTGTATATATTGTATAGTTTCACTTGTATATATATTTACTTGTACATGTTTACTTGTTTATGTTCACCATATAAGTTTACTTGTATATGTTACATATAATTATACTTTTATTGGTGAATGTTGGTGAAACATGTTGATCTCGGATTAGCTATTTCCTTACAATTCTTCACTTTTCAACTTGTGCATGCAACATTCACCAACTTTCTCTTTGTGTATGTTAATAGTTATATGTGTTTCATGTTTGTATATGTGTGTTTGTTCATGTACATAATTGTATACTTGTGTTTTCTTTTATGTTTGTATAATTGTTGTATATATTTGTACCCGTAACGTTTGTTGAGTGGTTGGTTAGGACACTTTCTTTAGGCTTGTGCGGTGAGACGTCGCCATGGCATGACGGAAGGAAGCTACTTTCCAAACACCGAAACAATAAAGGCGTCGAGCTAACGACGTAAAACAAGCGCTTGTTGGGAGGCATCCCAGCGGTTGTAAATTTTTGTTTATATTCCAGTATAAGAGGTATTTAGGTGAAGTGGTGAGTGATTGGAACAACAGATCCTGTTCTGATTTTTCTAGTTTCTGCTATGTCCGCTAAGCGGAGCAGAGTCCGCTAAGCGAGCATAGCAGAATTTTGTTTTTCTGCTCTATACCAGTGGGGTTCCCATTCCACCTGGTTCACTCATTTTTCCCACTTTCACCAAGGCTATTAGTAGTAGATAATAGTTTTATTTTTCTAATTTTTTTATTGGTTGTTTTTTCTCGAATTTTATCGATAATTCGAAGATTTTTGAGGTGATTTTCCAAAGCTTGAGTGTTTCAACTTACGGATGTATGGTAGGATATTGTTTTTGAAGTCGTATCATTCAAGGTACTCATTTATCACTTTCTATAGCATAACATGTTTAGGAAACTTTTCATTTGTACAATTACCATACCATTCATTCTTTTTGCATTACTTACTTATTGATTGAATCACTTTAGTTCCCAAACCATAAATGTGAGGAAGCTTTCCATTGTTTACATATGCTGGAGGCCACAATCTTTGTTTTAACTGGATTTTATTATGCTTAATCTTTTATTTATGTTGATTTTATGAAAGCATGAAAAGGATCAAGGCATTTTGTTTCATTTTGAGCACAACCACCATAACCAAATAGTCAATTCACCTTGTGAGTGTGTGATCATTTGTTAACCCTTTTGAGCCTTTTTGTCAATGTCCATGTTGTTTTTGCTAAATGCTTATCTTTGAGTGTTTAGTTCTCATTTTTGCATGGATGATTGATTCTTTGTTTTCTTGAACCCTCAACCATGATTTTTGGTATGAATTTTTACCTTGCCTTAGAAAGTAGGGAGTATTCATATGATGGTGTGGTTGAATTCAAGTTGGTGAGAGAAATGGTTGCTACTTATTTGGTTGTTTCTATGATGTTGAAAAGAAAGAAAAAAAAAAGAAAAGAAAAAAATGTGAAAAGAAAAGAAAAGAAGAAAAAAAAGAGAAAAAGTTTTGAAAAAGAAAAAGAAAAGAGAAGTGAATAATTGTGCTAATAAGTATTGTGATTGGTTTGAGAAACTTGTGATTATGGAAGAAGTTTGATCGAGATTTTGTTGTTTGAATCTTTGGTGGATTGATCACTCCCTTAGGTTTAGGCAAGTTTTTGTTTCGATTAGCCTTAGGATATATCCCTTGTTTGTTAACCAAGCCACATTACAACCTTGAAAAGCCCTTGTGATCTTGCTTTTGTATCTTCGATGTGATTTTTGGATGAATGCATAATTTAATCTTTTGTTTGCAAGATTGTTGGATGAGTGTTAAAAGTCCTCATTTTTGTGTGTTCTTCATCCATTGATGAATTTTTGCTAGGTGTGATTCATGATGTGAGCATGTATTGCTTTAGAATGTTTAGTATGCTTTTTGCACTTAGGATTTGTTTCGTTTACATGTTGTCGTTGTAGGATAGTGGTAAGTATTTACTTTGTTTATACGTTTTTGTATTGAGCCATACATTTATTTTTGGTTTTCAAAACTTGTTGATTCACAATTCTTTGGTTTATTACTTTTGATTCTTTGATTTATTTGATATTGTTTGAGGACAAACAAAGTTTCAGGTTGGGGAGAGTTTGATAAGTGCCAAAATGTCGATGTTTTGAGTATGTAAATAGTGGCACTTATCGATACTTTTGTTAATACCGTTTGAATAATTCCCCGTTTTGTATACAAATACGTATACTTTGTGAATAATTGTATTTTCATATACTTTTATACCATTTGATAGTTTTTCCTTTGTTTTTATAGGTATTCATGCTTATTGGAGTCTTGAGGAATAATGTGTCAAAGGCACGGCTTCGATTTTGCAGTTTTGGTGCAAGCCCGCTTAGCCACCATCAAGCGGACTTCCAAAGACTCAAAATAAGGATGATAAAAATCATCATTTTGGTTTCCATTCATTCATTATTGGATAGAGCATTGAATAAGCTTTCCAACGCTTCGAACCTGGCGCAATTCGGAGTTACGGTTCTCGAGTTATGGCGAAAACAAAATCTGGTTTTTAGCAGACTCCGC
Organism: Vicia villosa; assembly: GCF_029867415.1. NCBI lineage: Eukaryota > Viridiplantae > Streptophyta > Magnoliopsida > Fabales > Fabaceae > Vicia > Vicia villosa. The sequence continues at coordinate 16,628,438 of NC_081180.1, read as the reverse complement.
TAAGCGGACTCTGTTCCGCTCAGCGGACCTGCGGATTTTCAGACTTGTTAAAAAGGGGAAAAATCACATTTTTAGGTTATGGGTTGGGTATTTTTGAGTCCCAACACCATCAACTTCATTCTTAGAGTAGAATTGGCTTAGAAAACATCTTCGGAGGTTACATTTGGATGATCGGGGGTGGATTGAGCGTCGAACGGAGCTGACAAACCGGGAGATTTTCGGTTCATTTCTCTTCTTCTTTGTGTATTTCTCTTTGGTTGGGTTTGTTTGTATATTTACTTGAATCTTATGTATATTTACCGATTATAATGTTATATTTAACTTGCTTTACAAATCTGTGTTGATATTATCCTGGATTTTTGCTCTATGCTGGGGATTTGGGGTGCTTTAGAGATAAACTTCTTGAATCCTTATCTAGGATGATTATCTGTTGGTTCTGAACTCTAGAGATAGATTTAGAGCTAGCATTCACTGTTTGTATCTGTTCTTAATGCTTTCGTGTTTGAGCGGCGCGCGAGAGATCGCCGACGCGAGAATGCGGATGTTCTCGCGACTTCGCGTTAGAGATAACCTTAGTTGTGAGATGATCTCGTTTGTGCTCCAGAGATGGACGCTTATGTGAGAGATACGTGATAACATAGATGAGTATCGTAGGTTGAGTATAATGGGTTGGTAAGTGTATGTTTGTGAAGAGTGAATATATTTACATTCCTGATAAGTTCTTTCTCTTCTAAGAATGTGTTTATTCTTTTCCTGTCTATATCTTTGTTTACTTTTTGCTCATTCAAACCCAAGCTCAAAACTGTAGAAACTGTTGAATGGCATCTCTCCATCTCTGAGGACGATAATTCCCGGATCAATATTTCCAAATCTTTTCTGTTGCTTGCCCTATACTGCATTCAACATGTATGCAAGCGATCTTTTCTGACTTAATTGAGAAGTGCATCGAAGTGTTTATGGATGACTTCTCGGTTTTCGGGGCTTCATTTGATCTATGTTTGAAAAATCTTGATACTGTGCTAAGTCATTGTGTGGAGTCAAATTTAGTCCTCAATTGGGAGAAGTGCAACTTCATGGTTACCGAAGGAATTGTACTCGGCCACAAGGTTTCTTCAAGAGGCCTTGAGGTAGATAAAGCAAAAATTGAAGTTATAGAGAACTTGCCTCCTCCATTGAATGTGAAGGGTATCCGAAGTTTTCTAGGACATGCCGGGTTTTATCGAAGATTTATCAAAGATTTTTCCAAAGTTGCAAAGCCATTGAGTAATCTACTCAACAAAGGTACGGAATTTCTTTTCGATGAATCTTGTTTAAATGCTTTCCTAGAACTTAAAGAAAAGTTGGTCACCGCACCCATAATCGTCGCTCCTAATTGGTCGCTTGATTTTGAACTCATGTGTGATGCGAGTGATTATGCGGTGGGTGCCGTGTTAGGACAAAGAAAGAACAAATTTTTTCATGCTATTCACTATGCAAGCAAAGTTTTAAATGAAGCGCAAGTCAATTATGCAACTACCGAAAAAGAGTTGCTTGCTATTGTGTTTGCATTAGAGAAATTTCGTTCTTACTTGATTGGTTCAAAAATTGTGTGTTATACTGACCATGCAGCTATCAAATACTTGCTCACGAAGCCGGACTCAAAACAAAGGCTGATTAGGTGGATTCTCTTGCTTCAAGAGTATGATCTTGAAGTAAGAGACAAAAAAGGGTCTGAAAATGTGGTAGATGACCATTTATCTCGGTTGGTGAATACCGAGGTAACACAATTTGAAAGTGAGGTCAATGAGGAATTTCCTGATGAGAAACTATTTATGGTCCAAGAAGTTAGACCCTGGTTTGCTGACATGGCTAACCATAAAGCGACCGGGTGGATTCCCGAAGATCTAACTTGGAACCAAAAACGGAAGTTCTTATCCGATGCAAATTTTTATGTGTGGGATGAGCCTTATCTATTCAAGTTGAGTAGTGACAATCTCTTGAGGAGATGTGTTACAAGTGAGGAATCCCAAAGTATTTTGTGGCATTGTCACAATTCGCCATATGGTGGTCACTATAATGGATTGCGTACGACAACCAAAGTCCTTCAGGCGGGCTTTTGGTGGCCTACGTTGTTTAAAGACGCTTACCATCATGTGTCTAGTTATGATAGTTGTCAACGGAGTGGTGGGATTGGTAGACGAGAGGAAATGCCCCTGCAAATCTTCTTAGAGGTGGAAGTGTTTGATTGTTGGGGTATTGACTTTGTCGGTCCATTTCCATCCCCTTTTTCTAACGAGTACATTTTGGTCGCGGTAGACTATGTTTCGAAGTGGGTGGAAGCGATTGCTTCACCTAAAGCCGACGGTAAAACCGTGATAAAATTTTTGAAAAGAAACATTTTTGCTCGTTTTGGTACGCCTCGTGTGTTGATAAGTGATGGCGGATCGCATTTTTGCAATGCTCCACTTGAAAAAGTGTTGGAGCAATATGGAGTTAAGCACAAAGTTGCCACTCCATACCATCAACAAACTAATGGTCAAGCCGAGGTATCGAATCGTGAGATCAAGCGAATTCTTGAGAAAACAGTTTCGAGTTCTAGAAAAGATTGGTCGCTTAAGCTTGATGAAGCATTGTGGGCTTATCGGACCGCTTTTAAAGCCCCGATTGGTCTCACACCGTTTCAATTGGTGTACGGCAAAAGTTGCTACCTTCCGGTGGAATTAGAACATAAAGCCTTTTGGGCTTTGAAATTGTTAAATTTCGATCCTAAGTCGTGTGGCGAGAAAAGAAAAGTTCAACTCCATGAGTTGGACGAGTTGAGGTTACATGCCTACCATTCAAACACGATTTACAAGGAGAAGGTAAAATTCTATCACGATAGTAAAATTCGTGTGAAAGACTTTAAGGTCGGACAGCTTGTGCTTCTTTTCAATTCCCGTTTGAAGCTTTTTCCTGGAAAGTTGAAATCTAAGTGGTCCGGTCCGTTTTTGGTCAAAGAGGTAAGGAATTACGGGGCTATAGTTGTAGAGGATCCAAAAACAAAGAAAGAATGGACGGTAAATGGTCAGAGGTTGAAGGTGTATCGTGGAAGTGAGTTTAATCGGGAAACAAGTGTTCTTGCTCTAGGTGATCCTTGATATTGCCTTTAGCCGTCGAGCTGACCGACGTTAAACAAAGCGCTTATTGGGAGGCACCCCAATGTGTAAGTATTCTACTTGTTTTATGTGTTTTTTATCGTTTTTGTGTTTTAAGCTGATATCGAGCCAGAAATGGTCTACCGGTAAAGTTACGTGTGTTGATAAAAAGTAATTTTCTGCTGTTCTGGTGTAGCTCGCGGCGCGCCCTGAAGCTCGCGACGCGCGCTGTACCTTTATTGGGAAAATTGTGGTCAGTAGTGAACACGCGGCGCGGCCACTTAGCTCACGACGCGCGCTATAACTTATTTTCAAAAGCTTGATCAGTAGTGATCGCGCGGCACAGCCTCTTAGCTCGCGGCGCGCGCTGAACAAAAAAATTAAAAAAAATATATATAATTTCTGGGTTGGGCCCAGAATGGGACCCGACCCAGCCCCCTTCCTTATACGAGTGCATTAGGGTTTAGAGGTGATTTTGCCTCTTTTCTCCTAATTTGCTCAAGTTTCTTCCATCTCCATCTTCCAATTTCATTGTTCCTCAAACTTTCTCCGTTCTCTTCCACTCTTCATCACCATTGAAAGGTATGTACATTCTTCTTCTTCTTAATTTGTGTTTATCTATTTTTAGGTTTTATAGAATTAGATTTAGGATTAGGTAGTTTTGTTGATAAAATGTGTGATTAGAGACATAAATAGGTTAGGATTAGTATGTGGTTTTGTGCGATTAGGTTTTGGTTGTTGATGGTGGCTGCAACCATTGTTGCAGCTCTGTTTTTTTCTGAGTTTCGCAGATCTCGCGACGCGAGGTAGAGCGCGCGACGCGCGCTGATCATAATTCTGTTTTATTTTAAATTCTGTTTCTGTTCCGTGCGATGTGGTTCTGTTTTGCAATTATGTTCGGTCTTTTACTGTGTATAGATGTGAATAATTGTGCTAACCGTTTTGGATCGAATTGTGTTTGTGTTTTGTTTTTGTGTGCAGATGGCTCCTCCTTTGAAAAAGAAAAGAGCTGCTGCGGGAGAATCTTCTGGCTCTCAGGCGCACTTTGATCGCACGCGGTTCCGTGGTCCTGAGCAAGAGGCTAGGTATGAAGAATTGAAAGGACGTACAGTTTGGCCAGAAAGAACCATTGTACCTAGCGAGAAATGAAATTATTCTGTTGCTTGGAGCTACTTGAACGACACTTGCTGGGACAAGTTGTATGAGCCGGGCAAGTTCTATCAGGTAGAAATCCTTCGGGAATTTTATGCTAATGCTTTGCCTTTAGGTAACTGGGTTACGTCCGAGGCCTTCCCATTTAAGACGTGGGTGCGAGGTAAAGAGATTGATTTCTCCAAGGAGGCAATCTTTGATTTTCTGGATGATCCTCGAGCTCTGACTGAGGAGTGTAAGTATCATCCTCGGTTAAATCAAGGCAGTTGGGATGCTGAGGCTATGCGGGAGAAGTTGTGCCAAAGAGGGTGCACTTATGATTTAACGACCACTGGACACCCGAAGACCTTCACCCGTCGGAATCTGACTTTTGATGCTCAGTTGGTGACTTCTGTGGTCCTGTATAATTTAAGGCCGCGAAGTCACACCACTACTATTACACTAGACACTGCTGGTTTAGTGTACTCTATTCTGATGGGTGAGGAGGTTGACATTGCTAGGATAGTAGCAAATGAATTGAAGAGGGTTGCTCTGAATGGTACGAGTTATGGCGATAGGGCCAAATGCCGGTTGATTTTTCCCGGTTTGATTATGGGGCTGTGCAGGAAGGCAGATGTGAGGTTTCCATCTGGGGGATTGATTCCCATGGATGGAGTGATTGATGACATTTTTGCTAACAGGTTTTGCGCTGCTAACCCTGTTCGTGCAGCTGGAGCTCCTGCTGAGGCCGTTCCTGTTGCTGCTGCTCCGCCTGCTGTGCCACAGTTGGGCCAGCAGGGTGACTGGAACTGGCAGATGCACATGGCTCACCAGAGAGCTTTCTTGTTTATCCAGGATTCTCTTCAGAATCTTTCGGTGCAGCGACCTGTGGGTACCAGAGATGATTTGGCGGCGTATGCGCGTTGGCCTGAGGACATGCCAGGTTCTCAGGAAGGAGGTGTTGATCTTGATTCTGAGGAGGAGTGAGTTATATTTGTTTTCTCTATAGTGTAGTTTTTAATTTTTGCATTTTTATTTTCAGTTGAAACTTTTGTGCCATCCTTGTAAGGATGAGGTATGTTGGATTATAGGCTAAGTTTAAGCCTTTTTGGATTATGTTATGAAGTTAAGTTTTTTTTTATTTAGTTAATTAAATTTTTGCAATTTTAGTTAAATTTTGTCTGTTCTTGTGAAAGTGCTTCCGTGATGAAGCAAGTTTTTTGCAACCAATTGGGGCGGTGATGATATAATGTGAAATTAGTACGTACAAGGTACATTTTTACCGTTTCTTTAATATACCATGATTTAGATGCTTTTAATTGTACACATTAGATGTCACATTTTCTTTAACAAAAATAGTTCAATAATGAATCATTGTAGTACTAAAATTAGTGTGAGGAGCCTTTCCATTGTATATATATATATTTATATTATTGTGTGAATACCAACAATGTGCGTTTAACTCGTGTTTATTATGTTTAATCTTGCGTTTTTTATTGAATTGTGTAAAACATGAAAGTGATCAAAGCATTTTGTTTCGCATTACGAGTATAACTTCTCTGCCAAATATAACCTACCCGGTGAGTGTGTGAGTATTTGATAACCACTTTGAGCCGTTTTGCCAAAATTCAATCGGTATCATTTCCTTGTTTATAGTTGCCGATTTTTGATCTGAATCTTGATGACTTTCTTTTAACCTTGAAGAGTACCATGAAATGTGGTTAGGAATGATTCCTTTTCGCCTTAGAATAGAGAGCATTCGTGATTATGTGGTGGTAATATTCAAGTTAGGGAGAATAAAAATTTTGGTTGTATTGGTGATGAGAAGAAAATAAGTGATTGCTCAAGAGAAAAAGAAAAAGAAAAAGAAAAAGAAAAAGAAAAAAAAAGCTTTGTATATAGCTAGTTTCCTTTAAATTAAAAAGGTGAACTCTTGAGCAATAAATTTTTGGGATTGATTGATAAGGATATGTGGATGTAATTGTATTTGAATGCTCTCTTAGGTATTGACCCTTTCGTTTCAATGGCCTTGAGAAATGACACTTCCTTGTTAACCAAGCCAAGCTACAACCCTAAAGTCTTTGTGATTCTTGCTTGTATGCTTGTTATATAAATGTTGTGTAGATGAATGCATAATTAATTCTGGATGTTGGCGACATTGTTGTGTGAGTGTTAGGTCCTCAATTTTATCTCTTACTAGAGAAGTGTGTAGGTTGTGATTCAATCTTGAACTTATTTTGCTCTAGAAATTGTTGACATCATATGTGTATGTAGTATTAGTATTTTAATCATGGTATTAATTTAGCAAGGGTAAGATGTTACTTGTGTGCTCATGGAATGTGAACCTCCCAAATGTTTCTTGTCTTAGCTTGTGATCTCTTGGTTGTGTGTTTCTGTTTGAGGACAAACAAAGGTTTAAGTTGGGGAGAGTTGTTAGGTGCCAAATTGTGTTAATATTTGCTTTTATATTTGGTACCTTTCGACTATTTTTTATCGCATATTCATGAAACCCCGTCTTCTTTTGGAATAACTAATAGTAGTTTAGTTATTAAGCTTTTGTTTTCTTTTAATCGTTGTTTTTAAGTGTTTATAGTGCAGGTTTTCTTTCTTTAGGTGGGAATTTTGAGGATTGAAGTACTGAGCCTATTGCAAAGGAAAAATTTCAACATCTGCTCTAGGGCGCGTCGCGAGCTAAGAGCGCGCGTCGCGCGCTGTAAAGGAACATTTGGAGCTCAAAGTCAGTAGCATCCGCGCGTCGCGAGGTGAAGAGCGCGCGATGCGCGCTTGGGCGGTTTGATCATTTAATGAAGAGCGCGCGCCGCGAGAAAGGGCGCGCGACGCGCGCTGCGCAGATTCTGGTTTTTCTATTTATAGTTCAGTTATGTCCTTGTGTGGAAAAAAAGGAAGAGAGACCATTTTGGAGAGCCAAGAACCCTAATTTCAGTATTTTGACTTATAATCGAAGAATCGAAGCATTGATCGTCGAGAAATTACCGTTGATGCTTGCTATCCTTACTTCATTCCTTCTTGTGCAAGCTACCATGTCAATGGATAGCTAAACACTTTTGTGTCAAGGCTTTGATGTAATCTTCCTTACTTTTTGTATGTTTTCCTTATAAATATTGTGTATGAACAAGTTGTTAATCAATATAGAGGATGTAATTTGCTTTATCTTAACTTTCTATGGTTAAAATGTTTGTGAAATACAATGTTTGAATCTCGACCTAACTAGATCATCTATCAAACATTAAGTCTAGACATGGAACTAATGGTTGATAGTCACTTTGTATCGGTTTTTAAATGTTATTTGTGTTGTTCAATCGATTGAGAAATCGTTGGTTGAACAATCCAGTAAATCTTGCTATAAAGTTGCGGAAACGAACGGTATAGACGTACGATACGTGAGATATTGATTGATAACTACTTCATACGCATGATCTTGGGAAGACATACAAACTATAGGTTGATGAAATCAAGTCTTGATACTTCTCTTTAACACTTAGAACTTTCATTAATTTACTCTTTGCTACTAAAGTGATTTAATGATCTTTTGCAAACCCAAAACTAAAGTAACATTAACTCAAGGCAACATAAACTATAGAACGGCGGTGATATCGCACCAATCCCTGAGGAAACGATAATCTAAAATTACCACAATAGTCTTATAAAAAAAATGACATATTTTGTTTTTAGTTTCTTATAAAAAAAATGACATTTTTTGATCTCTACAAAAATTTTATACATGCAATTTTAGTCTCTGATATTTTTTTTAAAATTTTGGAAACTGTTTAATTACGTTTAAATTTTGACTTTATTGTAATTTTAGTCCCCCTATTATTTTTATTTTTTTTTGGATTTTATTCCACCTATTTTGAAATCTGGAATTTTAGTCTATTTATTTTAGTTTTTTGAGGATTTTAATCCCCTTATAAATCTGGAGGAAATTTTTAATGACATAGAACTCACATTAATAACATGCTCAACATAAATCTTAAATAAAAATTACTTTTTTGAACAGTTCACTACTGAACTGACACTGACACATCATCAATGTGAGTGTTATGTCATTAAAAACCGCCTTCAAATTTGCAGCTAAAATCCTCAAAAGACTAAAATAAAGGGAAAAAAATTTCGGATTTTAAAATAGAGAGATAAAAATTAAAAAAAAAATGATAGGGGAACCAAAATTGCAATCAAGTCTTAAATTTTTAAATAATTTTTTTCATACGTGTTTAGAATACTATAAAATATTTTTTTACCAAAAAGTATAAATTTTTTTAAACTGAGAAGAATTAAATATAATTTTTTTTAATTTCAAAAGATAATAATAAAGGTAATGCAAATCTCGACTTAGAAATCAAATTTTTAGTTTTTTTTATGAGCTTCTTATGACGTTCTAAACATGTCAGTAAAATAATCGTTTAAAAATACACATCGATTACTGTAAGAACTAAAACTACGTACATAATAATTTTGTGAGGACTAAAACATGTCTTATGTCTTTTTTTTATTAGAAACTAAAAACAAAATTTGATAATTTTATAGGGACCAAAAATATACTAAACTCTTTTAACAACTATTCAATATTATCACATGTCACAATATAAATGTTATTCATGTCAGAATAATTTTGTGAGAACAATCGCATTTATTAATCTAATAAATTAACCAATACGATAAAATTATGTATCAACAATATAGTGAATTTTAAAACCTAAATTTATCTTTAGGCTATGTTTGGGAGTTTGGAGGGAAGGGGAGGGGAGGGCTTTAAAAAATAAGAAGAATTGGGTGAAAAGAATAAAAGGATTTTGAGTAGGAGGATTTTGGAGGGTTTGGTTTTATTCATAACACCAAAAACCCCATAAAATGGGGGAACTCAAAAATTGTATTGAATGAGGGTTTTGGAGGGTTTTGAAGGGCTTATATAAACTTTCCAAATATCTTTTAGTTTGTTATACTATTTTGAAAATTAAAAATTTTGTAATGATTATGACTCTTTTATCATTCTAAACAAAATCATTTTTTCAAAAAATGTCAAATATTTCTCTATATTTTTTTAAAAATTCGTTTTCGGAAGCCTTCCCCTCCCTTCCCCTCCAAACTCCCAAACATAGCCTTAAAGTTTAGTGTTTAACAAGTCATTGTTAGTTGTAATTCATTACCTCTTGAGTGCTCACTCACATTTATATAGTACTAATATGCATAAGAATTGAGGAAAATGTGATTGTTTTTTTTTTTTGTTAAGTAAGCTAATATGTTCCTAGAAATGCATATTGTATTAAAGTAAATTAGGCACTTATCTATCAACCACCATCTTTGTAATATGTAAATTAAAACATGTTATAAAGAAATGAACTAGGTGTCCAACCCAAATCAAAAACGGCTATGTTGTGTCGAAACATTGCAATTAACCATATTGACCACATCATCAACTAAGTAGTTGAATATGCCTTGGCTTCAATGCGAGGTATAGGGGTGTTCGCGGTGCGGTTTGGTTCGGTTTTGAGCATAAAAGTCATCCTAACCGCGAGATAAAAATGCATGCGGTTCGGTTTGGTTCGGTTAATTTTTAAGAAGTCATCCAAACCAAACCAAACCAAACCAAACCAATGCGGTTAGGTTCGGTTCGGTGGGCTGCGGTTTAAACCATAAAATAAAAATGTACTGAAATAAAAAAAAGGAAAATAATTCATTTTTCCATACATATATTACATATATTATAGTACCATTAAAAAGAAGTTTTTCATACTAATTACACCAAAATAATTCATTCTTCCATATATGCATTTTACACCAAAATTACTACCATATAAGTGTATCATGTATTTTACAGTACCATACTAATATAACTTCAGTTATTCATACTACATACTATATACAATTTTTCATACTAATAAACTACATACTAACTAATAAACTACATACTACATATACAAATATCAGATAACTTCAGTTCTAAATATTAATACAACATTACAACTTCAGGACTAAATATTATCAGTAATACATATACACCAAATGCTTCTCTAGAATGAGTGAGAGAGAAATCAGAGAATGAAGTTGAAATGTTGAATAGGAAGGAAGAATGAAGGAATAGTGAGTCACGTGACGTGAGTGTACAATATTGCAATTGGATTGAAAATATAATAAATTAATTATAAAAATTCAAAAGTTTAGTTAAATATGCGGTTCGGTTCGGTTTGGTTCGGTTTGTGAAATGAAAACCGCAAACCGAACCGAACTGTGCGGTTTGGCCCAAAACCATCCAAACCAAACGCGGTTTTTGCGGTTTTCGGTTTGGATTGGTTCGGTTTGCGGTTTTCCATTTGGATTGGTTCGGATACGATCACCCCTAGCGAGGTACACAAATCAGATGTATTCTTATACCCCCATTGTCACAATGGGTGCAACTAGGTGAAATTCCTATGGGTATTAAATAAGGAAATTTCTTTACCCACCTTCTTACTTTGTTGGTTATCTCCGGTGAAAAATCTAAAATACCCCTAATTTTGAAAATGTATTTCCGAAATGCTTTTTTTTTTAAAAATTTGTCTTATTTCAAAAATGCACTTCCGAAAACACGAAAAAATGTGTTTTCGGAGATGCATTTTCGAAAACACCCCTTTTTTTGAGTTTTCGGAGATGCATTTCCGAAAACACCCCTTTTTGGGAGAGGGGTGTCTTCGGAGATGCATATCCAACCAAATTGGTCTTGGAATGTTTCGGATATACACTTCCGAAAGAATTCAATAATTATTAAAAAATTAAAATCAAGGTGAATCAATAAAATGAATGTGAATCAATAAAATCAAGGTAAATCAAAATTTCCTTAACAATTTTAAAGTTAAAAATTATTTTACTAACTTATATAAATCAAAAACATTTTAATTTCATAAGTAAATTTTGAATTATATATAATTAAATATAAAATTTATTCATTAAATAAAAATTAAGACAAAATTTTTTTTTAATTTTTTTAAACTAACTAAAAAATTATAACTCATTTTCATTATGAATAAGAATAGAAATATATAAATATATAATAATAATTATTAATTTTGTAAGTGAAATATATAAATATATAATATATAAATATATAATAATTATTATATAAATATATAAATAAATAATAATTATTATAAATTAAAACACTCATTTTTTTAATTTTTATAATTATTATATAAATATATAAATATATTTATAATTAATATATAATAATTATTATATAAATATATAAATCTATAAATATATAATAATTTTTATAAATATATAATAATAATTATTATTATATAAATATATAAATATATAAATTAAAACACTCATTTTTTAAATTTTTTTGTTAATATATAAATATATAATAATTATTATAAATATATAAATAAAAAATTATAACTCATTTTGTAGATGAAATTATTTTAATTCTTTTAATTAAAATTATTTTAAATTTTAAAATATGAATCAGAATAGAAATATATAATAATTATTATTCATAACTCATAAATTATATCAAAATATATAATTATTATTATTTTTAATTTTTTTTCGGAGATGCATCTCCGAATTAATCAAAATTCCAATTTTTGGGATTTTTTCGGAAGTGCACTTCCGAAATCTAGAAAATTTTAGAAAAAAAAATATTTCGGAAATGCATTTCCGAAGCAGGGTAAAGTGGGGTTTTCGCTGGGGTGACCCCCATAGGGAGGTGGGTAAAGAAAAAACCTTAAATAATCTAAGTTGTGTATATTCAGTGGAGATAGTGGAGAATAAACCATCAAATATATTAGAGATAATCAACATTTATCTGCCATATAAGCGAGATTCAGATTACTTTCTATAATTTTTTTTGGATTACTCCTTTGTTATTTTAGAATACCTCCTAAGTGTGTAAAAAACATTGAAAAATCAGGAGGATAAATCAAAAAAACAATTTTACAGGAGGGCCGTATGAGGCAAAAACATATAACTTTTCATATTTCAAGCGGGTAATCCAAAAAAAAATTTATAGGAGGTAACCTAAATCTCGCGTATATGGCAGGGGTAAATGTTGATTATCCCAATATATTAAGATTAGAGAATTCACAATGGATTAAGGGTTAAAACTAAGTTTTCTCCATGAGCTCTCTAGCAAATAATGTGATTTTTTAGTTTTCCACACTTGTGCCAAATTCAATTCATACATGGATGCGATTTGAAAGAGGTTTCCATGAACACTTTTATATGGGCCCTTTGAAAGTTATTTTGATGGACTTGTTAAATGTTAAAAGACAGAGTAATAAATTTTTCGATGACTCTTTGGATAGATTTAAGAAACTAAAACCGCAAATATTTTCACATGCAAGTAGAATCACCAAACTTAAAAACACTAAAAATCCTTTGAACCATGAGGCTAGTCAATCCCTCCTGCTAAAACTTAAAAGTGAAACTTTAGACAATAGAATATAACAACCAAACTATGACTTAGACAAATTATCTTCAAAAAAGACTTCTGACATAAGAGATGATAACATGGGTTACACACATGCACCAAATGAGCTAATATATAATTAACACTGAGTTATGCCAATGTTTAAATACAATTTTTTTGAGAGAAACATTTGGTTGTAAGAAACATATTGCGAATTTTAAAGATTTCATCTAGTTATTCTTTTTTCCTAATATTATGTGCCGCATCACCCGAAGATAGATAGTGGTTCAAGTTTAGATGTGTGATAACTCACTTTATGTGAGATAATTAAGCCTTTGATACATGAGTTTAGGGTAAATTAGAGTATTAGTAATGTCCAGGGCCGATCCCGACTTTTTAGAGGCCCAGGGCAAACAAAAAAATGGACCCCTGACAAAAAACCGACTTTTTACTCGTCTTCAGAATAAAGAAGAATCTCAATCAAAAATATGAAGTCTTAGTTGTTTCTAACAAAAAGAATTTCAACGCAGATAAGAAGTTGTCTGCAAATCATTTAAGAATTTAAATCGCAATATGATTAACTAAATTAATGAGAATCTTTTAAGGGCAAAACTTAAATGGTAATGAATTTGATTTTATCATAAGAATTTGATAATAAATAAGTTAATTGTATGGTAAATTATTAAAATATTTAATTATAACATATAATAGTCTCTAGAATTTATAATTAAAATAAATTAAGATAAAATTATAAAGGTTAGAATAAATAATTATCGAGTTGATTTAATATATCATTTTAAATTTTAATTGATTATATACAAATTGTTATTTTATAATTAAAATTTATGAAATGCTAATTGTGATAATAATTATATTAGAAATTTATTGAAAAATGCTAATTGTCGTGTATAATTAACTAAGTTTGCACACAATTTAATTTACCTTTTATTGAAGTGCAGTATGATAAAAAGTAATAAGTAGTGAAGTGGCCTTTAAAAAAATACTAAACAATTTAATTTACCTTTTATTGAAGTGCAGTATGATAAAAAGTAATCTTTAAAAAAATACTAAACAATTTAATTTACCTTTTATTGAAGTGCAGTATGATAAAAAGTAATAAGTAGTGAAGTGGCCTTTAAAAAAATACTAAAAGTAAGCAAGTCTCGAACCGTGCACATTAAGCTTGTAAAGAAATCACTGAACCACTAGGCCATATACAATAAGTCGTTAGCTAATTTCGCTAAACAATATATAATATATTTTTTCAATATAATGATTTCTTTAATAGTTTCCAAAATTGAGGCCCTCATATTTGTGAGGCCCTGGGCTGTGGGCCTGCTTGCCCGGGCCCAGGGCCGGCCCTGGTAATGTCATTTGTTTATGTTTTATATATGTTACTTTAAATAATTTAGGATAAAGCACTCTAGTGTTTACGGGAAATTTAGGTAAACAAAGATAAGTTTGATTTTACTTAAGGGATTAAACTTGAAAAGATCTCAAGACGAATTGTGCAAAAATCATAAGTTTTGAAATATATTTGACAGTGAATGTCAAAATTAAAAGAAAGGATTAAATGCAGTAAATGAAACAAAGTAAACGAAACTAAATTTATAAATGGAACGCAAAAGCATATATTGATTCAGATTACTCGTTTCTCTCTAACACTTTGATACTTTGAGTATATAGAATTTTTGTAAAATTGCAGACCTCCTATCCTACAAACATGAACTACTTATATACTATTTCTAACGTAACCGCCTCCAATGGTCGACCAAGCAACGTTTGACACGTCTTCATTTTCATGCGTCTTTCGTCTCCGATAAACTTCCACGTGTCCCTAGTAACCATATGATCTTATCTATTTTCCACTTCTTCGAGATTGTTAACATCTGCAGTGGTAACATCATACTGAATGTTTCTAAATTTTTCTAACTCATATAATTCGAACATCATGTCTTTCACTTGACTTGGCGATGAGACTCATATTTCGACCGACATTCCAATGTATGTTTCGATTATATGTGTAACGCCCCGATTTCGATATTTATTTTATTACGTATTTATTGGTGTATTTGGTGCTTAAATTGATATTTTAATCATTATTATATTAATTTGTTAATTTAACTATAATATAATAATAAGGTGATTTAATTAAATTAGACTAGGTGTGTGATTAGTAGATGGCGCGTGTGTACTAAGCTCATTAGCAATTTAATAATTAGTAATGTCTTAATAAAAATAATAAGGAATTAAGAGGAAAAAGGGAGATTAGTGAACATTGGTAAAGAACGTGAAATTCAGAGAAGAGGCTAGGGCAAGAGGTAGAAGAACTCCACCATTGTTAAAGAAAAATCAAACTTCAATCTAAGGTAAGGGGGGATAATGGGTTCTTTAAATGGTGACTTAAGCATGAGAGGGTAGTGAGGGTTCCTTCCCCTCTTTAGGTTTCATAATTGATAATTTGATTTCTTCCTTGATGTGTGAATTGGTTTGAATTGTATGTTGTTCTTCATGACTAATAATGTTGTATGATTTATGGACGAAATTCTAGTTTGAATTGATGAATTATAATGTGGATTTGAAGGTTGGTTGAGTTGATGTTATGTTCATAATAGGGACTGAATCTGAATGTATAACTGTCCAATATGATGAGTAGAAATTGAGTTGTTATTATGTAAAATTGGTGTAGAATAATAGGTTAATGAATCTAGATGAAAGGTATGAGTTAATAGGTGAAAATATATTGTTTTAGACCTGAAATCGCAGACTGGAAGTGATGGAAACGAGTGAGGAACGAACTGGTGCGAGTGCAGATCTGGAAAACTGATTTTTCTGTCAGTTTGCGTATGAGTTGGGGGCCATACACGTATGAGGGACAAGCCCAAGGGCTATACGCGTATGGTACGCAGTCCTGTCCCAGCACAGTGCAACCTTTCTGGTGGAACGCATATGGGAATGTGATACGCGTATGGGATGAGTTTTAGCGCAAATCTGGTTCTGGTGGTACGCGTATGGGCAAGGAGCATACGTGTATGGGCTAGCTGTACGCGTATGGTCAGGCTAGTGTGCAGAATTTCCCATTTTTGTGATTTTCTTCCGATTCTTCAGTATAATGAGTACCCTTCTGAATTCTCTTGAATAGTAAGACTTAAGTAGGTATAGGAAGGCTATGAAAGTTATACATTCGGACATAGAATGTTGTAATAAGATTTATGTTGATTGTTGTGAATGTTGACTATAAGAAAATGAAATTATAGTTGCGTGTTGTTGAGCAAGTTGATAGCCTAAATGGCAATGAGTTGAAGGCTGATGCCTTCTGTTGTTGAATTGTGTTGATTGGATGTCCATATTGCATACATATGTCGTTGAGGGCTTATGCCCTGTTGTTGGCCTGGATTGACATTGTTGAAGGTTTATGCCTTGTTATTGCCTCTAAATTAATGACAACTGTCGAGGGCTTATGCTATGTTGGTACCACATGCATGTAGTGTCGATAGTTGCATTGCGTTTCACCTAATTGATTGTTAATGTCATATATCGTTGTTGTTGTTAGTTGATAGTGTGAGAATCCGTTTGTGATTGTTGTTTATATGTGGTGTAAATACTACTCCTTAGCATGTGATATTTCACCGTATATTTATTGAATGTAATTCTCACCCTTTTCTGTTGTTGCATCTGTGCTTCTTCGGGAGTACAGATAACCAGGTACCTGAGTAGTGCTTGGACTTTCGAGTGTTACCTGATCGAGTCTTAGGAGTCGCTCTGATACGTAACACATGAGTTTCGGGATGCGTTATGTTTTGATTTCCTTTCAGCTATTTGTTAACTGTTATGTATCTTGATTTTGACATTATTGTTAGACCACCTGTTTAGTGGAGATGATCTATTTGTTAAGGCCTTAGTGCCATGAGGACTAATAAGTTGTTTTAAATTCCGCTACGGTGTTAGAATTACTTTATGAAAACTTATTAAATAAAGCGATGTTTTTTACGGATTTTAGAAGATGTGACATCCTACTCGTATTACTCTGATTATTTATGTATTTATAATTTTTTTATATTCGAAATGGGGAAGTGGGGTGTTACAATGTGCAACCCAGAAAAAACAAGTCTCTTAGTCGACAATGACCAATTTCGACTGGAGTATAACTCAAGTTAATTTGTCACCATTGGAATTCTTCTTTAAACCTTTCATCTAGGTTGTGTCGAAAATATGAGGTAACAACTAGGTGCTATCTTTTGTCAATTTTATGTGTTTTGTGCATGTACAGAAGTAGCTCTTATGACAAGTTATGTCACGCTAGAAATCCTTCAACACCATCCATAATCTTCTATGTTGTTGTATGACGGTTCATTGTGCATTTAAAACCTTTTTAAGTGCATCTTGTTAATTATGCATATTTTTAGCATTCTTTTGTTTTGTCAATGCATTATTTAATCTCCCACTCATGGATACCTTATCACGTAATTGTGTTGTTATGTAATTCCATGTCTTATTGCGCATATTTGTTGCATTTGATATGTCTATCTTCTTATATTTTAAATATATCCTTTTTCATGCATATTCTTCTTAGTTATGTTTAGCTCACTTTAGTTTCTCATAATTATCATTTGTGTTGCTAGTTATTTTGAGTTTAGGCTCATTAGCATTTATCTCTTTTGTTTATCTTGTCAAAGAGGGGGTTGTAATATGAGTCTAGATTTGATTTACGCATTTTACACTGTTCGTGCTTTTGTGCAATGTCTAAAGGGGGTCCTAAGAAAATGAAAGAAATTATTGATCGTGCTTTGCTTCTACTAAAAGTCGACTCAATTACAATTGAAAACTTGCCAAGCATCTAATAGTGGGAGGCTAATTTTCATTGCCTCTACCTCTTGGATTTATGCTTTGATTTGTGGGTCTTTTAGATTTTTGTTTTGTTTATATCATTATTGTTTCTCCTCACAATTGTGCACCTTAGGGTTGAATTTTAAATATATTTTTATGCGTGCATAAATTAAACTGTCTGTTTATGGAGTAAGTAATATGCTTCAACTCAATTTTTTGAATTTTTGAATCAAGAACTATATATATTTGAGAATGGCTCAAGTCATGACAATGTTAGAATCTGAAAAATACTTTTGATTTTGCAAAATTTGGGATTCTGGAAGTATGATTTGAATCACACACTTTCATGACTCGAGTCAAAGTCATTAGGAGTCTATGAAATGTTTTCATATATCTAAAATTTGAATAACAACATCCATGATTCGAATCATAATTATTTTATTCAAATCATTGATTTCTTGATCTGAATCAAACAAATACTACTTTTCCCTGGATTTGGTTCAGTGAGCTTGATTTGAGTCACATGTTTACATGAGTCAAATCATATTATTTGAATGACATAAAGTGTGACTCGAATTATAGAGTTGGTTACTTCAGTGTCATGGATTTTTGATTAAAATCATCTGATTCATTGACTTGAATCATACTCCTTGCTTATGTCTCAAATCAAACACTATTTTTCACTCATTTTTATACTAGATCTCCATCTCATATAAAATCTTTCTCGCTTAAAACCGTTCATAATGTTGGAAAGCATACATTTCTACTATTGATTTGAAATTTCACAACACACTTGTTCTCTGATTTTCAAGTGGGTTTTGAATCTGTTTTAAGTGTTATTGCAAATGAATTATTTTATTTTCTACCTAATTATTTTTCCATTTTAGTGTTAATATAAATATCATCTCTTAAGGTGTGTGATATGTGAGAAGAATTTTGATCGATAAATTAGCAAGTGTACTAATATGCTAAAATAGTAATAATGGGAAATCCCAAATATCGATATCAAGGACAACTTAACGATACAGAAACCGTCCTCTAAATTAGTTAAACAAAAGACTTAGAGGTTTTGGATTGTTGTTTTAAGAGAGAAAATAAAATAGCAATTAAAAGTAAACAGTGCAGTTGAACAATTTAGAATAATATGAGTGAACATGCTAGGGAATGTGTATGACCAGATAAATTAACAACTCTAAATTGGCCTTGTAACAACTTACTTCAAGAATATCTACTCCTAAATTCTTAGTGAGTAAACCTTTAAAAATTCAATTTAGTTCTTATGTTCATAGTGAATTACGGGTGAAATTAAGCATTTATTTATTAAGAACAATTTGGTTTCCATAGGGTATCCATAGTCCTATGTGATGTCTACTACATAATAATTTCAATTAAGCATTAATGTGATATCGATCAAACCTCAAATTGTTTGAAAGAGGATGCATTAAGCACAAATCGAAAATAAATCAAATATATAAAAAATATTGTCACTACAAGATTCAATCCAAAATCATTAACCATATCCAAATCAGGGACACTCAAAATATTCAAGAAAAATAAAATACAAAATATAGACATTACAAATAATGAGATGAAAATAAGTCTTCAATCACTTAGAGTTCATGAAAAGCTTGATTCACCATAAAAATCTGAGTTCTACTGCCTTCTAAACATGTCTTTGCCATCAAAAATCGTCTGACCCCCCAAAATTCGTGTTCTGGTGTTAAATAGAGCAATTCTGTTTTTTTTTCAATTTTGGGCATCCATAGGCGTATGGGGGTGTCATACACGTATGGGGGCGTAACTCGGTGTATGGTGGAAGTCCATATGCGTATGGGGGGAGGCCATATGCATATGTGCAGAATTACCCACTTTTTTAGATCTGATACGCGTATGGGTATGAAAAAATATGAATTTGCCTTTGGTGTCTTCATGAAAGTTGTAGCCCTTGATGTTAGCTTTCATTTTCTGTTAGTGCAACATCATTCCAAATTACGAAACTCTAGTTATGATCTAAATACCACACACCTAACCTGATGAAAAACATGCAAAAAAATAGACTTTCCTAATCTTTCGGAAAATTTTCCGCGTTTCTCTTCAGACCAATATCATTGACTTCCTCCAACCTATAAAACACGTTAACCTTCCCAAAAAGATCTAAAATACCAGGAATGATTAAACTATAGATAAATACGAAATTAAAGAAACAGACATATAAATGACTCAAACTACATGAAAACTGTAAATAACTTGCCTACTTTCAACTGTTAAAATGATATAAACTACAACAGAAATGATGATTGATCACAACGTCAAACTTAGCTTGTTGCTTGTCCTCAAGAAACTTTAAGAACAAATAACTCATGTTACCCCCAAATGAAAGAAAAATGTTTTACCTACCGCAATACCTCTGCTATCTTCCATGGCTCTCTCTTGTTGCTACCTTCGGTTTTTTGTAGGATTACTGAGGTTAATTGATCAGCCAGACCTTTACCTGAAAGTAATTCTTCACATGTTAGCTCAACTCACATTCTCACCAAATCACTCGGATGTTAATGTTTTTACACTCAAAATTCACAATACACAATAGCATACCATAAGCTTGAATAAATTCTGTTTTGATGTCAAGGGGGACGATACACACACTTTTTGAGGTCTTTATAGTTGTAACAGAGCTAGGGTTAAGGTGGTATACTTTTGGAAAAGTAGGCTAAGGTTCTGAGCCAATATCAATGTTATCTTCACTATGCTCATTCTGATAAATTACTACAGAATTCTTTCTTGCACTCATCCTTTAGGATTAACTATTATCAAGGATTCAAATTTTGGATTTGTCTTTATTTTTTATATTCGTTGTCTTCTCCTTCTTTCGAGTGCTCTAATGATTATTTTTATTTTATTTTTTCAATTTGATTTTTCAATTTTCATTTTTTCTTTTTCTTATCTTCTTTTTTTTCCTTCTTTTTTGCAATCATCAGGTGCCCGTACAAATACTGCACATCTACCTCAAAGTTAAAGGTTGATATCCCAACAACAACCTCAAATTTAGAATCCACTTCAATGCTTTCCAGTGTGTCTTTCCAAGATTAGTCATATACCTACTTATAAGGCTCACTCTATACGCTATGTATGGCCTCGTACACACCATATCAGACATCAAAGAACCTACTATACTAGCATATGGAAAGATATTCATATAGGCTCTTTCAACTTCGGTACTAGAACTTTGAGTCGTACTTAACTTGAATTGAGTATTTGTATGTGTTACAACAAGCTTTGAATTTGACATGCCAATTTTGTTGAGAAGCTTCTTCAGGTGTGTGTCTTGGGATGAGAATAATCTTGACTGTTTTCTATCTCTCCGCATGTCAATCCCAAGAATCCTGGATGCAGTTCCTAGATCCTTCATATCCAACTCCTTAGTGAATTAAGCCTTTACCTTCATTTCATCCTTGGCACTCTTGCTTTCTATGAAAATATCATCCACATAAAGCAACAAAATAACAGGTGAATTTCCAGGTTGAAATTTGAAGTAAACACAGTGGTAGAACTAGATCCTAGTGAAATCTATGTGTGACATGAACTTGTCGAATCTCATACTATATTATTGGGGAGATTTTTTCAGTCCATATAAATATCTATTCAGATTGCACACATAATCTTCCTTTCCCTTTTCTGAATACCCTTCTGGTTACCTCATTAGAATTGTTTCATCTAGATCACCATACAAGAAAGCAATTTTCACATCCATCTGGTCCAACTCTAGGTTGAACTTTGCCACCATGGCTAACAACATTTTAATAGATCTTTCCTTTACAACAGGTGAGAACGCATCATTGAAATCAACTCCTTCTTTTTGAGTGAACCCCCTAGCAACCAATCTTGCCTTGCATCTCTTCGACATCACCCATTCGATTCCTTCTTTAGCCTTGAAAATCCACTTACAACTGACTAACCTGGGCCCTGTAGGTTTCTCGATCAGCTTCCAAGTGTTATTATCATGATATTTCATCTCATTATCCATGGCCTTCAGCCATTCAGTCTAATTTCGACTCCTCACAACTTCCTTGTAGTCTCTAGGTTCTTCATCAAGAACTTCACTTGCAAAGATTAAGGAAAAAACTATAATATCTACATAACCAAGTCTCTGAGGTGGCTTGATGACTCTTCTCGACCTGTCTCTTGCCAGCAAGTATCATTTTCAGTTTCCTCAATTTCATCATTAGCAACTAGGGCTTCTTCTTCCACTTCATCTGGGTTATGCAATTAAGCATCACTATGCTCCACCTCAACATGAATCTTTTCCTGTTACAACTCTTCTTCAGAGATTTCAACATTTTTACCAGCATCATTAGTTTTCTTGAACACGATGTATGCTTCATTAAAAACTACATATCAGCTTGTGATACACCTTCTATGACCTGACTCTAGGCACTACAGACTATAAGCTTTGCCTCCTTTAGGGTACCCCATGACCATGCATCTCAGAGCTCTAGTTTCAACCTCTTCTTGCCTAATATGAAGATAGGGTACATAACTAAATACTCTAAGTTTGTCAAGATTAGGTGGATGTCTCAACCAAACTTCGGGTGTCTTCATCCCCAAGCTGTCGAAAGACATCTATTTATCAGATACATTATCGTCGAAACAACCTTAGTCGAGAACACCTTCGTTAATCCAACACTAACCAACATTTATCTTACTCTTTCCAAAATAGTTCGATTAAACATTTCAACTAAACCATTTTTCTAGGGAGTACCAGTGGTAGTTTTATACCTTGCAATACTAGACGCAACACAATAGCTATCAAATCATTATTGCAAAATTCAAGACCATTTGCCAGTCCTCGAACCCATGAACATGCATCTCATAGCACTAGTTTCGACATGTTCTCGCCTAATATGAACATAGGCTACACAACTAAATACTCTAAGCCTGTCAAGATTAGGTGGATGTCCCGACCAAACTTCTTCAGGTGTCTTCATCCCCAAGGCAGTCAAAAGACATCTATTTATCAGATACTTTATCGTCGAAACAACCTCAGTTGAGAACACCTTCGTTAATCCAAGCATTAACCAACAGTTATCTAACTCTTTCTAAAATGGTTCGATTAAACATTTCAGCTAAACCATTTTGCTTGGGAGTACTTATGGTAGTTTTGTACGTTGCAATACCGGACGCAACACAATAGCTATCGAAATCCTCATTGCAAAATTCAAGACCGTTGTCGGTCCTCGGCCTCTAGATCTTCTTTCCAGTTTGGCTTTCAACCAGAGTCTTCTAACTTTTAAAATTTTCAAAAATTTCATCCTTAGCTTTCTGAATAAATACCCATAACTGTATGAAATAATCATTAACTATGGATAGAAAATACATTGCTCCTGAATGTGAAGGATACCTTGTAGGCCCCCAAATATTAGCAAAAACATAATCAAGAGATCCATGTGTTCTTTGTTTACCTTTGTTAAACTTCACCCTATATGATTTACCGAATACACAAAGTTCGCAAAACTTCAACTTTTCGACCTTGACACCATATAGCATAATTTGTTTTGATAATTCGACCATGCCTCTTTCAATGACATGGCCAAGTGTCTTATGTCATATATCAGTCTTCAACACAGGTTTTGTGGACACCACATCTACTGTACCACTTATAACCTCAACCTCAAAGGTATACATGCCTTACCTTTTGATGCCTCTCAATACTTCATCTGACCCGTTCATTACCCTCAAGATAACTTGCTCTCCTTTGAAAACATATCCTTTCTTGTCAAATTCACCGAGAGAAATCAAATTCCTCTTTGGATCAGTTAGATACCTGACACAAGTTAATAACCTTATTGACTCATCATGGAGCTTAAATCTCATAGATCCAATAACTGCAATTTTGCAGGCTTTGTTGTTTCTCTGCAGTACTGGTCCACCATCTTGATCACATAATTCCTCAAACAAATCTCTGTTTGAAGTTATGTGCCAAGTGCAACCTGAATCCATAATCCATTCTTTACTCGAGTCACTGCTTGAAACCACATGAACATTTGACGAGTCGATATCATCTTGAACAATGGATGTGTTTCCATTATCCTTTCCTTCATGATCTTTCAAGCGTTCAGGGCATACCTTTCTTGTATGACCCTTCTTCTTATAGTGATAACATCGAATACAAGAAACATCACCAACATAAGACTTCTGCTGACTTTTACCCTTTTTCTAGTCGAATTTGCCATCTTTCTTCAAGAATTTCTCCTTGACGCAATAATCCTTCATCAACAGAAAATTGTTTATGCTCCTTTCGTTTGTTCAAATCCTTAGATTACAAGGAAGATTAAACTGCTTCAAATATTAACGAATCTCCTCCATACAAGAAATTTTCTTTGAAGTAAGCATGAGAACGTGGTAAAGCACATAACAACAACAACACTAACTTCGATATTCTGCATATCAAGAATCAGCTTGTTGAACATATCAAACTGCTCAGCCAAGACTTTGTCTTCACTTATCTTGAATGAATACAAAGCTTGCTTTAGGTAGAGGCGATTGACCAACGATTTAGTCATGTACAAACTTTTGAGTTTCGACCACACATCTGCCAACGTCTTCTCCTTCGACACTTGTCGAAGAACCTTATCACCAACGCTTAATACGATGGTTCTGAGGGCTTTCTCTACCATCGTCATTTTCTCCTTCTCTATTAGGGTATCATCCATGGCTTAGGCTCCCTTCAACGCTTCTAGAAAACTCTATTGAACAAGAATGGCTCGCATCTTCAAGCGCCATAAATTGAAATCATTCACTACGGTGAATTTATCAATCTCAAACTTTGTTGACGACATCTTCTTCACGCTCGCCGCACCAGTTTGTTGTAACGGAGTGTCATCAAGAACAAACCGAAAAATATGAGTTTCTTGAACAAACGCAAGAAACCCTATTAGGTTTTCACAAAAGAGAGAGAAGAGGGAAGAAGAAGAAAATAAAGATTGATTGTAACTGATTTTTTCTACTCACTTTCTCTATTAGGGTTTACAGAGTATAAGTGAATTAAACAATCAACCTCTCTCAACAACTTGAGAGAACTAGTCTATTTATAGACTAGTAATCGACTAATGCATGTTAGAACAACTTCGACTACAACACATTATTCCTACATCAGCATGCAAACAGGTTTCGACCTCATACTTCATCCCTATCGGATTAGAAACTACCTCTTGTTAAGACTAGAGTTCGATCCAATATTCCACACATATTATACTTATTTAGCATATAAATTTGATTGACTATTATACAATCATATCCTCATATTTATTTCTTTTTCTTTGTATATTTGGTTTTTGAAGATTAGTAATTACATTTTTTGGCTCTACTATATAAGGGGGAGACCAAAAATGTATATAACATTTGAGTAGAGACCGAACATGTTGATGGTGAGATTACACTTCATAGACTCAAGGAGGAAACTAATGTTGCATTTCCATGGCAGTACAAATTGTAGTAATGAGTGGGAGAAGGGGCAGTTTTAGGTATTAGCCATTAGGTAGGATGGTTTTATGATTGAAGAGGGCCCAATCATTCAGAACTTACCTCACTCAGAACGTGTAGAAATTTGAATGTTGTTCTGAAATAGAAAGGTTGCTTTCAACTTTTTGAAGCAGTAAAAGTCATAGTGAGTGAGTGTTACATTACGCAACTAACATTCACTAAGATTGAAAGTTGGATGAGTTGCAATTTAATTTTGTCAAAACATTCGTACGTTTTACTACGTGTACTAGTTATATTTCCATAGTAAAATTCTTTCAAACACGTTTTTCGTTTTTTTGACAAATTTATTACTTCAACAACTTTTTAAATTTTGTCAAAACATTCGTACGTTTTACTACTTGTAATTTTTGCTAGAGATTTCTTTAATAACAGATGGACAGAGTACATCCTTAATAATAATACTTCTTTTATTCTATATATAGTAAGTAAACAGCTCATTTGACAGTTTCACACAAATGAGAAAATAAGATTTTATTTAAGTACCCTAACCCCAGTCAAATTTTATTGTATACATCGTTATCATAAATGTAAAAATGATTGAAATTTACTTGGATGGATGAAATAAGTATTAATTAGACTATTTGCCGCGAGTAAATATAGCAAATGAGACAATTTATAATACATACTAATAAATTATGTAAGTATATGACTTTAAAGATTATTTGGACTTATCACTTTATGTCAAATTTTGAAACGGGACCAAAGTGACTTGGACAAGTAAATTACTTGATACTTTATATCATAATTATTTTGAAGATTTGGTAACCGCCGATCTTCCGACCCACTAATTTGTTGTGATATAATTCAAGTTAAATAATTTAAGCTCAAATCGAAGTTAATTAGGGTTTGTTTGTTATGTAGTATACAAGTTAATTGTATATAAATAGACATATTATAAATCAGTTATTATTCATTCAATAATAGTAATCCTTATTTTCTTATTCTCTCTTTATATCCTCACTAAAAGTGTCTCACACACTAACAATTTAGTATCTAGAGTTCCTGGTTCGTGCTCTCGATCGTGTTCTCGATCGTGTTCTCAAGAATTTCACATTGGTGGTCGTGTTTATAGGGAACATGAATCAATCGCTGCAAAGATGAATGACACTAATGGCATTCTGAATTCTCTTCCAACTCTTAACGGCAAAAATTGGAACCGATGGAACAAGCAGATGAAATCTTTGATCGATTTTCATGAAATCCTAGAAGTGGTTGAAAACGGCGTTCCTGAGCTTGCTCAAGATGCAACCGACGTGCAGAAAAGTGCACACAAGAAGACGAAGAAGAAAAATTGCAAGGATGCGTAATGCATTCAATCGGCGGTAGATGCGACAAATTTCGACATAATCTCTCATGTTGAATCGGCGAATGAGGCATCAGATATCTTTGTCAAGTACTATGAAGGATGTGAGAAAGTCAAAGTCGTTAAATAGCAGATTTTGCGACAGCAGTATGAATTGTTGCAGATGGGAGAAGATGAAAAGATTGCAAGCTATGTGTCAAAGTTGCAGAATCTCGTCCATCTCATGAAGAGTTGTAGCGAAACCCTAACTGATAAGATGATAATGGATAAGATAATATGTACATTGACCTCACACTTTGATCACGTTATTGTAGCTATTTAAGAATCCAACAATCTTTAAACCCTAATATTGGAAGATTGGGTTGGTTCGCTAGAGGCGCGTGAGATTAGGATTGTCGAAAGGAAAGGAGTTCAAGATTTGATACAAACACTGCAGGCTCAGGCATGGAAGAAGCATGGTGGTTCCAACAAGTTCAAAGGAAAAGGAGAAATAAGATATTTACATAAATGATGAGAGAAATGAAAAGTGAGTTTAAACTCGTTTTCTGAATGTGAAAAAGTGACAGAGAAGCTCTCTATTTATAGGTCAAGGCGTGGTATAAATTTGGAAATAATCCATGGGGCAAACAATGTCATAATCAATTAGATATCTTAATTAATCGGTTGTTAAGCCTGCAAATGCGATGTTTAGAAACATAGTTGTTACCAAGCATTAAGAGATTGACTTAATCGATTTTAGACTCAACAAAGCATGATCTAATCGATTAGGTTAATGGTATAATCCATTATTCTATTAGCAAATGTCTTACAACCAATCAGACACTCTCGTAATCAACCAGCTAGGCATCAAAAACATTTTTGCAGTTAAATAAAATAATGAGACTTCTCAAATATGTTTAGTGTAATTTTAATTTATCCGTAATATTTTCATATACCCTAGTGTCTTTACAAGACACCGGTCACTCAAACAGACATAAATAGGCAAGCTTTCACACATCCTCTCATTCACAACTTTTAAGCTT
This sequence comes from Vicia villosa, assembly GCF_029867415.1. Classification (NCBI taxonomy): domain Eukaryota; kingdom Viridiplantae; phylum Streptophyta; class Magnoliopsida; order Fabales; family Fabaceae; genus Vicia; species Vicia villosa. The sequence goes on along the minus strand of NC_081180.1, from coordinate 16,601,099 downwards.
TAAGTCTGTGGGGAGAAATATAGTCTTATATCCCGATTAATTGTGACTCTCTTTATGCTTATTTCCACACCTTTATCAGGTATCTCGTTCCTTCTATATGAGTTATTTTGTGATCTATGTGTATGTGCTATTTATGTTTACCACTCCTTTTTTATAATGGGAAAGGGGGAGAAGTATACTCTCAAATGGAGTAGAGTATACTCTCTTCATATGTGAGGGGAAGTTTAACCACTCCAATATTTTATCTAGTTGTTTTTTTATCGCCTCCTTGAGAGATGCATTGTCAACATAAACAATGGAAGGATATAACTTATGTGTAGTGATGATACATTTGATAGTTGATGTTATTGGTTTTGATAATGACAATACCTTATATTATATGTCATATGGTTTTCATTATGAGAACACCTTGTGCCAAACGATGTTCGATCAAGTCCTTGGTGATAATTGTCAAATGGGGAGTTGATGTTAATTACCCAACAATCTCTGAAGAGTTATCTGAAGCCTCAAAGACTCAAGTTTTAGATGGATTGAATTATGAATAGAGGATCAAAGTAGTCTATTAGCCCATTAACAATCCACTAAAACTAGGGTGGCAAAGCGGGGTGCCCATCCCGCCATATGCTCGCCAAAAAAAGAGCGGGGAGGGCAAGGCCGCCAAGTTGAAATGGACATAAGAATCTAGTCCGCCCCGTCAAGGTGGCTAACTTGCCCGCCAATTTATTTATTTTTCATTTTTTTTAATAGATTAATAGACTTATTTTACATTTCAATTAGATTTTTCATATAGTTTTTAGAACAAATTTTTATAAAGCATCTTTTAAACAAATTTTACTTAAAAAATATTGTGTATATATTCACAAATAAATGTATATAAAATAACTCCATCAAGAATTGGAATTACTAGTATTAACTAAAAAATGGGTTTTGGTGGGCCAAAATCCCGATGCAACCTGTCATATTTTGGCAGGTGAGCGGGCCGACTTATTTTGCACCCCCTAACTAAAACTTCCTAAACGATATCAAATCCAATCCATCCATTAACATCATTTTAATGGTTGAATATCCATCAATCCAAAAAATAAATCAAATCTAATCATTTAAAAAAAGATTTTGCATATATAATCATCTCTTAAAAAATTGTTTTTTACTTTTTGGAATATATCAATTTTTGGTATTATTGGATAAAATATTTTTCGTATTTCAGGAAAAACTCGATTTTCAATATTTCCGGAAAAAAAATTCAATTTTCTGTATTTCCAAAAAAAAAAAACTCAATTTTCTGAAAAAGTTAATTTTCTATATTTTTGAAAAACTCAGTTTTCTGTATATCGGCAAAAAGTCTACTATATGTATTTTCGAAAAAAACTCAATATTTCATATTTTCGTAAAACATTCGATTTTCTATATTTTTGAAAAAAAACTCGACTTTTTGTATTACCATAAAAAGTTGATTTTATGTATTTTAGGAAAAGTCAATTTTTTGTATTTCTGATAAAAATCTATTTTTTTCGTATTTTCAGAAAACTCGTTTTTTGTTTTTTTGTAAAAATATTCGATTTTTTGTATTTCCTTCTCTATGAAAAGGTAGATTTTTAGTATTTATAAAAAAAAGTTGATTTCTGTATTTTCAAAAAAAAAAAAAGAGAGGCTATTTTTTGTATTTTTGAAAAAAAAAATTGATTTTTCGTATTTCCTTAAACAAGTCGATTTTCCATAATTTTGAAAAACCAATTTTTTAGGTTTCTGATAAAAATTTGATTTTCTGTACTTGCGAATAAAACTTTTTATATATATATGTCCGTAAAAAAAGTCGATTTTTTGTATTTCCGATAAAAAGTTGATTTTTCATATTTCCTTAAAATATTCGATTTTGTGTATTTTCGAAGAAAAAAAAACAGGTTTTACATATTTCTGTATATAATTTTATTTTCTATATTTTTTGTATTTTTGAATTTCCGTAAATAATTTAAATTTTTTGTATTTCCATAAAAAAAAAGTCAATTTTCTATTTTTTCAAAAAAATCGATTTCCTGTATTTTCATACATTTTATGTATTTTTGATAAAAACTAATTTTCGTATTTCTGTTAAAAAATCAATTTTCTGTATTTTCCAAAAAAAAAATCGATTTTTGGTATTTCCAAAACACTTGATTTTTTGTATTTTCAAAAAAAAAAACTCTTCTTCTTTTTGTATTTTCATAAAAACTGGATTTTTTTCGTACTTCTGAAAAAATCATTTTTTGTGTTTTGAAAAACTTGATTTTTTGTATTTAAGACACAAATTTGTCGTATTTCTGAAATTTTATATTTTTCGTATTCTTGAAAATATCAGTTTATTTTGTATTTTCAAAAAAAAATGATTTCTAAATTTTCAAAAAAAAAATCATTCTTTTGTTTTTTCAGAAAATAAGTCAATTTTTTTTCATATTTAGTATTTTTTTTTTTATTATTTATGACAAAAAATAATTTTATTGTTTTTTTAAAATGATTTAATGGATTTAAATTAAATTATATGATAAAAATAATTCATTGGATCATTTAAATATGTTGGATGGATTAGATTAATTTATGTATATAAATGGATGAGTTTTGTCCAATCCATTAACTTATTTTTTATGTGGTGGATAGATTGGATGAATTTTTGACGGATGAATTGGATGGATTTTGTCTTAATGGATCTAATTGCCACTCCTAGAAGTGTTAAGTCATTGTTGAATCAAGCAAGACACTTGAAGTTGTGAAAGAGAAAAAGTGTGAAAGTTTGTCTGGTCCTTGGTTTAGCACATGTTTGAGTGATCCATTAAATGTAAAATGTATTAGAGTAAATTCTCAAAGTACTAAGGCAATCACACACACAAAAGATCTTTTTCAAAACATCTTTAATTTCACTTAAACTTCTTAAAACTTATCAAGCCATATATCTAATTGATTAAAAGTGTTTCTAATCAATTAAGGAAGTTAACTTGTTGTCTAAATAAATTAATGTTTTAAGGACTTGGTCTAATCGATTAAAGCATTGAGAAGACATTCTAATTAATTCGAAGACCTAATAATCAATTAAATAATATAGTCTTTTTAGGGTTTTCTTTTCTAGATTAAGGTTGTCGCTTAAGAAGCATCTTAATCTATTAGGGTTAATTGATTAGAGTTAATCTATTAAAACATGTATTAATCTATTAAATGCTAAAAAAAACTATTATGTGAGGGAACCGAAATTGAAAGGTGATCGGTGGATGTAGATTTCAACGATGGACTATAACTTATAATGCGGGGCAAGAGGGGATGACCTACAATGTTAGCACTCCAACGTTGAAGTCAATATGAGAGTAAAATGAGTGAATGCAATTTTTATTCAAAAAGTACCTGAGAAATGGTGTGTCTCCCCCTTATATAGTAAAGCGGTTATAATCGATTGTTGATCTAGTGGCATGGAACATAGAGATCTGTTCAATTTATCTTTGATCGAGATCACCTGCATTCTTGACTAGGATATCATACATGCACTGCATATGATGCAGTGGATCGTTTAGCTCTTTGAGCCATAACTATCGGAGCCTCTGGCTGGCCCAGATCAGGAACTTTGAAAAAAGTCTGTGAATTGTTTCCTTTTTAGCATAATTTTTTTCATAAATAAATAAAGTTTCATCTCATTTCATCATACTAGTTTTCACAATAAAACTCTATTTTTTTCTCCTTTGTTTTCTATTTCACAAAGTTGTCTTGGTGTCTTTAGAGTGAAAAATTTCTTGAGATAATTTTAATGTACTAGTGTTGTGTTGTTTTATAATTTTACTCAATATTGTGTTTTCTCTTGTGTAATATCTTTGTAAGTATTATTGTTTGGTTCTTGAGTTTAACCTATGAAAAAACTCTATTTAGTTATTGAGTTTAACTAGTAAAAACTTTGTTTGATTCCTGAACGAAAAGCTATGTTTGAGCCTAATGTTGTGTTAGCATGAGAAATAAGGAGGTATTATTTGTTAAGCCCATTAATGAGGTAGAAGTTAGTAAGGGTTAACTAAAAATAAGAGAGAAAAGAGAAAGATAGTAAAAAAAAAAGAGGAAAAGGGGAAAAGAAGATAAAGAAGAGAAAGAGAGAAGAGGATGCACTGCATCATATGATGTATAATGATGTATGCAATGAGTAGCTACATGATTTAGAGAATTTGTTCTAGATTTTTGACATATTAAATTTTGTTGAGAATTTATAAAATTGATGTTAGAAACATGTTTTAATGTTAGTGATTGATACATTAGTGTTAGTTTTAAATGATTTGATGCATATAATTTTATACCGATTTTCGTATGAGATCTCGTTATAGCATTACTTTTCCTTCATACATATGCAATACATATGCAGGGGCAGACCTACGCCTAGGCCAGGGGATGCAACTGCCAGGGCCGGCCCAACAGATCTTGAGGCCTGAGGCGAAATTTTAAATTAAATATTTTTAATATAATAAAAATATGTTTTTAAAATTAATATATTTTAAATGTGTTTGGATATATATTTTAGATGTTTTAAGATGTAAAACTATTAAGTTAATATAATTAATTTTATTTAATATTATATTTTAATTGATACTAAAATTAACTTGTCTCAAAACTCTTCTCATTATTTAAAAAAATCATAATTGAAAAATAATATCAAAATTATAAAAAAAATTAAGTCTTCTATTATATTGAAGAATTCAAAACTTTATTATTTATTCTTATGATTTTCATATAATAATGTTAGTATTATTTAATTGATATATAAAATAATTTGAAAAGTTAATTTTTTTTAAAAAAATCAATTAATAAAATCATATAAAGGTAAAATAAAAAAGTGAGGCCCTAGGCGGTAGCCTTGGTGGCCTACCCCTATGGCCGGCCCTGGCAACTGCACCCCCTCACTTTTTCAAATCAAGCATAATAAATCTGTATTATTCAACCGCTCAGTAACTCAGTTTATCAACTTGCACCCACTTCAAAAAGTTTAATGTTTTTATTGGCCAATACTGGTATGTGTGTAACCGGCCGGGAACCTATCTTTGTTTTCCTATGCTAGCTACCTATTTCTATTTCTTTAGGTTATATAACTGTTATTATTATATTTTTATTATTACAATTATTTGTGAACCTATTTCTATTTTACTAACTTATATTATTATTATTACATTATTATTAACCCATGGTCAGAAAAAGCTCCTCCACCACTGTAATCAGTAGAGTTGCATAAAATTTATGACAGATACAATTAAATAACTCTTTATAATCCTATACAATATTTTAATTTATTTAACTATTTATACATTTGACTTAGGATATTTTAAAGTTCAAATTATTTAAAACAATTTTAAAATTAAGATATGCAGTTCCTAATTTTATAAATTGTAGTAATTTTGGTTAAAAATAATTAAAAGTGATGAATTTTTATCTAAATTATAATTAATTTTGATTTCTAAAATCACTAAAAAATAATACAATTATACTAAAATTAGTCAGATGGAACAAAAAATAATAAAATTATAAAAATAGGTTAGGTAATACATTAAATATGCCACAAATATCATATCAAACCACCTTCATTATATATAACCTCATAGTCCTGACTCCGCCAATGTACATATGGATATGGTTCTGATGTTGATATTAGAAAGAGAGACGTAAACACTAGCGAGTTCATGCAACACTCATTTGTTCTCATATATACCAATTTGATAAGCATACTGTAACGCCACATTTGATAAGATAGCAGTGAGTAAGCATAAAAAGTGTTATGAAATATTTGTATATGTTTCATTAGTAAGTTAATAATAATAGTTTTGTACCGTAAGTTATTTTTTACAGTAAGTTATTTTTGAATTAACATTCTACTTCACTCTAATAATAATAATAATAATAATAATAATAATAATAATAATAATAATAATAATAATAATAATAATAATAATAATAATAATAATAATAATAATAATAATAATAATAATAAATATTATTAGTGTAATATTTTAGGAGTTTTGAGTTAGAGATAAATTTTGAGTTATTTTGTCAACTAATTAGTTTCAATTTCGATAGAGTTGTCAATAGAATTGTTAGAGTTGTCAATAGAGTTGTGAACAAAGTTATCAGAGTTGTTTTGAGTTATTAAGAGTCATACGTTAATAAGCTAGCGCGATATATTTTTCAATAAAAATAGTTTTGTTGACAGTATGTGATTTAATCATTATGTGGTTGTGTAAAATGACATGTATGTGTATATATTTATATGTTGAAAATTGATGTTTGGATGACTTTCGAGGCAATTCTTGGTATGAACATAATACTTGAATTTGGTGATTATGTATGTTGTGAATTGCAATTGGATGAGTTAACATTGTTGAAATTTGTTCGTTACATGTTAATTATGGTGTGTTGATTTGTTGTGTGTTGTGAAAATGTTTTCATGTATGATCGATAACATGAATATATGTATGTTTGTGCAAATGTGTGGTGAATTCATATGTGATGAATTGGTGAGATATGTGCTTGTATATTAAGATTGAGATATAGTCTTAATTGCATATGATGGTCGATATTTGCACATGCATTCATTCGGTGAGAAAGAGACAACGGTGGTCATCCTTCATCGGAGCTATTCACCACCATTATGGTGGTCATCTCCTCTTCAACGGAGGTTTCTCCCCCATTGTAAGTTTTCCCTCCTCTCTTTCCTTTTCTTTGAAACCCTCACTCATGTTAGATCCATACATGCTTCTTCCTCCAACCTCCATCAAGCTCCTCCTCCTCTCCACCATCAACCACCAATCGTTTGCAACCCCAAAATCACCTCCACCAATCGATGGTTTGGAGTTGTATCGACATGGAAAACGACCCCCACCGGAGCCGCCACCACCGAAAGATAAGGAAGCCCGGATTTTATGTGTGTGTGTTCATGTAATAGTTTATTTTATTGTACTTGTTTTGTTGTTGGTTCTATTTTTTCTTGTTTGGTTTGTTTTGTTGGGTGTGTTGTTATTATGCTTAGGTTGTTTTAAGTTTGTGCTCAAGGTATTTGATGAAATGCCTCAAAGAAGCTTGGAAGAAGGAAGTGTGTTTTGGAGTAAGAATATTACTAGGGATGTGGCAAATCAAACTTCTCTTTTCAGTCAACAATTGTTTCATTCACAAGTTGTGAGATTAATCAATATTGTGAACTTGCATAATCGATTTGAGCGTGATAAAGCTAGTGTCAAAGCTAAAGATATGATCCGTAATTGGATAGATTTAAAGATTGGAGTTCCAAAACTCACATGTCTCTTGAGGAAGAACTTTGCTTGGTTGATTGGATTAAAGTTTTGGTTTGGTACCTTCCTTTTGGTTTCTATACTCTCAAAACTTTTTAATGTCCATAGCTTGTTTGTCTTAATTATTAGTGATGTTGTCAATTTGTGGATGGGAAATGCCCTAACACATTTTCTTTCTCTATGTTTGTACTCTCTCTTTTTCATCTAATGAATGAGATTGTTTCTATCAAAAAAAAAGAGAAAGAGACAATGTTCGGTAGTTCCGTGGGAGCTATTGACTTGTCTCAAACATAGAGGATTGATTTAAAACTTAGAGGACGGGCTTATTGGTGGTTATCTGTCCGAAAGATGGATGCGGGGAATCCGCTAAGGATAACATTGGTACCACATGCATTTGCATTGAGATGCATTTGAGTCACATGTGTCAATGTGAAATGCGTTGGTGTGTTTTATGTGCTAATTGTGTGAATTGGTACTTTGTCGATATTTGTTATTTGATTACTTGGTATCTTGAATCTATTGAGCTATGTGGTATATGTTAACATGAGAAATGTATTTAAAAAGTGTTGAATACATGTTGGAAATGTGATGAATTCATTTGTTGTTTGTTGTTATGAATTGCTTATTATTATATATTTCTATAATGATGTGAATTATCACCCTTTTGTTGGAATGATGTTTTATATGACATCACTCAGGTACTAGAGATTAAAGTTGCTTTGAGCAAGAGAGTAGCTGTAGAAGAGCTACTTAGTTTTATTTTGTCTTTTAGGTTTTGAGTCATGCTTTGGTCATGTAACACTAGGGAAATGTTTGATTCATGTTTTGAGAGATACAATTGTATACTTTATTTATTTTGTTAATTGGATTTGAATTTTATGGTGAAATGTCTTTTATGCCTAAGTTGATTTAATGAATGAAGTTTATTTGAGACTTGAATATTATGAGGTTATTCAAAATAAAGTGAATCCGCTGCGACATGCTTATGTGAATTGATATGAAAAACATGAACTAAATTTAGTGTTATTGAGCATGACAAGTGTATATGTGGTTTTGGAATATGTGTGACACCCTTGAATTAATATGCATGATATCTTACTATGATTTATGTTATATTTTTCGCGGGGTTTAAAAGGGTGTTACAGGTTACCCTATTCCTTCTTGATACAGTGTGATATTGGTCTTGTTGTCCAATAAGCTTAACAACATTTTCTTCTCACTTGTGTTATCTCCATCTATGTCTACAAGTAAACATAAGCTTATTGCAGTTGGTTTTGTTAACAACACTCATTGGATTTTTGGTAATGTTAAAACTCAATTGTCCGTTTCCTCCTCCATTGACCGTTGTAGACAGAAATGTAATGAAGGTGTAAAAGCATGGGAAATAGCATATGCAGACACTGGCAAGAAGAAGTAAGGAAGTCAACATAATTTAATTTGTTTTAACATTGTCTAATCTTTGTGATTAAATATATATATTTTGTCAATTTTGATTGTACTGATATTTTGAATGTTAATTCATGATATGATATTTAAGTTCATGATAAGCTATGTTAAGATTTATTTTAATTCATGTTATTGTATTATTGTTATGTTAATTATGTCAAAAAAATTAAAAAATCAAAAACAACTTAAAATCCCTATTGTCTCCTGAATTTTTTGAAATTTTCAAAATAACATGCGGATACAACTCATTGAATTTTTTTAGTGTTTGATTTTTAATCATTTGGATTTTTCAAAACAATTTCCTAAAATCAGATTTTCTAAGAAAAACTAGTAAATTCTCATGCATTTCTTAAAAAATTCGGGAAAAATTATCCAATACGATTGGATTATATCGGGTTTTTAGTAAAATTATAGTAAAAGTTCATGATTTCATAAAAAATCTAATAAATAATCATGCAGATTTTCAAAATTTAAATTTTTTCGTTAAAAATCTAGTACATATATTCAAATATCCGATAAATTAATAAATTTCAAAAAAAAATCTAAAAACCTTAATTTACTTGCACAGGGATAATTTGATAAATGTGTAGACACTGGGGATTCCATGTAAAATTGGGAGGGGTTCAAGTTCAAAATCTCAATAATCATTCTATGCAATTTATTCCGGGCTGGCAAGAGACCTAATCATTGTTTTCCAAAAATATAAGGACAATTTCTTTATCTCCCTAGACCCTACGGACCTTGTTAGGAACCATTACGAAATTTCAAAAATGCTTTTATATTTCAGAAGTGCATCTCCGAAGTCATCAAAAAGGGTGATTTTGGATATGCATCTCCGAAATCATTTTTTTATTTAAAAAAAAAAGTATTTTCAGAGATGCATCTCCGAAATCACCCTTTCGAAAATGCAGCTCCGAAAACACATGCGTTTTACCGTTTAAACAAAACAGTCTCCCCTCTTTTTCATTTTACCCTAAAACACAAAATTTTCAAAACTCTAACCAATTTTTCCTATTACACTTGCACTTTTGAACTCTAAACTCCCTCTACAACATTCAAAGGCAACATTCAAAGGCTCACTCATTCAAAAGCTTCCTCTACAATTTTAGAATTTTCAACTCTTGCATTGATATAATCATATTAGGGTTGTTACAATTAGCAAAATGTAGTATGCTTAAGTTATTATGGATCAATGGGTTAGAAGAAGAAATGAGTTTATGAAAAAAATGGAGTTCGCAGGTTTTTTCGGAAGTGCACTTTCGAAAACACCTTCATGACCAGTTTCGGAAGTGCACTTCTGAAATGTAGTCAGAATTGTTTTTTTTATTTTCTTAATTATTTCGCCATCTTACCGGTGTTTTAATTTTTTCATGAAAATGTCAGGAAACCAGGCACGACTTGGACAGGGTAGGGAGATCTAGACCGCATCGGCTCGACGCGAGCGAGCGACGCAGCTAGCATCGACACGGGGACTGTGTCGAGTACGAGTAGTCGTCCAAATGGATGAGGCGCCTGCAGGTTCCTCATTTGGATCGAGGAGTCGGTTGGCTCGAGCGCCTTCCTCTCGTGAGGTGGTACGTGAGGAAGAGGAGGAGAAGGTGAGACATAATTAGGAGGAGATACCCGATGTTGACCCTCCGCACGGGGAGGATGATGCGGAGGAGGGCTACCCAGGAGGGTCTACAAACACTTCTGTGTTGATTTACTACCATGACCACTTCGCTTGACGTGTTTGGGAGGGAGAGATAGTTTTCTTAATTACACTTTATAATTTAACCGTTTTTTATTTAGGTTTTTATTCCACTTTCTCCTAATGGTCTAACTAACAATGTTTTTTGTTTTTGTTTTTGTTTTTGTTGTGTCAGGAACGACCGACCATAAAATCCGTGAACCATGCGCGGAAAATATTTTCTCTGTTTAAACCACAGACTCAATGGTTTAACGACGTTGTATCTGGGAGTAGGCTTGGCGGGTTATACATGACCGGATATAGTACCATCAGCCACGACATACAGGGGGCTTTTGTTGAGCGGTGGCACAAGAAGACGTCTTCTTTCCACCTTCCTGTTGGGGAATTGACGATCACCTTACGCGACGTGGCCTATCTACTCCACCTGCCGATCAGAGGGAGGTTACTGAACCATTCCCGAATACAGAGGGTTGGGGCCATAGAGGGGATTGTGGATTATCTGGGTATGGACCCAAACATGGCGGATTATGAGTGCAGAGCGACGAGTGGGGCGCATATCACGTTCTCCAACTTGAAAGAGTTGTATGAGAACCACTTGGTGGCGGCAGCGGAGTTCGAGCAAGAGGGTGACAGACTTTTTACTGAGTATCACCGTGCTTGCACTCTGCGGTGTTGGTTCATGTTATTGATAGGTATTGCACTCTTTGTGGACAAAAGTAAAACCTACGTTGACATGACGTATCTACAATACTTTATCGATCTGACTACAGTTGACCAGTGGAACTAGGGGCAGCCATTCTGGTATACTTATACCAGAAGCTGAATGAAGCCTCCGACTAGAGGACTAGACAGTTGACTCGATCTTGCACACTCCTCACGGTACGTTTCTTTTTAATTATTTCACATTTAATTATAATTCATATTTTTTTCAACATATTATTGTATCGTATTTGTGTTTCAGGGTAGGATCATCTCATACTTCCACCGCATCCACGACTTCGACATTGATCTTATTTACGATGACGTCATGCCAAGGGCCGCACGATACATCCTCCAAATGGGGAATAACGCAGTGGGCCCATATCGCATGTACTCAACCGCACTCTTCACAATGACATCCGTTGGACGTCATTCACTGATTACCGTGATGTTGTCCCATTCGACCGCATCGCATTATATTCTGGATGGTTGGCATGTGGGACCAACACCATGGTCAAGTATCTACCAGAGCGGTGCATGAGGCAGTTTGGACGTGTGCAGATGATAGCAAGGTCCCCGTTTGAGGCTGCTCCCGACACCGTTACCCGAGTGAGCCTCACTCCTATATTTAAGGATTGGGCTCATCATTTAGTGCCTGAGGAGTATCGGCGTACGGTGGCCACCCAGGCTTGGCACTGTGTGGATGGGTACGTTACATGGTTTTATCGTGTGTCACATCCTTTGATGACACCCGACGCTCCCGGAGATCCACCTATGCCAGCACATGAGGAGATATTGGAGAAACAGCATGCTGAGGATGACCATGCCACTGAACTCCTGCCGGTATGCCAGCGGATACAGATGCTTGGGCAGGATGCATTGGACAGAAGTATCATTGAGCAGGGCGGTCCAGAGGCAGTTTCCATTGTGGAGAGAATGGTCAGTGACACGGCCGGTGCGACGGTGTATAGGAGGCAGAGGAGGTCCCATGGAGTTAGAGTTAGGCATACTCAGCAGCAGTTGCCTATTTATGTTTTATTCTTGACTTTTTTATATTCGGGTTGTATTATTTTGACTCTAAGCACTTACCCGTACAACTATCTTCGTATTTATAATATTGGTCTTTTATTCTAATTTACATGTTATATTTTGTCAATTCTATTATATTTTGTCGATTGATGTAAAATATGGGATTAATCATTGTTCTGAAGAAAAAGAAAAACTCGGAGCATATTTCAGAGATGCATCTCTGAAATAATGGAAAATGTGAAAATGAGTGTTTTTCGAAGATGCAATTCTGAAAACACCCAAAAATAGGTGTTTTCGGAGATGTCTCTCCGAATTCTGAGAAAATTGAAAAAAAGTGACTTTAGAGATGCATCTCCGAAGTCAGAAATATTATGAGAGTTTCAGCAGGGATTCTCATCCCAGTAAGTGGATAAAGAAATTGTCAAATATAAGATGTTAAGAACCATTATCTTGAAATCTATATTTGATCCACACCACATAGAGTTATTCATCATTGGATATCATCTACCTTTCCTCACATCTTATGTCCGAAAGCGAAGATCTCTAGTTGTCCTTCATATTTAAGGGATTTCATGCAAAATTTTAAAGTATGTTATTAGGGGAATTCATGATATAATTTTCTCAGAAAATCTAACTAAAACGTTTTAATTTATTCATAACAAACCAAACCAAAATTAGTGGTTGGTAAACCGTTTAAAAATTCTAAACCATATCAAACTGTTAGGAGACAATTTTTTCTAAACCAAACTATTTGTTAAAAAATCGAACCGTTAAACTATATTTTGAATTTTTTTCAAAAATTTAAAACTTATTTTATATATTTTTCATTTTCAATTTTGATAATGGTTCACTTATTTTAAACTCAATTCGATTGGATTTTGTTCACAGTTTTTTAACACCTCTATATTTTAACACCTCGATAACGGAATAGAGTTAGATTTTCTTCTGTCACAAAATGTTATTGAGTATCAAATCATCTTTTTGCCCAATTTCAGATAAAATCCTCTAGTCACTAAACCTAGGTGTAACGTGATAACAAAACAGTAAAATTAAGAGAGCAAGACAACAACACAATACACTGAAGTGAAAGCATCAACCCTTATTATAGTTCTACATTGCATCATAACAGTAATATCATCGAAGCTTTTATCAAATCCCATAATTATTTAACTCAAATTTCAAAAACACCGAACCTTCATCCAATCAAAGACTCGCCGATTGCGGTGGCGGCGGCGGCGGCACAACATAATCAACCACCACCACACTCTCCACACGATCTCTAACCTTCTCCTTCTGATACTCCACCAGCTCCTTATTCGAATCAACTTCCTCCAATTCCCTCTCCCCCGGAAACACAGCAAGCGAAGCAACCGAGAAACCCTTCGCCCTCGCCGGCGAGAAATTCTCTCCGCAAGTCAGTTCCTTAATCTGCTTAAAACTCTCCGGAATTCCCTTAATAACCTCCACAACCTCATCGCTAACAGCCCCCTCCTTCAACTTCAAAAGCGTCAGACGAATCGCCGATCCAGGACTCGGAACCAATTCACCACCGTCAACATCCTCCGCCACCCAATCCACCGCCATTAGATCATCAATAATCGGAAGAACGCTTCCTCTAACGACTCCAAGATGGCTTGGATGCGCAGAGTAGGCTTCGAGATCTTCTTTGGATTTGTACCGACTGTGAAGCATGTGAGTGAACGTTAACGCGGTGGAGCGGTTGCGTAGGAGAGGGCCTACGGTGAGATGCAGGACTTGATCTAGGGAGATGAGGGAACTGAGGCCGTTAACCATGGAGGTTACTTTGGAGGGTTCGGTGTTTTCTTTGACTTTGAAGAGGACGATGTGTTCGATGGCTTTGGTTTTGGTTTAGGTTGATGATGACATCTTGATTGTGGATCTGAACGGCGAGAAACGGAGGTGGTGTGTGAGGTGTTTTGAGGATGGTGATGAAGGGGTGCGGAATGGAAAAGAGAGGTGTGTTTTCAAACACAGCATTGTTTTGTTGCGATGGAAAATGGTGTAGTGATAGTGATTGGTTGGTGGTGATGAGTCATTTGATTCTGAATCGAATTTCTTGGTTTTTTAATTTGATTTTTAGAAAGTATATTCATTGTACGTTGTTGTCTTGCAAAGGAAAGAAGGCATGTGAAATGTATCTGGGCTGAAGTTGAATGGCCCAAAGGAGGTTAATGAACAATTGGGGAGATTATTTTTAAGACTATTCTTCGTACATCTCATTTGGTCTCTATACCCCACATTTCTTCCAAGAAAATATATCTTTTCCTTGACTTTTACTGTTTTATATTTTTATAATAATTATTTTTTTTATAAATCATATTAAATTTTAAAGATAGCAATGTTGTTTTAACTAGGACAATGAATGTAGTTTTTTTTTAATAAACAAACTTTTTAATTCAAAAAATAAAATTATACAAGGCGATCGCTCGGATCGAGCCCATAAATGACAAATAAACAACTCTTACATCAAGAAATGTGCTATATGTTTTTTAAGTTATTATCTATACCATCCTCTATAAACTATTATGTCAATTATAAACTCCCCAACTCTATTGTTATCTACATTGTTACCAAAGACCTTATCATTTCTAAACCTCAAAATCCCAAAAATTGCTTCAGTGACAGCTTGTTTCATCAAAGCGGCCCTCCAACCTTTTCTTTTACTTTTAATCTCCATCTTTTTCACATTTGTTGACGAAACAGTAAAAAGCTTATCATTATGGACAGACCAGATAGTCTACATCGCCGCATGTCAAATTATTTTAAACATACCCCTAAATTTTTTGTGGGACCTAGAGAAAGGAAAAACTCAAAAATAAATCTAAAATCCATAGGAATAGCCGGTTGAACCCCTAACCAAGTAAAAATCTCATAACAAACACTTGAAACTAATATATATGTCACTAACGAATGAGATGCAGACTCAAATTAATTCTTATAAAAAGCACACAAGGTCCCTTACAGATCAATAATAACATTTTGCTTGAATAAGTTTTCCTTAGACGAAAACCTATCTCATTGAAGTTTCTAGGAAAAACCATCACCTTGGAAGGGACCCAACTCTCCCAAATCAAGGGGAGAGTTGGAAAAACATTTTCTACAAGCTCCTCAGAGATAGGACCAACTCTTGATTGAAATGATAAGCAGACAATACAGATAAAGAGTCCTCGCTAGTGTATCTCCAAACCCACTTGTCATTCTTCGCATTGAGATAGACCTCTTGGAGAGTCGAATAGAACTCACCGACCATTTGTTCTTCATGAACTAAGAACAACCTTCTCCATCTAAGGTCCAAGACATCAACCCCTTAACACACCTCCATACCTCACATACCATCCCAAATAGAGAAAAGTCTCAAAAATACAATCTTGAGGAGAATAGTACCTAATCAAGAGTCTTCTTAAAAGGAAATCGAAAGACCACACTGAACCTTCTTAATCAACCCTTGACTCAAAACCAATTTTGAGAATCAACTTTTTTTAAACCAGGAGAGACGTTCATTTCCAACAAAATTAATATAAAAAATTTCTTCATAAAAACGTTGTGGACATAGGTTCTCAGGTGAAGCATGTAAATTATTATTTATTATTCTTATTACAAAATCAAACATTGGAGGGGGAAATAAAAAAACAATCTATTGTGTTGGGTTGTGAAATAGGTGGTGTATATATAAATAGTGCAAGAAGAAAATGAAACTTTGAGACAAGTCATTCTTAAAATGTGAGTGTCAATTTTTTTTTTATCACCACCGGTTTAGTCCGGTTCGAGGGTCAGTTCTGGCATCAAGTGATTCCAGTTCCCTTTCCATCGTAATTGCGAGGGATCGAACCGTGATTCTCCCTACCATGTCTAGCGACAATTTAAGTAGCAGTCTACATAGTCTTAGCATTGTGCATGGATAACACAATCAAAATATGATTGAATCTTAGAAGGCCAAAATTATGAAAAACGTCTAAAATTAAAAAAAAAATAAAATGTGAAGCTTGTTTGTGAGATGACAAGTACTCCAACATATTCATAATGTATGTCATAGATTTAAACTGCCAATCAGACGTCCAAGATAAAAAATAAAATAAAATCTAATGAAATGAATACTTAGTTTAAGATAAGTATTAAATTATGTTTGCCACACAAACTATACATTCAAGAGATTAATTTAGACATGTGTGTGTATTTGCACATAATGACAAGTTTATAAATATATTGTTATACTTTGATAATAATTACTTTAGGTCATGTTCCAAAAGATAACCTTATCTTATCCAACATACATAACCACCTCTTAATAAGATTGGAAAGATAAAAATCAGTTAAGGTGAGCACAATGAAAAACTTAAGTCATCAACTTGAATCTGAAGTGACAGAGAACAAAACATATGTACCTAATTAACCATTATTGAAATTTTACTTCACCTAAGAAACTCAAAAAAGAACATAACCATAAAAAAAAAACCTTAAGACGCTGTTTGTCCATGTCCCACATAATCAAGAAGCAAGACAGTATCCAGATTCTCCTTAATCTTGTCATACTTCCGAAACTCCTCATCAGAATCAGCTTCCTTCAATTCGCTTACCCCCGGAAAAACCGCAAGAGAACCAATAGAAAACCCTTTAGATCTCCCAACAGAAAAATTCTCACCACACGTAAACTGAACAACCTTTCCACGTTCAATTCCATTTATACCCTTCAAAACCTCATCTCTAACCTCTTCCCCCAAACCCTCCTTCAGCTTGAAGAACACAACTCTCAAAGCCGATTCCGGTCGTAAAACCAAATCATCACCGTCAACCTCCGTGACCCAATCGAGAGCCATCTTATCAACAACCAAAGAGCTGTTATCATTGACGACTGATACGTGGGTTGGGTGAACCGCATAGGCGTGGAGATCTTCCTTGGAGCTGAACCGGATATGGAGTATGTGAGTGAAACTGAGAGATGAAAGGGGAGAGGATTGGATGGTGGTTAATGGACCCATGGTGAGGTGAAGTGGTTGTGATAGAGAGATGAGGGAATTGACTTGATCGACGAAGGATTGAATCTCGGATTGTGAAGCGTTTTCTTTGATCTGGAACAAAACTACATGCTCGATTATTGACTTCATGCTTAGTTTCTGTTGGTGGTTCTCTGCGTTCACCACACAATAACTCTCTCAGATTCAATAGTAGCTCTTGCTTCCTTATCGATATTTCTTCTTTTATTTTAGGGAGTTTCTTGGGTGAGTCACTAAAAATAACTTCATCGCTGAAGTCATTAATCCAACCAATAAGAAATAAGTCATAACTTAATCAATACCACATCAGCAATATAGTGCATCACACTTAGGGTGTTTGGTTTAGAAGAGAAGTTGTGAAGAGAGAAATAGATAAGAGAGGGTGTGAGAAGAGAGAAAAGAATAAGAAATGAAGTAGATTTGAAATAGTGATTGGTATAAGAGAATGAAAGGAGAAATAGAGAATAGAGAATAGAGAAGTGTAATTTTTTTTAAAAGTACAATAATGTCCCTAAACTAAATAATACTTTTTTCAAAATTAATTTAATTTTGCAATTAAACTCAATGAGTTAATTAATTAAATATTTTTAATTTAATTAAAATAAAAATTGTTAATTTTTATTTTAAAATAATTTATGATAATAACATTTTGATAATAATACAACGTAAAGTAGTATCTTGTAGGCAATATTTGTGAGTGAAATGTTAATGAAATTAAATAGTACTAGTTTAACTAAGAACATAAGGGTAAGGGTACTTGGGGAAAACAAGAACTCAGTAGTTAAAAGTTGTTTTCTTCTCATCTCAGGAGAGAAATGAAAAAGTGCATGGGCCCACAAAAATTGATCTCTCTTCTCTATTTCATCTCTCAACCAAACAAGAGAAATAGATCATTTCTCTTATACTTCTTTCTCACTAAACTCTCTCTTCACAAAATCATCTAAAACAAACACACCATTATAGTCTATAAATGTGAAACTTTTTATTTAAAATTTTTATTTATTGCATATCAGTCCTTCATTAAATTAATAATAATTTACAAATTTAAAAATAATATTTATTTAAATTAAATTATATAATTTAAAATTAAAAAACAGAGTGAATCAATTTATTAGTTCTTCTTGGTTCTTCTTTGTACTTCATTTTTCCATCATCAAACCACCATTTTCGGATCACGTCACACACCAACCTAACAGGTTCTCCCAACATGAATCTCTCTAATAGCAACCTCACACTCCAAATCATTTTCAATCATAGTCAAAACCTTTCTAATAGCAACCTCATATTCCGATTCTATGGCATTCTTCGTCCAAACCTCTCTAATGGCGTTTTCCGATTCAATCACTCATCGAATATAACAACACAATTATCATCTGAGAGTGACATTCTTATTGAAGACACAGTTGCTAAGGTGAATACGAAATTGTTTGTTATATTTATTTGAATTTAGTTATTAGGTTTATTGATTTCGAATAACGTATAATTTGAGGTGTTAAATTTAATTTCAATTTTGGAATTAAGGTTCATTCTTGAATTTGTTTTATGGGTATTTCAATTTGGGAATTATGGTTTATGCCTGATTTTGTTTTCTTTATATGGGTTTCAAATGTAATGATTATGATTTTCAATTTTGGTAGTTACCTTTGACAAGTTGAAGATTGGGGTTGTAGATAAGCTTGACCATGGACTCTTGGAGCTGGTTTGTCTAGTTACTTCTTGATGACATTGGTGATGAGAGTAGATGGTGCAATGTACCAAAAATAGTGCTAGTTTCATTCTCGTCGATGTCAAAACCTATATATAAGTATGAACATTTAGGACAATTAAAAATATAATTACAAGAGAAATTATTAAATTAATCATTTTTACATGAATTCAACTTACAGTCATATCATCTAAATACCACCAGTGTAAGCAACACTCAATCATCCATTTACAGACCCAAACTCCACAATCATTTCTGTGTTCAGTCAGTAAGTGCATTAGTGGCACATAATAGGTAATACTATCAATCAAATAAAAAATAGTAATGTATGAGAGTACTTACGATCCGAGTAGTTGTTGAAAGCATGTCGGTTGACATAAAAGGATTCATGCATCAGAATTTCCTCAAGAAATATGGCCTGCCACATAGTACAAACCAAAGTTTAAAAAAAGCTAAATTGATTGGACAGTATAATAACCAATTCACACATACACGTGCATACCAATTTTCTAATTACTCTGTGTATGATATAATGTCTTTCAAGACAATCCCATGAGTCCAAACAACCCAATTTTTTCCCCTCAAAGTCAACTAAAATTAGAAACAAGTGCACTCCATCGTTGTTTATGGGAATAAAAATCTGCAAAAACGTTATATTAAGTTGTAGTAAGATTTTTTATGTGCCAACTGTTTTCGCAATGTAGTGACACACAACTCACCTTGCCAATCCATTGTTTTGGTCTCAATATGGAAGGTTGGTATATATTCCTCACATATTCAGCAAGATGATGTCCGCTCAGGGCATATTGCTGCAATTAGAATAAATGTATCTTAATTCAATAATTTATTCTGAAGGAATGTACATTTGACATTACTATTAGTAGTAGTACTCATCGCAAACTCAGTAGGCAGATACCAAGAGGACTTATTTTTTACCGTATTATTTATGAACCAATTTTGTCATGCAACAACAAGATTGATAATATGTATAGTCAAATGAAGATGATATTAACAAAATTATACATTAATGGGATAAATTATACTCGTAATCATATTAACAACAACCTCCTGGTCCATAGGGCATCCTGGCATCAGCGTATTCAGAGCTTTCCTATTTTCGTATACACTTGAAGTTGTTTTGACCAAAACCTCCTCACTACAGAGAAAACAGATATAATCATCAAAATAACAGTGAAAAATAAACTTACTATTAGGTTTTAGCATGTGTATTAAAAATAAATACCCATTAAGTTCTTCTTCGTCGCACATAAAGATGTATGCGGTTGTGTGAGAACAAATGTCATTTAGATGGGTGCATTGAGGTGGTCTAAATGTGATTGGCATCCACTGTTATTAAATACACATGAAACAAAAAATGTTGTAACGAGAAATTATATAGTATCATGTAGAATTAGAATTTATTGAAAATAAATAATTAATACTTACGTCAGGAATTGTAGTAGGAGCATGAACACCTTCATATCTAACAAAATCACCTAAATGATAGTTGATGTAAAAGTCATCATTGCAGGGTTCATTGTCGCAGGGTTCCTTATCTTGATTGAAAAGCGTCTTCCGAATATTTTGTAATTTCCCATCATTTATATTTCTCTTACCCACATCCTTTCTATTGTTTTTCGGGGGAGCCGAGGTTGTGCCCATAGTCGTCCCAATTTTATACTTTGTGGCTTTCCTATAAGTTGCCGCAAAGTTCTTAGTGGTACGCTTGCGATCCACGATAGGTGTAGACGCCGAGGATTTATAACCATGTGCTTCATAGTTGTGACTGCCCAATATAGTAGTATGATGATTACCCAAATCATTTTAATAGTCAGTCTATAATATACCTTTTACGAGCACACAGTTTGTCTTTGTTTTTTTTTGAAGATCCAGTAGAGGATGAAACTTTCTCTTTGTTAACATAAGTGTTTCCATCTGAGTCTTCAAAAACATCTCTTGATTTCAGATTGTGTGTCACGACCATGACCTCATTCTTAGACGACTTCTTACGCGTTGCGCCACTCTTCGCCTTAATTATCATGAGTCTTTCATCTTACTCTTATCAATAACGCTGAACATGGTGAGGATATTGAATCTGCACAAATATCATACATGCATTTTCGATTAACCACCGAACTACATACAAACTTATATTTTTTCTCTAAACCACAAACAATCTATCTAAAATGTAAACGATCGTACTCGAATTCATCTGTTGTTCGACAGTGGCCTTCCATTGCTGTTGATTTCTCTTTCAATCTTCCGATCACTAATTGACATTTCTTTCGACGGTGGCTTTCCATTGCTGTTGATTTCTCTTTCTCTTTCATGCTAAGTTCATACTATTCAACATATTATGGTCAAAAAGAATATAACCCTCTTTATAACGCTATTTGTAATTCAACATATTAAATATCGTACCGGTGGAGAAAACTTATATACAATTTTTTAAGTGTGGTTTATACTATTTTTCAATGAAAATATGAAGTATATAATTTTATGTTATACATATGCAATTTTCTCAAAGTATACTCGTCATATTTTTATTAGCAGATAACATAAATCACACCTAATGAATTGTAGGTAAATTTTCTCCTTTATTTATTTACCATTTAAAAAAATTTAAAATTGAGATAAAGACAACTTTATCTAATTATTCAAAATAATTAATAATAATAATTTGACATAATTATTATTTCTCTATTTTATTATATTTATATGTAATTAATCCTCCTATTTCAAATTCTCATATTTTATATCTTTCTCACATTTACTTAATTAGTCTATGTTCATTGTATAATGCATAGAATAATAAATTTAACATTACTATATTGTCATAATCAATTCTTCTTTTCCTTTTCTTAATTTAATGAAATATATCCTAAATTCAGTGACTAACTAACATAAAAAAATAAAGTCTTAGGGGGACTGTCAAATCTACATATTCTCTCTCTCTCTGAATTCACAGTACAGATCTTTTTCTCAAACAGATTCGACTAAATCGCCGATCTTTATATCTCCCAAATCCCTCCCACCCTTCCTCTTCAATCTCTCCCTCTTCTCATATAAATATTTCAGATTTTCAAGGTACGATTTCTCATTCATACAATAACTTCTATTAGTTAACACTCAATTATCATCAATAATTATTCAATAAAATATGAATTTTTTCTCTATTATTTCTTTCTTTCCTTTGTTCATGATTCAGTTCTTTATCTCAGTTTCACAGTCATTGGTTTCACCAGCTTTATCGGTTCTTCTGTTTTTCTTTGACCAGTTTCTGTTTTTTACTTCATGGAATTTTATGCTGATGGAAATTCTAATTCTACAACTACAGTTTTATTTTTAACATTTTAAATTGTTTCATATTATTATTATTAGTATGATTTATTTCAGATTTTTATGAATTTAAAGTAATCCAACAAAAACATTATTAAATATGTTTTTGGTGTTGTTCAATGTTGCGTTGTTTGCGGGATTTGGACAATTTGGACTGTTACTACTTACTTCTCTTATTTTTGTTTTTTTCGTAATTTTGCCGAAAAAAGGTTAATGATATTATTGTCTCTGCAATAGTAACTTCTCACCCTCATCTTGTATGTATAATAATTACAATTTTTTATTTTGTTTTTATTTTATTTTAATTTTTTTAGATTCTTCTTTTGAACTCTGTGCTTTAGGTAGGTATTCGATGAGTACAATAAAAAAAGGTTCTTTTTATGGAAATGAGATCTGCTTTTTCCAATCTCATCATTAAAAATATACTTTTTTTTCTCTTACATATAAATCATTTTATTAAAAAAATTGTAATATTTTTTAATATTTAATGCTAAACATTTATTTAATTTTTCCTATTATACTTTAACTATTTATTATTTTTTCTTTTTAATTTTTTTATAATTTTGTATAATTTATTAATTTCATTTTTTATATAAAATTAAATTTATCAACATATTTTGAAAAATTAGTTGACTTTGACTATCAAAATAAAATTTTAGTCTTTTTAAAATTATTTTAAATTTTAGATTCTTGTAAATATTTGAATTATACATTAAATTATTTTTTGAATAATTGTGATACAATTGACTATAAACTTTTTTATAGTCAATCCATAACAATTAATCTCTTTTGATTATTGTTGGTGACTATAACATTTTTCAAGTAGTGTCCATGGTGTACCACTTTATAAAGTGTCTCACAGTATAACTTAATCAATTAAAATAAAAATGACAAAACAATCATGATTCATGCTCATAATCTGATTTCTCTGAAAAAGAAACTCATGTTGGTCATGATTTTATCCCTCAGAGCTTGTCTCATCTATTTTCAATGCCTGAAAGTAAACAATTCTAAATCTCTTGTGTTTTGTCTATTTCTTTGATTAATGCAAGCAGGTACATATAGAAGAAAATAATTGTGAATAATTTATTATTTTTTTCCTATTTTTTCATATTTTTTTCTCAGGACTGGAAAAGAAAAATGGAGGGTGATACATATTCAAGCCATGTCAATGGAACCCAAACTGAAGGCAAAATCTTACAAACATTTCAAAAGAGCTTTGTTCAAGTCCAGAACATTCTGGATCAGAATCGAGTACTCATCAACGAGATAAACCAGAATCACGAGTCTAGGGTGCCAGACAACCTCAGCAGGAATGTTGGTCTTATTAAGGAACTCAACAACAACATTAGAAGAGTTGTTGATCTTTATGCTGATCTTTCATCTTCCTTCACCAAATCCATTGATGTTTCTTCCGAAGGAGATTCAAGCGGTGCTGCAAAATCAGAAGGAAACCTAAGTCACAAACGACACAGACCTCTTTGAGGATTTTATTTTATTTTATTTTTCATTTTGATTTTGGTTCTGTCTGTATTATGGTTATATTTTAAATTAATTAATAAATAAATATATGATTTTTCAATTTGTTAGTTTTGTTTTAGGTAGGATGTGAAAGTGAGAAAGGGATGCAGTTACTGTTTTAGGACTATTCCCATGTAGAGAGTGTTTGGACCAAGAAAAATAGTTCATGTGTTTCAATGTAGGGCGTGACAATTGATAACTCAAAATTGCATGTTTATGTGTGCACATGCTCTCAATCGGATGGAACAAAGTAGCTTTATGATTTTAATGAAATATTTTTTGTGCCCAATCACTCACCACCACAAGAATGTAATCTTGTTTCTAATGTGTGGGGCACTAGAAAGTAGAAAGAGTTTGAGAAAAAGAAATTTTGGGAGGAAAAAAAAAAAACAATAACATGATCTTAGGTAGAATCCGGGACTTGATCCTCTCCTTTATTTTTCTCTCATTCCCTCTCCATCTTCTCTATTTCTCTCTTAATTTCACTCTCACTCATCATTAAAAAATAATATTTAATTAAGAGAGAGAATGAAATTAAGAGAGAGATAGAGAGGATGGAGAGAAAATGAGAGAAAAATGAAGGAGATGATCCAAAGTGGTAGAATCCGTTAGTAAAATTATTAATTTAAAAAACAAATTATTTTTTAACAATTTCTTTTTTAATTTCGATAATAACAACTCGTTTCATTTTTTTATGAATAATATGAGTAATACAAGTTAGATTTAGATTTAAAAATTTGAGAACTAGCATAAGATTTTGATACCATTGTAACAAGGTTCATCTGTATCTTGATAAAACTAATTGATGAAGTAATCCTAAACAAAAAGTTATAATTATATTTTTTTTTACAAAAAAGTTATAGTTATTTGAATTAATTAGTTTTTACAATTGTTCCATACATTATCACTCCTTGGCCACCATATACTCCACAAAACAAATAGCAAACTATTGTTGCTGCACTAGGTTGAGAGTTCTTAGCAAGTTGGAAATGAATTATAGCATGTTTTGGACTCACTTTTGAAAGATTCATAATTATTTTTAGGGTGCTGCTAACCAGTACCCCCGAGGCACTCGATAAGGAACATTAAATAGTTATTTATTCTACTTATTTTAAAAAAAAAAAATAATTAAATCTTAAATTAACTAAGTATCCATAATTAAATACACTATTAAATCATAGGAATAAATTTATTTATTTACTCTTTGTCTCTTTTACTATATCCATTATTTTACTATATCCATTATTTAAAGTGTCAAGCTACACGTTTTTCAAACAAAATAAACTTTAAAAATTAAAAAATAAAATATAGCATAAAAATAAAATAACAATTAAAAAAACTCAAATAAAAATTCATATTTAATTTAAGTATTAATATAAAAATTTAAATATTTTGATAAAATCCAAAGTATGAAGAAAAAAACCTTAAACATATGATTGAGTCTCCATTATACTTGTTCATCAACTTCATGAGCATATTCCTGTTAAAAGAAGAAAAAAATGTAAGCAAAAAATCATTTTAATTAGAAATTTAATGTAATAAATTTAATAATATATTTGTACCTAAACTTTTGAAAGAAGAATTGGATTTAAATTGGCATCTTCACAATTTTTCTTTTTTTTTGTTTGTCTTCTTTTTTTCTTTTAGGGGACATGTAACAATGTTATGTCCTTCGCCTTTGCATAATCCACAAGCATTCATGTTATGAGATAACTCTTTTCCACCTTTAATTCGTCTTCGTTTAGGACGACCTTTTGTTTTGGAAATTGGGGGACAATGAATAAGTTGTTGTGAACCAGCTTCATTATTGCAATCCATTATTTGATAATCAACTACTTCATCATCTGCATGTGATTCTTGAAGCCGCCATCGTGACAACAAGTAGTCATTAGGGATTCTATGACAATCTTTATGAAGAAAAACACTAAGAAAGTGGCGACACAATATCCCCCAAAATTCAAATAGTTTGCAACTACATATAGCTATTTTACCATCCCAAAAGACTTGATGTTTCTTACTATTATCATCTTTATAGTATTGCAACACTAACACATTACCATTCTCATGAAGAATTGAGTATTGGATGGATCTTTCAAACTCATCTTGAAACTTCTGAAAAGAAAAACGTGTGAGAACACTTTGAGCTTGCTCTTGTAATGGTGACATCAACTTCATATTTGACCCTTTGCACTTTTCTAACATTATATCAAGCTCTTCTTTTTGCTTAATATCATCAATTGCTATATCAACCTGAAAATAATTTATAATTTTTTTATACAATAATTCAGAAACAATTAGTATTAATATAGTTAAAAATATCTCATACCTGCTTTGCAAAGTCAGTTAAACTTGTGTGGGAATTGATGAATCTCTTAATGAATGAGTTAATACTCTCTGATCTTCCAGTGGTTGTCATTCCACCAAAGAAATATTCACGAAGATAAGTGAGTGCCCAATACTTTCTAATCTCATACAATCTTTTCACATGTTTATTTGTCTGCAAGTTATACTTAGAAACAACTTTTGGCCATTGATACTCAAATTCTTCACATGTCTCCAATTTATACAATACATAAAAATCAGAACACCATTTTGCATATTTGTCTCGAAGAATAGCATTAAACCAAGAACTAAACTTGAAAGTTGTGTGCCATATACAGAAACTATGCTTTGTTGATGACATTTCTTTCGAGATTGCTTCTTTCACCCATGGATCTTGGTCGGTTAATATAGTCCTCGGTGACTTCTTCATCAAATTTATAAAAGTCTATAAAAAAGGATCAAATAAACAAATTAAATAAAAGGGATTAAATAATCAAATTAATAATCTTCAATAAATAATTACCTTCATTAACCAACGAAATGCAGACATTGTTTCATTCCGTAAAAGTGCGCATCCAAAAAGTATAGTCTTTCCATGGTTATTCATACCCACAAAAATTCCAAACGGCATTTCATAAGAATTTACCTTGTATGTAGTATCAAATACAACAACATCACCATATTTTTTGTACCAATCAAAGCAAGAAGCAGAGGACCAAAAAATATGTTCTAGCCTTTTTTCTTCATCAAGTGTATAAGAATATTGAAACTTTGAGCAACTCTTTTTTGCATTCTCACAATAATTTAGAAGATCCACAACATCACTTCCTTCAACTTTTTTATTGGCTTTCAAAAAAAGATTGCGAACGTCCTTTTCAATAAATGGAAGATATTCATGCTTCACATTTTTCTCTAACTCTAAGATACGCATTATTTGTCTAACAGAAAGCCCACCTTCTTTTAATAAGAAAATGCGATCGTAATCATTTTCAGAGATAGTTCGATAAGAAGGTAAAAAACGCACCTCTGATTGAGTTAGTAAACCATGATTGTGTTCAACAACAAATGTTGTAGCTTGCCACTCACTTGGAAATATATCTTGAGATTTTTGTAGTTTAATTCGTAAATGAGCTTTACATTCACACTTTGCTGATTCTCTTTTTCTCTGTTCTTTTGATGGTTCTATGTCTTTCGAGGAAACTCTACCTTCACGATGACAAAAAAAATCACGCCCACTAATAATTCCATCCTTTTGTTTTATGAACCGACCTTTTCGAATTGAGAACCCGTGATGATATGCATATCTCTTGTAAAAAGCAAATGCTTCTTCTTCAGTAAGAAATATTTGACCAATAAAAGGAACCATATTTGTCTCATCACAGACTTCATCCTCATCAACTTCTTCTAAAAAATTATTTATAACAATATTCGGACTTGAAAATATAGGATTTTGACTCTCAAAAGTTCTAATTTTTTCAACTTCTAACATGTCTTTCTCCATGATATTATGATCAAAATGATCAGCAACTATTTCTGAATAACCATTTTCTAAAGAAATATCACCAGTTGGACTCTCATTCAAATTAAAATTTCTTCTAATAACAATATCCATTGTTTTTTATCTACAAATAAAAATAATACTATAAAAATAAATTATAAAATTCTATTGTTAATGTTGAAGAGTAATACAAAAAAAAAACATAATTCTAAAAATAAAATTATATTCTAGTCAAAGAAATAACTATAGCAAGAAATTATATAACAAAATAAAAATTGAAATATTATAGATTAAAATCACGTACATGTAGTTTTGAAATAATACTTCGACAATTAGAAGCAAGGCTATGAATAGTAGAATGGCAGAATGAAAAGTTGTAGTTGCTGTAGTTTTAACGAAATGAAAAGTGTTATTAATGACCTTGTTTTCAAATTGCAACGTTTTAATATTAATTATCCCTATTAATAATCTATGTATTCTAAAAAGGAAAATATTAATGGACCTATAAAGTATTTAATGTCCCTTAACCAGTGCCCCCGGGACACTGGATAGCATTGTCCTTAATTTTAAATGTGTAAAATTTATTTTTGAGGTGTTTGGTTAATCAAAAATATAATTGATTCTGTCTTTAGAATTGATTTTACTTAAAGCTAAAATTTATAGTTTTTGTCTTCAGAATTGATTGTGAATGATTTTTATATTAAAATTTATTGTTCAATTCATTTTACATAAATGTATCCAAATATAAATGAGTTATGCTAAACTCAATTTTATAAAAATCAATTCTACCAAGCTTAATTCTACTAAAATTAATTTTGTCCACCGTCAATCTAAACACACCCTTAATTAAAGCCAACCCCAAACTATTTTTCTTTAGAAAACTAACTGTGTGCCAAAAGCCTCATTCGTTGAACTTATTAAGCATGTTTACATAGTATGTCTTCTGGATAAACACAAAGAATAGAATTCTAGAGCAGGTAGTAGGTTCTCCTCCTCTATTGATATGATTCCTAGGAAGTTTCTCTAACCTCTTTCTCCAAAAAGAGAAATTTACATGTAACAATAACACTTATATTATTGAGATATCTATGGGTAGAGATAACATTTTTTATTGAGGGAAACAGAAGATTAGGATTTTAGATAAATTGAATCCTAGTATTAAATATACGACTTGTAACATTATAAACCAATCAATGCAGGAAACAAAAATAAAGGAAACTACAATTAATCTATAGTCCTAGATGTAGACACCATAAGGCGATTTGTGTTAATAAAGATAGATCATGTCTATTGTTTTTTACTTTCATTTATCTTTAATTCATCTATACTTTTAAACTCTTTTCAATTCTTTTGAAGATTGAAGTTTCCATGTGTTAGCTAGAGATTTCGGCAAATAGACACAAGATGTTCTAAGAGCTTTATGCTTCGAAGGGAGAATAGCTTTGTAAGGTTATTTTTAAGATTCTTTATGTTGAAGATTTTCTATAAGTCGAAGTAAGGCATGATTTGTAATATCTTTGAAGTCGAAAGAATAAAAGACTTAGGTTATTTCGAGATATTTTGAAGATACGATTGGCAAAGTCACATTGTTTTGCATATCAAAACTTTGAGCGAAAATGTTTCGAATTTCAAAATGATTTATTCAGTCAGAAAGACACGTGGAAGCATAAGGGAATCAAAGTACATTCAAAAGGGCAACGTGACATTTCCTTAGAGTATGACCGTTAGGGTCGAATTAGTATAAATAGGAATCTTAGTGGTAGGATTCAAGGGTGTTCATTTTGTACAAATCACTCAAAAATCGCTCAAGTACCAAGTGAAAGAGAAAGAGTTTCATTGAGAATGTACGTGTAACATCATTTGTACTTTTATATTACTCTCAGTTTTACAAATTCAAGTCATTTACATACATTTCTTTTTCGAGTCATGTCTTTTACATTTATCATCGAAGCCTTTTAAGTATTTTTCATCTTTACATACTGTATTGCCTTTATATTAATTACACATTCGAAATATGCCTTTAAAATATGAATTCAGTCATTAAAATAGAAACTTTCAGACACATGTTATAGGATCAATCTAGTCGATCCTACAAGTTACCAAAATACATTTAGTAATTTAGAAGACTAGCGGTTGTTTACCAGAAATCACGGTAAACACCATGTTTACTTGATTTTAGCTTAAATGTAGATAATTATGGTATGTGGGATGTATTTGTTAGATTTGCAGCATAATAGGAACAAATAGGTCATAAAAGCATGTTCTTGTGAAGAAGAAAAGAAGCAAAGCAAAAATGTGAAGTCTGGGAAATTTCGCTCGACAACCTGGAGGCGAAGGAGAAGCGAGCTTGCTGGGCGAGCATGAGGCGAGGTTAGGGCAAGCTGAAAAGGAGAAATTCCAGTAGTTACTGCCTTGAAAATTAGGGAAATTTCGACAAGCACACTTGGAGCGAGGAATTTGCCAGACGAAGCTTATGCTCGCCGGGAAAATGTAGATATTTTGAACCAACATAAAGGGGAAATTCTCCAGGCAAAACTTTTGGCGCTAGGTGAATTTGTTTGGGCAGATAGTGTATAGAACTGTCCATGTTAGATATTTTGAGGACAATCCATATTTTGCTCATATTTTCTAACCTAGAAACATTTTGTAAGAAAGAACAAAGTATAAAAATCATTGAATCGGTTAAGATCACGATGTGTAGCTAAACTATGGGTGTCAAGATTAGAGGTAGTTAGCTAAAATAATATGTATTTATTTTAATCTTTTGTATGTGAACAAGTTAAGATCAATATAGATGTATCTTTGCATGTATTCTATATCTTTGGTTTGAATCATTATTGACATGTATTTTTTAAGTCTTAACCTAAGTTATCATCTATTAAAAGCTAAACTCTAGACATAGATTTGAATTTAATATTTATAAGTATCAAATCTTAATGATTATTGTGTTCTTTGATGAGTAGAGACATCTTCCATTAAACAATACGATAAATCTCGCAACTCCGATTTAGACATAAACGGTGTTAACGAGTGATACATGATTATATTGATTATGAATAAGTTCACATGCTATATTATTAGAATACATATGAAATAGGTTAATGAACCATAATCTTGCATGTCTCTTTAACCGTTTAAAACCTAAATTTTTTACCGTTTTTACTTGTGCAATGCAAACGATATCTTTTTCAACAACAATCCTTATGAAACTTAACTTAAAATTGTAGTAACCATACAACGATAGTAGTATCACATCAATCCCTGTTGAGACGATATAAAATACTTTTTGAATCACTAAACTTTAATTTATCAATGGGTCAAATTTAAAAATTAAAAAAAGACTAAGCTCATAAGCCCCCTGAATAAACCCACTCAGGCCTTCTGCCACAATGAGGAAGAGGAAAGCGGCTACAATGTCTCCCTGCTTCAACCCATTTTGAATCTTGATTTATGGAGTTAGGGAGCCATTGACCAACACATCTAAATTACTAAAAAAGACGCAAGATTTGATTCAGGATTTCCACTTATCATTAAAGCCAAATCTAATAATCATATAATTCGAGAAGCTCAAGCTAATTAAATCATACACTTTCTCAAAATTAACTTTAAAGAGGATGCAAGTCTTCTTGGTCCACTTAGCCAAGTAAATCATCACATTAACAACTACGACGATGTCAACCAACATTTTCCCTTTTAAGAAGGCTGACTAGTTAGGACTAATCAACTTATCCATCACCATTTCCCACCTCTTAGGAAAATTTTTTGATACTAACTTATAAAGGAATCCAACCAAGGAGATAGGCCAAAATTCACCAAAAGAAGCAGGGTTCTTAACCCTGGAAATAAGAGTCACAAAAAAAAAGAGGAAAAACTACGGGGAAGAGATGCAAAGCGGTGAAACTCGTTAAACATGATCCACACATCTTTCCTCAAAATATTCCAGAACTTTTTTAAAAAAGAAAAATTAAAACCATTAGGCCTCATACTTTTATTCCCATTACACCCAAACACCACCTCATCTAGCTCCTCAAGGAGGAAGGAGGATGTCAAGGACAAATTATCCTCCTCAGATAGAGACATGAAGGCCACTCCATCTAATCTCGAGAAAGCAACATCTGATTCTTTAAATCTCTTAGAGAAATAAGAAAAGACTTCATGTTCAATCTCAACCACTCTTTCAATCTAGTCCTCGCCTTTCTAAAGGGCTAGAATATAATTTCTTATGTTCCTACTTTGATTGAAGCATGAAAGAAACTCGAGTTAGCATCCCCAATCTTAATCCATCTAGCCTTAACTCTTTGGAACAATTCAGAATCCTTCAACCTAAGTAGAGACCAAAGATCAACAATGGCTTTAGATCTGGTATCTACCTCCGCCACGAATAAGGGAATTATGGTCAGCCAACAAATCTAAAATGCCTACAACTACCCTGAGAGACTCAATATGAGAATCTGAGTCTCCAAATACACGCCTGTTCCAACCTTTAAGAGTAGCTTTAAGGGAACAAAGCTTACCCATAATGGCAAAAGCCTTTCAACCCTTATTAGAAGAAGCCAACCAGGAATTAAGGATTAGGTTAAGGAACTCAGCATGAAACAACCACTAATTATTAAATCGAAAAGGTTTTGGCCCCATAACTGATTATCATACTTCAAGGTGAATAAATAGTGATCAGACTCACCTCTTGAGAGAGTCCATTGCGCTTAGTCCCCTAATAGCTCCACAAACCATCAAATATTAAAATGTGACCGAGCCTACTAACCGACCACCATTAGGTTGAAACTAGATAAACTTCCAACCCAACAAAGAAAGGTCCAACCAGTGGCGGAGCCAGAAAATTTATACAGCCTGGGCAAAAACTTTACACCATTTATTATTCATCTGTTTTAATTTTTACACCTTATTTATACTAATTTTGCCCCTAATTTTACCCTTGATTTTATCTAAAAATCGACTATTAAATTGGGGGGAGTACAAAGAAAATAGGGATTGAGCCCGGGCGCCTGCCCGGGCTGGCTGGGCCTTGGCTCCGCCCCTGGGTCCAACAACTCCATTTGAGCGATAACGGAGGAGAAAACAACGCATTCAACATTACACGAAGATAAGGAATTACCATCACTTCCTCTCTACTCATATGTGAAAGGGAGTTGTGTCATGTCTTCCTTTGATCTCTTTCTACTCGGTGCACTCTAAGAGGATGACTTGCTATAAAGCTTTTTCATACTTTTCCAAAATTCTTTTTAGCATTGTGACTCTTAATTATTTTCATTAAAAAAAACCAATTGTCAACAAATAAAATGATATTTGAGGAAAAGGATCCCCACACACATTAACACCACCATGTATATCACCTCTCAATTTCACTCTTTTTAAAGTGAGGTAAAACCCTCCGCACAAATAATAAAAGAGATAAGACAAATATTTTCAACTTGTTATTCACCATAACTGAATATTTTCCGTTTCGGCACTTAAAGAAACCCATATCTCTCCCATTTTACAAATAGTTATTTTTAACAACTCATTTTTAAGAGACTTTTGAAAAGAAAAAAAAAGAATATGGACAACTTTTTTAAAAATAAATAACTCAAAATGAAAAGTTGTTTATGAGTAACTTACCTTGAAAATAATTTTTGATAATTGATTTATAAAAAAAAAATTGTAACATGGTAAACAAACTCACACAAATTTTCTTATTTTTCGACAGGTGTATTGGTTGTTATAAGGTATTCAATTTGAGCTCAAACAAAACACTACACCTTAAAAGTTAGTAAAAACAAGGGGCCCTAAGATTGTTTTATAGGATGAAACTGAACTTCTCCGTACTCATACATTCATGCTCAAATTCCACCTTCCTTTCATGCAACCACTATGCACTGTTCGAATCATCTAACGTTGTTGTATGGTGCACGGTGTAGTAGACGTTGGATTGGATCTCTCTGATAGAAAATATGTGTTTCTTGGTGGACCCGAATGTGGCAACCTAATTTCCATCTTAGAAGAGACATCCACATGAGTGAATGTTGACAATGATCTGTTTTCAGTTAGAAATGCTGATTGTTTTCTTATCACATTTTCTAACCTATCTTCCTACCTCCAATTTTAGGGTTTAAAAAAAAAAAGAAACAAATGTTAATTGGGCGTTTTATACATTTGTAGTGCTCCCAATTAAATCAAAGATATGTCAGTAAATAAAATGTAAAAGTCTTATTTCAGAAAAAAAATGTAAATTTTTTTATTTAATTATGACAAAATGTATAATGAGATTGTTTTTTATTTTATTTTATCAAATAGTCTAATGGCTGGAATTTAACTTTTTAAAGATAAACAATGTAAGATGTCACGAGTTCGAATTCGTGCTGTCTTAAAAGAACAATGAAATCATATTTAACCACGATTAAACAATGGTTAATTAGGTTGAAGACTATGATGTAGTCCATCTTACACATTCATATTTGAATATAAATGATATATAAACAACTAAATTAGACAGATAGAAAATATTTAATACTCATTGGATATGTTGCCCGAACCATTGTCTCTCTGTCCATATCGTGTGATCGTGTGGATAACATATATTTGGTTAATAACGGCACTATGAGAGTCGTGATAGTTAATTGCGCTCATTGAATTTCATAGAATTAATTACCCATTTTTAGAGTGGTTGTTATATATATCCTAGGAAGTCTTGGATCCAGGCTCCGTGTGGCAAGAAATACCCCAATATAGACAGTTCATGAAGGAACCAATACAAGTTGCCTATGAGGGACATGACAATGTTCAAACGAAGTGGAAATCCCACTGAAAGCTCCACTCCTTGGATGATCATCGAGAGCATATATGACGAGGGGTCCTATATATGCATAACATCCCCAACTGTTAGCTCCCAAGGAGAAAAAAAAGGGATAAATGATCATCTTACTTATGCCCCCTCTAAATATTGACTTCCACTGTTACACAACACTTCACTAAAATAGACAAACTTCCAAAAAAAAGGCACATGTCCTATTCCAAGTCTTCCATTCACCATCAAAACCAACTATCCTTAACATATGATCTAGAAATTACGAGCTAATTGAATTTTAGGCTTTCTCGAAATACACTTTTAAAATAAAACACTTATGCTTCGATAAACTAACAAGATTAACCACATTATTTAGAGCCATCATCCCATTACCCAACCCTCTACTCCTAATAAAAACAGATTGCTCTGAAGCAACTAACTTCCATATCTCCTTTGTCAACATAGCAGCTAAAACTTTAACAACCAATAGAGATCCTAAGATGGAGATATGTTTGAACTCACCCATCTCTAAAGGGGACTCGGCCTTCGAGATGAGAGCTGCAAAGAAGGATGAGGAACTCTTATGAAGAATCTTATCATCAAAGAACTAATTAAACATAACATACACATCTCCTTTAATAAGCTCCTAGAACTTATAAAACTCAAAATTAAAAACCATGTGGACCAGAGCTCTTACTCCCGTCCATCTACATCAAAAGGATCAAACCTAGCAGACATGAAACTAACTTCCTCTTCCAAGATACCTATAAAATAGACCAATTCAAGATAAGGTCTAAAATCATCCCTCTAATGAAATTGCTCTTTGAAATACTTGGTAACCTTTGACCTAATCTCATCCACCTTCTGAAGCCAATCTCCCCCTCCTTAAAAGCCAACAAACTATTTCTCCAGATCCTTTATTTAACACATAAGTGAAAGAAATTCATTAGAATCCCCTATATGAGCCAAGCTATCCTCAATCGTTGATATAGAAGCGAGAAATAACATATAAGAAGTTCTCCCAACTCTAGAGAAACTTGTTGTGTCTCTTCCAGCTCCACCAAGAACAAAACTTCAACCTCTGCTCTAAGATCCCAACTCCCAATCTTTATCAACACACCTCTTAATCTTAAAATTCGGGTTATCGTACTCCTCTATATTCTACACTTTAATCCAAATTTTAAGGGCTTTAAGCTTAGCCCGAAGAGTCTAGCGTCACAATACATCCATTCAGAGTACTAGATAATAAGATAAAGAAAATTATATATTAGACTCATGTGTGTGTGTGTGTGTATATATATATATATATATATATATATATATATATATATATATATATATATATATCACTAGTGCAGAAAATACTTTTTACATCGGGCGAAAAGTATTTTTTACGTCGGGTCTGGGCCCGATGTAAAGCCAGACGATGTAATAAGTCGGATACATTTTACATCGGGTCAAGGCCCGATGTGAAAAATTAACATACCACATCGGTTGAATTCAGACGTCTGATGTGAAAAATAATGCAATTTTTTAATAAAAAAATATATACGCCATATTTTACATCGGTTTTCCTGTCCGCCCGATGTAATAGACATTTTTTACATCGGTTTTCCAAATTACCCGATGTAATAGATATGTTCTTACATCGGTTTTCATTTTTGTCCGATGTAATATGTTTTCTACTTTTAAGCATATAATAGTTATTTTTCCTATTTTAACCTTAAATTTTTTTGTACCTAATTTTCCATATAACTTTCAAATACCACACATACCAAAGTTAGGTCGCTATTTTGCACATTTCCCCACAGCATACAGACCACATTTTGGTCACTATTTTCATATTTTTCTAACCAATGAAAGATATAATATCATTACACCAAATAGCTAAGATTCATATATATATATATATATATATATATATATATATATATATATATATATATATATATATATATATATATATATATTCTTCAAAATTTACAAAAGTATTAATCTAGGATACACAAGTGTACAAAATTATAAGAAGGTTTACACACGGTGTACTACTACAAAATAACAAAACAATAAATATCCAACCATTTAAGTTATTTCATGCACTTGAACTACCAACATGCATCCCCGAGAAAATGAGTTGTAGCTTCTGATCACACCAAAATTACATTTGCTGAGAATAAATAATAACACAACACCAAAGTCAAGAAACTAGCTCGAATCAGAAATATAGACAATTCCATTTAACTCACTAGATAAAGCTTAATCATACAAATCATCTTGTGTTAATTATGTAGGATCACCAAATACCTACAATACGTAAATAACAATATAGAGTTATTCTTTGAAAATTCACATTAAGTTGTAAAACGCAAGATTCGGTTATATTATTTGAAAATAACAAATTAACAAGTTAAAGTTATTTGAAATGCAAGAAACAAAAGCACTAATTCAGAAAAAAAAAATCCATATAAAGTCACATAAAATATGAAATTATTTTTGTAACAATTTATGTATATACCTTGGATGGAAATGCAATACCTTGACTGAATCTTGGACTGCTCTTGGATATGGAGTTAAATCATCCTTAATAGCAATGAGGAGGCAAGGAACTCTATAACCAGTTAGATCACCTTGCCTAAAAACAAGTGAATATGAGTCTTGTATTCGTTCTTTAAACTAGTATAAGATTAAATTAGGCCAGGGCTGGGCCATTTTATTGGGCCAGTGCCCAATAGAAGGTTTACTAACATATCCATAAATAAAATGCTGGTGAACGCAACAAAAAGAATGAAAAAAACCACTGCAACAGCTTAAATGTAACAAAGCAAGAACACACAAATTCATTTGCACTATACCTTTCATACACAGAAACGGCTACATCACATGCTGCCAAATAATCCTGATTTGAAAGAACTTTGAATACTTCACTCTCAAGTATCTCCCGTAGTACAATAGTTTTCCTAGTTCCCTACAATAGTAATGAACAACAGGATTATAAATCTATAAAAACTGCACATTATATTAACTTAACTTCTTCCATAACATCAATGTGACTTTTCGATTTACTAGCACTAGAGTATGTGGCATCAATGCAGAGCATGAAAGAAAGAATTCTTAATTTAAAAATTTATATAAGTAATAATAATGTCCATATCAATGCCTTAAGGATAATATATTGTTATGAATCTGATAGTCTTTTAGTTGCAAGTGAAATTCTACTAGTAAAAAAATAAATCAAAATAAATATTCATAGAAATTCAAAATGGAGTAGAATATTCAGGAACCTGATTAAAAAAACTTTGAAAAGATAATTAATTGAAAAAAGTATTCATATCATCTCCTGTGTTTGTGAATTTTGATGTTTTAAAATTTCATTGCTTCTTTCTCACACTTCCCAAAAGGATGTTTTCTACACATTAAGAATGTTTTCTTTAAAACATATGCATAATCTATACAAGACTTTAACTTTCAAAAAAGCATGTTTTGAATGCATTAATCTAAGAAACCATATACCAATGAATTAGAAATTAAACTTAAAGTAAAAAATCAAAGTCACATTCTGTTAAACAATGATGTGCTAGTCCATGCTTTGGACCCCATTGGAACCAAGCAATTATGTATGTTTTTTGTTGTTTACATGCCAAAGAAGAGAAGGAACTAAAAGAAAACGATAGGAATATGAAGTTTCCTTTTCCTATTCAATGTTGGTTTTGGACTTATTCTAAAGCTAGGAGCTATATCTTCATCAGAGAAATAATGAAAATAAAGTACATAGTTAAAAGCCATAGTTATTATTATAACCATAGTCACAGAATTCGCAGGTATGGGTGAAGAACCGCGAATTGGTTCGTGAGTACCGGTTCGCGGTACTTTTGCGAATTGGTACGCTGAAATTCGCATAGAATTCACATCATTCAAAGAACCAGACGTACCAAAACAAACTTGAACTTCCTTAGATTTTTCTATATTTTAACTAATAAATTGATTAAACTAAAGACCCACCAACTCTCAGCTATTTTGCAAGCTGTATTGGACTTAGGGGCCCCACTAATTCATTAGTCTTAGGCAAGCTCTATCTTATGCTGCAACTGCAAGTCTTTTTATAGCTATATTGTATTTTGAAACCAAACAAAGTAGCGATGTGGGACTTTGTTATATTTTACCCAAAGTATGATAGTGTCTACATATACATCTTCATCTCTTAACCATATTTTCCTACAAAAATAATTATTTTATAACTAAAAAAATTAGGAATTAATTTTTTTAATCAAATAAATTGAGAACTTATTTTAATTAAATAATTTTTTATTCATAGCGTACCGATTATTTTATTTTAACGTACCGCGAACCCAAATAGCGTACCGACTCTGTATACCCCCTAACGTACCTAATTCTTTAAGCGTTGCGAACCGCGAACCCGAATTCGTACCACGTACCGAAGCGAATTACGAATTATGTGACTATGATTATAACCACAAACCAGGCTGAATGATAGAAAGAGTAAAGTATCTCAAGTTAAAACAAAAAAGTGTATATCATTGTGTTGAAGAGAAGTGCCACAGTGTCAGAGTCATAGTTGAAAATCCATTGTTTTTGTACCAAAATAGTTAGTGTCAAGATATCTACATAGCATAAAATATTTAAGAGGCTCTCTCTGTGACAATGATCATTTTAATTTTTAAAAACCGGGCTAGAATTGGTTTAACCGACTCAACCGTAGTTGAATCGGAGGACGATTAAATAAGTATTAAAATCAAGAAAGGAAACTAAACCAAAAAACATATCTAAGAGTTCAATACAGTGAGATAAGAACCCAATAAAATTATAATTTCAGAACATGCATAGCCTGTACCTTCGTGGCAACAAAAAATATGAATTTAGATGAAAATACAACACAGAAAAGGAAAACGAAGGCATATATAGACTCGCCTGTATCATCCCCTTTCACCATTAAAGCTTGTGACTTTTCTAAATAACTTCTCTTAGAGCAACAGAAAAAGAAAAAAAAAACAACAACAATGAATGAATGAAATTACCTTGAATAGTGAATTGAATTTGATCATCTTCAAAAAGAGGTTTAACTTGTTCAGCAAAAATCTTCATAGCAGATTTCTTCCCACCAAACGGATTCACAAAAACAAGCAACCTCTTAGGTCGACCTATATCATCAAAATTCATAGTTCAATTCAATCCATAATACTATAACAGAATTTCACAGTAATAAATCATAATTCAAAAATCTCTAAATTACCAAGAGAATCAATAAATTTGCGAAGCTTCTGACACCAGGGCCTATGAGTTTCACCCGATGAGGGTTTAAAAACAACATCATTAGGAACGAGTCTGCCTGCGGCACCGGCGGTGCAGCAACTGTCACGAGCCCCCACGAGTGTCTAGAGTTTGATGTAGGTTCCACTAGTAACAAATCCGAGGACCTCTTTTTCGACGGAGAGGCAGTGTTGGATCCCTTCTGACCACCAGAGCCTACCGTCGGCGAGAAGAGCGAGTGGTGTGACGGTGCCGTTGATGGTTACTCGGTCGGAAAATAAAAGACGCTGGTGAGCAGGGTGGTGACGGCGCTCGAAGAAGAACAGAGAAATGAAAAAAAAAATTGTTGCAACAGTAAAGAAGTATTAGGGTTATTGGAAAATTTTATGTTAACTTTTTCCATCGGTTTTTATATTGGTCCGATGTAAAGGCCACACTGTGCATGATATTTTTCCTATCGGTTTATATGTATAAATGATGTAAAATCTCTTATAAAAGAATTTCGTTTTATTTACAATTCTGCCACCGCCTATTTTTATCATTTTATTTACAATGCTGCCATTGTGTTATACATTTTTCATTTTTCCATATATTTTTTCTATCATTGGAAATAAATACCTGATGTAAAATTATTTGACAAATATTTTTCACATCATATATTTCAATACCTGATGTAAAATCCTTTATGCAAATGTCATATTTTTAGTAGTGTATATATATATATATATATATATATATATATATATATATATATATATATATATATATATATATATATATATATAGAGAGAGAGAGAGAGAGAGAGAGAGAGAGAGAGAGAGAGAGAGAGAGAGAGAGAGAGAGGGAACATATACTATGAGAATGAGTAAGTTATATGAGAATGTGAGAATGAATCTGAACCATTAGATTTAAAATAAATGGTGAGATTATGTCTCATTATTTTTTTTTCTCTCCTCCATTATTAAAATAAATGATGGAGGAAAGAGAAAAAACAATGACATATAATT
Source organism: Vicia villosa (assembly GCF_029867415.1). NCBI lineage: Eukaryota > Viridiplantae > Streptophyta > Magnoliopsida > Fabales > Fabaceae > Vicia > Vicia villosa. Next base: position 16,560,513 of record NC_081180.1, on the reverse strand, counting down.
TCCACCATTTATTTTAAATCTAATGGTTCAAATTTATTCTCATATAACTTACTCATTATCATAGTATATGTCCTCTCTCTCTCTCTCTCTCTCTCTCTATATATATATATATATATATATATATATATATATATATATATATATATATATATATATATATATATATATATATATATATATATGAGGACGTATCATATGAGAATGACATTTTTATATGAGAATGAATATGAACCATTAGATTTTAAAATAAATGGTGCAGATTATTTGTTAATGTTTTTTTTTCTCTCTTCCATTATTAAAATAAATGATAGAGGAAAGAAAAAAATTGACACATAATCTCCACCATTTATTTTAAAATCTAATGGTTTATATTCTTTCTCATGTTCTCACATAAAAATGTCATTCTCATATAATACGACATGAAACTAACTTCCTCTTTCAAGATACCTACAAAATAGACTCATTCAAGAGAAGGTCTAAAATCATCTCTCTCATAAAAGTGCTCTTTGAAATACTTGGTAACCTCTGACCTAATCTCCTCCACCTTCTCTAGCCAATCGCCCCCCTCCTTAAAAGCCAACAAACTATTCCTCCAGATCCTTTATTTAACGCACGAGTGAAATAAATTCATTAGAATCCCCTCTATGAGCTAAGCTATCCTTGATCACTGATATAGAAGCGAAAAGCGACATCTAAGAGGTTCTCCCAACTCTAGAGAAACCTGTTGTCTCTCTGCCAGCTCCACCAAGGACAAAACTTCAACTTCTGCTCTAAGCTCCCAACTCTCAATCTTTATCAACACACCTCTGAATCTTAAGATTCTGGTTATCGTAATCCTTTGTATTCTACACTTTAAGCCAAATTTTAAGGGCCTTAAGCTTAGCCCAAATTATATTTATTGTACTCTTCTGAATTCTACACTTTAAAACATTAACATATAAAAGTGATTATACATTACATTTTTATTTTGATTACAAAATTATTAATTAAATGGTTAACATAAACTAAAAATTAAGTTAAAATATTTCGTTTCTCTTAAATATATTTATATTTAAGTAACATAATATTTTTGTCATGTAAGTAATATTTATATCCAAGTAAAATTTCTATATAAAACCTTACTAGTCGGATAAAAGGATACATCAACCTTATCCATCAAAAGAAAAAATTACTAATACTAGTGAGGAGCAGTGAGCAACACAAAATACATAAGCATGCCATGTTTAAGGAAAAAAATTAAGAACTATAATATTCTAATATAAAAAATGGATTTGGTCCCCAATACAAGCCAAGACAAAATAGACATTATGTAGTACTACATAACATGTGCTATGGGAATCTACTTTTCCTTTTCTTTTCCTTTGTTCCTTACATTTCCAGCAAATAGGTTGGAAAGAAGATCAACACTAGTTTGTCCAATGAAAGCTATGTTTATTAATTCCTAATAATGAACCTTATAGATATCTACATCATTAGTTGGACCCTATTACATTAATCCAACTATAATAATACACGTCCCATGACAAAGATGTTTAATTATGTCCAAATGACACTTTTTAATAATTTGATGATAATTTTTAATATCTCTTTTTCTCATATGAGTTGAGACTTTTAGAAAAAACAATCATACACTGTTTTGAAAACTGCATTACTTATAAAGAATATTATCAACTTTTCAATGTTGATGTCACTTTGGTTAGGTGATCTGTTTGTGTTGCAAAGTTGCGTTTTTAAACATTCTATGTTGGATTGTTTGGTACATAGATTATGTCTCATTGAAGTTTCACCTGCCACAAGATAACAAAATTTATAGGTAGTTTTATTTTTCCTTTCATAATAAAGGTGGGTTACTATTAAGAGTCTTGCCTAATTGCATGTGAATTTTAATCATTCGAAATCCTTAAAAGTTAAAGAACTCGTTATTAAGAGTCTTGATTTGTATCAATTCTTTTGGTTGGTTAAATTTCTAGTTATCGAGAAAGCATAGTCTAACCTCTAACTTTATTTTTGGAAGACTTGCAAGATCCTAAATTATGAATTGGCATTCCTAAAACTTCAATTTTCATTCTACTCCTTATTGATGACCCTTAATAATAAATACAAGTATACTACGTAATACAAGTAAAATTTTAAGCAGATAGCATTTTGTTTTATGTTTTAAAATTTTTTAAAATTAAAATGAATTGTTATTGAGTTTTTTAAAAAAAAAATCAATTATAATTTTGAATAGTGAAATTTACAACAACAAAAAAAACTAATTTTGTTTTGGAATGAAATGAGAGATCGGTGATGTGGAGGGAGAGAGTTCTTCCGATGCGGTGTCACGAGTCTCCGACACAGTGATGTAGGATGAATCTCCAAAGTTAGTATCCTAATGCTTAAGTTAATGAGATCAAAGATGTGTAACTTCCAAGAGTGAGAATGAGAGAATACGAGTTATGAGGCGTGCCAAAATTTATATATGGAAGACAGTTAATTAAGTCGTCACCTCTTAATCTGACACGAGTTACGAGAGATTGTCCAATCAAATCTGGCTGTGATCAACGAACCAATAACTTAGATTAGGTGTGAGACCTTCTGACGAGGTGTTTACGGTGATTTCCGGTAAACAACCGCTAGTCTTCCAAACTATAATAAATATGATTTGGTTACTTGCAGGATCGACTAGATTGATCCTAGGACACATAGTCAAGAAGATTGTTATCAATGTTCATTTGAATCATATTCGTAATTTGTCCTCTTCGATGAGTATTGTTCGATTCAAGGATCTTGGTGATTGTTTCGTTATATGTAATTATAACTTCAACAAGAAAGATAAATAACATAACACATGAAACTTAAAAATTGTTAAAACATAAAGGATCTTAAACTGCAGAAACGTTAAGGACTTTAAAAGTAAATGATCATGAAAGTAAATTCGAAAGTAAAATAAAGATACAGGAATGTAAATGACAAGAAATAAATGGAATGCAGTAATTCAGAAATGTATTCGAAAATGAAATACAATACACATGTATTAAAATGGTGGTGTCATACGTACATTTTCTCAGCGAACTCTTTCTCGTAACACTTGATACTTGAGTAAATATGTGAGTGATTTGTACAAAATGAACACACGGAATCCTAACATTAAAACTCCTATTTATACTAGTTTCGACCTTAACGGTCCTACACTAATCTGCTGCCACGTTTCTCATCAGAACTTCCAGCGAAGCCATCTGTTATTGAACGGTTACGAAACCGTCTTCGAATTTCAAATCTTCCCGCCTGAGTCCGTATTCGACGCGTGGCAGTGTATTAAACAAACACTACTAAAAAACACGCTAAGTATTAATACTTGAATACATATTCTATGAATTTTGTCTAAGTCCCGAAGACATATGCTTTCATTAGTCTTTCAGTGTCCACTATCTTCAACGAACTTAGAAGTCTTTATTTTCGAAGCATGACCATCAGTAGCCATTTTTTTCACTTTCTTAAGGGATGGCCATCAGTAACCATCTTTCCTTCGATTCTCAACTCCTTCGAAGGACAAACAATATAAAACGAAATCTTCAGCTAACAAATTGCCCCCAATAAATGCCTGTTTCGAGAATCAACAGAAATAGGCGTTTCTTGTCATTATAAGATTTCGTTTTTATGATCTTTGAAAGTTCCAAGACTGCTGACTAACGTCATAATCACTGATAACACTGTTTCCGAAACGTCTTGTCATTTTCAAAGATGTCTTCTCATAACTTACATTCCCACGTTTTAACCTTACTTCCTGATCATTACTCCTACATACTAGGAGTGAAGCTAACTCATTCGACCGCCGTTGGATTAAATCACCAGCCGCCACGTGTCTCTCGGGTTTTACCCAAAAGATTAAAAGGGTTTCCGTTAAACCTTTAAATATTTGACCTTGTGCCTTTATACCGCCTTTCATTCATCTTCTTCACCGAAAAATTGAAACATCTTCACTCTCTTTAGAATCTTGTCCTTTTTAGCAAAAACTCTTCCATGGCTTCATCTTCAAATGTTCTTCAACCCGCTTTGAAGCTCCAATCAACAACACGCTCTGGGGAACGAGAGTTCGTTCCAAACCCTAACACTGAAGAAATACGCGCAATCTACGCTTCCCAGGTAATCATACCTTTTGATCTTTCTGGAAAAACTCTTGCTTTTATGGGTCCGTTACCGAGTGAAAGTATCCAATCTGTGAATAAATTCTTCCCTGCTTATTACAAGACTAGACCATTAGTTAGCAAAGTTAGGATAGATGAAGACGGTCGTTCTCCTTTAGGCAAATCTGCTAATGTAGAGAAAACTTCAACTGCAACCCCTTTAGCTTTAGCCAAAATTAGGTTAAACTATATGACCAATTCTGTAAAAGTGTTTAGGTCATTTCCTTTAGCCAAAGATCCTGATTTGTATTATGCTTGGCTAGGAAAGGTAGAGAAACAAAAAGGATCCTTTTGGAAATCGTTAGGGATATACGATTTGATCCAACTGTCAAAAACAGGTTTAGAATACAACCAGCCCATGTTAGTAGCAGCGGTTCATTTCTGGGATGCTTCTCACAATACCTTCCATCTCCCATGTGGAATGGTTACCCCCACACTTTTTGATGTGGCTGCTATTACGGGACTTCGACCAACTAGTGAAACCTTTGATCCCAACGACATGGATAATGACACTATAGGTTTCAACGATTCGCAAGTTACTTACACGGCATTCATCCAGAAACACCATATTACCACCGAAGCGACAGTATCTGACGAAGAGCATATTGCTTTTCTAGCATTATGGCTCTCACGGTGCGCCTTCTGCTCAAGATCTATCCAGGTTGCAAAGAGGTACCTTTGCATGGCTAATCAGTTGCATGCTGGTAAAAAACTCAACCTCAGCCAACTACTTCTAGGGTCTCTTTACGAAAACCTTAGTGAAGCTGCGAATCTTACCAAGAATTTCAAATCTGGCAATTTACTTTATGCTGGTCCTTTTTGGTTATTGCAACTGTGGCTCAATGCCACATTCGAAACTTATCTTCCCTTTCGAGGAGATGTCAATGAGGAAGATAGCACAATCAAAAATCGAACTATAGAAGGGACCAGGTTAGCTTACCTTACTCCAAAAGAGGAAATGGGAAAGCTTCATGAACATTTATTGGCGTATTCAATGATGTTTGCTCGGCGTGATCAGTTCGATCCTTCCATGGCCCCATTTGTACACAGAATAATAGGTCCTGAATGGTTTACTCGAAAATTTCCACCAACATCTCAAGATCAGCAAACTGAATCCATGGAAATTTGGGAAGCCTTTCTGACTCCAAGATTATTTTCCCACCGTCTTCGACCATCAAAGGGTCAATGTATCCTCATGTGTTATCAACCAAATTTGGTCTCGAGGCAGTTTGGGCTAACTCAAATAACACCCAAGTGCTTATATGAGAAAAGGAACCATATGTGTTTCCACACTTTGTATCTGACTGAAGAAGAATGTGAACGAAAAATCAACAAATATACTGGCGTTGCCAACCTTTCCCTTATTCCTTTCGAACCTTCTTTTTACTCTACACCAGATTTCCATCAATGGTGGACAGAGTATTATAGCTCTCAAATTTTTGATGCTGATAGCCTTGCTCAAGAACTAACCGCAGCTTTCACTGATGTGCAGGAGAACTTCAAAAAAGGTACTTCAACTCATATTAAAGAAATCCAAGCTTTTCAAAAATTCTTTGAAACTATCTATAGGCCTGATGATCTTAGTCGGACCGTTCGTGAGGCTGCAGTCACTTTGCGCGAAAAGTTTTCCGCCAAACTGAGTAAGTTGAAATTGCCCTCGTATGTTCGACCAGAACTACGTTATGAAGTGGCTTTCAAACTTCATCCTCCAAAATTCCCTCCACTACCAAGTGCTGATTTTGGTGTGGCTCTAAGTCCTCCTTTCCCAGACTGGTTCGTGTGTGGGAATGCTCTCAAAATTCTTCAAGAGAGTGCCAAAAAACGCGCCGAACGAGTGGTTCCGACTAAGCATACCTTGGATACTTTCAAAGGACATCTTCATATAGATCTTAAACACGTTTGTGTCCTGACTCCAATACCTGAAGGTTTGGATTAAGGCAATCTTTTTCTACTGACTTTTCTTTTCTTTTACTGATATACTGATTTCAGTCTCAACTACAGCTGTTGCACGAAGGAGGAAGATTAAAGAAGCTTCTGCCCCAAAAGAGTCTGAGGCATCTAAAAGCGACAAACCAAACGAAAGTGATTCGATCGTCACGGACAAGAAGCCCACGGTAAATACTTATCTCATACTCTAAATCTTGTACAACTCCGTGATTGGTACTCATCTTTCTCATTTTTCACTTGCCAGAGCTCGAAACCCCCAACGGGTTCGAAGCGTAAAGCTTCTTCGACCAATGCCTCAGATGGTGAAGACAAATCTCCTCCTCAAACTAGACAAGGACAGAAAAAGAAACACAAAGCTGTTACCCCTTCAAGAAAAGGGAAAAAAGCAAGTCCCTCCAAAGCTGCTTCTCCTGGCAATAAAGCGTCTTCTGAAGAGTCTCCTTTGAAGACTGCCAGCAATGCTCTTGTTTTGGAAAGTCATAACTCAAGCCCAGACAATAATCCACCCAAGGTATCTTGCGTTTGCCTTACATATTATCTTGTAATTTTTATTTAACTAATTGCACTGGCATTTTACCATGTTATTGCAGGATGATGCTGGCACTGCTACTTCTGGTTTCAAAGACCCTGGCCTCACCATTGATGTTGATAAACTTTATGGTAATTGTTAAATTTCAACTTTCGTCAATTAAAACTTTCGAAGGCTTAACCCCATGATTATCTTGGCTTCGTTCGAAACAGATACTTCTCAAGCTAGAACCCATGTTCTCTCACCAGTCTTCGAAGACGTTAGGCCAATTGCCACTATATTGCCTAATGAGCCAATCGAAGAAAGCCAATCTACTGACGAATCCCCACCTACTCATCAAGGCAAAGATTTGGAAGAGGATCATCCATTCTCCGGCAGCGACAATGTGAACCAGCAATCTCATGGCAACGAAGATTCTGCATCGGAAAAAGATGCCATGGAGGAGATTTCTCAACCAGAAAAACCAATTTCTCAGGGAACTTCGACTCCCGATGTAAAAACTATTCCTGAGACAACTTCGATGCCTGCTCCTACGAAGCCTACTCCTTCGGAGCTTGAACAACTTAAACAAACTGATCCTCTAGGGTTCCTAAGGGCTATCATGAATGTGAATACTTCTTCACTTTCGGAGCCTGATGTTTCTCCAGCTGTAACTGCAGATTCTAGTGACAAGGAAGATACTCCTAATCTTCTTCGACAGATAAAAGAGAGATTCTTTGGGGTCAATCTTGTAGATGTTCTCAACCGGGACCCTGTTAAAAGCTACAACTTAAATCAACTTTTAAAGAAAGTAGATTTGCTTCAAGTTTCCCCAGAAGTCTCAGAGATGATTGTTCTGCTAGGCTCTCTCCTTGAACAACTCCAAGCCGACATTCTTCGAAAGCAAAACGTCGAGAAAGCATTATCTGAGATAGTGGCCTCTCATGACTCGTCATGGAATTCTGCTGTGGAAGCCACAAAACAAGGTGAAGCCCTCAAGCTTAAACATTCGGCGAATCAGAAAGCCATTGATGAATATGAGAAGAAAATCAGCTCCTGGAGACAAGAAATAAAAATGCTCGAAGGCAAGATAAAGGAAGCTGAAAGTAGCCAAGCAGCCCTCCAAGAATCTAACCAACAAGATTTGCTCGAAGTGGTGCAGTCAGGAATCAAACATTTCGAGACTGCACAGAAGTTAGTGCCAGAGATCGAAAAGTTGAAGAAACAAAGGGCACTAATTGAACTTCGAATGTCCTCATGGGAAACTCAATATCTGAAGATCAAAAGGGATCTCCCTGAGGACTTTAGCTAGATGTCTTCAATCTTGTTTCATTTGTTGGATTTTTGTTTTGTAATCGAGACATATAATATTTGTACGCCTGACTCCCATTTCTATCTATAATATTTGCTTGCACTAATTTTAACAAATCTTTCAATTTTCTGCCAAATATATCTTTAGATTTCCTACAGTGCTTTTATTAAATACAACATGTAGAACCTGAACATCCTTCGCAGCACTCTTGCCTCTAGACTTGACGTTTCCACTTCTTCTAGCCATAATCATTATTAAAAGTGACGTCACTTTCTCCAAAACGTCGGTTTTCAGACGTGCGTGCATCAGTTTAATGATTACTTTTCAACTTCCAAGGGCGGGAAACGGCGGAGGCCATAACTTCTTACTTTGAAAAACGAACTGCAGTCTAATCACTCATTAAAACGTAAAACCAACCCTCAGTATTCTCCTTCTATATAAAGGGTTCCATATCACTTTTATTTCTTCATTCAAGTATTTCTTCCCCAAACCAAAACACAGAAAAAAGAGAAAACACAACTCTTTCCTTTCAAACACCATTTTTCCCTGAAATGGCTGGAATTCTTTCCTTTAACGATCTCAAAGCTCTCATCAAGGGTGAGTTCAGACTTGATGAGGATGAACTCCTTCGTCATTTCATTAACATTGAAAATCTCTTTGCTAATCAAGAACTGAACTTCTACTTTGAGGAAGTCCTGGAGGGTGCCATCTACCCTAATATGGTGGCAGAGTTTTGGATGAATGCGTCTTTACGCATGGACCCTGAAGGTAGAGCCACCATTGATTCATCCGTTCGACATGCTCACCTTAGCATTACCCCCACCACTATTGCCAATCTCATAAGATGCAATAACACCGGAGCAACTTTTGATGATAATGTTCTCAGCATGACTACTCATATCATGTTGAGAACACTCATGGATAGTGATCGCTACAGCGCACAAACCATCAGGATTTGGCACCAAATGCTCGTAGGCAACTTTCAACCTCGGGTGATTGATGAGAATAACATCATGGTTGAAGATCTGGAGTTTATTCTCTGTGGTATTCGGGGAAGAAAGATTAACATACCTTTGATGATCTTCAAAGGTCTTGTCAAAGCTGTTGCTATCGGCGTGGACCGTCGAGAAAGTGTAACTTGTCTTCCATACGGGAGACTCCTTAGTTACATTTTTCTCAAGAAAGGCGTAGTGAGAAGAATGCGTGATTCTGGGGCTAGGGACATGTTCGAAGCTGAACCTGTTCCTGTGCTATCTCTGAACAGTCTAGACGCCAGAATTGACTAGCGAGTCTAGGTTTAATCTTTTTATATGTCTATGCCTTCCTCTCTTTTGTAATCTCAGATCCTATTTCTGGATCTTTTTGTAATGAAATACATTTCCATGCTTGCAATGAAAAAAATATTTTGGTGTTTTGATTTTTCTTTCCATAATTCTTTCTGATTCTAAAGCCATTTTGATCAATGTGAAGTATATTTTGACACATGCCTGACCATTTTGGCTTTTCGTAGTACTTTGAGTGTCTACGTCTTTGCAATCTTTACTTCATGCATGATAGGTTTATATCTCTTCAAGTATTTCCCGTTTACTCTTAAGATCCTGCGATCTTCTGCTAACTCTTCTATTTCGTAGGCATTGTTTGAGAATACTTTTAAGATTCGAAAGGGTCCTTCCCAATGCGGGGACCATTTACCAAGTGCCTGATTCTTTCGATCTATAGGTAGAATAACTTTCCAAACTAGATCATTATTAACAAAAGTTTTACCTTTCACCTTTTTGTTATATGCTCTGGACACTCTTTCCTTTTGCCTCTTTATCATTTCCAATGCTCGAAGCCTGTCTTCGTCCAAATCTACTAACTCGTTCATCATTAATTCCCAGTATACGTTGGGAGGAATGTCTGCTTGCCTTTGTATTCTTACTGATTGCAAACATATCTCAATTGGAAGTACTGCGTCGTGTCCAAACGTTAACTGAAAAGGAGTTGTGTTTGTGGCTTCTTTTGGAGATGTTCGACAAGCCCAAAGTGCCTGATCTAAAGTCTTATGCCAATTCTTGGGTTTCTTTCCTACATGTTTCTTAATAAGGCCAATTATTACTTTATTTGCTGCTTCAACCTGGCCATTTGCTTGAGCATAATAAGGTGTAGAAGTAAATAACTTGAAACCTATTTCTCTGGCAAAGTCTTGCATTTTTCGTCCAGTAAAGACTGATCCCTGATCCGTTGTTATGCTTTCTGGGATTCCAAACCTATATATAATATGTTTTTGAATAAACTCAATCACAGCCTCTTGATCCACATTTGCCAGCGGTATTGCTTCGACCCATTTTGTGAAATAGTCTATTCCCACCAAAATGTATCTTTGACCTTTAGAGGACTTGGGGTGAATTTCTCCAATCAAATCTAGTGCCCATCCCCTAAAAGGCCATGGTTTTACTATCGTACTTAGTTCGTTTGCTGGGGCGTGTTGGATACCTGCGTGTTCTTGGCATTCTTGGCACCCTTTTGCAAATTCTATGCAATCTTTTAACATCGAAGGCCAATACATCCCATATCGAAACAAAAGCCATTTCATTTTGTGCCCTGCTTGATGTGCATCACATGCCCCACTATGTACGTTCGACAGAGCCAAGTATGCTTCTGCTTCTCCCAAGCATTTTAACAATACCCCTTCAGGAGTTTTCTTGAACAATTCATTTCCCATCAGATAATATGACAAGGCTCTATACTTGATTTTTCTGTCTGTATCCGTCGAAGGATTTTTCAGATAGTTAATAATTGGACTCCTCCAATCTGTGTCTGTTAATGAATCTATATTCAGTACCTCGAATTGTTCTTTGTTGGCATAACCCAATCGTGAGTTCTCCAGATCACTTGGCGAAAGTTTAGTAAACATTGCTCTTCCTCTCACTTCAATCAATTCTTCCAACTTTTCTTTTGATACTTTATATCCTGAGGCTAATTGTGCCAAGTCGTTTGCTTCCTGGTTATTCACTCTTGATACGTGTTTTAATTCCACATATTCAAATTTCTTGAGTAGCCTATTTGCAATAACAAAATACATGATCAAATTCTCTTTGATACACTTGTACTCTTTTGTCAATTGCTTGATGACCAATTCGGAGTCCCCTTTAATTTCGACTCTGGTTGCCCCCAATTCTAACAAAGCCTCAAGTCCAGCAATCAATGCTTCATATTCAGCTTCATTATTGGAGCATAATGGACCTTCAATTTTATACTTGAGCTTTGTTGGAATTCCATCAGGAGAAATTATCAATATTCCAACACCAGTACCCTCTCTATGTGTTGAACCATCGAAATATAACTTCCAAGGTTTCAAATCCACATAATGCTGATGATTCTCAACCACCGCATGGTCAACAATGAAATCTGACACAATTTGACCTTTCATTGCCTTGAGAGGCTGAAATATTAATGAATATTCTGTAAGGGCTAAAGCCCACTTGCCAATCCGACTGTGTAGTATTGGCTTAGATAACATGTGTTTAATAACATAACAATGAGATGAAACGTAGACGTCAACTGGCTTTATATAATACTTAAGTTTGATACAAGAGAAATACAAACAAAGGCAGAGTTTTTCTATATCAGTATATCTAGTCTCTGCATCATTGAGTACTCTACTTAAGTAATAAATGGCTCTTTCGATGCCGTTCTCATCTTCTTGGGCTAACATGCTGCCTATTGTTTTATCTGATGCTGAGATATACAGACGCATGTGCTTCTTCCCATTCGGGGGAATGAGAATTGGTGGACACGTCAAGTATTGCTTTATTTGATCGAAAGCTTCTTGATGTTCTGCACTCCATTCGAACTTTCCTTGCTTAAGCCGTAATAGGGGCGAGAAAGCTTGGGTGCGTCCACTTAAGTTAGAGATAAATCTTCTCAAGAAATTTATCTTACCCAATAAAGACTGCAATTCTTTCTTCGTGGATGGAGACTTGGTTTCCATAATGGCTTTTGTCTTGTTTTGGTTGATTTCTATCCCTTTTTTGTGGACTACGAAACCCAAGAAATCACCTGCCTGCACAAAGAAAGCACATTTAAGGGGATTCATCTTCAAGCCATATTTCCTCATTCTTTCGAATGATTGGCTTGGATGATCGAGATGACTCATACCCGAGGTAGATTTTACCACGATGTCATCTATATACACTTGCATGAATGTTTCTATAAAGTCATGAAATATATAATTCATTGCTCTTTGATAAGTTGCCCCAGCGTTTTTCAAACCAAAAGGCATCACAATCCATTCGTAAGTGCCTATTGCTCCTGGGCAACGAAATGCTGTCTTGGATACATCATCTTCTGCTATAAAAATTTGATTGTATCCTGAATATCCATCTAACATGCTTAAGTACTCAAAACCTGCGGCTGAGTCTACTAGCATTTCTGCTACAGGCATAGGATACTCATCTTTAGGAGTAGCTGCATTAAGGTCACGAAAGTCTATGCATACTCTTAATGAGCCATTCTTTTTAATTACAGGTACTATATTAGCAATCCACTCGACATACCTTGTAGTTCGGATAAATTTGCAACGCAAGAGTCTTTCGACTTCTGTCTTAATCTTCGAGTGAATCTCTGGCGCGAACCTTCTGGGAGTTTGCTTTATTGGCTTCTTCCCTTCTTTTATTGGTAATTTCAATTCGACTAAGTCTCTTCCGAGACCAGGCATCTCATCATAATCCCAAGCAAAACAATCTCTGTTGTCTTTCAACAATTTGATGATCGTTGCTTTCAACTCAGGCTCTAGTTTCGCACTGATATATGTTATTCTCTTTTGATCATTGTCTCCAAGATTTACTTCTTCAAGAGGATCTTGGGCCAACATCTTTATGTTAGACGCCATTGGGTCTTTCTCGAATCCCAAAGGTTCTTCGTCGTATATTGCATCTAACCTCTGACTTGGTTCTTCTCTTATGATCTCTTCAACTGGAGCCGTGTCTTCAGGGAATTCGAAACTCGTAGGTATCTCCAATTCTGTTGTTCCTTCCTTGATTGGAACCGTGTCTATCTTTGTACTTGATAGTTCGGCTTTGAGAGCCGTCTTTCTTTTGTTCTCGGCCACATAGGCCGAAATCTTTTCGAAGAACACAGACTCAGACATTATTACCGTCATCATCCCAGCCTGTTGGCCGTACTGTCTGATGATTCTCCAATGTTGCTGGATCTGGTGGACCATCCATGATCTCTCTATCCCATTGGAATCCATTTGGATGCAAAGTCAAATAGTACAATGCATTTCTATTTGGAGCATACATCTCTTCAGCAGCATGACAAGGACCTATGTTTGCCAGGTTCCTATCGAAGTTGGTTCTGTTTACCTGGTTGACTTCAGCCATGTAGTAACTCTGATCACCTTCGATATTCTCCACTATACCATCTTCTCTCCAAATCGTCACCCTCTGATGCATTGTTGAGGGTACAGCTGCTACACCATGAATCCATTCTCTACCAAGCAAAAGGTTGTAGTTTGCTTTTGCTGGAATAACCATAAACATGGTTGGCCTCGTAACTGAGCCTACTGTCAAATTGACTTGAACAACTCCCAATGTTTGTCCTATTTTACCTTCATAATTAGATAAGACCATGTTATGTGGCCTTATATCTGTATCGAACATACCAATTCTTTTCAGCATATATTGAGGCATTAGATTCACTGCTGCTCCTCCATCAACTAAGACTTTATTAATACCAACATTCTCAATCTTCGCCCTGATGTAAAGTGGCTTCAAGTGGTTTCGCATACCCTCATCTGGTCTTTCGAAGAAAGCATTCTGTTCTTCTACTGCACCTTTATTCAGCACATAGTAACACACAGGTCTGTGTTTTGTCATCTCTTCGATATCAGCCTCTTCACAGTCTTCTACTTCAACTTCCTGGTTAAACTCGTGAGGGAGTACAGATACTACATTACAATTAAGATTTATGGATGACACTCCATCGGAATCAAAATCATTTGTCATTCTATCCTCTTCTTTCCAGGAATTTGAACGCATCTTCTCTTCTTCATCTAAGAGTTTCTCAGCTTCGAACAACCTGCGTTCCACCGGAGGTTTGTTTAACTTTGCCCCCTGGTATGAGACTTGGTTGCTACTAGATTCTCCAACTTCTCTTGGCCTGTATTCCTTCTGAGACTTTTTTATCCTTTGATGCCTTCTCCACTGGGATCGAGACATAGGATTTTTTCCCTTATAATTCTCCAATCGATTCGCCTCTCGATTTGGTCTTTGAAATTGTTTCCTATATGCCATTGCAGTTCTTCCTCCTTGGTCCCAGCTTCGCCATTTGTTGGTTCTTGCATCAGCTTGTATCCACCTATCTCTGGGTGCATTCGCAGGGACTTTGAAAGTCACTCTTCGAGCTCTAGGGTGTGGACTATCAGGCCTCTTTGTCGGAGTCCATATGTCGAAACCATAAAGGTTAGGACGCAACCCTTGAGTTTCCCTATTCATATGGCAGTATATGCGTTCGAATGATCGTGCGAGTCTTTCATCATAGACTGCCCCACATCTGGGACACAGAGCAACTTCAGTGTTTCCTTTGTGGCATCTGACCAAAAATCCTACCAAGCTCTCATCCATCTTTGGATATAGTTGTAGCAGGGGATTTGGCTCTCTTCCTGGATGTTCCCATCTTTCGCGCCGAGCCCTCTCGAAGTTGGCTTCGACTCTTCGATTCAGCATGATCGAGCACCTTGGACACATCCATTGCTTACCACCGCTTCTCTCGTGACATTTCCAAAGATATTCTTTGAGGCTTTCAGTTTTTTGTGGAGCTTCGATGTCCCCATTTTGCCTTGTTAACCAAGTCTCTAATTCGCCAAACTCAGACACTGGGCGTCTGGCACTAACCATGTTAACTGCTACTGGAGGAACTTCAGAGATTTGTATTTTCTGGAGTTTCATCCTGAGGTCTTCAGTGGCCTCGCTGCTTTCTTCCTTCGAGGCTTCAGTTATCTCTGCCTTGGAAGATTCTTCAACATTAGTATTGAAGATTATGTCACCATTTAGGCTTTCAGTAGCCTGCTTTCCATTGAACTTTGATTTAGTTTCTAGAACTTCGGCTTCAGACGCCTCCACCATGTTGATATCTTCTACCTCACAGAGGCTGGCGTCAGCAATGTTCAGAGGATTTGAATCTACCCTCATTTGATTCTTGGCTTTGTCAGCAAACTTCAACCTTCCATCATTGAGAGCATTTTGAATTAGATCCCTGAAAAGAAAACATTGAGAAGTTTTATGGCCTAAAAAACCATGATATTTACAAAAACCTCTTTTCTTCCGTTGTTCCAACGGAGGAATTTTGGAATTTGGGGGTAGTATCATTTGGCCATCTTTTACCAGTAAATCAAATATTTCATCACATTTGGTAATGTCAAACGTATAAGTTTTCTTAGGGAACCTATCATTCTTATCATTTTCTACTGGGTTTTTTCCATTTGCTGGATTTAACAATTTGCAAGCATAAGGTGGCGCTTCTTTTAATTCAGCCAAGTCTATTTCGACTTCTTCAGGGCTATATGAGTCATTGAAAGACTCCTCATCAACATTCTCGGCTTCGACGTACGCCACTCTTTCTTTCTTATAGCTTTTATTTGCCCTAGCTTTCTCTGCCTTCACGCGTTCGACCTGTCGAGCCCTATCTGCTAATTGGGCCATGTCCCTGAGGTATTGGGTATCTAGTTTCTTTCTTATTGAATAATCCAAACCACCCGCAGCCATTTCGACGAGTTCATGTTCCGGAACCGTTGTAAAACATCTAGATTTCAACAGGCGGAACCTATTTAAGTAGTCATCAATTGTCTCTGCGAATTTTCTTTTAACACTGGCCAATTCCTTCAGACTTATCTTAGTTTGACCCATGTAGAATTGCTCGTGGAACAACCTTTCTAAGTATGCCCATGCGTCTATCGAATTTGGTGGTAAAGTAGTGAACCAAATAAACGCATTTTTCGTCAGCGAACTAGGGAAATATTTAATCCTTAGATCTTCGTTTCCCGCTAAGTCTCCTGCTTCTGTTAAATATCTAGCAATATGTTCCACAGTTGACTCATTAGTTTCGCCAGAAAATTTTGTGAATTTAGGAACCTTAGTTCCCCTAGGCAATTCTGTTTGCATGATATAATCTGATATAGGGGATGTATAATTTGGACGTCTGAGTCCAGTACTAAGGCCATTATTGGCCATAACCCTTTCTATCATGGCAGTTAAATTATTTTCTGTGGCCAGATTTTCTCTTCTAACTCTTTGGACAATCTCATCTGGATGATCGTCCCTACCCAAAATCCTCAATCTGGGTCGTTCTTCCTCCATTTCTTGTCGAAAGGGGACGGTCCTTTGACTTGAATCCTCCAAGTTAATTACCGGAGTCTTTTCGAACGACTCCGTCATTCGTGAGGGGCCTGTATCCCTAGGAACCGTCCTAGGTGGGGGAACCATATCTTGCACACGTTCCAAAATAGGCCTCTCTTCTTGGTTCACAGGCTGCTTGTCTTTCCTTTTAGGCGGTGGTACTCCCATGAATTCTGCCATTCGATTCATTTGCGATGATATCTTTTGGAAAATTTCCACGTTTTCTCTATTTGTCGTAGTAACATTTGCCATCAGTGGGTTCAAGACTGAAGTTAGTTCTCTGGCCAAAACCCCCACCATATCATGGTTGCTTGCATCCATTTCTTGTCGAAATGCTGCTTGGTTATTTGTGGTAAAGTGAGGCATCTGGGTAGAGAAACCAGTGTTATGTGCACTTCGACCCACTGAACTAACATTTGGTGAAAATGCCGCATTGTTAGTTGGGGGATATATATGTCCTGCCCCTCGTACGCCTGTTCCATGTGGGTATGGCATTCCGTATGGATTATTTGGTCTCCATTCGAAAGCGGAGTTTGTACCTTGACCAAATAAATTGTTTGCAGCATTTGTCGAGGCAAACAATACGTCCTCTGCACTTGTGGATGAGGGTGCGGTTGTCGACACTGAAACTGGAACAGTCCCTGAGGGTGCTGTATTATTTTCAGGCATAGTCTGGGAATTATCTGCAGGTCTCGATCCATTTGGACCCGTTGCATCTCGTGCTTCTTGAGTAGAAGTCGAATTTGCCGCTCCTGATCCCGAACCTTGTGGGGGATCTTGATTACCCCCTGCACTGGCCGTAACAGCCATTTTCCTGTTGTACCTTCGTTTGGGAATCGGTTGAGCACTGTCTTTTAATTTACCGTTCCTAAGGTTCATACAAGGTCTTGATATTGTCTAGACAAAAACAAAACAATTGATTAAAACAATCCGCGTGACACTGTCCCACTGGGCGTGCCAATTTGTTTACGGTGATTTCCGGTAAACAACCGCTAGTCTTCCAAACTATAATAAATATGATTTGGTTACTTGCAGGATCGACTAGATTGATCCTAGGACACATAGTCAAGAAGATTGTTATCAATGTTCATTTGAATCATATTCGTAATTTGTCCTCTTCGATGAGTATTGTTCGATTCAAGGATCTTGGTGATTGTTTCGTTATATGTAATTATAACTTCAACAAGAAAGATAAATAACATAACACATGAAACTTAAAAATTGTTAAAACATAAAGGATCTTAAACTGCAGAAACGTTAAGGACTTTAAAAGTAAATGATCATGAAAGTAAATTCGAAAGTAAAATAAAGATACAGGAATGTAAATGACAAGAAATAAATGGAATGCAGTAATTCAGAAATGTATTCGAAAATGAAATACAATACACATGTATTAAAATGGTGGTGTCATACGTACATTTTCTCAGCGAACTCTTTCTCGTAACACTTGATACTTGAGTAAATATGTGAGTGATTTGTACAAAATGAACACACGGAATCCTAACATTAAAACTCCTATTTATACTAGTTTCGACCTTAACGGTCCTACACTAATCTGCTGCCACGTTTCTCATCAGAACTTCCAGCGAAGCCATCTGTTATTGAACGGTTACGAAACCGTCTTCGAATTTCAAATCTTCCCGCCTGAGTCCGTCTTCGACGCGTGGCAGTGTATTAAACAAACACTACTAAAAAACACGCTAAGTAGTAATACTTGAATACATATTCTATGAATTTTGTCTAAGTCCCGAAGACATATGCTTTCATTAGTCTTTCAGTGTCCACTATCTTCAACGAACTTAGAAGTCTTTATTTTCGAAGCATGACCATCAGTAGCCATTTTTTTCACTTTCTTAAGGGATGGCCATCAGTAACCATCTTTCCTTCGATTCTCAACTCCTTCGAAGGACAAACAATATAAAACGAAATCTTCAGCTAACACGAGGCCCCACATGTTTATCGTCCTTTAATGGATGTACTTTGGGTTGGGCCATTGATATCGAGTCATTCTTAGAGGGTCTTTGCTGATTTGGAACACATTTCAAATATGAAAATAAACTTTCAATATTTTTTGATTTAAATACATACTATTAAATTTGTAAAATAATTAAAATATTATTAATATATAATGAATTTATTAGCAAGAATTTTAATAATAATAATAATAATACTAATAATAATGGTGTTTGTCGATAAATATTTTACAAAGTAATAATTAATGGTGGTCAAAGTGTGGTTGGTGGTTGTTAAAGTGAGAATCAATAGTTTGATTTTTTTTTTGTTGATTATCTCGACATCTTGGCGAATTGTTTTCTTTTTGGTGAGGTGCCTTTTCTTTGGCATCTCTACTTATCTCGTAGACATTAATTTCCTTTCCCTTTATGTAACATTCAAACACTTCCTGATTTTCTACATGCCAGTTGCAGATTTATAAGCTAGAGATTTGAAGTGTGTGATCTTGAGTTTGTTATAGATTGCTCCTATGAATATTTTTTGGTTTGGAATGACCATCGTTATAATGGTTTCCTTGAAGTAAGCAGGTAGTGTTTGAAGATCTCGAAGTGACCTTAACGAACTTTGATTAGGCTCGTCAGAAACACTTTTTGGTTCTTGCTTCCAGAGATACTGATGAACCAATTTTCAATGAAAATTAACTTATCCTATGATGGAGTGGAATGCTTAATTCATATACCACCAAAGCGAATCATGATTTAGAGTGCTTGAAAAAATCTTACACTCCAATTTAAGATGTCCATCAATGTATTGATTACGGTCAAGTGTTTTTGGATCCATTGAAGGTAACCAATTAATGAGGCTTGAATTTCTCTAGAACACGAGAATCCTAGATTTCCTAGCATAGAGGCAGAGATTCATCTAACTCTTTGTCCATGGTGGATCATATTTCTAATAAGACCTTGTTATCTTCATGTTCGAGTTGAGTTATTTCCATCTTTTTAATTATAATGTAGTCGAGGAACTATTTTTAATTTGTCCTATGGTGGGGCAAATGTTCTTTTTGAGTTAGATGACATGAGCTTGCTATAAATATGTTATCAACAAGACCTTATGGTATACAAGTAAGTGGTAGGTGAGTTATGTTAGCAATTGTTATAATTAGAATTCTGAATGTTTAGTGTTACTAATGGGTAATTAGGATTTATGTTTAGTATCCTATTTATAGTGGTGAGAGAAAGCTTACCCACCTTGATCATGGCCTCTAATGTATCCATAGATCACGAAGAGTAATTTGTTATGTTTCCTCCTGTGATGGGAAATGGCCTTGAGGCAACGAGTGCTATGGATATGTTTTTTCTATGGCATCTATATTAAGAGATTTTATCCTGCCATCCTCCACCTTGACTTGACACCTCCACATATTTAATAATGACAAAAATATCCTTCACATTATTTACCTTAAAAAAGTCACATTCTAAAAAAAGTCTACTCTGTAAAAATGGTATAAAAAATCGGTACGAAAACTTTTGCAAGAGGGGAAATTTATGTGTTTTTAACGAAATTTTTAAAAACTGGTGTGAGTTTTTACATGTTTTTAAATAAAAAATCGGTATTTTATTGCACTTTTACAAAAAAAATTTAAAGTCCGACATTTTCTTATAGTTTTACTAGAATTTTTGGAAAAATTCGGCATTTTTTAGTAGTAATTGTGTTCAGTACATTTCTACCAGACATTTCAAAATATCCGGGAAACATTGTTCCAGGTTGTTTTTGAAAAATTTGTATACCATATTTTTCTCATAAGCCAAAAAATTTGGTAGTTTAGAATGTTTCATTGGTGCAATTCATGTTCTGATGGGTTCCATGCTGATTTTACTCAATTTTTCACCATTGACGTGGTATGTTTTACTTACATTTTTAATTTTTAACTTTTTCAAAAATTAATAGGCTTATGATATCTCGCACATAGATAACTTATTTTGTATATGTTGTAAATGACAGATATTTCCCTCCCGATCTGACATTTTGGCATGGGCACGGTTCGTTGGTAAACAATATGGTATTATTATTACTATTAGTTCTGATACCACAAATAAGATCTGAGGGAGGAAAGATAAATTGATTATGGATTGTGAGAGATGAGGAAACTACCAAAGGAAGAATGTGACTGAAGGTAGTTATAGTATGAAAGTGAAATGTCCATTTATGCTGAGATTTGTGCCAAGTGGAAGCGGTTGGAAGGTTACAGTTAGGTGTGAGTTTCACGATCATATACTAGCTAAGGACTTAGATAACCATGACGTATTAGGTCATTTAAAAGATAATGAGAAAAAGTTTGTGAATGACATGACTAATTACAATATGGCTTATATATACATGATTGCTTATTTGAAAGATAGAGATCCAAAAAACCTGATGAGTGTTACACATGTGTAGAAGGTAAGATATACATACAAGACGAGCAAGAGAAGTCTGTTGACTGAAGTAAAACATCTAGTGAGTCTTGTTCATGAAGAGAAATACATGTACTGGACCAGAAACAGGGACTCTTCAAATGTTTTTGCTGATATCTTTTGGACGCATCCTGATTCAGTGAAGTTGTTTAACATGTTTCATTTGGTGTTGATTTTTTATTGTACATACAAAACAAACAGGTACTGCATGCTCTAATTGCTTCTATTTTCATTTATTTGATTCTAGGTTGGAAGGTGTTGATTATTTATTGTACATAAATAAAAAATAGGCACCGACTACCACTACTTGAGATTGTTGGTGTTACATCCACGAAGATGACATTTTCAGTTGGATTTGCCTATAAACATGAAAGGGAGGAAAACTTCACATGGGTACTATAGAAGGTAAACGATTTGTTCACTTGTGAGAAGTTGCTACCGAAGGATTTAGTTACAGACCGTGAACTGATGTTGATGAATGTTTTGGAAGTTGTGTTTTCAAACTTAACTCATTGAGGAGCATGAGGTCACTCAAGAAGATAATGGGACACAGTTGGATTTAGAAGAAGAGTGTGAAGAGTTGAAGAGATATTTTAGTACACTGGATATTGTTGGCCATATGGTGATGAAGAATTTTTTTTGAGAATTAACACAATCATCCACAACTTTCACGTGTCTATCACCAGTGAAGTACAAGCCTAAGAGGGAAAATAAGAAGAGTTTAAAGGGTGAAGAGAGAGATGTGCATCGTAATCCTTCGCAATGAAAATATGCCGAGAGCTCGCAGGGAAGTCAAACTGCGAAGAGATCATGTGCAAAACTAATTAAAAGTCAACCGTGTAAAGATGAAAATTATGGTTTTCGTGCTATTACAAGTTTACTTGAATGGGGCAAAGAGTCATGGTCTTTGGTTCGTAGTTATATACTGAAGTTTATCAACGTCATCAAATGTATTCCAACGTATTATATGACACAATACCAAAAGTTAGGAGTGCGTTGCAGGTAGCTATCTTGGATGTGCAAGGTCGTGAGAAGTGGATGACGATTCTTGATATGGGTTAACCTATTGCTTCTAGATATAGTGTCATATTATTCTCGTTGTCAATGGACCTGAACATCACATTCTTCTTATTAGTGATAGCTTCATGCATAACTTCGAGTAGACACAAAATTATTGCACTTAGTTTTGTTGACAATAGTCATTGGGTTTATGTGAAGTTGAAAGGAATTGTCCTTTGCCTCTTGTCACAGATCCATGGAGACAAAACTACACTGAAGGTGCAAGAGAATGAGAAACATGATATGTGAAACGTACTAGGCATTTGAAGGATAGAAAAACACTTAGAAAGGGGGGGTTTGAATAAGTGTAGCTTTAAAAACTTGACAGATAAAAATAAATTTGCACAGTTATTTTTATCCTGGTTCGTTGTTAACTAAACTACTCCAGTCCACCCCCGCAGAGATGATTTACCTCAACTGAGGATTTAATCCACTAATCGCACGGATTACAATGGTTTTCCACTTAGTCCACGACTAAGTCTTCTAGAGTATCCTGATCACAACCTGATCACTCCAGGAACAACTGCTTAGACACAAGCTAAGACTTTCTTAGAGTATCCTGACCACCACGTGATCACTCTAATTACAACTGCTTAGACACAAGCTAAGACTTCCTAGAGTATTCTGATCAACACGATCACTCTAGTTACTTACAACTTAATGTAATCTTTCTAAGAGTATTACAATGCTTCTTAAAAGCTATAATCACAAACTGTGATATTTCTCTTAACGTTTAAGCTTAATCTCACTAATGTATTACAACAGCAATGTAGTGAGCTTTGATGAAGATGAAGATTCTGAGCTTTGATTTGAACAGCGTTTCAGCAAGTCTTTCAGAATAATTTCGTTCAGAATTGGTTAATCTTGCTTCTCATCAGAACTTCATATATATAGGCGTTTGAGAAGATGACCGTTGAATGTATTAAATGCTTTGCGTGTTCCGTACAGCTTTGCATTTAATGTTATACGCTTTTGTCAACTACCTCGAGCCTTGTTCACGCTGTGTCTACTGACGTTGCCTTTAATAGCTTCTAACGTTCCTTTTGTCAGTCAGCGTAGCCTGCCACTTGTACTTTCTTCTGATCTGATGTTTGTAAATACAACGTTTGATTATCATCAGAGTCAAACAGCTTGGTGCATAGCATCTTCTGATCTTCTGACCTTGAAGTGCTTCTGAGCGTGATACCATCAGAACTTCAGTGCTTCTGATCTCATATTCTTCTGATGCTTTCATAGACCCATGTTCTGATTCTGCTTCGACCATCTTCTGATGTCTTGCCAGACCATGTTCTGATGTTGCATGCTGAACCTTCTGAGTCAAAGCTTCTGAGCGCTGATTTATGCATACTCTTCATATATTTCCTGAAAAGGAAATTACATTGGATTAGAGTACCATATTATCTTAAGCAAAATTCATATTATTGTTATCATCAAAACTAAGATAATTGATCAGAACAAATCTTGTTCTAACAGCATTGAAAAGGGAAGTCAATATAATTTGTTATGTATGGGTATTGTAGCACATTTTGCATTTTATGTATATATTTTATCGGGTATAGTTTGTTAAAAAAGTTAAAATGTTGTGTTTTTTTCTAAATCTCACTACCACTATTTCGGTAGAGACAATCACATAAGCTTCTGTCTTCAGAGAATTCATAGCTTCTGACTTCTGCTTCCATTGGACAGCTTCAGAACTTGAATTTCTTTAGATCCCTAGAACACTCACAGCTTCTGATTCCTGCTTCCATCTAGGACAGCTTCAGAACTTGAATTTCTTTGATCTTCAGAACATTCCCAGCTTCTGATTCCTGCTTCCATCTAGGACAGCTTCAGAACTTGAATTTCTTTGATCTTCAGAACATTCACAGCTTCTGATTTCTGCTTCCATTTAGGACAGCTTCAGAACTTGAGTTTTCTGGATCTTTAGAACATTCACAGCTTCTGATTTCTGCTTCCCTCGGATAGCTTCAGAGCTTTGAATTTCTACTAACATCACTTCATGCTAGATTTGTATTAGAACATTGTTGAATGTACCAGAGCATCATCAGAGCATCTCTACATCCTGAAATGTTACAGAACAAAAAACTAAACGACAAAAGTCAGCATGAACGAGTCAGAACATAAAATGTATATTAGAACACATGATATGTATCAGAGCCATATAGGCTAAAATAATGTATCAGAGCAAATAGAATTTTGTCAAAGCAAATAGACAAGTTTTGGATCAAATTCTATTATCGGTGCTTCTGATTCTGAAGCTTGACAGCACTCAGCTTGCTTCAGTTTCCATAAGCTTCTTATGGTTTTGCTTCTTGTGTTTGCTTTGAAGATTTTCTTCACTTCTTTATACCTGCAAAACACTTAAACCAAATAGAACTTGCAGTTCTTGTTAGTGAATGTGTGGGAGCTTTACCCAGCAACTGATAGATTAATCAAATCATTTATCATTTATCTTCTCCCCCTTTTTGTCATAACATCAAAAAGAATAATCAAAAAGATTCAGATGTAAAAAAAACGACAAATAAAATCACTGGAATGTAAAACAAAGAAACTTTTCATTTATAGTCAAAAAAAGATTACAAGAGAGGAATGCAGGAAAACAGATGCAACAAGGAAAGAAAACTACAAAGACCAAAGGACTAAGATCCTAGCCTACGCAAAATCCGCGCCAGAACATCATGAATCCCGTCAGTGCTTGTAGCTTGCCTTGCCAAGAAAGAGCGAAACTCAGCATTGGCTACTTCTTGCGCGTCCAAACGAGAAGCCATCATAGCTTGATTCTGATGAAGAGCTTCCAAGGTCTCCATCAGAGCTGAGGTTTCACCAGAAGAAGAGGCACCTGAATTTCTGCCAAAAGAGACAGCAATCTCAGTAGGGTGATCTTCTGGGAGATCTTCAGCTTGTGCATCTTCCATTTCCTCATCTGAGTCTGACTCAGAAGTAGCCTTAGCATATTCTGGTTCAGGCAGCTCAGAAGTTCCATCTTCCAACGCTTGAAGAATAGCTGCTAGGTTTGTTGGAGGAGTAGGACCAGCAACTTCAGCAGGATAAACCACTACTGGAAAGACCATGTGAGGTGCGTTGTCAGAGGGGTTCATTCTGAACCAGTTAAACAACCACTGAAAATCTCCAGTCAGCACAGGAAACCATGGTTTCCATACCACGATGTCTTTGCAGAGATTTTCTTCTTCCAACTCATCTGCAGGTATCTTCTTCTCAAGAACACTTCTGTTCCTGATGAGATGGTGATAGCTGCTTTCACCAGCTTCCAACCGAAGACCACGAATACCAGGAGCTTCAGACATGATCCTTCTCTGAGTGTTTGTAGCCCTAACCAGAAAATCCTGACGAAAGGTATCCCAAAGGTTGCTTGTAGCATACTCATCCAGATGGTTAAGGTGAGCAGCACCCAGAATCTCCAACCAGCCATTTACATCAGAATGTAAAAGCTCCAGATATGATTGAGTGGTAGGGGTTGGAGGGTTGACAGTGAACCTGGAGTCGGGAAGAACAACACTATAGGGATTAGGTGTTCTGGTGGGAAAAGGGTGTGAGAGAGATGAAGAAATATCTGATGGATGGGTTGAAGGAGAGGAGATATCAGATGGTGAAGAAGGTGGTTCCGAGAGGATGAATGAGGAGGAAGAGGTGGTGGAGGTCTTTGAAGAGGGAGGTGATTGAGGGGTACCGTCAAGGGGTTGATACACACGTCTAGAGTAATTTCCAGACATCATAGCTTCAAACGGGTTCACTTTGAGAGGGTCATAGGTGATCCTTACTCTTTTTGGTTTGGTTTTTGGTTCAGCAGTTGCCTTTCTCTTTTGTTTCCGATCATTATCTTGATTCCCAGAGCTTGACGATGGATTCATGATGAAGTTGCAGATATTGGAAACTGCTAGGGTTTATGATATGAATGCAAAGAGAGAGAACGAAAAAGAAACTGAATGCAAAGTGAGAGAAATATAAGAGGGAAAAGAAACGTTTGAAGAATATAAAAAGAAAACTGAAAGAGAGTAAATGATGAAGAGCATTTAATGTTACGTGACGTGAGGAGAGATAATAATGACAAAAGACGTGATTTGCACAGTTACCTAAGTAGACGTCCCTTCAACTGCACGCGCGCTTATCCATGAACAGTGAACACGTGTTTACCATCTGGATAGCTAGTTACAGCCTTTTTGCTTTTAAAGAGATTCTGAATCAACTTAGACAATGAAACGTTAGTAATAACTGAATCACAATTTCTAATTGATTTCAATCAGAACTTCTTATAAAAGAAATTTCATTCCAGAAGATACTCATACATAAGAACTTCTCATCTTCTCATTCTGGGCTTGTTTCTGAGGACCCATTTTGTACCTATTATATTGAATCCATCTGGTCTAGGAACAAGATCCCAAACATCATTCCTTGTAAACTGATTCAGTTCTTCTTGCATAGCAATTATCCAGTCTGGATCTTCTAGAGCATGATCAACAGAAGTTGGCTCGATCAAAGATACAAGACCTAATTGACAGTCTACATTGTTCTTAAGGAACGCTCTTGTTCTGATTGGATCATCCTTCTTTCCAAGAATGACATCTTCTGAATGACCAGAAATGAGTCTGGATGATCTTCTGACAGATGGTTCTTCAGAAATGCTTAGATTCTCCAGAGAAGCTGATACTTGATCTTCAGATTCTTTGCTTCTGAGAAGCTCTGCTTCTGATGCGTTGCTCCTTGGCTCAACAACTTCTGATACATCAATATCACAATCTGCAAAATTATCAAACTGCTTTGGTTTTTCAGAACCAAGCTTATCATCAAACCTGATATTGATTGATTCTTCTACAACCAATGTTTCAGTATTGTATACTCTGTAGCCTTTTGAGCGTTCAGAATATCCAAGAAGGAAACATTTTTGTGCTTTGGAATCAAACTTACCAAGATGATCTTTAGTGTTCAGAATAAAACATACACATCCAAAATGATGGAAATATGAAATGTTGGGCTTTCTGTTCTTCCACAATTCATAAGGAGTCTTATTTAGAATAGGTCTTATAGAGATTCTATTCTGAATATAGCATGCAGTGTTTATTGCTTCTGCCCAGAAATGCTTAGCCATATTGGTTTCATTGATCATGGTTCTGGCCATTTCTTGCAGAGTCCTATTCTTTCGTTCTACAACTCCATTTTGCTGTGGAGTTCTAGGACAAGAGAAATCATGGGCAATACCATTTTCTTTGAAGAACTTTTCAAAGAATCTGTTCTCAAATTCACCACCATGATCACTTCTGACCTTTATGATTTTACACTCTTTCTCAGATTGAATCTGAGTGCAGAATTCAAAGAACACTGAATGAGACTCATCCTTGTGTTTCAAGAACTTTACCCATGTCCAGCGGCTATAATCATCAACGATGACTAATCCATATTTCTTCCCTCTGACAGATGCTGTTTTTACTGGGCCAAACAGATCGATGTGCAAGAGTTCTAGTGGCCTTGAGGTAGAAACAACATTCTTGGACTTGAATGCAGGTTTGGAGAACTTGCCCTTCTGACATGCTTCACAAAGAGCATCTGATTTAAATTTCAGATTAGGGAGTCCTCTGACAAGATCCAGTTTGTTAATCTGAGAAATCTTTCTCAAACTAGCATGACCTAATCTTCTGTGCCAGGCCCACTGCTCTTCAGAAACAGACATAAGACAAGTCACCTTCTGACTCATAAGATCTTGCAGATCTGTCTTATAAATGTTGTTCTTCCTCTTGCCGGTAAATAGGATTGAGCCATCCTTCTGATTTACAGCCTTGCAAGACTTTTGATTGAAGATTATATCATAACCATTGTCACTCAATTGACTGATAGATAAGAGGTTATGTGTTAATCCTTCTACAAGAAGAACATTTGAAATGGAAGGAGAGTTACCAGACTTTATAGTTCCAGAGCCAATTATCTTGCCCTTCTGATCTCCTCCAAACTTGACTTCTCCAGCAGATTTAAGTATCAGGACTTAGAAAACAGTCCTTCTTCTCTTCAAGTGTTGAGAACATCTTGAGTCTAGGTGACATGACATGTTGTATGTTATCTTCTTTGTCACCAAGAGAATCTGCAAAAGAAATAATCTTTTTCTTTGGTACCCACATCTTCTTGGGTCCTTTCTTGTTAGTTCTCTTCAAGTTCTGGTGGAACTTGGGTTTAGCAAAATATTTAACAGGAGGAACAGAATGATACTTCTTATTCTGAGTTTCATGATATTTCCTAGGTTGTGTCACATGCTTCTTAGTGTGTGTTATGTGAAAGCTTTGTGCATGTGATGTGTGCCTAATATCATGGGAGTGGCCAAATTTGAATTGGTTATACAGAGGCTTGTATGATATTTTCATATCATCCACAGATTCAAGCTTGTATGGGATTTCACTCTCATAACCAATGCCTACCCTATTATTTCCAGACACATCATATATCATAGAAGCAAGTTGACTTCTGCCTATGCTTCTAGATAAGAATTTTCTGAAGCTCAAGTCATATTCTTTCAGAATATGATTCATGCTAGGAATGGCTTTTTCTGTTTCAGAAGGAGATCCACTGTTTTTGGATAAATTTAAAACTTTTTCCTTCAGTTCAGAATTTTCCAATTCCAGCTTCTTAGTTTCAAATTCAAATTGCTTCTTCAGCTTTTTGTATTTGATACTAAGATGAGCTTTGAGTTCCAGAAGTTCTGTTAGACTGGAAACTAACTCTTTTCTAGATAGTTCAGAAAATACCTCTTCAGAATCTGATTCTGATGTAGATTCTGATCCATCATCTTCTGTCGCCATCAGCGCACAGTTAGCCTGCTCATCTTCAGAATCTGAATCATCTTCTGACTCATCCCAGGTTGCCATAAGACCTTTCTTCTTATGAAACTTCTTCTTGGGATTTTCTTTCTGAAGTTTCGGACACTCATTCTTGTAATGTCCAGGCTCATTGCACTCATAGCAGACAGCCTTCTTCTTGTCAGATCTTCTGTCATCAGAAGATTCTCCACGTTCAAATTTCTTTGAACTTCTGACGCCTCTGAACTTCCTATGCTTGTTCTTCCAGAGTTGATTTAGCCTTCTGGAGATCAAGGACAGTTCATCTTCTTCTTCAGATTCTGATTCTTCAGGATCTTCTTCTCTAGCCTGAAAAGCGTTAGTGCATTTTTTTATATTTGATTTTAATGCAATAGACTTACCTTTCTTCTGAGGCTCGTTTGCGTCCAGCTCAATTTCGTGGCTTCTCAAGGCACTGATAAGTTCTTCCAAAGAAACTTCATTCAGATTCTTTGCAATCTTGAATGCAGTCACCATTGGGCCCCATCTTCTGGGCAAACTTCTGATGATCTTCTTTACATGATCAGCCTTGGTGTAGCCTTTGTCAAGAACTCTCAATCCAGCAGTCAAAGTTTGAAATCTTGAAAACATCTTTTCAATGTCTTCATCATCCTCCATCTTGAAGGCTTCATACTTCTGGATTAGTACAAGAGCTTTGGTCTCCTTGACTTGAGCATTTCCTTCATGAGTCATTTTCAAGGACTCATATATGTCATAGGCCGTTTCCCTGTTAGATATCTTCTCATACTCAGCATGAGAGATAGCATTCAGCAAAACAGTTCTGCATTTATGATGATTCCTGAAAAGCTTCTTCTGATCATCGCTCATTTCTTGCCTTGTCAGCTTTACGCCTCTGGCATTTACTGGATGTTTGTAACCATCCATCAGAAGATCCCATAGATCACCATCTATACCAAGAAAGTAACTTTCCAGTTTATCTTTCCAGTATTCAAAGTTTTCACCATCAAATACTGGTGGTCTAGTATAACCATTGTTTCCATTGTGTTGCTCAGCAGAGCCAGATGTAGATGGAGTTGGATTTGCTTGAGGTTCACCAGCCATCTTTTAATGAAGCGTTTTTCTCTTCCTGAATCTTTTCTAAACACGGTTAAGTGCTTGCACCTTAGAACCAGGCTCTGATACCAATTGAAGGATAGAAAAACACTTAGAAAGGGGGGGGGGGGTTTGAATAAGTGTAGCTTTAAAAACTTGACAGATAAAAATAAATTTGCACAGTTATTTTTATCCTGGTTCGTTGTTAACTAAACTACTCCAGTCCACCCCCGCAGAGATGATTTACCTCAACTGAGGATTTAATCCACTAATCGCACGGATTACAATGGTTTTCCACTTAGTCCACGACTAAGTCTTCTAGAGTATCCTGATCACAACCTGATCACTCCAGGAACAACTGCTTAGACACAAGCTAAGACTTTCTTAGAGTATCCTGACCACCACGTGATCACTCTAATTACAACTGCTTAGACACAAGCTAAGACTTCCTAGAGTATTCTGATCAACACGATCACTCTAGTTACTTACAACTTAATGTAATCTTTCTAAGAGTATTGCAATGCTTCTTAAAAGCTATAATCACAAACTGTGATATTTCTCTTAACGTTTAAGCTTAATCTCACTAATGTATTACAACAGCAATGTAGTGAGCTTTGATGAAGATGAAGATTCTGAGCTTTGATTTGAACAGCGTTTCAGCAAGTCTTTCAGAATAATTTCGTTCAGAATTGGTTAACCTTGCTTCTCATCAGAACTTCATATATATAGGCGTTTGAGAAGATGACCGTTGAATATATTAAATGCTTTGCGTGTTCCGTACAGCTTTGCATTTAATGTTATACGCTTTTGTCAACTACCTCGAGCCTTGTTCGCGCTGTGTCTACTGACGTTGCCTTTAATAGCTTCTAACGTTCCTTTTGTCAGTCAGCGTAGCCTGCCACTTGTACTTTCTTCTGATCTGATGTTTGTAAATACAACGTTTGATTATCATCAGAGTCAAACAGCTTGGTGCATAGCATCTTCTGATCTTCTGACCTTGAAGTGCTTCTGAGCGTGATACCATCAGAACTTCAGTGCTTCTGATCTCATGTTCTTCTGATGCTTTCATAGACCCATGTTCTGATTCTGCTTCGACCATCTTCTGATGTCTTGCCAGACCATGTTCTGATGTTGCATGCTGAACCTTCTGAGTCAAAGCTTCTGAGCGCTGATTTATGCATACTCTTTATATATTTCCTGAAAAGGAAATTACATTGGATTAGAGTACCATATTATCTTAAGCAAAATTCATATTATTGTTATCATCAAAACTAAGATAATTGATCAGAACAAATCTTGTTCTAACAGCATTGAAAAGGGAAGTCAATATAATTTGTTATGTATGGGTATTGTAGCACATTTTGCATTTTATGTATATATTTTATCGGGTATAGTTTGTTAA
Source organism: Vicia villosa (assembly GCF_029867415.1). NCBI lineage: Eukaryota > Viridiplantae > Streptophyta > Magnoliopsida > Fabales > Fabaceae > Vicia > Vicia villosa. The sequence continues at coordinate 16,529,443 of NC_081180.1, read as the reverse complement.
AAAAGTTAAAATGTTGTGTTTTTTTCTAAATCTCACTACCACTATTTTTCCAATTTTTTGGAAAATTTGGTTTGTACCAGATTTTTCAAAATATCCGATAGATCTTATAGGTAATTGGATTTTTCAAAATTTTCCGTATAACTGCATAGGATTTCTCAAAAAACTGGTATATGTGCAACAATTTTTAAAAAAAACTAGTATTCCTGTGATTTTTAGCGGCAATTTCAAAAAGTATCTGGTAATTCTGAATTTTGCAAAATATCAGTATTTTTTTCAAAAGGTCCAGTATTTCTTCATACAAACAAAAAAATTGGCAAAAAGAAATTCGGTACTTCAACTAAAAATTCGGTAATGGCATAAACTTTCCAAGTATCTGAAATTTTTAAAAAAGGATATAACAGTAATTGCAGCTCTCATGTGGAGGTGCCAGGTAAAACTGGAGTCTCATGATAAAATCTTCTATGTTAAGATTTGTAGATAACAGTGTGCCCGAGGTTTAAGACTTGAAATAGGTCATAGGCCCATATTGGATTTTAGAATTGAAAAACAATGACGCTACTTCAAAATGCGTCTAGGAAAGCCCAAAAGTCTCTTTATGAAATATGAGAACACAATAATCTACAATATAAGAAAGTTTTATGTTCTGGAAAGTACTTAATTGCCCCTTTGTGTTCTGCCTCAGCCACGTGGATGCATTGGTTGTGTTTCTATGCTCACTTCATATTTCCTTTTCTCACTCACTTCACGTTTCCTTTGTCTTCAACCTTCTCTCTCTCTCTCTTTTCTCTTTCTATCATGACTATTGTCTTTCTCCTTCCTCTTCATTAACCTTCTTCCTCTTCCTCAAGCTTCATTCTAACACAACATCGTCACCATGATCTGGTATGGTTTGTTTGCTCAACCTATGGAATTTGTGACTTCTATGTTGTTTATTAACATGATTATTTTTTTCAGATCTAATGCTTCCATGGTAGGGTTTTGATTTCGTTGTCTGTGTGGTCGGAGTTGAATCACATACGACGAAGAAGACGCTGATTTTCCTCAGATTTTAGAGGTCGGATTTTTACTTTATTATTTTATTTTCATTTCAAAATCTCCATATCTTTCAGTTTTACCCTTTTTAGATCTGTAAGCGTTCAATCGCAGATATCCAGAGCGGTTCGTTGATCGAACCTTTTCAGATCCCCTTTTCATATGGTCACTACTATCCATACCATTGGTAACTTTTTGTTACTATGCTTTATGTTTCTGCAGCAAAGTATGTTGTTCTTTTCATCTTGCTAACAAAAATATGAATAAGGTTTTCACCAGTTACTTTTATGTTTTGACATTCAGATCTGTAGCGGCATCAACGGGTTACCGACGATTAGTGTGGTGGGGGTGGAAATGGGTTTCCGACGACGAGTGTGGTGGTGGTCCGATTCGAAAAGGTTTATGTATGACATTTTCAAATTAGGTTTCGTTATTAACTTTCTTTTGTAGAAAGTGTAGGATTTGAACTAATTATTATAGATCTGATATTATTATTATAAATCTCAAAACTCGCTCATTTGGTGATGGATTTATCTTATGTGTTCGATCACGGTGGCCGCCGGTGATTAATTAGAAGTAAGTTAGATTTCAACCTTATTTTTTTTCTAATTTGCTCTGTTAATATGATTGCTTTGTTAATATGGTTGATACAATAATTTTATTTTTGTCGGTCTTTATGATACAATATTTCTCAACTTTGATAGTTCTTTTTGGAATGGTCAGAGATGAGTGGTTGGAGCAACTGTTGCAAAACAATCTATCCTCTCGCTGTTTGTTTTTACTTCGTCTACTTCTTCTCTGTTCCATGTGTATTTTAGTTGTGCAGGTTGTCGTAATTGTCGGTGAAAATGTGTATAGGGAACGGGTGATGGAAACATTTGAGAAGGATCTTCATTTACCGGTTGTTTGTGTTGTTGTTTGTGTTGATGCTGTAAATTCAACCGGTTGTCTGGATATTAGTATAACTCTTTCGCATTTTCGTACAGTCTCACAATTGCTTATTACATAATTTCTTTGAATGAATATGCTATGAACGAAGCTTCTAAATCAATCAACATTGGTTTTATAATGGTAAATATTATTCTTTTGCAAGGACAGTCAAGACAGCAGGCTATCAGGAATAAATTTAAGTCGACTCCAGATAAACAAGCACCAAGTATTAGAGAGGGTTCCTCGTGCTGAATTGGACGATGCCAGACACTGGAGGACAGTTACCTTTGGGCGGCATGGTAGACGATCCGGTTGATCGTAACTAATACAGGAAAAGGTTTGCAGAGTTTTTGAATGGTGAGACTTGCTTCTTTTTTCTAAAACAGTGGCTGGAGCTATTTACTTCAGGTATTAAAATTTTGAACATCTAAGGCTTAGAGTCCGAGTTTTGGAATTCGAGAGAGCATTCCAACGCGTTTTGGAAAGGTATTAATTGATATAAGGCTTAGAGTCCGAGTTTTGGAATTCGAGAGAGCAATCCAACGCGTTGCGACTGTGCAGAAAACAATTTTTGTTGTACAATCACAACGAATTCTATCCATCTTAAAGTTGTGGTTTTTCTAATGGTTTTGATCTCAATGGATTTACATTTGCTTATGGTTTATGGTCTATTTTGTGTTTTGTTGGGTTTTGCAGAATGTTCAACGAGATTGTTCCGGCGAGATTTCGATTATTGTGGTTCATTCTATCGTCGGTGGTGCGATGGGGAAAAAAGGGGTGACTCTGATGTGCACAGTGGTGGTATATAGAATGATATTGAAAATGATATTGTAGTTCAAAACTATTGTTAATGAAAATGATATTGAAGGTATTGTCTTTGTTGGTTTGTTATATTATTGTATTTTTTGTGTTGAAGGTGATTGCTGTTTGTTGATTTGTTGTTGGTGTGGTTACAGGTTGATGAAGGAGATGGTTATGTAGGTTTGAATGGTGACCATATGTTAAACATGGTGAGTTATTACTACTATCATATGTTTCTGATGGATATGTTTTTTTTACGACGTGTGCAGTTTTGCGATGGTATATCTATGGTGGCGGCTAAACGTTTCAGGCGACGAGAGTGGCTGTGGATGGATTCGAAATGGTTGAAGTGTTTTATCAACTAAAATTACAATGGTATAAGTTATAATTTTCAATAATGAGTTATGAGAAAATTTCAATTCTGTTTAATGTTTTAGAGTTTTAGTCATTTAAAAATTTCAATTCTGTTTAATGTACCATGTGAGGGTCTGTGGATATTGCCCTGAAATTCATGTTGGTCCCAACGGAACCAAAGCTCAAAACTGTGGGGCACACAAACACCAACAACGCAATGGGCAGCATGGTTGGCAATCTGCAGTGCTCAATGACTTAATACCGCCGAGATTTGTGTGGCATGTTCCCGATGTAAACGGACCACCGCTGGAACGAGAGCTTAGGAATTTCTATGGACAGGCTCCAGCTGTAGTTGAAATATGCATTCAGGCTGGTGCTGAGTTACCAGAACAATATAAATCAACCATGCGCCTTGATGTTGGGATCCCTTCAACTCTTCAAGAAGCTGAAATGGTAGTTTGAGATTTAGTGTGTAAATTGCATGTTGTATGTAGAAGGTCAAAAGAATAGCCATTATGTGGTTGCTGGGGTATTTTTTCCAGTTCAACTGAACACACTTTTTATGTGGTCAACTGTTAGTATATGGCAGAAGATCCATGTGTTGTAAAAGAAGGACATGGTTTTGATGTAATAGAGAAGAAGAAAATAGAGGATATAAGATTGTTTTTTATGAATGGAGTAAGGAATTAAGGAATGGAGTGTGATAAAAAGTAGATGGTTCCATCTATATTCCCAACATAATGTTAGCAATTAATAATAATATGAACATTGGCCTTTAATAAAATTGTATAATGTATAGAATTAAAAAACAATTTCATTTATATGAGTAGATGCAACAATTTCATTTATATGAGTAGATGCCTTCAATTCAATGATTAAGTTGGGAATGACTCATATGTTGTTATCATCAACTATAACAGATTTATTTAATGGGGACAACTTCATTACCCTCCATAAATAGTTGGGTAACTTTACCCATATGAGTTGTCTTATTTATATTGGCTTAAGAATATACAATTTGCCATGTCATTAAGACAGTCAACATTTTTTAATTATGGCAACATATTTTTTATAATTATGAATTTACCCCTATATCATTAACGAGGTAATAGTTCCCAATGCACCATGTCCCAATGTTTGCAGCTTTTATCTAGAAGAGCTTCATGAATAATGACATTAAAAAATGCAATAAATTGAGATGAACTTATTTTTGTCTCTCCACTTGCTGTTAAAAGAGAATATTTAGCTTGTACTCTTTTTTTTTTTTAATTTTAAAATTGTGAAATTCTAATATATGTTGTACGTACTACTGTGATATTAAAAAAACAAAATACTTATAATACTTTAAATTGTGTCAAAATAGTTCACATAAATGAGTTTAAATTATAAATTCTGATACAAATAATTTAATATTAATATATAGAAGTAGAAATTAAATTAAAGCTAAAGTAACATTACTATTTAATAGTAAATACTATTTTTTTAATAAATATTTAATATGTGAACATATATAACTATATAAACATAAAGTGCAATATATAAATTATATAATTAATAATTTAATTACTTAATTAATCTTAAATTTTAAAATAAGTAAAAATATGAAAATTTTAGTAATACACTATGGTCAAAATTAATTTTATAAGTAAATATCTACTATATAGTAGTATTCGGGAGAAAAAAAAACTATAAATTTTTTTTCCTAATCAACTTATTATCTTTATCTTATTATGTATATGTACTTGCGGTAAATACAATGTTATATATCCTGCCTAATTTGTTTTTTAAGAAAAAAAATTAAAAAATTTAAAAAAAATCTTTTTATTTTAAAAATTAAAAATCAATTTATATTACAAAATAGTTGGTTTTTTTTCAAAAAATTTAATTTAGTAGGTAAATTCTTTTCTGATATTAGTTATAAAAACAATTTAATAACATTTTCTATTTTAATTTATTTGTAAATTTTGTTTTTTAAGTACATTTAGCATTTTAATGTAGTTCTTAATCTAGGATTGTTTGTAATTGAAGATTGAGGGAAAATGTCGTCAATATCAGTAATTGGGATTGTTATTGTGAGACATCACCACGGTGATTGGAAGTGAGAGGGGTTTCTCATATCTAGGAGGTTTCTAGGTAGAAGTTGCATTGGGTAGGGATTAAGTGAGAAGTTGTAAACCGGAGGTTCTTTAGCTTCAAATTGATACTACTTATTCCGGACTAGCCCAATTGTTCAAATTGGCCCAATCCACTCTTTGGCATAAATAGGCCCAATAAGCGTTGGCCCAACCCACAAAAGCCAACGGGGAAGACATCTCCCCTCGACCGAGCATGACGAAAGATTAGCAGAACACGCTGGGACCCTGTCCCCGACAACTGCTAGTATCCCGAGCACGAGTAGTCAAGACCTAGTCAAAAGTCCCTTATATTTTGGACCGTAAATCACGCCTAGACCCATGAAAACAGGAGATCCACTCCAACGAGAACACTATAAATAGCCCTCTACCTCTAGAGGGCAAGGTAATCCAAACTTTGCCCAAAATCTCATAATTTCTGTGGTACCTTGTTGTTCTCTTACTTTGCCATCGGACAGTAGAATGATCGAATCGGAGCACTAGAACAGAAACACCGCGCCAAGACTCCCCCTCGCAAACACCCACGTTCCGAGCAGGATACCTTGGCAGCCAAGAAACGTCAACATTCTCCTCCGCCAAGAAGAGTAAGGAAGATCACTGCTCTCGTCAACACTCACCTTCTCCAGGCCAAAGACTACAAGGGCCTGGTAGGGAAGTTCCGGGAATATACCCCTCTAAACGCGTCTCGGGAACGTATCTTGACCGAGTGCGCCAATGCCGAGTTCCAAACAGGCAAGGTTCGCTTCCCAAAATCGATGCCCGCTCGACCGAATGTGGACAAGTCAAAGTATTATCGTTTCCACAAAGGTCACATACACAACACCGAGGACTGCATCCATCTAAAGACGCAATCGAAATACTTATCAGGGAAGGACACCTCAAACAATATGCGAAAAAGCAAGAGACTCCGCAAGAAGCGAAGACAGTGGCCGAAGAGAAGCCCACCGAGGATACGTCCGCACTCTAGGTCGCTATGAGCGTTACCCGCCCAGAAGATTTCTACGTCCCGAATTGGGCCAGTGTCCCGACGTTCTTTTCCTCACACAGCCCGTGGGATTCATTTCCATCCACGATGGTCATATCCGGAGGAGGCTTCAGCAAACTAACTGTGGGTTCTGTCAAACGAAAGTTCGAAGAGCTCATATTGGCGAGTTCGGGAAAGACAGCCACACTGGACCTTACTAGAGGGAGTTCCGCACCCATCACGTTCTACAAAGAAGAGCTCCCTGGTGGTGCTCCCAATTCCACGATTCCACTGCTCATTCGCGCCATAACGACCAACTTTGATATCTGACGCATTCTAGTCAATTTTGACACCTGCTGAACCAATAATGTAACTGTCGAAAGAATCAGATGGAGATGATGTCGACCTAACCCAATATAGAAGACTTATTGGGTCATTGAGATACCTTTGTCACACAAGGCCTGACTTAGTATACAATGTGGGTATGGTGAGTAAATTCATTCAGAAGCCAAAGGTATCACATCTAGCAGCGACGAAGAGGATACTAAGGTATCTAAAAGGAACTCTCGACTATGGCATTTTGTTTCCTGCAACTGATGAGGGAAAAGAATGCAACCTAGTGGGTTACACTGATTCAAGTTGGTGTAGTGATGCTGAGGATCGAAAATCCACGATTGGTTATGTGTTTATGCTAGGTGGGGCACCAGTTGCTTGGAGTTTCATAAAAGAACCTGTAGTGGCACTATCGTCGTGTGAAGCAGAATACATAGATGCTTCCCTTTGTGCATGTCAAGCAACATGGGTGGTGAATCTGGTCGAAGAGATTACATCAGAAGATCATGGAAAAATTACCATAAAGATCGATAGCATGTTAGCTATCAATTATTTTATAATAATAATAATAATAATAATAATTATTATTATTATTATTATTATTTTAAGTATAAATTATTTTATAATAATAATAATAATAATAATTATTATTATTATTATTATTATTATTAAGTGTAATGTAAGATTTCTTTTAAAAAAATTCTCATTTGGCCAACTATTTATAAAGTTAGATTTTATATAATTGTAAATAAATTTAATTTACCTTGTAATAAATAAATATATTATATTAAAATTTATCTAATCACATAATTAATTATTATAGATACTATTACTATTATATATATATATATATATATATATATATATATATATATATATATATATATATATATATATATATATATATATATATATTGCAAATGTTTTAACAAGAATTGCTAAAATTCTTCAAAAATTAATATATGAAAATAATTGTGTAAGGAAGCTTGATAAAAAAAAAATTGTGTAAGTTAATTTAAAATTATTTTTTCCTGAACATTATCAAATCATCACTCATTTTAAATACAAAAATGATTAATCACCAATTATTCTAAAAGCAAAAATGATTTGTTGATCGCTTTTAGTCCATGAATTCAATTCCAACCAATTTCTTCATATTCTCATAAAATATAACTACTTTATTTAAATAATATTATGTAAAGTAGAAAGCAAGGTGAAATGCAGAGAAACAATGTACTTTGGAACTAACGTGAAATAGAATGTATTATGGGACTTTTAAAAAATAATAACTTAAAATTAAATAAGGTACTAAATGTAACCATTAATGCAAAGGGACTGTATTGCAAATACATAAAATAAATCACTAATATTAAAAACTAAAATTTTTAATGACATTAACAAATAGGATACAAATGGACCGATGAACTTTTAACAATTTAGAAGGGTAACTTTACCCAACATTTTTCAATGGGTAGATAAGAATCCACCTTATTTAATTCTTTTAAAATTTAGAGTGTAATGATGAAATTCACACTGAGTGATGAGGCTTCAATCTGTGCAAGAAATGTCTCCATGATATATACAAAAATTAAATAATTTTGAGCTACAAATCCTGTTTCATCTCAGATTTTCTTGATAAACTAATTTATGATTTTCTTGATAAACTAATTTATGATTTTAATTTATGATTTTATTAATAGTGAATCTCAGTATTTATGATTTCTTTTTTTAGTTAGTTTTTATATCATTAATACTAAAAAAAATCTAAAAATAATTTGTTAATGTATTAAAAAATAAAATAAATAATTTTAACAGGAGAACATTCGTATCTTATTCATGTTGAACTATATATTATTCATATAAAACTATTTTGATAATAAATAGAAAATATCTTGATTTTAGTTTATAAATTCTAAGGCATGACATTATATGAAAAGAGAAAATATCTTGATCTAAATGTTTTCACGGATACTAGACATTTTTCTATACATTCAATTATTATTTGTTCACGGGTACCAGACATTTTTTTATACATTTAATTATTATTTTTTCACGGATACTAGACATTTTTCTATACATTCAATTATTATTTGTTCACGGGTACCAGACATTTTTTTATACATTTAATTATTATTTTTTCACGGGTACCAGACACTTTTCTATACATTCAATTATTATTTTTTCACGGGTACCAGACATATTTCTATACATTCAATTATTATTTTTTAACGGGTACCAGACATTTTTCTATTAAAAAATATATATCTGAAACAAATGCGCGTCACATACCAGAACCCGTGCACACGCACGGGTTACTTACTAGTATAGATTATGTTTTTAAGGTGATATCCTTTACAATGGAGAAATATGCTAAGAACAACATCCTAGAAATTGATAGTGACAAGGATTATCTAAAATTTGTTGGTGCAAATTGTGTCTTGAAAAAGTTTAGAAATGTGTGTATCTCTCTTTGTTCGACAAGACCAAGAATGATAGTGTTAGTGGCTTGCGAATTCACATGATGATTTTGGTTCACTTCAATGATAAGTTACGTTGAAGGCTCATAAAGATGAAATTGGTACCAGCAAATTGATTCAGAGGGTCTTTGTATCGTCTCCTTAGTTTTAACTAGGGGTGACAAAACGGATTCAATGCGTTGGACATATCTATATTACTCGCACAGGACAGGTCAAGAATTTAGGTCTACACCCTCTAATGTGCTCTGCCCTGTTTTACCCGCACTTATGTGCAGTGCGGGTGAAAGATTTCTTGTAGTTTCCTCTTTGTGCCACAACTATCTGGCCTATAACTATAACTATGTATCCTACAACGTTTTTCTAAGCTCGTTAGTGTTTCAAATGGTCTACATGCTAGAGTTAAAAAGATTCTTAAACGGTTTAATGTGCATTCTTCTCCCATGTGTAGTGTGCTAGTTCAAATGTTGAAATGTACAAGTTTTTCTATACATGCAGTTATTAATATTTTCTATGATGCACCAAAACGGAAAACAAGTTCTTAAGAATAAGAAAACTAATGCTCAAGAGAAGATCAAGAGTCACATATTATGATATTACACACAACACAGAGTTCATGTCTGAATTCATTATACAGATAAATATGACAATGAGAGAAATACTAAAATACCCCTTGCCGGGACTGAAAATCTTCTCAGCCTCGCTTGACAGGATCGAAATTGGAAACACCGATAACAGCCCCAAGAATGGCAGTAACCACAACTCCACCAGAGACAATACTGAGCAAGAAATTCTTCAAAGAAGGTGAAACGGTAGCAGCTTCGGCCACATCAGGAATCACCATTTGAGCTGTCAATGCAGCTGCTGTCAGCCCTGTCACAACTTTCTCCTTCAGCGAAGCTTTCACTTGGAACCTTCCGTTTGACTTTGATGATGGCCTTAGAGTCAATGGTGCCTTCAAGAATGCGTGAGAGGTTGGTGACTCTAACTTCTTGGTGGAGGTACAGGTTACTGGCACGGCCATTGAGATTATTGAAGTTGAAGCCATTGGAATTGGTTACTCAGGTGAAAATTCTTTGGAGAGTAGGGAAATGGGTGTGGTGTATGTTTTGAGAGAGGTAATGGTGGAGACTATGGAGAATTTGAGGTGGGGAATATTTAGGATATTTGGTTGTGTCTGACGTGGCAGGTTCTCAGTTGTAAATGAAGAGATAAGGTTATCTTTTTTGTGTAATCATCATCAACTTTTGATTCTTATGAGTGAATATGATCTGAATAGATTGGGTTTCTTGGGTTGAGACTCAAGTCAGTCAAGTGTTGATTACCTACCTTATATTTGGGCTCACTAGAATACTGTTTTATTCAGCCCAAAAATAGGCTTCTCATAGCATTATATGTGTTAGAGCAATCCTATTTGTACACCACTTTTTTTGACACCGTATCCTCTACATTGTAGCTTTAAAACTCATTTTGATTGTAGCACATTATCCCATCAATGTAAAAAAATAGTAAAATATAGGAAGAAGTAGATTGTACCGAATATACATACGGTGTAATTGTCATTTGGGATCTCGATGTATCATTTCTCTATGTGTTATTCACACATCTTAGTGAATTTTTTTTAATATTTTCATGAAACACGACATAGTCAATGTTAAAAAAATTGGGATTTTAAAATTCGGATTCTTCCTTGATACTACTACTTAAACACACCACAAACTTATTCATGAGGCAGAGTCATCTCAAATTTTTGGAGGCTCAGTGTAGGTCTGGAGTTTAATCATGAAAAAGAAAATATAGGCCCTATTTAAGTACAAAATTATGAAAAAAGTTGGGCTCTGTGTAGTAGTCTGTCTTGCACGACCTCAAAAATATCCCTTCCGCGAGAGTATCTGAATTATACAATCGGAAATATACCATGTTATCAGATAAATCAGAAAAACATAATAGATTTTAGACAAGAATACAAAATCATTACATGACATTTTCCGGAATGTAAAATCGGGATTATACCCTATTATCAGAAACACAAAAGCAATTTCAAACAATAGATGAAAAAAAACACAAATTAACATAAATATATGTAATCACGTACACAAAATATGTAACATTACATAGATAATTGTTAGCATAAAATATAACATCACATTTCATGATCTAGAGATGGTTGAGGACGTTTAAATGTTTTTAAAATATTGCTGACTAATCTCGCCACTATCGCATCCACTTCGATAAAACCCTTTTTTCATCGTTTTGGTGTCATCGGTTTCATCTTTCGAATACGTGAGTTGTACTTTCCCCTTCTTTCACATCTTATTATCACAAATGTAGGCCTTCTAATAGAAACCAGAATTTGATCTCCCAATTTCAATTTCGAACACTAATTTTGCAACTTCCGTGCCAACCCATTTAAGCATATGGTCACGTATAGCAAACTCCTGCTTATTTGAAAATTGTTTTCCAACATCTACTTGCACATCACCCGGTTTAACATCCACATATAGCGAAGTGTCGGAGACAACATCAGGAACAATATCAAGATGCACCATAACTACAACCAATCATAACAGAAGCGTATTAAAATTCCATAACAGAATCATCCGAATTTCACTTTCCCAAAAAAGTATGAACATAATCTGGATTTTAAAATCCGGACGCAACGCTCACTTATCAGCTCATAAGACCAAATTATGTAAAGCAATGACCAAAAAATACATGTACATTGTCTAAAATTCCAACTTCTTTTGCTCATTTTGATGCCAAAACACATAACATGTTATTTTAAAGTAAAATTTTTTATGGAAGGGAATTTTTATAGGGTTTTGAAAAAAAATGGTGTTATGGTCATGAAGAGCATGAATAAAGTATACCTGTAAGGTGACATCCAAATTCATTTTCCCCCTCGCAATTTTGGAGTTTGGAATCCATAATATATTCAGAGAATACAATCCTAACTAATTTTTGAAAAAAATGGGGTGTCTCTGTCATAAGGTCATTTTGTTATAGAATGGGAGCGTTCGGAAATTGGAATCCGGAATATATGAAGCACAATTTAGGGTTTCCATAAGGTGCATGATCACTACATGAGGTGTAGTGAACACCATCCTCGAAAAAGTAGAGACAATGACTAAAATACTATATTGGGTTGCTTGTTGTTGTTGTTGTTTTGTTGATTTCATTACATGTTGATTAGCTCAAATTACATATTATTGATATTATTAATTATATTTTTATTTACTCAAAATAATAAATGAAAGTCATATTACCCTTAAATGTACATCATGGAAGTACAATGCTTTGTTAAAATGGATGGGCAAGTCTGCAAGTTGAAGGCGAAGGGTTTTATGCATATTTGTACCACTATCCATTCATGGGTTATGCTGATGTCGTATTTTGCATCTCTAATTTTAAGTTTCACATTGCTTGGAATGGGCGTGGTTGAATACCTTATGAGTGAGAAAACTCATATATCTAATGTCTTAAGGTTTTAAATGAAGATATGGTATTTTCTCACTTGTGTAGATGCTTCTATCATAACTCAATTTGGATGTTTCTTTCATGACAAAAGAAAATACGAAAGATGTTAATAACCCAATGTCAGCATTTGATGCTTTAGGTGACACTATGAAGCTTTCATGAAACACGAAAGCTAACTCACAATGGCAAAGATCTGTGATACCTAATTTGAAGACACCCTCACCTCCACCATCAAATGAAGTTATTGTAATACAAATCAACCTAGAGTTAGTTTTTGAAAAGAAAAGAAATAAAATCCCATTGGATTTGATTATTGTTTCCAAGGAAAAAAAGGAAGGAATAAAATATAATCAAGAAGAAACAAGACAAGATTGGGACCCAAAAAAGATGCTCACAAATTTTGAAAATTGTGAAGTGACTCCCAATCCACGGTTCGAAAAAAATTAAAATGAGGATTAGAAGATTCAACCTCCCCAAAACCCCAAAATTTTAAATGTTACAATATTAAAAAGATATTTTTATTAAATGCTTTTATTTTCAAATTTTGAGCAAAAGAAAGATATTGTTTAAGTTGATAGTTTTTAGTTAGTTTTTTTTTTGTTTCGTATCTACAACTCCCAATCACAAACTTTAAATTAGAATGTGTTTACACAATTGAAATCTAATTTTATGATAGAGAATATAGTTGTAGTCTTTTAAATTTTTAATATGCATTTGTCTGTTTTAGCATTGAGACTAATTAATATAAAGCTTTGCTTTAATTTAAGTGGGGGCCAAAGAATTTTCTTATGGGGTGGGGGTGAAGAATCTAAAAAGGTGTGTTAGGTTAGTTGGGATTCTATTTGTTTACCTAAGGGGATGGTGGTTTAGGGGTTAAACATTGTGGGTTGTTCAATCTTGCTTTATTAAGCAAGCGGAAGTGACAGATCTTAAATGATGATTCTTGTTTGTGGTCCGAGCTTATTTCTTTTGTAGGTACGGTGATGTGAAAAGGGTGCTTTTCGGTGGTCCTTATTTGAGTAGAAGGGCTTATTTGGGGTGGAAGGATTTATGTTCCACGACAAATTCATCTCTTATTAATTGGTTTTCTTATTCCATTTCTTGAAATCTTGGAAGTGGGAAGTATTTAGATTTTTGAGACACCATTAGCTTGGATCCTCATCTTTGGACGTCTTATTTCCTTCTTTGTTTCGGTTAACCGGTTTGTGTGATCTTAAAGTGGGTGATGTGGAGGTTTGGATTAATGATTCTTGGGAGTGGGATCTTGGTTTTAATGAAGCGATTTTGGGTGTTGAGGATGCTTTGTAGTTATATGTTTTATTGTAGGTTTTGCATGTGTTGAAGCCTAAGTCTTGCGAAGAGGACCATTTTATGTGGTGAAGGGATAAAAATGGTTTTACGGTAAAAATAGTTTTACGATAAAAATGGATTTTTGACTCGTACACTTCGGTTCCTTATTTGGATCCTTTAATGATTCAAGATTTAACTTGTTTATGAAAATCTAAAGCTCCTAGCAAAATCCTTATTTTTGGTTGACGGTTAATTTTTAACAAGTTGCCTACTAGAATGAAGATGTCTAAGCGAGGAATTATTGAACGAGTTCACAATATGGTTTGACCCATTTGTTTCTTGGAAGAGGAAGGTGTGGATCATTTGTTTGGTTCTTGTTCTTTTTCTAATCATATTTGGAACAATTTTTGCCCGTGGGTTGGAGTGAGTACTCCCTCTATTGCAGGCTCTTTGTTGGATAGACTTCAGGGTTTAAATTCTTCCATCTCTTTTTAGTTTTTTTATTTTGTTTTTTGTTGGTCCATCCGGTCTTATAGAGTTTCTATCCTTTTTAAAGGAAGCATTCTTAGAATTTGGATGTTTTGAGTTTGATTAAATTACTAGTTTGGGAGTGGTTCAATATTTTTTTTTTTTGGAAAAGGGATGATCATCTCTTAGTCGGATTTGTATATTAATCTCGGAGCTTGTCGGATTGGTAATTCAAGTTCTCATTTACTATTTTACTTTGAATAATTAGTGTCAAGTATTATTGGCTACTTTTCATTTATATTTCATTTGATGCACATTTGAATTTCATTCCAACGGGTAGAGAATTAAATGTGTATAACTAACACTTGTAATTCAGTTAAAGAATCAATACAAGTGTGAGCTTTCATTTTTCTTCACCATTTTCATCTTCTCTTTCTTTCTGTTAATTGTGTGTATGCATCAATGGAGTTTTACAATTGACTTCAACGCCAATGTTTTTCAAATCCCTACAATTCACCCACATTTATGTGTGGAGTTACATGTTCAACAACCTTAACTAACAACTTAAGGAAAGACAGAAGGAAGATAGAAATAACATTCAGAACAAAATTGAGAAGTGTCACCCTACTTCCTAGGCTAACAAACATATGTTTCCAAGACAACATGCGGCTAGACAAGGTGGAGATTAGAGGTTTCCAAGTTATCTCTTAATAGGGATTAGCCTAACTCTAAAACGCTAAATACTTTAAAGGGAGTCTTCTAGGAGCACATAATATTTGTCGTTCATAAAATTTACATATTGTATGAGAAATGCCTACCATCTAAAATTTACAAATCATTAATAAGACATTAGTTACCATATACAAATAATATAAAGATACAAAATCATTATTTATCCACCATATACAAATAATATAAAGATACAAAATCATTATTTATCTTTTTTTTTACTTTGAGTATTATTTATATGTTTAACTCGTGGCTGTTAATATTGGACCGCACTTGTCAACTCAACTAGTTAAAGTGGGAATCGAGTTTATATCCAATCAAAATAAACCTTAAACCCGGCATATAAAAAACCTGAATACAAACAAAAAAAAATTGATAAAAATTTGAATAAATGGAATAAAATTGATGGTTTGATCTATTTACTACATGTGATGTCTCTAGTTTAATAGAAAAATTAAGGGTGTAGTTTGCCATAATAAATTACTTCATTTCATTGTCCATTTTTTATATTACTTCATTTCATTGTCCATTTTTTATATTCCACGTTAGTAAAAAAATTAAAAAAATAACATACATATCTTTTCATTTTTTTCCTCATGGTTCATGCTTTATTCTTTTACTCTCTCATGTGATTAGAAAGTTGAAAAAATAGATGAAGCGGGAAAGTTGAAAAAACAGACAAAGGTTTAGTGCATTGAAAAGAAATAGAACAGAGTAACGCATATAACTGATTTAAGGAAATCTTATGTATATAACTTATTTAAGGAAATCTTATTGGAATGCATAATTAATAAAATTAAGTTAATTTTCAATTGAAACAATTGGATCTACGACCTACCGAAATAGTTATAAGTTGATGTGATCTATTTCTTTATTTTAAATTATATTTAGCATGCAGTTCCTCCTACCGCTCATAAATCAGTTCGATATTTTGTTTTTCATATAACAAATAAAAGTTTTAAAATACATTAAAATAAATCTATTGATATTTAATTATATCATATTATAATTTGTTGTGGAATATAATATTATTTACTTTTGAATGTATTATTACTTAATATAAAAGTAAAAAATAATTATTTTTAATATTATTGGTCTGATATTGACCCAACCTCATGTTTACATTTTAAATCAGCCAAGTACAAATTTTCTAATCTTAACTATATATATATCATTACGTTTATGGTAAGAAATTTATTCATTTATTTGAAATTAAATAACTACATGAAAAGTTATAGAATACATTAAATTAAATTGCATTTATTTTCTTTCTTTAATTATATTAATTTGAAATCGTAAATTACATTGATGTATATATATTAACTAATAATAATTTAAGTTGATGTACATCTTTTATCGTAAAGGAAATTCATAAAATGATTAAATTAAAAGATTTTAAACAACAGAAGTGTTTTCATAAGAATCAAATGTTATGATATTATGTAAAATTTCTAATAAATTTAAGGTAGTGATTTATTTTATATTTTGAAAAATATTCTAATTGTATTTAGAGTGAGTCAAAATAAAAATCTACATCAAAAGTCTTAATATATTTAAATAAAAAATGAACAAAATCTAGATTTAACACCCCTAAAATAAAATTATCAGAAAAAAAGCAAAAGATAAGCTCATATATATATATATATATATATATATATATATATATATATATATATATATATATATATATATATATATATATATATATATATATATATATATATATATATATTCAAATGAAAATTGAAAGAATAAATATGAATAGGGGAAAATAGTAAAAATTAAATAGAAAACAAAATTTTTAATTATAAAAGAATTAATTGACATATAATCAGTTAATCCTCTAAAAAAACAATTAATTACCCATCTAAACAAGTTGCGAACTATATTTTATTTTATAGTTCAACATGGAAAATTAAACATGACTACCAAAGTCATGAGAAAGTAAAACATATAAATAAGCTAACTACAACTATTTTTTTCACACGCATATCGAATGGATAATATATTTAGAATGATCAAAAGCTAGGTAAAATCAAACATGCGTGTATGCCTTAATTTTTTAAATAAAATTTGCTTGAACATTATTAAATATCACAGTTTTTTATAACCAAAATTAATAAACTAAGTGTAATAATAAAAAAAAAACATTACATTTACAACCTTTAAAGTTTGAACAAGTAAAGCATGCATATATGCACAAATAATTTTAATAATTAGATTTTTTTTTTATCACAAAAATAAGTTATTCATAAATAGGTTGTAAAAGTTATTCAATTTATAAATTTATATGTACAAAAAAAATTGAATAACATTTTATGATTTTAGAAAGTATTTATAAACTTTTTATATTTTATATCTTAAAAATAACAATATTAGTTATTATTAACTTTAATACACTGCATCATAAGACTAGACAGCTAATGTATCCGTTGTACTATACCAACTAATTATCAAATTATTTAGCACCTATTAAGGAAGAAATAGGTGAAACACTAGAGGGAACCAAAGAAGTGTACCTTTTGGATTAGAGCTAAGAAAAATTTGGGCTTTTATTTGACGGGGTGAGGTATAAAAGCAAGCCCAAATAAGTGTGAGTGGATCATCTGGTTGATGGCACCAATGACGTAGAAGGAGGTGATGAAACTGAATGAAGTATTGACGATAGGTTTATCTCGAAGTCGGCTCATCACGCCCTACCGTTTTACAAATTGTTGAAGAAAAAAGAACACTTTGAATGGACCCTCATAATGCGAGTAAACATTTTTATCCTTGAAAATGGCCATGTCAACTCCGCCAGTACCATCTTGACAGCCTTGGTAGAGAAGAGTCAGTTCATATTCCATGATAGAAGGAACCTATGAACATGGGGAGGAGATAAATTGTAAAATATTTCACTAACAAGACAATCACTTAATGCTTATATTCTTGAGGCTTGCTCGCACTCTGAATAACCCCAACCATAACTCCAAGATAGGGACCAACTCGGGCGCATCGAGATAGCTAGGAAAGTCAGTATATAGGACCGATTTCAAATGTTCATTGTAATCCTAGCATCATGAATGATATCAAATACCCGGGGGGACTGTTATGGACCTGCCAAATGGCCCAAAAAAGACCAGCCAAATTCCAACGATCCAATCCAGAATATCCTCATAGTAGAGCACAAACTCTAGAAGATCACTCACTAAATCCAGCATGTCTACCCATCATTGATCATCAGATCTGTTCTGGGTCGGCCAAATGCTCAGATAAAGAACAGTGGGAAATTTGAAGAGAGCATGTGGGACTTCAACACCAAGTATAACAAGTCTGGTATGAGGAGGATCAGACAACTAGAGTTTTTCATCTGAGTTTCCGTTTTTGAAAGTATCCAAATCTATACCTTTCTTGATATTATCAACAATTGCCAAAGCCCAATCATCATTTCATTTATTTGTCCTGATGAGAGAAGTATAATCTTGGCCAGAGTAAGCTAGAGAAGATTGGGACGCATGTGGGGCCCCAATGCCCACCGGAAGTTTCTGCACCATCAAAGGCTGGAAATTGTATTTGAAAGGAATTTGAGCCCAAGAGACGAAGGCAAGCAATGGAAATGAAAGATGGATGACAACTCAAAGAACACACCGGTCTGACACAATAAAGGGCACCATAAGTAGATATTACCGAATGTTTGAAGAATGAATGCTGGTTCTTAAAGTTAAATTGTACTTAAATTAGTAATGAAAACGAAAGTTCATTCAGAAAGCCAAACGACCCATATATAGAAAAGGTTAAACCAAGCAAGCAAGAAAATAAAAGAAAATAAAATAGGGAGACATAAAGCAACGACCATATCATACCTTGGGAACATTATGAAACTCAAGTGCACTCAAGCACCATAGAAGGAAGCCTACCAGCTTGGAACCACATGTTTAAAATTCACATGAAACATCTCAGCAATGCAAAAGGCATATTAAGCGTATGTTCCCCAGGACTCCCTAGTGGTTACGAGTACATTATCTCAATGCACACATGATTTAGGTTCCTATCCGAAACAAGATCCGATCAGGCGGTTCCTCGCACCTTATGCAGGGCCAAGGAGAAGTGGTTTTAACCACCATCACATATAAGCTCCACCATGCGTCATAACAAATACTTCTCATTTATTCTTACAAAGTTACATGTCTCTGACCTCACCAAATTAAGCTTTGGAATTCTAACCTTGCAGGTACATCCTCATTCCACCGCATTGGAGGCTTATATCGTCATATCACAAGAACTCTTTATCCACACATCACCCTCATATTTTGCACTGAAATAAGAATCAATGTTATATGATTTAAACTCTTTACCACACTATTGTATTGTTTCTTTTTTATGTATATGGTCATTTAGAGTTGAAATTTATCCAATCGAAATCTTTGGTATAAAAAAGTATGATATTTGACAAGTTACCTAGTATGGACTTCTATTTTGTATAATAAGTCACGAGAATCAGAGTTATGTGATTTAGATTCTCTATCACATTGATGTATTTTTTTTACAATGTATATGGTCATTTAAAGTTGGAATTTCTTTGATTGGATTCTCCAAGTTTGTGTATGTACACTTAGATTCTCTATCACATCCTTGAATTGTTTTCTTGTGACATAACTCGTTGTCTAGTGAAATTAGTATGATTATAATGTTAAGTTTAGGGGTGTAAGCGGATCAGAAAAAACCAATTAAACCGACAATCCAAATCAAATTAAACTGAAATAAAATTGATTGTTTATGGTTTAGTTCTAAAATCGAACGAACCATAAAAATCGATGTGGTTTGGTTTGATTCTCGATTTAAGTATTTAGGAACCGCCAAACCGATGAACCAAACCAATGGATATAATTACACTCTAAATCTTTTATTCCACACATCATTAAGTCTAAATTTTATATCGGTCCAACTATTCTCCATCTTTGTTTACACTTCGTTCTTTTCAACAAAACACACATTTAGAATCAAACTCCAAAACATAGAAACTAGAAATCATAAGTCACAAAAACTTGCTTTTACTGAACAAAATTCTTTTTTTTGTTTCATCTTCAAAAAATTCTTTCTTCTCTTGTTACAAAATAGTTTTTATATGTGTTTCAGGTGTGAAATATGTTAATTGTTGTATTTTTTTGTGTGTGTTCTATTTGTTAAGTTTTGAAATCGCTTCTCAACCTCCTGATGTCAAGTGTCACCTTTTATATTTAATAGTAAACTTATTTTATGATGTAATGAAATTGAAAATGTTATTGTTTTGTATGAATCAAGAACAATTTGTAATTGCTTGAAAAAATAGAGTAAGAAATAAATTACATAAAATGTAATATTTTAAAAAATAATAGCATAAAATACACCTAAAAAACACGACAGTGAAAATTAAATTGATGAATGTAGTGTTTGTAAAAAAACATTGTAAATCGATCAACTGAATCAAACAAAACCGAAACAAACCAGTTAGTTTGGTTCTGTTATATTTTTAAAAAATGTTAGAAACTCAATCAAATCAAATCGATGAAAATATCATCAGTTCGAATATTTTTTTATCAAATACTAATCCAAACCAATTACACCCCTAATTTTTTGTTTTGACAGAAACAAGTTTAACTGCTTTCATTAATCAGATAAAGAGTAATACAAGGAGGAATTACATCAAACATACAGCGTCGAGACCAAGAATTGGCCGTCTTAGCTAAGGTATGGGCAACCATATTCGCTTGACGCTTGATAAACTTAACCTCAAAGTAGGGGAAATCTAATAGCAACAACTTAATAGAATTAATAATAGAGAAAAACTCAGAGCTACCCGGCGTATTAGAGCTAAGGGCTTGGACCACCTGTTGAGAATCACTTTCAAAAGTTGTCAGAGCATTATGAAGCATAATAACAGAACTAATTGCTTCCTTAAGATCTAAGGCCTCCGCTTCCAGCACCGAAAAAGTACTACCATCCCAAGCCGTACCCGCGACAACAAAGTTACCATGGTCGTTACGCATACACCACCCTCGATTTGTAGTCCCTACACGCTTGTTGAAAGCGGCATCCACATTACATTTGAAGCTACCAATAGGAGCCGGGTTCCATGAAACCACTTCTCCGTTATCTAACTGCGGCTCCCGAATATTTTGGGCCATAAACCAATCTTGCCACTTATGGAATGCTAGCCAACCAAGTTTGGAAGCATCTTCCTTTTCATTATGCCACACGAAGTCGTTCCTATTCTTCCATAACCCTTCCAACATAACCGCCACTCTTCCTACGGTATACCTATCCTCCTTCATGCAAATATCAAAGATAAAGGACCTAAGATCCTGGAATTTATGGAGACGAGGAGAGATGATATCAGTAAGACCAGCCGACTGCCAACAAGAGAAAGTTTCCGAACAACCAACAAAAACATGCCAATCGTCCTCATAATTATGACCACAAAGCTGACAAATGGGACTACATGGTACATGATGTTGAATAAGACCCACCTTAGATGGGAGACAATCACTACAAATCCTCCAAAGAAGATGTTTCACTCCAGACGGAGCTGTTATACTCCAGAGATCACTCCAGTTTACTCCTTCCTTAACCAAGCCACCACTTTCTTGATGCTTCCTCCAACTTCTATATCCCGATCGAACAATATAGTTACCACTTACATCATCCTTCCAGACCATACGGTCTTCGACCACTTCTTCTGTCAACGGAACTTGTAAAATATCACGAACCACTGAGTAATCAAACAAATCACATAAAACTCCCATATTCTATTGTTTAACATTAGGCAGCAATAGATCATTAATTATTAAAGTATACACACCTTGATTTTGAGGACCCATCAAACAACTGATAAGTGCCAAAATGTTGTTATTTTGAGTATATAATTGTGGCACTAATCGATTCTATTCATTCCGTTTTTGTAATAAAATACCCACTTTTGTGTATATATTCACATTATTTAGTTTTCATATGTTTTATATACCGTTTAATAGTTTTTCCTTTGTTTTTATAGGTATTCATGCTTATTGGAGCCTCGAGGAATAAAGTGTCGAAGGCACGGCTCCAATTGCGCGATTTTGGATCAAATAAGCAAGATTTGTGCAGAGAGGTCCGCTTAGCGGCGTCTAAGCGCGCTTTCCAGGGGCGAACCAATTTTCCTGGCCGCTAAGCGGCAGCTCTGGCCGCTAAGCGGAGCCCTGTTTACTGTTCTATATATTTTTGTAATACGTGTAGTCCGCTCAGCGAGGTTTGGCCGCTAAGCGGCCGTAGCAGAAATTGTGTTTATATTTCTTCATTTGTGACATTTCTAGGGTATGGTTTTGGAGAGTTTTTGGTTCCAACTCCATCATTTTCATTCTTAGATCAAGATTAGCTTAGAAAACAACACCGGGTCATGCACTTGGAAGATCGGAGGTGGATTTCTCATCAACCGAAGCTGAAAACCCGCGAGATGTTTGGTTTATCTCTTCTATTCTTTGTGTATTTCTTTGTGTTGGGTTTGTTTGTATAGTTACTCGAATCTTATGTATATTTACCGATTATAATGTTATGTTTAACTTGCTTTATAAGTATGTGTTGATGTTATCTTGGATTTTTGCTCTATGCTGGGGATTTAGGTTGCTTTAGAGATAAACTGCTTGAATCCTTATCTAGGATGATAATCTGTTGGTTCTGAACTCTAGAGATAGATTTAGAGCTAGCATTCACTGTTTGTATCTGTTCGTAATGCTTTCGTGTTTGAGCGGTGCGCGAGAGATCGCCGACGCGAGAATACGGATGTTCTCGTGACTTCGCGTTAGAGATAACCTTAGTTGTGAGATGATCTCGTTTGTGCTCCAGAGATGGACGCTTATGTGAGAGATACGTGATGACATAGATGAGTATCGTAGGTTGAGTATAACGGGTTGGTAAGTGTATGTTTGTGAAGAGTGAATATATTTACATTCCTGATAAGTTATTTCTCTTCTAAGAATGTGTTTATTCTTTTCCTGTCTATATCTTTGTTTACTTTTTGCTCATTCAAACCCAAGCTCGAAACCGTAGAAACTGTTGAATGGCATCTCTCCATCTCTGTGGACGATAATTCCCGGATCAATATTTCCAAATCTTTTTTGTTGCTTGCCCTATACTGCATTCAACAAAATGGCGCCGTTGCCGGGGATGGTTGTGATTGCATCACAATAGTTTTCGTGGTTTTGAGCTTTGTATATATCGTATATATTGTATAGTTTCACTTGTATATATATTTACTTGTACATGTTTACTTGTTTATGTTCACCATATAAGTTTGCTTGTATATGTTACATATAAGTATACTTTTATTGGTGAATGTTGGTGAAACATGTTGATCTCGGATGAGCTCTTTAATAACAAATCTTCACTTTTCAACTTGTGAATCCAACATTCACCAACTTTCTCTTTGTGTATGTTAATAGTTATATGTATTTCATGTTTGTATTTATGTGTTTGTTCATGTACATATTTGTATACTTGTGTTTTCCTTTATGTTCGTTTAATCATTGTATATATTTGTACCCGTAACGTTTGTTGAGTGCTTTGGTTAGGACACTTTCTTTAGGCTTGTGCGGTGAGACGTCACCATGGCATGACGAGAGGAGGCTACTTTCCAAACACCGAAACAATAAAGGCGTCGAGCTAACAACGTAAAACAAGCGCTTGTTGGGAGGCACCCGAACGTTTGTAAATGTTGTTTATATTTCTGTTTATGAGGTATTTAGGTGATGTGGTGAGTGATTGGAACAGCTGTTGGTGTTCTGATTTTTCTGTCAGCCGCTAAGCGAGCCCAACTCCGCTTAGCGAACACCAGAAAATTTTGTTTTCCTGCTTTGTACTAGTGGAGCATTCATTCCACTTGGTTCACTCATTTTTCCCACTCTCACCAAGGCTATTTAGTAGTAGATACTAGTTTTATTTTTCTAATTCTTTTATTGGTTGTTTGTACTCGAATTTTGTCGGTAATTCGAAGATTTTTGAGGTGATTTTACAAAGCTTGAGTGTTTCAACTTGCGGATGTTTGGTAGGATATTGTTTTTGAAGTGTATAATTCAAGGTACTCATTTATCGCTTTCTATAGCATAGCATGTTTAGGAAACTTTTCATTTGTACAATTACCATACCATTCATTCTTTTGCATTACTTGCTTGTTGATTGAATCACTTTAGTTCCCAAACCATAACTGTGAGGAAGCTTTCCATTGTTCATATATGGTGGAGGCCACAATCTTTGTTTTAACTGTATTTTATTATGCTTAATCTTTTGTTTATGTTGATTTTATGAAAGCATGAAAAGGATCAAGGCATTTTATTTCATTTTGAGCACAACCACCACAACCAAATAGTCAATTCACCTTGTGAGTGTGTGATCATTTGTTAACCCTTTTGAGCTTTTTGTCAATGTCCATGTTGTTTTTTCTAAATGCTTATCTTTGAGTGTTTAGTTCTCATTTTTGCATGGATGGTTGATTCTTTGTTTTCTTGAACCCTCAACCATGATTTTTGGTATGAATTTTTACCTTGCCTTAGAAAGTAGGGAGTATTCATATGATGGTGTGGTTGAATTCAAGTTGGGGAGAGAAATGGTTGCTACTTATTTGGTTGTTGCTATGAGGTTAAAAAGAAAAGAAAAGAAAAAAACGTGAAAAGAAAAGAAAAGAAAAAGAAAGAAAAAAAAAAAAGAGAAAAAGTTTTGAAAAACAAAAAGAAAAGAGAAGCGAATAATTGTGCTAATAAGTATTGTGATTGGTTTGAGAAACTTGTGATTATGGAAGAAGTTTAATCGAGGTTTTGTTGTTTGAATCTTTGGTGGATTGATCACTCCCTTAGGTTTAGGCAAGTTTTTGTTTCGATTAGCCTTAGGACATATCCCTTGTTTGTTAACCAAGCCACATTACAACCTTGAAAAGTCCTTGTGATTCTTGCTTTTATATCTTCAATGTGATTTTTGGATGAATGCATAATTTAATCTTTTGTATGCAAGATTGTTGGATGAGTGTTAAAATTCCCTCACCTCTGTGTGTTCTTCATCCATTGATGAAATTTTGCTAGGTGTGATTCATGAGATAGCATGTATTGTGTTAGAATGTTTTGCATGATTTTTGTACTTAGGATTAGTTTCATTTACATGTTGTCGTTGTAGTATAGTGGTAAGTATTTACTTTGTTTATACGTTT
Organism: Vicia villosa; assembly: GCF_029867415.1. Taxonomy (NCBI): domain Eukaryota; kingdom Viridiplantae; phylum Streptophyta; class Magnoliopsida; order Fabales; family Fabaceae; genus Vicia; species Vicia villosa. Next base: position 16,504,273 of record NC_081180.1, on the reverse strand, counting down.
TTGTATTGAGCCATACATTTGTTTTTGGTTTTCAAAACTTGTTGATTCACGATTCTTTGGTTTATTACTTTTGATTCTTTGATTTATTTGACATTGTTTGAGGACAAACAAAGTTTTAAGTTGGGGAGAGTTTGATAAGTGCCAAAATGTTGTTATTTTGAGTATATAATTGTGGCACTTATCGATTCTATTCATTCCGTTTTTGTAATAAAATACCCACTTTTGTGTATATATTCACATTATTTAGTTTTCATATGTTTTATATACCGTTTAATAGTTTTTCCTTTGTTTTTATAGGTATTCATACTTATTGGAGCCTCGAGGAATAAAGTGTCGAAGGCAAGGCTCCGATTGCGCGATTTTGGATCAAATAAGCAAGATTTGTGCAGAGAGGTCCGCTTAGCGGCGTCTAAGCGCGCTTTCCAGGGGCGAACCAATTTTCCTGGCCGCTAAGCGGAGCCCTGTTTACTGTTCTAGATATTTTTGTAATACGTGTAGTCCGCTCAGCGAGGTTTGGCCGCTAAGCGGCCGTAGCAGAAATTGTGTTTATATTTCTTCATTTGTGACATTTCTAGGGTATGGTTTTGGAGAGTTTTTGGTTCCAACTCCATCATTTTCATTCTTAGATCAAGATTAGCTTAGAAAACAACATCGGGTCATGCACTTGGAAGATCGGAGGTGGATTTCTCATCAACCGGAGCTGACAACCCGCGAGATGTTTGGTTTATCTCTTCTATTCTTTGTGTATTTCTTTGTGTTGGGTTTGTTTGTATAGTTACTCGAATCTTATGTATATTTACCGATTATAATGTTATGTTTAACTTGCTTTATAAATCTGTGTTGATGTTATCTTGGATTTTTGCTCTATGCTGGGGATTTAGGTTGCTTTAGAGATAAACTGCTTGAATCCTTATCTAGGATGATAATCTGTTGGTTCTGAACTCTAGAGATAGATTTAGAGCTAGCATTCACTGTTTGTATCTGTTCGTAATGCTTTCGTGTTTGAGCGGTGCGCGAGAGATCGCCGACGCGAGAATACGGATGTTCTCGTGACTTCGCGTTAGAGATAACCTTAGTTATGAGATGATCTCGTTTGTGCTCCAGAGATGGACGCTTATGTGAGAGATACGTGATGACATAGATGAGTATCGTAGGTTGAGTATAACGGGTTGGTAAGTGTATGTTTGTGAAGAGTGAATATATTTACATTCCTGATAAGTTATTTCTCTTCTAAGAATGTGTTTATTCTTTTCCTGTCTATATCTTTGTTTACTTTTTGCTCATTCAAACCCAAGCTCGAAACCGTAGAAACTGTTGAATGGCATCTCTCCATCTCTGTGGACGATAATTCCCGGATCAATATTTCCAAATCTTTTTTGTTGCTTGCCCTATACTGCATTCAACAACAACCTTCTCTAGTCCCTCTTAGCCATGGTTCATTCATAATTCTTATGTTTCTACCATCACCAATCCGCCATCTACAACCAAGGGTAAGGACATCTCTAGCCTTCCAAATATTCCGCCAAACGAAACTAGGATTATAGCCCAACTTAGCATCAAAGAAACTAGATCTCAGAAAGTACCTCGCTTTGAAGATTCTGGACACTAAGGCATTCAGATTAGTCATGAGGAACCAACCTTGCTTAGCCACCATAGCCAAGTTAAACGCCTTAAAATCCCGAAAACCCAAGCCTCCCTCAGCTTTTGAACAAGTCAATTTATCCCATGCCTTCCATCTTATCCCCTTGTTGCTGGAACCTCCGCCCCACCAAAAAAAATTTAGCATTTTTTCAATCTTATTAACAACCACATCCGGAAGAATGAAGATGCTCATGATGTAAGTTGGAATAGCTTGCAGAACTAACTTGATCATAATTTCTTTACCTGCTCTAAATAAGATCGCCCTTTCCAAGAGTTTATACGATTCCAAATGCGATCCTTAATAAAAGAAAAAATAGACCTCTTGCTCCTTCCTATCATAGATGGCAATCCCAAATATTTTCCTGTTCCCAGCACATGTCGAACTCCCATAATATTTGCAAGATCCTCTTGCGTCGGCACACTTAAATTGCGGCTAAAGAACACTTCTAATTTTGGCAAATTAATCTCCTGACCAGCTGCATCTGCATAGATGTCGAGTAAACTCATCAGGTGACTAACTTCAGTAAGATTTTCCCTGCAAAATAGAAAACAATCGTCAGCAAAAAGTAGATGGGACACAATAGGTGCCCCTCTACAAATTTGAATCTCGTGAATATTTCCGCTAGCCACCGATTTTTTAATCAGGGTAGATAACCCTTCAGAGATCAGAATGGAAAGATAGGGTGACAAAGGGTCCCCTTGTCTCAATCCTCTTCCTGGTTCAACAGGTCCAATGGCATCCAAATTAACAAGAACAGAATAGTGAACTGAAGTAACGCACATCATCATCCAATGTATCCATTTCTCTGCAAAACCCATCCTGTTTAGAACTCCTCTTAAAAAACCCCAATCCACCCGATCATAAGCCTTACTTATATCAATTTTAAGGGCCAGGTGCGCTTTATTGCCTTTCGTCATTCTTTTGAGGGTATGTATAATTTCTGTAGCAATCATAGCATTATTAAGAATGGATCTGCCCTCCACGAACGCGGATTGTTACTCTGACACACATTTATCAAGAAGCACTTTCAGTCTATTAGCGAGAGCTTTTGAAACAATTTTATAAACCACATTGCACAATGAAATGGGTCTAAAATCCTTCATAGACACGGGATTGGCCCCTTTAGGGATAAGGCAGATATTAGTGTCATTGATGGAAGGAGGAAAAAACCCACGCTCCGACCACGAAGTCACCGCGTCAAAAATGTCATTCCCACAAACAGCCCAAAAGTTCTGGAAGATGGAAGTTTAATTAAGAACTACGATCACCGTCATCTCATCCGCTAGCATTTCTTAATTCTTCTCTGTTGTTATTTTAATTAAGAAAATTGATATTAAACTCTCATCAAAACTCGCCAATTGATGTCGACAAATCAAAGATTACCATCAGTGCAACGATGATTGAAGGGGCAAGGTATGAGGAAGATGGAAGTTTGAAGGAGATGTGATGATGATGGAAGGTGGAAGGAGGTGCATAGGCGGTGGAATATGGAAGGATGCAAATACAGCTTTTTTTTGGTACACGTGAAGAAAGATGCAGGATATAGGTGAAGTTAAAATATTTAATTTTTTTTCTACGTGGCATGTTTTAGTACACAAGATTGATCTGACGAATAATAATGGTTGAAAGTCACCCTGACTTTCCCGGTTCAAAGTCAGTGGATCTGCATCCAATACGGACAAGGATTCACTGACGTTAGCGCGCGAAAGTCAAGCTAACTTTCAACTTCTGTGGGCCATTAGATTGATCTTGTGAGTGTTATATTGACATGTGCCTTTGTTTTTTATTTTTAAAAAGCTAGCAAAGCATCATTCTTGACGTGTCGCATAATTCTTCCTTTAACCACTGCTTTTAAAGCCGCCGACCGTCGCGTCTCCATCTTTCCCGCCGCTTCATGTTTCCATCTTTCTTCAAGTTGTTTTTCAAATAGTTTTTTTTTGCAAGGCTTCATTAATGAAATTGAATGAAGAGCAACGACATGTAACAAACATACAAAATTAAAGAACAAGAAGCAGCTTGTTAAAAAGAAAAAGAAGAAGAAACTAAAAGAGATGATAATGGCAAGTGATTTTGTCTTTTAGATCAATCCAATTATTAACAAAAACTTGAGAACAAAGAGAAATCAATTCCCCCTTATGTTAACATCTCTCTACAAGCAGCCATGGCCACCGCTTCCGTTTCCGCTATCCAGCTCCACTACGATCACCGTCATCTCATCCGCTAGCATTTTTTAATTCTTCTCTGTTGTCATTTTAATTAAGAAAATTGATATTAAACTCTCATTAAAACTCGCCAATTGATGTCGACAAATCAAAGATTACCATCGGTGCAACGATGATTGAAGGGGCAAGGTATGAGGAAGATGGAAGTTTGAAGGAGGTGTGATGATGATGGAAGGTGGAAGGAGGTGCATAGTCGGTGGAAAATGGAAGGATGCAAATACAGCTTTTTTTTTGTTACACATGAAGAAAGATGGAGGATATAGGTGAAGTTAAAATATTTAAGTTTTTTTCTACGTGGCATGATTTAGAACACAAGACTGATCTGACGAATAATAATGGTTGAAAGTCACCCTGACTTTCCTGGTTCAAAGTCAGTGGATCTGCATCCAATACGGACAAGGATTCACTAACGTTAGCGCGCGAAAGTCACGCTAACTTTCAACTTCTGTGGGCCATTAGATTGATCTTTTAGGTGTTATATTGACATGTGCCTTTGTTTTTTATTTTTAAAAAGCTAGCAAAGCATCATTCTTGACGTGTCGCAAAATTCTTCCTTTAACCACTGCTTTTAAAGCCGCCGACCGCCGCGTCTCCATCTTTCCCGCCGCTTCATGTTTCCATCTTTCTTCAAGTTGTCGTTCAAATAGTTTTTTTTTGCAAGGCTTCATTAATGAAATTGAATGAAGAGCAACGACATGTAACAAACATAAAAAATTAAAGAACAAGAAGCAGCTTGTTAAAAAGAAAAAGAAGAAGAAACTAAAAGAGATGATAATGGCAAGTGATTTTGTCTTTTAGATCAATCCAATTGTTAACAAAAACTTGAGAACAAAGAGAAATCAATTCCCCCTTATGTTAACATCTCTGTACTAGCAGCCATGACCACCGCTTCCGTTGCCGCTATCCAGCTCCACTACGATCACCGTCATCTCATCCGCTAGCATTTCTTAATTCTTCTCTGTTGTTATTTTAATTAAGAAAATTGATATTAAACTCTCATTAAAACTCGCAAATTGATGTCGACAAATCAAAGATTACCATCGGTGCAACGATGATTGAAGGGGCAAGGTATGAGGAAGATGGAAGTTTGAAGGAGGTGTGATGATGATGGAAAGTGGAAGGAGGTGCATAGGCGGTGGAAAATTGAAGGATGCAAATACAGCTTTTTTTTGTTACACGTGAAGAAAGATGCATGATATAGGTGAAGTTAAAATATTTATGTTTTTTTCTACGTGGCATGATTTAGTACACAAGATTGATCTGACGAATAATAATGGTTGAAAGTCACCCTGACTTTCCCGGTTCAAAGTCAGTGGATCTGCATCCAATACGGACAAGGATTCACTGACGTTAGCGCGCGAAAGTCACGCTAACTTTCAACTTCTGTGGGCCATTAGATTGATCTTGTGGGTGTAATATTGACATGTGCCTTTGTTTTTTATTTTTAAAAAGCTAGCAAAGCATCATTCTTGACGTGTCCCATAATTCTTCCTTTAACCACTGCTTTTAAAGTCGCCGACCGCCGCGTCTCCATCCTTCCCGCCGCTTCATGTTTCCATCTTTCTTCAAGTTGTCGTTCATATAGTTTTTTTTTGCAAGGCTTCATTAATGAAAATGAATGAAGAGCAACGACATGTAACAAACATACAAAATAAAAGAACAAGAAGCAGCCTGTTAAAAAGAAAAAGAAGAAGAAACTAAAAGAGATGATAATGGCAAGTGATTTTGTCTTTTAGATTAATCCAATTGTTAACAAAAACTTGAGAATAAAGAGAAATCAATTCCCCCTTATGTTTTCATCTCTCTACTAGCAGCCATGACCACCGCTTCCGTTGCCGCTATCCAGCTCCACTACGATCACCGTCATCTCATCCACTAGCATTTCTTAATTTTTCTCTGTTGTTATTTTAATTAAGAAAATTGATATTAAACTCTCATTAAAACTCGCCAATTGTTGTAGACAAATCAAAGATTACCATCGGTGCAACGATGATTGAAGGGCCAAGGTATGAGGAAGATGGAAGTTTGAAGGAGGTGTGATGATGATGGAAAGTGGAAGGAGGTGCATAGGTGGTGGAAAATGGAGGGATGCAAATACAGCTTTTTTTTGTTACACGTGAAGAAAGATGCAGGATATAGGTGAAGTTAAAATATTTAAGTTTTTTTCTACGTGGCATGATTTAGTACACAAGATTGATCTGACGAATAATAATGGTTGAAAGTCACCCTGACTTTCCCGGTTCAAAGTCAGTGGATCTGCATCCAATACGGACAAGGATTCACTGACGTTAGCGCGCGAAAGTCACGCTAACTTTCAACTTCTGTGGGCCATTAGATTGATCTTGTGGGTGTTATATTGACATGTGCCTTTGTTTTTTATTTTTAAAAAGCTAGCAAAGCATCATTCTTGACGTGTCGCATAATTCTTCCTTTAACCACTGCTTTTAAAGCCGCCGATCGCCGCGTCTCCATCCTTCCCGCCGCTTCATGTTTCCATCTTTCTTCAAGTTGTCGTTCAAATAGTTTTTTTTTGCAAGGCTTCATTAATGAAATTGAATGAAGAGCAACCACATGTAACAAACATACAAAATAAAAGAACAAGAAGCAGCTTGTTAAAAAGAAAAAGAAGAAGAAACTAAAAGAGATGATAATGGCAAGTGATTTTGTCTTTTAGATCAATCCAATTGTTAACAAAAACTTGAGAACAAAGAGAAATCAATTCCCTCTTATGTTAACATCTCTCTACTAGCAGCCATGACCACCGCTTCCGTTGCCGCTATCCAGCTCCACTACGATCACCGTCATCTCATCTGCTAGCATTTCTTAATTCTTCTCTGTTGTTATTTTAATTAAGAAAATTGATATTAAACTCTCATTAAAACTCGCCAATTGATGTCGACAAATCAAAGATTACCATCGGTGCAACGATGATTGAAGGGGCAAGGTATGAGGAAGATGGAAGTTTGAAGGAGGTGTGATGATGATGGAAGGTGGAAGGAGGTGCATAGGCGGTGGAAAATGGAAGGATGCAAATACAGCTTTTTTTTTGTTACACGTGAAGAAAGATGCAGGATATAGGTGAAGTTAAAATATTTATGTTTTTTTCTACGTGGCATGATTTAGTACACAAGATTGATCTGACGAATAATAATGGTTGAAAGTCACCCTGACTTTCCCGGTTCAAAGTCAGTGGATCTGCATCCAATACGGACAAGGATTCACTGACGTTAGCGCGCGAAAGTCACACTAACTTTCAACCTCTGTGGGCCATTAGATTGATCTTGTGGGTGTAATATTGACATGTGCCTTTGTTTTTTATTTTTAAAAAGCTAGCAAAGCATCATTCTTGACGTGTCCCATAATTCTTCCTTTAACCACTGCTTTTAAAGTCGCCGACCGCCGCGTCTCCATCCTTCCCGCCGCTTCATGTTTCCATCTTTCTTCAAGTTGTCGTTCATATAGTTTTTTTTTGCAAGGCTTCATTAATGAAAATGAATGAAGAGCAACGACATGTAACAAACATACAAAATAAAAGAACAAGAAGCAGCCTGTTAAAAAGAAAAAGAAGAAGAAACTAAAAGAGATGATAATGGCAAGTGATTTTGTCTTTTAGATTAATCCAATTGTTAACAAAAACTTGAGAATAAAGAGAAATCAATTCCCCCTTATGTTTACATCTCTCTACTAGCAGCCATGACCACCGCTTCCGTTGCCGCTATCCAGCTCCACTACGATCACCGTCATCTCATCCACTAGCATTTCTTAATTTTTCTCTGTTGTTATTTTAATTAAGAAAATTGATATTAAACTCTCATTAAAACTCGCCAATTGTTGTAGACAAATCAAAGATTACCATCGGTGCAACGATGATTGAAGGGCCAAGGTATGAGGAAGATGGAAGTTTGAAGGAGGTGTGATGATGATGGAAAGTGGAAGGAGGTGCATAGGCGGTGGAAAATGGAGGGATGCAAATACAGCTTTTTTTTGTTACACGTGAAGAAAGATGCAGGATATAGGTGAAGTTAAAATATTTAAGTTTTTTTCTACGTGGCATGATTTAGTACACAAGATTGATCTGACGAATAATAATGGTTGAAAGTCACCCTGACTTTCCCGGTTCAAAGTCAGTGGATCTGCATCCAATACGGACAAGGATTCACTGACGTTAGCGCGCGAAAGTCACGCTAACTTTCAACTTCTGTGGGCCATTAGATTGATCTTGTGGGTGTTATATTGACATGTGCCTTTGTTTTTTATTTTTAAAAAGCTAGCAAAGCATCATTCTTGACGTGTCGCATAATTCTTCCTTTAACCACTGCTTTTAAAGCCGCCGATCGCCGTGTCTCCATCCTTCCCGCCGCTTCATGTTTCCATCTTTCTTCAAGTTGTCGTTCAAATAGTTTTTTTTGCAAGGCTTCATTAATGAAATTGAATGAAGAGCAACCACATGTAACAAACATACAAAATAAAAGAACAAGAAGCAGCTTGTTAAAAAGAAAAAGAAGAAGAAACTAAAAGAGATGATAATGGCAAGTGATTTTGTCTTTTAGATCAATCCAATTGTTAACAAAAACTTGAGAACAAAGAGAAATCAATTCCCTCTTATGTTAACATCTCTCTACTAGCAGCCATGACCACCGCTTCCGTTGCCGCTATCCAACTCCACTACGATCACCGTCATCTCATCTGCTAGCATTTCTTAATTCTTCTCTGTTGTTATTTTAATTAAGAAAATTGATATTAAACTCTCATTAAAACTCGCCAATTGATGTCGACAAATCAAAGATTACCATCGGTGCAACGATGATTGAAGGGGCAAGGTATGAGGAAGATGGAAGTTTGAAGGAGGTGTGATGATGATGGAAGGTGGAAGGAGGTGCATAGGCGGTGGAAAATGGAAGGATGCAAATACAGCTTTTTTTTTGTTACACGTGAAGAAAGATGCAGGATATAGGTGAAGTTAAAATATTTATGTTTTTTTCTACGTGGCATGATTTAGTACACAAGATTGATCTGACGAATAATAATGGTTGAAAGTCACCCTGACTTTCCCGGTTCAAAGTCAGTGGATCTGCATCCAATACGGACAAGGATTCACTGACGTTAGCGCGCGAAAGTCACACTAACTTTCAACCTCTGTGGGCCATTAGATTGATCTTGTGGGTGTAATATTGACATGTGCCTTTGTTTTTTATTTTTAAAAAGCTAGCAAAGCATCATTCTTGACGTGTCCCATAATTCTTCCTTTAACCACTGCTTTTAAAGTCGCCGACCGCCGCGTCTCCATCCTTCCCGCCGCTTCATGTTTCCATCTTTCTTCAAGTTGTCGTTCATATAGTTTTTTTTTTGCAAGGCTTCATTAATGAAAATGAATGAAGAGCAACGACATGTAACAAACATACAAAATAAAAGAACAAGAAGCAGCCTGTTAAAAAGAAAAAGAAGAAGAAACTAAAAGAGATGATAATGGCAAGTGATTTTGTCTTTTAGATTAATCCAATTGTTAACAAAAACTTGAGAATAAAGAGAAATCAATTCCCCCTTATGTTTACATCTCTCTACTAGCAGCCATGACCACCGCTTCCGTTGCCGCTATCCAGCTCCACTACGATCACCGTCATCTCATCCACTAGCATTTCTTAATTTTTCTCTGTTGTTATTTTAATTAAGAAAATTGATATTAAACTCTCATTAAAACTCGCCAATTGTTTAGACAAATCAAAGATTACCATCGGTGCAACGATGATTGAAGGGCCAAGGTATGAGGAAGATGGAAGTTTGAAGGAGGTGTGATGATGATGGAAAGTGGAAGGAGGTGCATAGGCGGTGGAAAATGGAAGGATGCAAATACAGCTTTTTTTTGTTACACGTGAAGAAAGATGCAGGATATAGGTGAAGTTAAAATATTTAAGTTTTTTTCTACGTGGCATGATTTAGTACACAAGATTGATCTGACGAATAATAATGGTTGAAAGTCACCCTGACTTTCCCGGTTCAAAGTCAGTGGATCTGCATCCAATACGGACAAGGATTCACTGACGTTAGCGCGCGAAAGTCACGCTAACTTTCAACCTCTGTGGGCCATTAGATTGATCTTGTGGGTGTTATATTGACATGTGCCTTTGTTTTTTATTTTTAAAAAGCTAGCAAAGCATCATTCTTGACGTGTCGCATAATTCTTCCTTTAACCACTGCTTTTAAAGCCGCCGACCGCCGCGTCTCCATCCTTCCCGCCGCTTCATGTTTCCATCTTTCTTCAAGTTGTCGTTCAAATAGTTTTTTTTTGCAAGGCTTCATTAATGAAATTGAATGAAGAGCAACCACATGTAACAAACATACAAAATAAAAGAACAAGAAGCAGCTTGTTAAAAAGAAAAAGAAGAAGAAACTAAAAGAGATGATAATGGCAAGTGATTTTGTCTTTTAGATCAATCCAATTGTTAACAAAAACTTGAGAACAAAGAGAAATCAATTCCCTCTTATGTTAACATCTCTCTACTAGCAACCATGACCACCGCTTCCGTTGCCGCTATCCAGCTCCACTACGATCACCGTCATCTCATCCGCTAGCATTTCTTAATTCTTCTCTGTTGTTATTTTAATTAAGAAAATTGATATTAAACTCTCATTAAAACTCGCCAATTGATGTCGACAAATCAAAGATTACCATCGGTGCAACGATGATTGAAGGGGCAAGGTATGAGGAAGATGGAAGTTTGAAGGAGGTGTGATGATGATGGAAGGTGGAAGGAGGTGCATAGGCGGTGGAAAATGGAAGGATGCAAATACAGCTTTTTTTTTGTTACACGTGAAGAAAAGATGCAGGGATATAGGTGAAGTTAAAATATTTAAGTTTTTTTCTACGTGGCATGATTTAGTACACAAGATTTATCTGACGAATAATAATGGTTAAAAGTCACCCTGACTTTCCCGGTTCAAAGTCAGTGGATCTGCATCCAATACGGACAAGGATTCACTGACGTTAGCCGCGCGAAAGTCACGCTAACTTTTCAACTTCTGTGGGCCATTAGATTGATCTTGTGGGTGTTATATTGACATGTGCCTTTGTTTTTTATTTTTAAAAAGCATGCAAAGCATCATTCTTGACCGTGTCGCATAATTCTTCCTTTAACCCACTGCTTTTAAAGCCGCCGACCGCCGCGTCTCCATCCTTCCCGCCGCTTCATGTTTCCATCTTTCTTCAAGTTGTCGTTCAAATAGTTTTTTTTGCAAGGATTCATTAATGAAATTGAATGAAGAGCAACGACATGTAACAAACATACAAAATAAAAGAACAAGAAGCAGCCTGTTAAAAGAGAAAAAGAAGAAGAAATCTAAAAGAGATGATAATGGCAAGTGAATTTTGGTCTTTTAGATTAATCCATGTCTCTCTCATTTTCTCCTGTCCATTCCACG